>NC_047579.1:7601007-8224341 GCF_011004845.1 Esox lucius
TACAGGTAACAAGCTGAGATTCACAGCACTCCCTTTAAGAGTGTGCTCCTAATATCAGCTCGTTACTTGTATAAAAGACACCTGGTGCCAGAAATCTTTCTATTTCCTTCTTTAAACTGCAAATCAATTTATAAAATTTTTGACACACGTTTTTCTGGACCTTTTTGTTGTTATTCTGTCTCTCACTGTTCAAATGAACCTACCATTAAAATTATAGACTGATCATTTCTTTGTCAGCGGGCAAACGTACAAAGTCACATACAAAGCAGGGGATCAAATACTTTTTTCCCTCACTGTAGCTACTTTTGCCCTTTCCCCCTAAGAGGTTAGTAGCCCCCTAAGAGGTTAGTACAGTAGCCCCCTAAGAGGTTAGCCCTTAAGAGGTTACTATCCCCGTAAGAAGTTAATACATTAGTCCCCTAAGAGGTTAGTAGTCCCCTAAGAGGTTAGTAGTCCCCTAAGAGGTTAGTACAGTATTCCCCTAAGAGGTTACTAGCCCCGTAAGAAGTTAGTACAGTAGTCCCTTAAGAGGTTAGTACAGTAGCCCCTTAAGAGGTTACTAGCCCCGTAAGAAGTTAGTACAGTAGTCCCCTAAGAGGTTAGTAGTCCAGGGTAAGAGGTTCGTGCAGTAGTCCCCTAAGAGGTTAGTAGTCCCCTAACAGGTTAGCAACCATACTATGGTCATAAAAAACACATACAATAGTTTTTTGTTCACTCAGATTCACTCAGATGGCCGCATGTAGACTGTATTCCCTTCATGAGTCATAATCACTGATGATGACTCCAGATTAGTGTATTATCTCTAGGGCAGGGGTGTCCAAACTATTCCACGGAGGGCCGTGTGTCTGCAGATGTTCTCTCTCTCCTTGTGCGTGATTGACTAATTTGGTTACTAATTGGTTAGTTTCTACCCTCAACTGGTTGTTTAGGTGTGAACTGGGAACCAATTTATAGGAAAAAACTAAAACCTGCAGACCTGCAGCCCTCCATGGAACTGTTTGGACTCCCCTGGTCTAGTGTTCTAGTGCTGGATTAGCATGTACCGAATCACTACCACATAATGCCTTTCAATTATGTACGTCACATCAGCTTGTCTGCCATGTGTAAGAGTGACAGTCTGGTTAACACCACCATATTGCACAGGCCATCTGGGTTTACAGGATTCATTAGAGCGGTGTGCAAAGTTTGGATTGTTATGTCATCACCAGTATAGCAGCACGAAGGCCAGACATGGGTGGGGGTATGTGGGTCAACACTAAATAAGGCCAGACATGGGTGGGGGTATGTGGGTCAACACTAAATAAGGCCAAACATGGGTGGGGGTATGTGGGTCAACACTAAATAAGGCCAGACATGGGTGGGGGTATGTGGGTCAACACTAAATAAGGCCAGACATGGGTGGGGGTATGTGAGTAAACACTGAATAAGGCCAGACATGGGTGGGGGTATGTGGGTAAACACTAAATAAGGCCAGACATGGGTGGGGGTATGTGGGTCAACACTAAATAAGGCCAGACATGGGTGGGGGCATGTGGGTCAACACTAATTAAGGCCAGACATGGGTGGGTAGGGCCATTTTTACCCTGTGGAACCACTTATGATATTAACAGATATCAGGAAAACTATTCTTATTTACAGAGCCAAATCAAATGTACATATTTATTAACTAGTGAACTGCATGAATATCACTGGATAAGATTAAAAAGAACAATGTCCTGACTTCCTGAACTTTGCCAGGTTGAACAAGTCCTGAGCCCTGATCCCTCCATCCCTCTTCTCCTGAGCCCTGATCCCTCCATCCCTCTTCTCCTGAGCCCTGATCCCTCCATCCCTCTTCTCCTGAGCCCTGATCCCTCCATCCCTCTTCTCCTGAGTCCTGATCCCTAAATCCCTCTTCTCCTGAGCCCTGATCCCTCCATCCCCCTTCTCCTGAGCCCTGATCCCTCCATCCCTCTTCTCCTGAGCCCTGATCCCTCCATCCCTCTTCTCCTGAGCCCTGATCCTGTGAAAAGTACTTAGCAGAAGCCTCAGTCACCATGTTAACAACCCTCTCAATATGTGGCAAGGCCAGTTGAGCACCTCCATGGGGGTGTTGATGAAGTTTTTCATCAACTCTGAAACACCTACTGATGGCTCTGACACACCTTCTGACCACATGTTTAAGTCACCGATGCTGGAAGCATCACTATTAATGTCAGGTGTCCTTCTGGTTCTGACAGAGGAGTCCCCCAGCTGAGTTGTCTGGGTCCCCATCTCCCAGACAAGGTACACTACTGTACCTTAAACAAATCCCTCCTGTAAAACACACTACTGCACCTTAAACAAATCCATCCTATAAAACACACTACTGGACCTTTAACAAATCCATCCTATAAAACACACTACTGTACCTTAAACAAATCCATCCTATAAAACACACTACTGGACCTTTAACAAATCCATCCTATAAAACACATTGCTGCACCTTAAACAAATCCCTCCTATAAAACACACTGCTGGACCTTAAACAAATCCATCCTATAAAACACACTACTGCACCTTAAACAAATCCATCATATAAAACACACTACTGCACCTTAAACAAATCCATCCTATAAAACGCACTCCTGCACCTTAAACAAATCCATCCTATAAATGCACTACTGCACCTTAAACAAATCCATCCTATAAAACACACTACTGCACCTTAAACAAATCCATCCTATAAAACACACTACTGCACCTTAAACAAATCCATCCTATAAAACACACTACTGCACCGTAAACAATACCATCCTATAAAACACACTACTGCACCTTAAACAAATCCCTCCTGTAAAACTGTTGTGGAAATTCTTGAACTGATGTATACTTGGTACTATACATGTATAAATGGGTTACTAGTTAAAGATGCTGAGCCCCCATGTTTGGTTAGGCTCTCTACCTTCTGTGAGTCACTGTTCTGAAAGTGAGTCCCGTTGTCTGACCTGATTTTCTCAGGGAACCCGTGTCTGGGAATGTACTGGTTCACTAAACACTTGATCACTGTCTGACTGTCCTCCCTTCTTGCCAGCCAGGCTTCTGGCCACCCCGTAAACATGTCAACACACACTAACATGTAACGGCACCCCCATACTGGTTCTCCCATATCAACCGGTGAGATCATTCCTTAATATAATCCTGGTTTTTCTCTAACATATTTGGAGGATACAGGAGTTACAGCTTTCATATGCCTTAGTAAACTATGTGGTTGGGTTTTATATGTCAGATTTGATGGATTTGTGGAAGTTGATAGGTGGTTTTGAGAAACTTTGGTTTGTAGGAGTACTTTTTTAAATAGTATTTCAGTTATAGTAACTGTAGTGAATAAAAGGCTGTTGTTGCTCCGTGTCCTGATAGCACGGGTATCACTCCCATGTTCTTAACCTATTGTGGGGCGATTCGTGCAGGATTGTAAGCAGCTCTCTGTTGGTGGAATTGGTTTCTGTGCAACTGTCTGTGCGAAATGCGAGAAAGATGTCTCGTTTGTTTTGCAACAGTAGGAGAATTGTGCCCCTATGTCACCTCGTGCAACCTGTATTATAGGTAGGGGAGATTCGGTCCGGTGAGCAGGCCTCGGGTTGATTTCCAACCACGTTGAAAGGGCACTGATGTATTAGGGGCTATATCTGTTGCGCATCTATGTGGTGGGCTATAACCAAATGCTGTGCTCGGAGGACCTCGCAGATTTTGTCAAGCTATATGTCCACCAAATTACGAGACTGTAGGATGGGGTAGGGATTGCTCCTGTAAAATGGCAAAGTTGTTGGTCAGCTTGTGGTTGGCGAATAGTAGAGTTAATGAAGTTGTATATGGCGTGCGCCGATTGTGCTTGTTCTGTATGAGATTGTGGCCTGAATCCCGGGCATTTGTCAATATCTGGTTGTTGTCGACACCTAGTAAATGCATTTGTCCATTTTGGTATTCCCTGTGCAAGAGGGATCCGATTGGCTGCATTGTGTATTCCTTGTTGGAATATTTGATCTTGTTTACTGAGGTTGTTGTTTTGTAAGTTTTGTAATCGCAAGGTCTACTCCTTGTATGGAGTAGAATGCAGAACATGGCGTTAGTCTTTAACGTTGAGGAAAACGCTGTTTCCCATGTCGACTGGATTTGCATCCAATATAATCATGGCCTGCAACAGAGGCCAAAATAGCCGAAGCCCAAATAGCCGAAGCCCGTAAAATTAGACATCCTATTTTAAATGTTCAATTGGGTTTGGTTAAGTAATGTAGGTTCGCTTTGTTTGTATTTACAATGATAACTGGGATAATACTAGTGTTTTTAGACCTACGCCTGATGCTCGTAGGACTTCATGCATCTGTTCTCTGTTAACTTGGCCTTTCTTGAATGTTTTTCCCCCTACTGTTGCTGTGTTGTTAAGATAAGCGATTGTTTTTGCGAACAGCAATGATATTAGATGGGTAGAGCAATAACTCTGAATTTTCAGTTAACGTGGAATATCAGCGAATTTGAAAGCATGACGTCTTTTACTACAGACAGTCTGTAGACCAAGTCACGTTTTTGTGTGGAAACTTTCCTTGGCTCCAGGAAGGGGGGCAGACCCCCTGGGTTGGCCTTTACCAACCTTTTCCCCTCAAATCCAAGTATTAGCACTAAGGGATACATTCAAGTCTTCTGACTTTTTTCCCCTGTGTTAATTTCCCCAACATGGGTATGTTTCGTTTTGGGTTAATCACACGTTTAGTGCAAGCTAACTATAGCTTTTCTGTCCAAATGTATGGTTTTTAAACATATTTGTAGTAAGGGTAGAGACCTAAAGTCATCCAACATTGTTAATTGCTAGAACAATCTGGATGTCGTTGCATGACATATGCATGAAAGTAGTGATTTTGGCTGACCGCCACTATTTCGTGTAACATAGACATGCATTAGTTGGACTAGTTAGACTTTAGGAGGTTACTTGAGTCATGTGTTGTGTTGTCACAACTTAGTTTGGCCATTACCTGTGGGAATGCAAATTTTGATATGCTAATTTGGGAGTTTCGCTGGGTGAGACAACTTTGTTTAAGGGTTTTAATTCCTTCACACTAGTGACCGTGTGGCACAGTTGTTTTTTTTTTTCTTTGTGGATGTTTTTATCAATTTCATTAGTTTTTGTTGGATATTCAGTTTGCAACTCTTTACTGAATGAATGTTAGTTTCATCCCAATCGATGTTCTTTTTCATGTCCATCCTGTAAAGGTTCTGCTTTCACGCTTAGAGTAATTTCCCGCTGACTCTGTCGTGAAAGCAGCGGGGGACTGTATGAAATTATTATCTATGATGAAAAAGAGTTGAACTTAGAGTTCAAAGAGAATTAAATAGGTATTTAAAGAGTTACGTGAGGAATTGAGTTTTTCTGTTTCCATAGTTATAACAGAAAATTGGCATCTGTTAAAATCTGCATCCCTTAGTGGCCATTCACAGTGTTTGTCTAATTTGGGTTTTTGGAAGAATTTTAGTTTTATACAAAATCTAACATGATTATGGTTGAGTAGAATACATCTTACCATTTTTACGTGGTTTAGCTAAGAAATAACTAATTTGATGGGATGAAAAGTGACTATGAGAATGTTACTGTTCAGTTTGTGTGATATTTGATTTGAAGTAATCATATTAATCTCATGCATTATGGAATAAGTGGGTAAAAAGGTGCAGGGACATATTTCTGATTGTGTACTGTGCAGTTGCAACTAATCTTGAAGGAGAATTTACGGACAGGTACAGGACACTTGAAAGTGATTCAGCGATAGAGGACTGGTTGAAGCCCAGAGATTTTCTGGTGCTAGTAACCATCACTTCCGACCCGGCCTGCAGCTATAGAGCCCTTAGATAAAACTGGTTATCTTGGCATTCACAAAGGAGAACACACAGATTCTCCTGACCTGGCTGATAAAGCAGCTAGAATGGAAACAACTAGAGCTGTGTCATGGTATCCTGCATTTGAGCTATGAAGGACAACACCTTGGAATATTCATCTGACTTTCACGTTTTGTCACAAGGGTCTGCCAAGAAATGGTTCATAACTGACTGTCTGACGTTTGGAGGAGCAGAACATTTGTGATGACTTTGGAAGTACATTTAAATGGAACCATGGGAGGACTTTTCAGTGAATCAAGTAATTTGCATGAGAGGACTTTGTAACAGTGACAAATTGAAAGATGTATTCCGGTTCAGGTGTTTACACACCCACCTGTCGATGCTACATACCCCATATTGTCAATATATGTGTCACTTGAATTAATTTCCTTTGACATAAAAGGTTTTGCTGTACTATGTTATAATTCTGTATGATGAAAATGTGTAATCTTGGAGTTAATACAAAGGTAATGGTCTAGAAGCATTTAAATGAGGATCCAGACATTTCAGATTTGTTCCGTTGTCCAATCATTAGGGTAATGATATTGACTGGGTCATGTTAAAGAGTACTGTTTTGTTGCAGTCAACATCCTAATGAGTAACCTGTTTAAGGATTGATATCAAGGGTTGATTTGGTATCAAGATGGATTGTTGTGGATTTTTTTAACTAAGGTACATTTGAGAAATGTCTGTCTTTCCATTGGCTTTAATTTGTAAATCTTTAATTTGATTGTGACACACGTCTGTATAATATCAGAGGATTATTAGGTACTTTGACCATGTTTTCCTGCCTAGACCAAGAAGAGTTTCAGTCCTTTTGTTTCCTAGGAGTGTGGCCCTTGGGGGGGGGGGGGTTTAGGAGCAATTGGCTTGTTTAGGTAAACTCAACAGTTAACATTATGGCAGGAAGGATAAGGTGGGGGGACAACCCTCCCTTTAGGTAAAACCTATGTGACACAAGACAGAAGGCCAGCAACTTACCACACCCCTTTTTCCTCTATAAATACCAACTGTTCATGTATTTTACTTTAGAGAGTCCTCGGATGATTATGTTTGTAAGCGTTTGACGCGTCTCAATATTTGCAAATAAACTTAATTATGCCAAGAGATCTTTGTCTCTGTACTTCCTCCTTTAAGAGGGCTGATCAATGAAATTGCCATCACAGTCTCTGAAGAAGAACTTTCATCTGCACAGAGGTCAGCTCTGGCCTTTGTGTTACTGAGTTCTGAAGAGAAGATTGATGTGTTTGACTTGAAGAAATACTCCACATCACAGAAATATCTTCTGGGGTTGCCGCCAGTGATCAAAATCTGCAGAACTGTTCTGTATATACACACACACAAAAACTATCTTCTTAAATCTACATTCTATGTACTAACTGACAACTTTCATGATTTTATGTACAGGAAGTTACATTCTAGTGTGATGTATTACAATGTCAGTTTTAATAGTATGCCCTAAAGTAGAGTTGACATGACAATGATGTAATATATAGAAGATATTCTAAGGTTATTTTGAACTATTGTTCTGTTTGTAACATCAAGATAATCTCCTTCTAGACTGTCAGGTTGTGAAAACACTGAGGATGGCTGTGCTTCTCTGGTCTCAGCTCTTAAGTCAAACCCCTCACATCTGAAAAAAATGACCTGATGGATACGGGAGTGAAGTGACTCTCTGCTTTGCTGAAGGATTGTTGTGGAAATTCTTGAACTGATGTATACTTGGTCCTATACATGTATAAATGGTTTACTAGTTAAGGGTACTTCATGTTTAGAAAACAAAAGGAATGTAGGAGAGGGGGATCTGGTGTTTCGGGTCATTATTGACTGGTATCAGCAGATTATAGGGTTACTTGTAAACCTGCCTAACGGTATAACCCACCAGTCTATTTATTGTTTGTCCAGATGATGTAAGACCTCTTATTGGGGTGAAGAGGTTACCCATGTGGGGGAGGATAGCCTGCCCCTTGGTTAAATCCTAGGTATTGACAGAAAAAAGGGAATGTATTTTATTGACATAGGACAGCTGGGCAGCAACTTACCACACCCCTTTTAACTGTAACAAATACAGACTGTTCATGTATCTACTTCAATGATTATCCTGTAAACGTTTGACGCGTCTCTCTATTTGCCAATAGACTGCTAATTGTGCAAAGATAATTTTGTCTCTGTACTGTGATGGAATTACCATCACAGGATTCCCTCTGATTAGATTACAAAATTAACTCTGAGTGGCGGACTGGGACGACGAAAATCAAAAGCAAAATCAAAACAGAACAAAACCTGGATCCACAATGTAGACTGGAGACTCTTAGGTGAGTACTGACAACACAACAGTAAATATGACAATAACACAACATAAAGGAAATACAAACATCTGCTGTGTTCCCACCTCCACCTGCTCTGAGCTGCCAGCAGGTCCAAGCCTCCATCCCTGGTAAAGATCAAATCCCATCAGACATCCTAGCAGGACTGGAAGGAAACACACCGCAACTAACAGAACCACCATGACAAACAAAAACATATTCTTAATAAATAATAATAATTTTATGTTAGTCAAGTATATGCAACATTGGAACTAATCTTCATTCCACCCCTCTGATGTCCACTGATCCACCATTCATTCCCAGTGTATTATTATTACACTCTTTCATTTTGTAGACATCCCTTCATTCTACCATGTTGTCTCAAAGGGACTTGAATTTCCCATCTACAACATTCCTTCAGGAATTGCCTGGTTACATCATACTGACTCTGCCTGTGGATCCATCATAGTAGAGTAATTTGTCTCAGTGCTGTCGGGGTGGATGGGTGGAAGTCACACCGGGCTGCCTTGCCACGTTGCTCTGTAGCGACTCCTTGTGGTAGAGTAGCAGACTGTAATCTTAGTCATGGGTGTAAAGCTGTAGAATCTGGGACCCTTGTTGTGGGAATTACCAGAAATGACCATGAGAAGTCTGAATACACAAATTGAGCCTTTATTAATTCAAAATATATGCAGGAAGCAATCGCTACAATCAAATGCTAAATGCTACTTGTTAACTAGAAGTCCTACCCATGGTTAAGGTGGATCCTGGGAATGAGAGCCACCCCCCCACACACAAACACACACGTAGACATACACACAAACCCTCTTATATTTACAGTATATTTATTGACTGACATCATTAAATGATTTTACATACAGGAAGTTACATTCTAGTGTATTACAATGTCAGTTTAAAAGTTATCCAAGACGAAAGAGTCAACTTGGTCTAATAATCGTTGCAGTCCTACATCCAGGTATATTAACCATTAAAATGAATCCGCATTTCAACCATCTGATGTCCACAGATCAACCCCCCTTTTTCAGTTCATTATCATTCCTGGCTGCCAGCCTGCCAGCCAGCCCCACACACACACGTGAGTAAAATTGTGAGTAAAAAAGGAATGGAATAATTTACAAAACTCAAACTTCACAATAGAATATAGAAAAAGGGTAACACTTTACATTAAGTCTACATTCATTAGATGTAATAACATTTTAATTAACGCATTTATAACATAGTAGATACTATTAAATACTATGTAAATAACATGTAATTACTATGTAATACGGGTTTATCGGTATCAGTTATTACACAATTGGTGATGTAATTACAAACATGATTGTTCCACAAGTGTAATTACTAATGATTTATTTATCTGTAATTACAAGGTGTGTAGTTACATGTGTAACTAACATGAGCTGTAATTACACTTTTGTAATTTCAATGTGACACTGTTAACAATGCATTTTGAAGTTTAACCTTGTTACATGTAACTACATTAACCTTGTTACATGTAACTACATAAGTTCTTATCACCAATGTTAGTCTAGGACACAAGGCAAACCCTATCATTATCTTCAACTATCTCATTTGATTGTTGAGCAGTGTCTTTGCAGTTGATATTAATGTAACTATACCTACACAAAGTGTGAAATGTAAGACATTTAATTATCCCTTTCATCATAGCTGCACTGTAAGTCAAATGTTTCGAAAAATATTTGGTGTTCATGTATTAAGGAACAACACTTGGTTAATTTGTTTTTATTACGATCCCTTTGAAAGTACAGTACAATATAGAATAACAATATCATTAGAAATAACAATGCAATGTCACAGGCAAACACCAAATGTAGTATATTTCATTCTGAAAGTGTTAATATTTTTCTCCATGTCAGAGTAAGAAATATTAAGTGTACTACAAAATAATTTCTATGTTGTTACACAATGCAAAACTTAATCAAATGTCAGTTACATTGCAATTGCATTGTAATTACAATGGTATTACAAAGAAACAAGTGAATTAATGTAAAGTGAAACAAGACCGATTTAAACATCAAGTACTATGCAGTTACTATGTTACAGCAACCACAGGGAATACGTCGTGATCTGGGAGTGAAAAATGGGTTAGCTTAACTAATTGTAATTAAAAATTTATATCAATGCAGTTACACATTACAACACTCAATCCTATGTCAATTACTATGTATCTACATTGTAATTACAATGTTATTAAAAAGGAACGAGTGAATTAATGTAAAGTGAAACAAGATCCATTTACACATTAAGTGCGATTTAGTTACTATGTTACAGTGATCACAGGGAATACATTGTGATCTGGGAGTGAAAAATGGGTTAGCTTATGTAAATGTAATTACAAAGTAGTATCAATGCAGTTACACATAACACTCAATCCTATGTCAATTACTATGTACCTACATTGTAATTACAATGTTATAAAAAAGGAACGAGTGAATTAATGTAAAGTGAAACAAGATCCATTTACACATTAAGTGCGATTTAGTTACTATGTTACAGCGACCATAGGGAATAAATTGTGATCTGCAAGGGAATAAAGGGTTAGATCACATTAAATGTAATTCAAATGAAATCAATCTTGTTAGACATTACAACGCTCAATAAAATTTCAATTAGTATGCAATTATATTGGATTTACAATGTTCTTACAAAGGAATGAGGGAATTAATGTAGAGTGAAACAATATCCATTTACACATTAAGTGCTATGTAATTACTATGTTACAGAGACCACAGTGAATACTTTGCGATCTGCAAGGGAATAATGAGTTTGATTATGCTAAGTGTAATTACAAGGTAATATGAATATTGTTAACCATTTTACCGGTTAATAAAATGTCAATGACCATGTAGTACAAGTAGTATGTAGTTACTAAGACAAAAAAAACCTATGCAGTACTGCAAAGAAAAGTAGTTCCTGCAAAGAAAAGTATTTTTCAATATATATTTGGTACACATGGTCTAGCACTTCAATGTAGTAACATCTACAATTAATCATGTAGGACAAATGTACTATTCAAGAATACTCTGAAGTCAGGTGTAAACATGGTGCGTTGTTTTTATTTTGCACGAAAAACAATTACAAAAGAGGTTAAATATCAAACGTCTTAAACTACACTATAGACTTGTTTTCATTCTTAAACATGAGGCAGAAGAATATAATTACTACCATTCCATTTCCACAACATTATTATTTCTGCTAATCGCCCATCGCAACCTACGTTTCTAGAGACCACACAAACCCAAAATCTAAAGAGTATTAAAAGGAAAAATTACGTTAAAAAAAAGCTTACACTGTACACCATGTGTATATCTGTTGCCTTGAACAATGTGGCATTATATGTAGTAACAGCACTATAGTTACACAGGAACTACCACGTAATTACATGTAATTGTGGTACATTATCACACGTATGGGGGTTATTCCACAAGTGAGGCCTCTTCATTTACCTCTGAAGAACGTCTTTCATGGATTTTTACAATTATGTAAAGACCTATACCACTGAACCACAAATACATTTAATTACATAAAAAATATGAAACTAGTCTCTTAGGATATTTACAAACTAATATACAGAAAACAATGTACAGAAAAAATTTGAATCTATATTCAATTTATATTCCCAAAATTAAAAACATGTTTCAGGTGTGTAAAATCCAATGTATGTGGGCAAGATAGATTGTATACGAACTCAGATGGACAGCAAGACAACAAACAGCCAGAACAGAATGTATCTTAACATGTTTATCTGATTTAAAGCATGTCTCAGAGTGTGTGAGTGCAAGCATTTGCATACTTCGTGGTCACTTAAATGTATAAGTGATTGGGAGCAGTTCATTTTGTTTCTTCTTTTCTTTGATCACCTCAGCTGTTGCATTTTTGGTGATCCTTCTCACATATTGGTTCAGTGTATCATTACCACATTCAAAAGCTGGCTGTTTTTTGAAGAACTCTGGTGCCGCAATCATTATCTCTGCTAGTGGTGCACTCATGGCCACGGTGTTTCTGTCAACACCCACGGTTTGGAATGCAGCAGCCATACTTCCCTTCCTTTTGTATGCTGCCAGGACCATCTTGTATATTCTGAGGATATCTTCTGGGGTCTTTGCTGTTGACAAACACTGGTGTGGTCAGGATGTTATTCTGGGGTGGTCAGGTGTTTTGCATAAGAATAACGGGGTGATAGCAATGCTATGCTATCCCATGTACATATCAATGGGAGTAAGCAGTAGTTTTCAAAAAATCTGTTTGGAGCTTATTATCCCTGGGGCTTATTTACTGATTATCTAGCATGCTCCTAGTATGTAAAGACATTATTTTCAAGTATTTCAGTTTAGATGTATTTTTACATTTTCTTGCACTCTACAACAGAGAGACAAAGAAAGTGAATGCAGCAACCTCTACAGAGTTTGAAGATATATGATAAATTCAGTTTTACAAAACAGGAATGCAAAGGTGTACTGATATGGACATACAAGATGCTAACATCATGCTTATGGAGAAGTGGTTGGACGATATAACTGTGGACTCTAAACTTTCTCTGGAAGGATTTGGCACACAATTCAGACTTGGCAAATTGGCCTACCCATAAAAATCATAGAGGTGGAGTACGCGTAGATGTAAACAAAGCCTGGAGTAAAACAGCTGTTATCCGAGACGCACTGCACTGTAGATGTGGAATTATTAGCCCCAAAAAATTTACACTGAATAGGTCCATATGTTTTATGTATATATATACACAGCTCCTTTGTCTCCTTATCTTTTTTTTAATAAAGCCTCTGAGATTCATCCTCGTGGCAGCAGGTAGTACATTAGAATTAACCGTGAAAACTATTGATATTATGATCGTTTGGCCCCAAAAATTCCAAGGAACATATTGAGACCTACATCAATACACCACAGAATGTGTCATATTTTCAAATGCTGTATAAGTTGGCCCGTTCACATCGATTGCAGCCCTAAGATTACAAGACACATTTCTACATACTAGGATCACACTAGGTTTTCGGTACATAAGGTTAAAAAGTAGAAAACATATCCTTTAAGAAGCAACTTCACCACAACAAAATGCTTTAATACAGCGCTTTAACTTAAAAAATGCATAATCTAAATATACCTCTCCCTTTTTTAGTTTCCTTTTTCTCCTTCTTGTTTTTGTTCTTTCTTCTGCTTGTTTTTCTTTTCTATTTCGCTGTCTGTGGATGAAGAGCTATCAGAGCTCGAAGAATCAGAGCTGTCATCCCACTGATCCTCAAGCTTGGCAATGTTGTCACCTGAAATAGAAATTGAGAGTTAAATCATTAATAGAGGCAGCTACGGACTTTTGATCAAATAAAGCACTGGTAAAACCGCAGAAACAGTTAAAAAGTGTTATAATATCTTAAATATTGAAGGTTTAAACAACGCCCCTCCAAGAACTGCCACCTTAACGTGGTGGAGGGGTTTGAGTACCCGAGTGACCCTAGGAGCTATGTTGTCTGGGGCTATATGCCCCTGGTAGGGTCTCCCAAGGCAAACAGGTCTTAGGCGACGGGTCAGACTAAGAGCGGTTCAAAACCCCTTAATGAAGAATAAAATTTTGAGTACCGTGACGTCGCCCGGTATGGCGCAGCCGGGGCCCCACCCCGGAGCCAGGCCCGGGGTTGGGGCTCGAATGCGAGCGCCTGGTGGCCGGGCCTTCCCCCATGGGGCCCGGCCGGGCTCAGCCCGAACGGGTGACGTGGGGCCGCCCTCCCGTGGGCTCACCACCCACAGGAGGGACCATAAGGGGCCGGTGCAAAGAGGATCGGGCGGCAGTCGAAGGCAGGGGCCTAGACAACCCGATCTCTGGACACGGAAACTGGCTCTAGGGACGTGGAATGTCACCTCGCTGGCGGGGAAGGAGCCTGAGTTAGTGCGTGAGGTTGAGAGGTTCCGATTAGAGGTAGTCGGGATCACCTCTACGCACGGCTTGGGCTCTGGAACCACACTCCTTGAGAGAGGATGGACTCTTCACCACTCTGGAGTTGCCCATGGTGAGAGGCGGCGGGCTGGTGTGGGTTTGCTCATAGCTCCCCAGCTCTGCCGCCATGTGTTGGAGTTTACCCCGGTGAACGAGAGGGTCGTTTCCCTGCGCCTACGGGTCGGGGATAGGTCTCTCACTGTTGTTTGTGCCTACGGGCCGAACGGCAGTGCAGAGTACCCGACCTTCTTGGAGTCTCTGGGAGGGGTGCTGGAAAGTGCTCCGACTGGGGACTCTATTGTTCTACTGGGGGACTTCAACGCCCACGTGGGCAACGACAGTGACACCTGGAGGGGCGTGATTGGGAGGAACGGCCCCCCTGATCTGAACCCGAGTGGTGTTCAGTTATTGGACTTCTGTGCTAGTCACAGTTTGTCCATAACGAACACCATGTTCAAGCATAAGGGTGTCCATCAGTGCACGTGGCACCAGGACACCCTAGGCCGCAGGTCGATGATTGACTTTGTTGTCGTCTCATCTGACCTGCGGCCGTATGTCTTGGACACTCGGGTGAAGAGAGGGGCGGAGCTGTCAACTGATCACCACCTGGTGGTGAGTTGGATCCGATGGCGGGGGAGGAAGCTGGACAGACTCGGCAGGCCCAAGCGTACTGTAAGGGTCTGCTGGGAACGTCTGGCCGAGTCTCCTGTCAGAGAGATCTTTAACTCCCACCTCCGGCAGAGCTTCGACTGGATCCCGAGGGAGGTTGGAGATATTGAGTCCGAGTGGACCATGTTCTCCACCGCCATTGTCGAAGCGGCCGCTCGGAGCTGTGGCCGTAAGGTCTCCGGTGCCTGTCGAGGCGGCAATCCCCGAACCCGGTGGTGGACACCGGAAGTAAGGGATGCCGTCAAGCTGAAGAAGGAGTCCTATCAGGCCTGGTTGGCTTGTGGGACTCTTGAGGCAGCTGACGGGTACCGACAGGCCAAGCGGGCTGCAGCCCGGGTGGTTGTGGAGGCAAAAACTCGGGCCTGGGAGGAGTTCGGTGAGGCCATGGAGAAGGACTATCGGCTGGCCTCGAAGAGATTCTGGCAAACCATCCGGCGCCTCAGGAGAGGGAAACAGTGCCCTACCAACGCTGTTTACAGTAGAGGTGGGCAGCTGTTGACCTCAACTGAGGATGTCGTTGGGCGGTGGAAGGAGTACTTCGAGGATCTCCTCAATCCCGCTGTCACTTCTTCCATTGAGGAAGCAGAGGATGAGGGCTCAGAGGTGGACTCGTCCATCACCCGGGCTGAAGTCACTGAGGTGGTCAAGAAACTCCTCGGTGGCAAGGCACCGGGGGTGGATGAGATCCGCCCTGAGTACCTCAAGTCTCTGGATGTTGTGGGGCTGTCTTGGTTGACACGCCTGTGCAACATCGCGTGGCGGTCGGGGACAGTGCCTCTGGGATGGCAGACCGGGGTGGTGGTCCCTCTTTTTAAGAAGGGGGACCGGAGGGTGTGTTCCAACTATAGGGGGATCACACTTCTCAGCCTGCCCGGGAAAGTCTATGCCAGGGTTCTGGAGAGGAGAATACGGCCGATAGTAGAACCTCGGATTCAGGAGGAACAGTGTGGTTTTCGTCCGGGCCGTGGAACACTGGACCAGCTCTATACCCTCTACGGGGTGTTGGAGGGTTCATGGGAGTTTGCCCAACCAATCCACATGTGTTTTGTGGATTTGGAGAAGGCATTCGACTGTGTACCTCGCGGCATCTTGTGGAGGGTGCTTGGGGAATATGGGGTCCTGGGTCCTTTGCTAAGGGCTGTCAGGTCCCTATACAACCGAAGCAGGAGCTTGGTCCGCATTGCCGGCAGTAAGTCAGACTTGTTCCCAGTGCATGTTGGACTCCGGCAGGGCTGCCCTTTGTCACCGGTTCTGTTTGTAATTTTTATGGACAGAATTTCTAGGCGCAGCCAGGGGCCGGAGGGTGTCAGGTTTGGGGACCACACGATTTCGTCTCTGCTCTTTGCAGATGATGTTGTCGTGTTGGCCCCTTCTAACCAGGACCTTCAGCATGCACTGGGACGGTTTGCAGCCGAGTGTGAAGCGGTGGGGATGAAAATCAGTACCTCCAAATCCGAGGCCATGGTCCTCAGTCGGAAAAGGGTGGCTTGCCCACTTCAGGTTGGTGGAGAGTGCCTGCCTCAAGTGGAGGAGTTTAAGTATCTAGGGGTCTTGTTCACGAGTGAGGGAAGGATGGAACGGGAGATTGACAGACGGATCGGTGCAGCTTCTGCAGTAATGCAGTCGATGTATCGGTCTGTCGTGGTGAAGAAAGAGCTGAGCCGCAAGGCGAAGCTCTCGATTTACCAGTCAATCTACGTTCCTACTCTCACCTATGGTCATGAGCTTTGGGTCATGACCGAAAGGACAAGATCCCGGATACAGGCGGCCGAAATGAGTTTTCTCCGCAGGGTGGCTGGGCGATCCCTTAGAGATAGGGTGAGAAGCTCGGTCACCCGGGAGGAGCTCAGAGTAGAGCCACTGCTCCTCCACATCGAGAGGGGTCAGCTGAGGTGGCTTGGGCATCTTTTTCGGATGCCTCCGGAACGCCTTCCTGGGAAGGTGTTCCGGTCCCGTCCCACCGGGAGGAGACCCCGGGGAAGACCTAGGACACGCTGGAGGGACTATGTCTCCCGGCTGGCCTGGGAACGCCTCGGTGTCCCCCCGGAAGAGCTAGAGGAAGTGTCTGGGGAGAGGGAAGTCTGGGCATCCCTGCTTAGACTGCTGCCCCCGCGACCCGGCCCCGGATAAGCGGAAGAAGATGGATGGATGGATGGTTTAAACAACGTAGAAAAACTTACCCACAGATGAGCTAGAACTTGGTCCTGAAGAAGTTCTTTGTCCTAAAATAAAAGGAAATCAGTGAAGAGATGATAGGTTACAATGGGTTCAACAATAAAAAACAACAACTGAAAATTTACTTTTGGGAGTTAACATTAGAAGCGCCTAGCAGGGGTCATTTTGTCCACAGCAAATAAAGAGAAAGTTCTGACATGAACTGACATCAGTACTCTGTACAATTCCAGGACCCTCCTTCCATTAATTATCCTATATAAATCGGTTTTTATTACTCAGTATTTTTTATTTAAATCTTGTGATTGTATGTTTTTCATTGTAAGAAAAGGCTTCCGTCTTGACACCCTATCCCATATCCCATTCATATGAAGAATACGGGAGATTGTTGTCATATGTAGCACACAGTCAGTACTTGCCAGAAATTCCTGCAGTTCCTTTAATGTTGTTGTAGGCCTTTTGGAAGCCCCCCTGACCAGTTTTCTCATATTTTCATAAATTTTGGAGGGACGTCCAGTTCTTGGTAATGTCTCTGTTGTGCCATATTTCCTACACTTGATGATGACTGTCTTCACTGTGTTCGATGGTATATGTAATGCTTTGGACATTATTTTGTACTCTTCTCCTGACTGATATCTTTCAACAAAGAGATCCCTCTGATGCTTTGGAAGCTCTCTGTTGACCATGGCTTTTGCTCTTAGATGCAACTAAGAAAATGTCAGGAAAATCCTACTAGAACAGCTGAACTTTATTTGTGATTAATCAGTCACTTTAAATGAGGGCAGGTGTGTAATGACTTCTATTTAACATAAGTTTGAATGTGATTGGTTAATTCTGAACACAGCCACATCCCCAGTTATACGAGGATGTGCACACTTATGCAACCGGGTCTAGGTTTTTCTTTTTCATTTTTCCTACTCAAGGATTTCAGTTTGTTTTTCAATTTAATTATTCACATTATAAGTGGAAAAAGTTCTGACATGATTACTCTTTATCTCGTTCTTTTACATCACAAAAACCTGGCATTTTAACAGGGGTTTGTAGACTTTTTATATCCACTGTAAATTGAGGCCAAACCTTCATTCAGCCATGTTGTTTCCTGCCTTTGAAGGCTGTGATTCGCCAAAGTGGAGCCAGTTAAGAAAAACTGAGCTTATGTAAATGTGACCTCAAAAACCATTAGTGTACCCTCAAGTTGCGAACCAGTTCGGTTATCAACCCTACTATTCGCATATATGAATTTGGGCTTGCATGAAGATGTTACTAACCAGTCAGCTGGGTAATAGTTGTTCGGAGGAAGTCCCTCTCTTCCTCCAATGCCTTTATTTTCATTTTGAGCATCTTCATTTTCATGTTTTCATTGTTGGTGTAACTTGATGCAGCATCTAAAATTCAAAGATTGATACAAGATCAACAATGAAATTAGATTCGTCATACAGCTCCCCTACCACAAATAATCCATACGAAATAAACCTATTGGTGTTAAAGGTTGGTGTTTCCCCTAAATAAATTGTTGGGCTGGGTGGTAGCTACAGGTGGTGTCACATGGTGGTGCTGTTTCCATTAACTTCTCACAGACAGGCTGGAGTACATAGTCTTATTCTTATAAAGCCTACAAAGTCTGAAGCCTTTATGGCCTCAGATATTTCATATTCTATGGATTATACAGAATGATTGAAGTAATACTTGCCACCTGAATCAAAGGATTCAGTGTCTACATCCTCCATCACAGTAACCACAGGTGGTTCCTGGCCCTCTCGTTGCTGGACTTCAACATCCACCACTTCAGTCAACTCATCCGGCACATTTTTTTATGCCATGCCATCATCCCCCACTGTGCTAACAAGCACTTTTTTAGAACGCGTAGTACGTGGCATTCTATAGACAAACAAAAACATGACTTTAGCTCACACATGCTTTATACGTACATACAAACAAGCCACACAAAATGTGTGTGCATATTTGCACTGAAACACATTTTGCAATGTAAGTAATTATGTAACTGCACTTTAAAAAGGCCCCTTAAAATGAGGTGTAACCAAAATGTTAGCTAAAACAACTTTGCAAATAGATTTGCCTAGATAGTTAAATTGGTCAATTTAACAGCTGAGACTACTAAGTTAGCTAATGTTAACTAAATACCTAAGCAAAGTTACTGCACTGACATATAACATTGTATTGGGCCATCTTAACCTTGACAATCGATGTGCTTCTACAGAAACATAGCTAAGATCAAGGTGTATTTAGCTAGGTGGATAGACTAAACGTGGCAACTTTGTTAAACATGACTAATAAAATTTTGGCCAGAAGTTGAACAAAAACGTTAGCTAGCTAGCTAGCCGGGTAGCTAGCTCCAGCTAAGCTGGCAAGCCCGACATAGTTAGCTCGCTTTTCTTACTAGCTAGCTAGATAGATAGCTTTGTAGAACAGCAGACAGTTGTCATTTCCATCGCTAAATGAATTTAAGTTAACTCAAAGGGAGATGTCGGGACAAAGTGAGGAAATCTATCTTTACTATGTAGCTAGCTAGCTTGGCTACTTTAGCTAGCCAGTATGTTAGCTAGTAGCTAGCTAAGTAATTTCGACAGGTAGGGAGAGACATTCACAAACATCGGTGCATTTGAAGAAACACTAAATGACTGGATAAAAAATATTATACAATGACAAGATTAAAATATTCATACTTATAATTATACTTACTTATAGCTATTTACCTGAATTCACTCACTGAAGAATACCTGCTTCTGACGTAGGTGTAGCAATTTACTTTGATTTCTTTACGACATTTTTTACAATTTTCAACTTGTAACTGCAAAATACACGATAAGATTTTAAACCTCCCGCTTAAATCCAAATGCCATTGAATTCGTCATGCCCCATGCACTGCTTCATGTATTGTCAGCAAAACACGCCAGAAGAAATAAAAAAAAGATTATAAAATACCTCCAGAAGAAAGGACTGCTGAAAAAGTCTATGCGATGTCCTATCTGTCACCACAAGCAGAAAATGGTCAAGCATAGATGCAGAGATGGATATATATGGTAAGTTATTTTAATGTAGCTCATAAAAACAAAACGTAGTCAAGCCTCATGTTGCAATTTGCACTGATAAGCTTAGTGCAATTGGTGAAAGAAAAAATATTACTTGAAATGTAGCTACATTTATTTAGGTTGCAGTTTTTGGTGCATGCACAATGCCCTAACATAGATCAAAAGGTTGTTTTTGTGGATAGCTAGCATTACAATAGCCTACTGTCATGTTGGTCAATGTTGTGCAGTGTGCAGATATCTCATTTTATGCCAACATTTTAAATACATCAGCCAACTATGTAGGAAAGATATTTGTCAGTGTTGGGGCAGTGTTCAAGAACCTTTGGTCTCACAGCGTGTAGGCATGCAGGACCTGTGTGCGCCAGACATCCAAGACTGGCCCTGGATGAATAACATGTTTTATTATAGTTTGTATACTGTATACAACTCGCACACTGCTTACAATGAATGTAAATATTTTATTACATTATTATTACAGAATGTCTTTCTTACTTTTCTTTTATACAAACTAAATGTCATTCTTTCAACAAATATTTTTGGGTCAGTGGAGGGGCCCCAAAAGGGGCTATGTTTGGGACCTCAAAACTGGAGATGGTATTGCATGTGAACTTTGTATTGACTTAAGCCTATTGACTGTCCCAGTTGTATGTGGGAGATCATTTAGTGGGGTGCTTTTCAGCCCGGTAGTTTGGTGAACGCTGAATAAGAATCAGATCTATTTGAAGTATTGTTTGGTTTTCCTTACAGGATTTGTCGAAGAAAGAGAAAGCACAATCAGTCTTCCACCTGCTCTATCCGGAAGGACTCAATATTTAGCCATTCTCGGGTTACCCTTACAGATTGGTTAACATTCATTTATCGGTAGGTCAATAACTTAAATTAATTATTCAATAATAATCAACTGAGGCTTAGACAAAGATAAATCACATTATAAAAACATGAGGTACATTCCAAGTAATATGACATTTGCAAATTCTTTTATAAAAAATGTCAGATTTGCACAGGGCCTACAATTGAGGCAAGTTGACATGATGGAGGATGGTATCGCCAAGAGCTCAAGGACGCTAACCAGAATGACAAAAATCCTGAGGAAGGTGAGAAAAGCAATGTCACTTTCATAGTTCCAATTGCCTATTCACAAAACACAATTATGAATCACTAACCAAATGTATGCTTTAGTAGCAGACCAACTTACAGTGTGTGGTAAAAATTTCTGATAGGGGTACCTCCTTTAACAATGATTCATTTGTTTGTTAAAACTGAAAAGTTTAGTAGCTAGTTAAAATAATTGTGATGCAGATAAATAGTGTTAACAGATTCAGTAACTATTAAATTGTGAACATATATTTTTACTCATGTGAATATCTACATACGTATATATTGGTAACTGGTAATAAGTTAATCTTGAATTAAGACACATACTGAATGTTTGTTCAATTCAGTAATACATTAACTAAGGTTCATGATGGTACCCATATTGTACATAACATGTTTATTTCCAAATGATTGAGGGAGCAGTGTCAGTTTAGGGCGATTTAGAATAATGAATTAGATTTTATTTCTAGATTGTATTTTATTTCATGCTCCCCTGAATCGTTTTCCAATATCAATAAAAAATGTCTTACCTCTTCTCAAGGTTTGCAACAAAGCCTTGAGGAGATTCAAAAGGAGAAAGGGTTTTAAAATTGGATCCAGATCTCTTTGGAGATTTGTTGTGATTGACGAATCCAAGTTCTCGCACAAGAGAAAGGTATAGAATTATAACTTTGACATGGCAACCCAGTGTCTGGGCTTTTGAACTAATAGAAAGTGATAACATACCTGTAATTGAAATATGTCTATACGTGTTCCACAGTACTCGCCTGGACATACACTGTAATACTGGAGATTTTTTTAAGTCAACTAAATTAACTGTTAGCTTAAATGACAAACCACTGTCTGATTTTAAACATGTATCTTGATTGGATCTTTCATACATAAAAAATATTGCACATTGTGAGGCTCAAATAACATTGTCTTGCATGTCCTTTTATTTTAGTACAATCGTGGAAGGATGGGTCCAACGTGGAGAAGAGAGGGATGGGTGTTTGGGATGCTGGAGGTCAAACACAACAGACGACGCCCAATCCTTAAAATGGTGAAGGACCGTTCTCAGGAAACCTTGATCCCTATCATCAGAAGACATGTGCGAAGAGGTTCCACCATTTTGAGTGACTGTTGGAGAGCATATGTCAGGTCTCTGAATAGGCTGGGCTACAATCACCAAACAGTAAATCACACCAACAACTTTGTGGATCCTCAAAGTGGATGCCACACACAAATAAAGGGGCAGGTCTGGAGACTAAGGGGTAATCGGAGCAAAAAGTTTTTAAGAAAACATCTACATTTCATTGAGTGGATGTACTGGTTGGGTAAGGAAAATAAGAATGGAGTACTCTGTCAACTCCTAAAAGACATCCAATCAATGTATCCGCTCTGAGAAATCTGAAAATCTCAGTTATATGCATCTTTAAAACCCATCTGTGATTAAATAAGAAAATAGTTATTCTTTATATATTCATAATTTTAATATGGCTATAGACTGTTTGTTGTATTGTTGAGTGTGATTAAAAGTTGACTAGGGTTCGCGTTGGTATTTTCCTTAGGAGCAAAAAAAGGACATGTTTGGTACATTTTGGAGGGGCCACATGTTTGGAGGGGCCACTGCAAGTGAATGTCCTTATATATATATATATATATATATATATATATATATATATATAATATATACTGGTCAATTAGGAGTGGAGCTAACATAAATTGTGCAATGCTGTTGTAAGTCTACTTTTGTTTTTAGTAGAGATTTTGATATATACAATTTTAAATTGAATAACACTATTGTTTAGTACACTTTTAAAACACTTAAAGATGCAATAAAACAACTAAAAACTAATTTACATTTCCACTGATCTGAACTACAAGCACTGTTTGTCTTCTAAAGTTTTAGTTACAATAACATAGACTAATTACAATTATATAAAATCAGATTGTAATTATTTAAGTTTGTGGTTTTGCAATATGAACAAAGAATAAAAAAAAATCTGGATTATATTGATTTCCTTTTATTCAATTTACATTAAATCACTTATTCCTTTGTAATAACATTGTAATTCCAATGTAAATACATACTAATTGACATTTTATTGAGCGTAATGTCTAACAAGATTGATTTCATTTGAATTACATTTAATGTGATCTAACCCTTTATTCCCTTGCAGATCACAATTTATTCCCTATGGTCGCTGTAACATAGTAACTAAATCGCACTTAATGTGTAAATGGATCTTGTTTCACTTTACATTAATTCACTCGTTCCTTTTTTATAACATTGTAATTACAATGTAGGTACATAGTAATTGACATAGGATTGAGTGTTATGTGTAACTGCATTGATACTACTTTGTAATTACATTTACATAAGCTAACCCATTTTTCACTCCCAGATCACAATGTATTCCCTGTGATCACTGTAACATAGTAACTAAATCGCACTTAATGTGTAAATGGATCTTGTTTCACTTTACATTAATTCACTCGTTCCTTTTTAATAACATTGTAATTACAATGTAGATACATAGTAATTGACATAGGATTGAGTGTTGTAATGTGTAACTGCATTGATATTAATTTTTAATTACAATTAGTTAAGCTAACCCATTTTTCACTCCCAGATCACGACGTATTCCCTGTGGTTGCTGTAACATAGTAACTGCATAGTACTTGATGTTTAAATCGGTCTTGTTTCACTTTACATTAATTCACTTGTTTCTTTGTAATACCATTGTAATTACAATGCAATTGCATAGTAACTGACATTTGATTAAGTTTTGCATTGTGTAACAACATAGAAATTATTTTGTAGTACACTTAATATTTCTTACTCTGACATGGAGAAAAATATTAACACTTTCAGAATGAAATATACTACATTTGGTGTTTGCCTGTGACATTGCATTGTTATTTCTAATGATATTGTTATTCTATATTGTACTGTACTTTCAAAGGGATCGTAATAAAAACAAATTAACCAAGTGTTGTTCCTTAATACATGAACACCAAATATTTTTCGAAACATTTGACTTACAGTGCAGCTATGATGAAAGGGATAATTAAATGTCTTACATTTCACACTTTGTGTAGGTACATTATAGTTACATTAATATCAACTGCAAAGACACTGCTCAACAATCAAATGAGATAGTTGAAGATAATGATGGGGTTTGCCTTGTGTCCGAGACTAACATTGGTGATAAGAACTTATGTAGTTACATGTAACAAGGTTAATGTAGTTACATGTAACAATGTTAAACTTCAAAATGTATTGTTAACAGGGTCACATTGAAATTACAAAAGTGTAATTACAGCTCATGTTAGTTACACATGTAACTACACACCTTGTAATTACAGATAAATAAATCATTAGTAATTACACTTGTGGAACAATCATGTTTGTAATTACATCACTTTGTTCCAATTGTGTAATAACTGATACCGATAAACACGTATTACATAGTAATTACATGTTATTTACATAGTATTTAATAGTATCTACTATGTTATAAATGCGTTAATTAAAATGTTATTACATCTAATGAATGTAGACTTAATGTAAAGTGTTACCAGAAAAAATATTGAATGTTGAAAGTGAGACATTTTGTAATGTCATGCCAAATATTTTGGTTCATTTTGGATTTCATGAGAGCACATTCCAAAACAGTTGGGACAGGTAGCAATAAGAGGCCGGAAAAGTTAAATGTACAGATAAGGAACAGCTGGAGGACCAATTTGCAACTTATGTCAATTGGCAACATGATTGGGTATAAAAAGAGCCTCTCAGAGTGGCAGTGTCTCTCAGAAGTCAAGATGGGCAGAGGACCACCAATTCCCCCAATACTGCGGCGAAAAATAGTGGAGCAATATCAGAAAAGAGTTTCTCAGAGAAAAATTGCAAAGAGTTTGAAGTTATCATCATCATCTACAGTGCATAATATCATCCAAAGATTCAGAGAATCTGGAACAATCTCTGTGCGTAAGGGTCAAGGCCGGAAAACCATACTGGATGCCCGTGATCTTCGGGCCCTCAGACGGCACTGCATCACATACAGGAATGATACTATAATGGAAATCACAACATGGGCTCAGGAAAACTTCCAGAAAATATTGTTGGTGAACACAATCCACCTTGCCATTCACTGTTGCCGGCTAAAACTCTATAGGTCAAAAAAGAAGCCGTTTCTAAACAGGATCCAGAAGTGCAGGCGTTTTCTCTGGGCCAAGGATCATTTAAAATGGACTGTGGCAAAGTGGAAAAGTGTTCTGTGGTCAGACAAATCAAAACTTGAAGTTCATTTTGGAAAACTGGGACGCCATGTCATCCAGACTAAAGAGGACAAGGACAACCCAAGTTGTTATCAGCGCTCAGTTCAGAAGCCTGCATCTCTGATGGTATGAGTGCGTGTGGCATGGGCAGCCTACACATCTGGAAAGGCACCATCAATGCTGACAGTAATATCCAAGTTCTAGAACAACATATGCTCCCATCCAGACGTTGTCTCTTTCAGGGAAGACCTTGCATTTTCCAACATGACAATGCCAGACCACATACTGCATCAATTACAATGTCATGGCTGCATAGAAGAAGGATCCGGGTACTGACATGGCCAGCCTGCAGTCCAGATCTTTCACCCATAGAAAACATTTGGCGCATCATAAAGAGGAAGAATCGACAGCTGATCAACTAGAATTAGACAAGAATAGGACAACATTCCTATTCTTAAACTTGAGCAACTTGTCTCCTCAGTCACCAGACGTTTGCAGTCGGTTATAAAAAGACGAGGGGATGCCACACAGTGGTAAACATGGCCTTGTCCCAACTTTTTTGAGATGTGTTGATGCCATGAAATTTGAAATTAATTATTTTCCCTTAAATTGATACATTTTCTCAGTTTAAACATTTTATATGTCATCTATATTCTATTGTGAATGAAATATAAGTTTGAGATTTGTAAATTATTCTATTCCTTTTTTACTTTACACAATTTGTACAGTGTCCCAACTTTGTTGGAATCGGGTTTGTATATAGGAAGTTTCTTCTCTATATACAGTGAGGGAAAAACGTATTTAATCCACTGCTGATTTTGCCCATTTGCCCATTGACAAAGAAATGGTCAGTCTATAATTTTAATGGTAGGTTTATTTGAAAATACCCCAAAACGCATGTATAAAAAGTTACACATTGATTTGCATTTTAATAAGTGAAATAAGTAATTGATCCCCTCTTTATCAGAAAAATGTCTGGCTCACAGGTGTCTTTTACACAGGTAACGAGCTGAGATTAGGAGCACAGTCTTAGAGGGAGTGCTCCTAATCTCATTTTGTTACTGGTATAAAAGACACCTGTCTACTGAAGCAAGCAATCAGATTCCAAACTCTTCACCATGGCCAAGACCAAAGAGCTGTCCAAGGATGTCAGGGACAAGATTGTAGACCCACACAAGGCTCAAGAAAGCACATGTACAAGCCCATCTTAAGTTTGCCAATGAACATCTGAATGATTCAGAGGAGAACTGGGTAAGTGTTGTGGTCAGATGAGACCAAAATCGAGCTCTTTGGTATCAACTCAATATGCCATGTTTTATAGGAGGAGGAATGCTGCCTATGACCCCAAGAACACCATCCACACCATCAAACATGGAAATGGAAACGTTATGCTTTGGGGGTGTTTTTCTGCTAAGGGGATAGGACAACTTCACCGCATCAAAGAGACGATGGATGGGGCCATGTACCGTCAAATCTTGGGTGAGAACCTCCTTCCCTCAGCCAGTTGTGGATGGGTATTCCAGCATGGCAATGACCCAAAACACACGGCCAAGGCAACGAAGGAGTGGCTCGAGAAGAAGCACATTAAAGTCCTGGAGTGGCCTAGCCTGTCTCCAGACCTTAATCCCATAGAAAATCTGTGGAAGGAGCTGAAGGTTCGGATTGCCAAACGTCAGCCTCGAAACCTTAATGACTAGGCGTAGATCTGCAAAAAGGTGTGAGACAAAATCCCTCCTGAGATGTGTGCAAACCTGGTGGCCAACTAAAAAGAAACGTCTGACCTCTGTGATTGCCAACAAGTGTTTTGCCACCAATCAGTCATGTTTTCGGAGGAGTTGATTACTTATTTCACTCAAAGGTTTCTCACCTGTGTGCACTCTGGTGTTTAGTAAGTGTAAATGATGTCGTAAAACACTTCCCACACTCAGAACAGGAGTAAGACTTATCACTAGTATGTATGCGCTGGTGAACTTTAAGGTGACCTAATTGAGAGAAACACTTCCCACAGTCAAAACAGGAGTAAGGCTTATCACCAGTATGTATGCGCTGGTGAACTTTAAGGTTACCTAATACAGAGAAACACTTCCCACAATCAGAACAGGAGTAAGGCTTTTCACCAGTACGTATGCGCTGGTGATATTTAAGGCTACCTAATTCAGAGAAACACTTCCCACAGTCAGAACAGGAGTAAGGCTTTTCACCAGTATGTATGCGCTGGTGAACTTTAAGGTAACGTAATTGGGAGTAACACTTCCCACAGTCAGAACAGGAGTAAGGCTTATCACTAGTATGTATGCGCTGGTGAACTTTAAGGTGACCTAATTCAGAGAAACACTTCCCACAGTCAGAACAGGAGTAAGGCTTATCACCAGTATGTATGCACTGGTGATATTTAAGGCGACCTAATTTAGAGAAAATCTTCCCACAGTCAGAACAGGAGTAAGGCTTTTCACCAGTATGTATGTGCTGGTGATATTTAAGGCGACCTAATTCAGAGAAACACTTCCCACAGTCAGAACAGGAGTAAGGCTGTTCACCAGTATGTATGCGCTGGTGAACTTTAAGGGTACCTATTTGAGAGTAACACTTCCCACAGTCAGAACAGGAGTAAGGCTTTTCACCAGTATGTATGCGCTGGTGAACTTTAAGGTTACCTAATTCAGAGAAACACTTCCCACAGTCAGAACAGGAGTGAGGCTTATCACCAGTATGTATGCGCTGGTGAACTTTAAGGTTACCTAATTCAGAGAAACACTTCCCACAATCAGAACAGGAGTAAGGCTTTTCACCAGTATGTATGCGCTGGTGATATTTAAGTCTACCTAATTCAGAGAAACACTTCCCACAGTCAGAACAGGAGTAAGGCTTTTCACCAGTATGTATGCGCTGGTGAACTTTAAGGGGACCTAGTTGAGAGTAACACTTCCCACAGTCAGAACAGGAGTAAGGCATTTCACCAGTATGTATGCGCTGGTGAACTTTAAGGTAACCTAATTGGGAGTAACACTTCCCACAGTCAGAACAGGAGTAAGGCTTATCACCACTATGTATGCGCTGGTGAACTTTAAGGTTACCTAATTCAGAGAAACACTTCCCACAATCAGAACAGGAGTAAGGCTTTTCACCAGTATGTATGCGCTGGTGAACTTTAAGGTGACCTAGTTGAGAGAAACACTTCCCACAGTCAGAACAGGAGTAAGGCTTCTCTCCAGTATGGATCTTAATGTGTATTTTTAACAGTGATAGAAATGTGAAATGTTTTTCACAGTGGGGACAGTGGTGAGACTTCTTATGATTGTGGTCTTCCTGTTGTTTCTCTCCAAGTGTCTCCACTTCAGGAATCCCATCTGTGACAGACATGAAAAGGGATTTAGACACATTTTGGGACACAGTATTATCAAGGATTCTAGCAACTAGCATTATTCCACAGCGGAGTGATAGAGACCTTAACATTTCAGTTAGGGAACTCGAATCGTTAGGTGATTTTGGGGCAAAGAGACCCTTTGACAGCTTTGAGACCAAGCCTTTAAGTGTACCTGGGATTAGCCATGCGTGCAGACATGACAACCATTAGAGGAAGAAATGCAAAATATTTGCTGATTAGAGTGGAGAGCAGGATTTTATATTTTGATGAAAGACAAACGTTTCAAATAGATAAGTTTAATGTTGCCATTGGCATGCTTTCTCAGAGTCCCTGACAGTCTGGAGGCCAAGAGAAACCTGGACAATTTGTTTAATGTAATCCTCTGTGCAGAATCCAAATCCAAGGCCTGAGTGATTGAGAAGGCCCACATTTCGTTATCTGAATTCCCAGATGACAGTTTAGGCCAGGGGTGGGCAAATTAGGTCCTGTGAAACAATTCCATCCGGTAGTAAAATAGTTTTGAGGGAAAGTAAAACATCTCACCAGCCCATTCTCATACATCAAAATCTGAATTTATATTATTTAGACATAAGGGACATGCTGCTTAATATTTGTCCATTATTGCCCTTTTGGCCTCTAAATAATTTACGATCCTCAACTTACAAAACAAATGTGGCCCTTCAGTAAATTTCACAAACTTGATGTGGCCCCCGAGCAAGCGTGCCGCACAAGCCCTGAAAAGTGAAGCCAAAACGTCTCGATCGCCCCCTAGTGAGTGGTCCCAGTATAGGTCATAAACCCCGCCCTCCCCATGTTATTCAATGGGACGTGAGACCAACTAAATAATTAAATTACCCTTCAAATATATTTTTTCAGAAGCAGGTTTCTGTCATTTACTGTAGTTTGTATCACGCTAATGTAAATTCAAGAGTTTGTTTTTAAAATAAGTTGGTTTTTAGTTAGTTATTTAATGCTCTAAAAACGGTGGTGTGACGTCGTGATTCACAGCTGTGATTGACAGCTATCTGAGCCGAGGAGCCACTGAATATTCGGAGGACTGAGGACATTGGAACTTTACATTTAATCTCTAAATTTCTATAATTGATATAATTTCACACGGACATAATGGGTTGTTCTGCAGTACATTGTGCTAACCGATCTGGCATTTCCAATCGATCTTTGAATTTTTTTCGGTAAGTTAAATTTATAAGCTATTTAATTCGTAAATAAATGTAATGGGCTAGCTAACGTTAGCTAAAAGACAACAAGCCTCGTTAATAGCCATGTTAATAGCTAGCAGGAGATCGTTAGCTAGAAGTTACCAATAATTTTTGTATTAGGCCTATTCTAAATTAAGGTTAAACATGATGTAAGTTAGGCTATAACATATCGTCTTGGTTTAACAAGCAAAGGTTGTAATGTACTTGCGATTGATTACGGTATGCACATTCTGCGAGGGAGAGTGAGGGCGGGGCACAGGGGTGGGGCCGTTGATTTCGCAGCTTTACGGCTTTACTTCCTGCTCGCTACTGCGCATAACTACTGCGCAGAACTGGTCCCAAGATCGCTATCTGCGCAGACGCAAGTCCAAGATGTCAGCGCCGTATCAGGACACTGGCGGCTTCAGTTTTCACCAATGGAAAAGAGCGAAAGGGCGTTGTCCATTTTTTTTACAGTCTATGCCCCGGAGCCAAAAACGGTCTTCAGGCTATTTTCTTTTATGGCTATTAAGAGTGAACTTATAAAAACATTGGATTTGATGACATCGTGAAGGATTTTGCAAGTAGCGAAGCCAGGAACAAATGCATCATAAGGTAAGACAATTTACTTGTGTATGCTGTAATATTAGCTGTGATTTAACTGCGATTTCCTAAATAGCTGTTTGCTTTGAGAGTGTAAGTTCTATGTTGTAAATCCCATTCCCAGCATACAGATAAATCGTGTTTTCTACAATAGCGTGAATGCAATGTAAATCCGGTTGAGATGCAAGTAAAGGTGATAATTAAGCTATTGGCTTCATTTGCCGTTGGTTGGGTTCAGGCTTTGAAGGTGCTGTGCCCAGGGGCCCATTGTTTTATAATCCGTCTGACTGTATAAAATGTTGAACCTTTTCTTTCATTATACACCTTAAACAGACCCTTTACTTTCCTATCCTAAACTTCCTCCTCTCTCCTGTTGTCATTATAAAATACTATTTCTGGTATTTCTAATTAAGTGTCTCCCCTTACGACTTTAATACCATTGCTTCTACTAGAATTCTAACCCTTTATTAATAAAGTTATAACATCACCTCTTCCCAGTTGTAAACATGTCCACTATATTATTTCCCTCTACTTCCTCTGCTAACACTCAATATGAAACAGTGAAATAATTTACAGAATTGAATTTGTTGAAAATAACTTTCTCAAAAACATTAAAACAAGACATGCATTTAAGTTAAGATGACAGATGTTTTAGATTACTTATTTTTATCTCTAGATGAATGATAATTGTTCAGTGATCTCTCAATAATTGACCACCCGTTGTTTAAGCAAATGCGCATCAAACCATGATTTTGTACTTCTAAATTAACAGTATTTGTGGGTCCAAGTGTGTTTGTTACTCTCACACGAACAGATAGCTGAAAGCAACACATTCTCAGTATTCCAAGGTAGACCCACTTCCATTTCTGGATCCAGTTTCTGATACCAAAGAGCTAAACTTTTCATTACAACTGCATTAGTTTTTATAATTTCAACTTATGTAGCCAAACGGGAGTGGAATGTACTGAAGTCAGATTTGTTTAGTTCCACTAGAGAGAGCTGATGGGATTGCCCCTGTACAATGGGTTGGGAAACCTGTGCTAACTCTTGTCGTTGTACACTGTGGTTCCAACGCTATTGTGTTAGTGCTCAAGGAAGATAGTTGCAGATAAAATATGTTCCTCAAAATTAGAATATTTTGGAAAAGTTCATTTTCAGTAATTCAAATCAAAAAGTGATAATTTAATATATTCAAGATTAGTTAGTTACACCTTTTTTTCTTTTCTTGATGACTACAGCTTACAGCTGATGGAAATCAAAAATCCAGCATCTCACAATATTAAAATGTTCAAATACAGGAATGTCGACCTCACTGACCTTAAATAGCGTAGTGGTTAGAGATGCGGACCTGCAACCAATAGGTCTCGCGTTCAAATGTTAACACAGTCAAAGCAAACTGTGCATAAGGATTTGTTCTGGATAGATCAAAACCTTCAGCAGCTATGTTGTAGTAAGCCTAAAATAAAACTGTTCACGGTTATATTGCGTCTACTTATGGTGCATTTTGGAAGTACACATCCGTGAATGCTTTTTGGGTCAGGATAGACAAAAACCTTGCTAGCTACGTTATAGGAAGCCAAAAAAAAATATATATGTATATTGCGAGTATATCTGTTGGATTTCCGAAGTACGCATCCGTGATTGATAAAAAAGCAGTGAAAAGCAGTGAAATAATAGGGGTCTCCACGATTCTCTCATCACTTCTCTTGACATAAACATCAGTATCTTGTATCAATGTCATTCACAAACCAAATAAAAACTAATGTTTTTGTGCCATGAATTAGCTTTTATTGTGTTAAGTTCAAGTTGTAAGTTAGACAGTAGTAAGCCTGTTACCGGCTAATAAGCTGTTAAAACGTCCAGGGACAAAAGCCAAATAATTCATAGATGCTATTTGTGGTGGAGGTAAACTTAACAAGAAACTTTAGTCAGTTTAACAGTGGTTAATGGTGTGTAGTGAAATATTCAAACTTGGAGTGATGATAATGTGTGACAAAATTATCTAATATCGAGCTTCTATACCGACAGTGGGCAACCATAAAGCACTGTGGTGTAGTGGTTAAAGACACAGCCATTCACATGGGACACCTGGGTTTGAATCCAGTGAAGGCATCGACATTTATCACTTTAAATTGCGGGCGGCTTAACTAGGCTTGCCTGGTTCTTTTTCTGGTTCATCAAGTGAAAATCATGTAGCCAGCAAAGGTTTGTCCATCCTGAACAAATACTAATACACCAGAAATATCTATCAATATAATGCCCTACAATGGGAAAAGACCTTTACTTGCCAGAGTGTAGAACTGAGAAAAATGACTTTAAAGTTGCTTTGTTGTCCAGGCAAATTAATTGTTGGCAAAATATAGAACATGTGGCATTTTTTTTTTTAACAAAGATATTTATCTACATAAAAATCTTGAGCCCAATCTTGACCTTTGACCCTCATTCAGAAGTTAATGTACTTAGCATAGCATAGCATCATCTTCCGCTTAATCCGGGGCCGGGTCGCGGGGGCAGCAGTCTAAGCAGGGCTGCCCAGACTCTTCCTCCAGCTCTTCCGGGGGGACACCGAGGCGTTCCCAGGCCAGCCGGGAGACATAGTCCCTCCAGCGTGTCCTAGGTCTTCCCCGGGGTCTCTTCCCGGTGGGACGGGACCGGAACACCTTCCCAGGAAGGCGTTCCGGAGGCATCCGAAACAGATGCCCAAGCCACCTCAGCTGACCCCTCTCGATGTGGAGGAGCAGCGGCTCTACTCTGAGCTCCTCCCGGGTGACCGAGCTTCTCACCCTATCTCTAAGGGATCGCCCGGCCACCCTGCGGAGAAAGCTCATTTCGGCCGCCTGTATCCGGGATCTTGTCCTTTCGGTCATGACCCAAAGCTCATGACCATAGGTGAGAGTAGGAACGTAGATTGACCGGTAAATCGAGAGCTTCGCCTTGCGGCTCAGCTCTTTCTTCACCACGACAGACCGATACATCGACCGCATTACTGCAGAAGCTGCACCGATCCGTCTGTCATACTCCCGTTCCATCCTTCCCTCACTCGTGAACAGGACCCCTAGATACTTAAACTCCTCCACTTGAGGCAGGCACTCTCCACCAACCTGAAGTGGGCAAGCCACCCTTTTCCGACTAAGGACCATGGCCTCGGATTTGGAGGTACTGATTTTCATCCCCACCGCTTCACACTCGGCTGCAAACCGTCCAAGTGCATGCTGAAGGTCCTGGCTTGAAGGGGCCAACACGACAACATCATCCGCAAAGAGCAGAGACGAAATCGTGTGGTCCCCAAACCTGACACCCTCCGGCCCCTGGCTGCGCCTAGAAATTCTGTCCATAAAAATTACGAACAGAACCGGTGACAAAGGGCAGCCCTGCCGGAGTCCAACATGCACAGGGAACAAGTCTGACTTACTGCCGGCAATGCGGACCAAGCTCCTGCTTCGGTCGTATAGGGACCTAACAGCCCTTAGCAAAGGACCCAGGACCCCATATTCCCGAAGCACTCTCCACAGGATGCCGCGTGGGACACAGTCGAATGCCTTCTCCAAATCCACAAAACACATGTGGACTGGTTGGGCAAACTCCCATGAACCCTCCATCACCCTGTAGAGGGTATAGAGCTGGTCCAGTGTTCCACGGCCTGGACGAAAACCACACTGTTCCTCCTGAATCCGAGGTTCTACTATCGGCCGTATTCTCCTCTCCAGAACCCTGGCATAAACTTTCCCGGGGAGGCTGAGAAGTGTGATCCCCTATAGTTGGAACACACCCTCCGGTCCCCCTTCTTAAAAAGAGGGACCACCACCCCGGTCTGCCATCCCAGAGGCACTGTCCCCGACTGCCACGCGATGTTGCACAGGCGTGTCAACCAAGACAGCCCCACAACATCCAGAGACTTGAGGTACTCAGGGCGGATCTCATCCACCCCCGGTGCCTTGCCACCGAGGAGTTTCTTAACCACCTCGGTGACTTCAGCCCAGGTGATGGACGAGTCCACCTCTGAGCCCTCATCCTCTGCTTCCTCAATGGAAGACGTAACGGCGGGATTGAGGAGATCCTCGAAGTACTCCTTCCACCGCCCGACGACATCCCCAGTTGAGGTCAACAGCTGCCCACCTCTACTGTAAACAGCGTTGGTAGGGCACTGTTTCCCTCTCCTGAGGCGCCGGATGGTTTGCCAGAATCTCTTCGAGGCCAGCCGATAGTCCTTCTCCATGGCCTCACCGAACTCCTCCCAGGCCCGAGTTTCTGCCTCCACAACCACCCGGGCTGCAGTACGCTTGGCCTGTCGGTACCCGTCAGCTGCCTCTGGAGTCCCACAAGCCAACCAGGCCTGATAGGACTCCTTCAGCTTGACAGCATCCCTTACTTCCGGTGTCCACCACCGGGTTCGGGGATTGCCGCCTCGACAGGCACCGGAGACCTTACGGCCACAGCTCCGAGCGGCCGCTTCGACAATGGCGGTGGAGAACATGGTCCACTCGGACTCAATATCTCCAGCCTCCCTCAGGATCCAGTCAAAGCTCTGCCGTAGGTGGGAGTTAAAGATCTCTCTGACAGGAGACTCGGCCAGACGTTCCCAGCAGACCCTTACAGTACGCTTGGGCCTGCCGAGTCTGTCCAGCTTCCTCCCCCGCCATCGGATCCAACTCACAACCAGGTGGTGATCAGTTGACAGCTCCGCCCCTCTCTTCACCTGAGAGTCCAAGACATGTGGCCGCAGGTCAGATGAAACGACAACAAAGTCGATCATCGACCTGCGGCCTAGGGTGTCCTGGTGCCACGTGCACTGATGGACACCCTTATGCTTGAACATGGTGTTCGTTATGGACAAACTGTGACTAGCACAGAAGTCCAATAACTGAACACCGCTCGGGTTCAGATCAGGAGGGCCGTTCCTCCCAATCACGCCCCTCCAGGTGTCACTGTCGTTGCCCACGTGGGCGTTGAAGTCCCCCAGTAGAACGATAGAGTCCCCAGTCGGAGCACTTTCCAGCACCCCTCCCAGAGACTCCAAGAAGGTCGGGTACACTGCACTGCCGTTCGGCCCGTAGGCACAAACAACAGTGAGAGACCTATCCCCGACCCGTAGGCGCAGGGAAACGACCCTCTCGTTCACCGGGGTAAACTCCAACACATGGCGGCAGAGCTGGGGAGCTATAAGCAAACCCACACCAGCCCGCCGCCTCTCACCATGGGCAACTCCAGAGTGGTGAAGAGTCCATCCCCTCTCAAGGAGTGTGGTTCCAGAGCCCAAGCCGTGCGTAGAGGTGATCCCGACTACCTCTAGTCGGAACCTCTCAACCTCACGCACCATCTCAGGCTCCTTCCCCGCCAGCGAGGTGACATTCCACGTCCCTAGAGCTAGTTTCCGTGTCCGGGGATCGGGTTGTCTAGGCCCCCGCCTTCGACTGCCGCCCGATCCTCTCTGCACCGGCCCCTTATGGTCCCTCCTGTGGGTGGTGAGCCCACGGGAGGGCGGCCCCATGTCGCTCGTTCGGGCTGGGCCCGGCCGGGCCCCATGGGGAAAGGCCCGGCCACCAGGCGCTCGCGAACGAGCCCCAACCCCGGGCCTGGCTCCAGGGTGGGGCCCCGGCTGCGCCATGCCGGGCGACGTCACAGAACACATGATTTTTTTCTTCATTAAGGGGTTTTTGAACCAAGGCGACAGGTCAGACTAAGAGCGGTTCAAAAACCCCTTAAAACCCCTAATGTACTTTGCCTTGTCTGAAAAATAATTAAGGGGTCATGCCAAGGCATAAGGCGTCAACTTCCATTTGATTGCTCACTTGGTTGCGGATCACTATATTAAATCTGTATGAATGGTAAACATTGGTTTGCAAAACAATGTTTGTTGACATGACAAATGTAGACAGATGACATTGATCAAACCAAATTGTTTTGCATGTGGGAGGATAATGTTTTGCAACCATTTCATCAAGAGCAAGGTTTACTAACGCAACGAATATTAAAGGATACAACACTCGTGTTTTGGACGGAATTGGATGAATGCCAGATTAGGATACTCAAGAACGACTCATGTTATGGATTTAACGTGTTAAACGCCAGCGAGAAATGTTCAAAAGTCATGTTGTGGATTGAACGCTGCAATGCATTTTAAGCAGGATACAAGAAAAGTTAGGTGACCTATTTAATTGTGACCTGTTACTCTTCAGCTCATGTGCGTGTGATTAAGCGAATTAGGAGGTGTTGTCTACGCAAGGCCTAATCCACACGCGTTTATTCCTTGGCTGTCAATGTCGGGCTGGCACTGACTAGCCTGCATCACACTTCATTGCGTATGATTTACTTCCAGCTGGCAAGCCAACTAGCTATTGTTTGTTTCCAATGCTTTGTTTGCATTCTGATCTCTTATGGTTGAAGTATGTTTTTGTTTGTCAAGTAGTTAGCCTAGCACTTGGTTTTGTTTGTCAACTTATTTTTTTAGATTGCCAGTCTATCCATCCATCCTCCATCAATTTATGTTGTAGCCTAATCTTACATTAATACATGGGCATGACACCATAACTCAGTAACTTCACTTCACTGATGCACAGCCAAACAAAGGCAGAACACCTTAACTCAATGTAAGCGTTCCGGAGTGCAGAGAAACAAAGAAAAAATAAATAAAATAAAAGTACTCAAAATATTTGTCCACATGATGAAGCAGATCTTTAAATGTTCCAAAAATGACAATAACTAATTACCAACCAAAGATAGAGTTACAGGCTTTTGCACAGCAGTAAAGGTGACAATAACTAACTGTTTTGTGAAAAGATGAGAAAATCATGTAGCCAGTGAAGCATTTGACTATCCTGAACACATTTTTATATACATCAGAACTGTTTTAAGTTATGCTTCCTATAACGTATCTACTGAAGGTTGTACACAGTGACATTTTTGGCTGTCCTGAACAAACCCTTAGGAATAATGTGTTTTGACTGTGACAGGAGTCAAAGATGGAATCGGTTGATCCGGAGTCTGCGTCTCTAACAACACGGTTAACACGGTCCGCCAAAAACAACAAATTACCACATTGACAATGACAACATTAAACCAGTTCTTACCTTGAGTGAGTAAATCTCCCTCTCCATTATTAATGATAACCACATTCTTCTCCTCTTCATCATTATTGGTAACATTCCGCCCCAGTTTCTGACTTTTTTCCTCCAGCTTTACTGATGTCATCTCTGAATCCCTCAATCCCCACTGAGCTTCACAATCAGAATCCAGTGACTCTTGTTTGGGCTCAGTGTGGAAGGAGAGCAGCAGGCTGAGTTTGTCCTCCCTCTGCTATAATAAAGACAAAGTCAGAGCCATCCATGACTGATATACATGTTTGTTGGAATAAAATATGATCACAATGGGAAAAATAAAAACAATCACGATCATAACAGAACTGTGTCCTACATGAGGTTCACTTTCCTTAACCTGACCCAAGAAAAGGGAAATTACTTTTCAGTTCTCACGGATTATCATTTCCTTGGAAAGTGACCACAAATATACATTATTGAACAATACAGTTGTGAGAAATTGACAATTTTACCTTTTTGATTATCAGTTATAAAATTAACTAAAAATGAATGCTAGAGCATCCCGGTTGAAAGGTATTGGGATAAATCTGACAATAGTTAACACCAGGAGGGCCAAATGCCTATGTAAATTGGCGTTTGGGTTTGTAATTAAAGTAAAACTTCCATTCTGAAAGCTACAACCTCCGGTTTTAAGACATAAATCGCCAACAGCCCATTGCATCCAGGCGCTAATCACCCCTCACTGAATGTAAGACATCATTGGATGAATGCGCGATAATCCCAGATGAATGATCAGAGCCCCGGTTTAATTTTAAAGGAACTTACAAATTAAATACATGATATCCGAGAATATTCAAAAACTTAAAATTTTCCCATTGAACGTTTTTCAATAGGAGATTGGGCTTATTGTGGAAACTAATTAATTTAAATGTAAATCTAATGTTCATCAAATGTATTATGCTAAATAATTACTCACAAAACGAAAAAGCAAGGATACTTTTTCCTGGTCACGAATGACCAATTCAACATAAATCGAACTATTCGTTTAGCAGAGCCCAAAATGTTGCAAAACACTGTCGAATGTCTGTTCAGTAGTTTAGGGACCATCATGTAAGTCCAATACCACTAATTCAATGTGACTGAAAAATTTGTTTTCTTGTATGTTGGTCACTGACCTTTAGATTTGCCCTTTTACATTTCGGTGATTATATCAGAATTGATTCTTTTATATCCTTTTATGTTTTAGCTTCCAATCCAGATGACATGGACCTCTAAAACCACTTGCATTTTGTTCACTGACCTTCCTTGTAAAGAATACACCCCTTAGATTTGCCAATTCTAATTTCGGTTAAATTATTCTTTTCGAAGGATAAATTCCTCTCTTTTTAATAGCTCACTATCCATAAGAGTTAGAGATCCAAGAACAAGTGTGTTGTGTTCCTTTATTTTATTTTACAATTACACTAATTTATCACAACTCTTCTACCTAATTCACATTAACTATTTTTAATAGCTTTCAATCAAGATGAAATGGAAATCTTGTTTGTGCCAGCTGTGTTGTGCATTAGTTTGCCTTTCCTTTTGTTTTGTTGTTACAATTAAAAGGATGTTACCCTGCTGTACATCTGCTCCTAGTGTCCTTCCTTCAAATCTGACAGTATACTCCCATTCCCAATTTAAAACATTTTTAAATGTTAATGTGCAGGCGACGTAACAATAGAATCCCCCAATGGTGAATGGAGAATTAGGTATTTATACCTACTACAGTCAAAATAACTTGGAATTAAACACAGACCAAATAGTGCAGGTGGATATTGACATCAGAACATTTCCCAACTTCTCATCACATTGATGGGTCATTTCTTACAGCTAAAATAGACAAAGTTCCTAGGGTCTATCAACTCCCCTAATCTCAAGTGAGAGGACAAAATTGCAAGAGTTGTAGCATCTGAAAACAGTTGGATTGTGAGCTTTTAAAAACCTCACAGTCAATTCCAACTTTACTCTATACATCAATCAGAGTCCATTCTCATTTTCCTCCAGAAACATCTGGATTGGGTCTGTGTCTGCCCACTCTAGAGGTAAACTGAAACACATTGTAGTGTCCACAGCAGGGATGGAAATTAGCACCCGCCACATGAGGGTGATTTTGAGTAAATAAAAATAGCATACTGTTTCACCAGGACACTTTAGAGGCGGCGCACATAAAAAAAAAAAATGTGGCGTTACATCGCAGGCGTTAAGAGGTCCGCTGAGAAAAGGAGGAGCCAGTGGACAAAGAGGCGAAAGTCTAAAAAAGTTTTTTTAAAGAACGATGGAAAAACAAACAATGGAGAGTCCCGCATATTGGTTAGTTCACGACGAGACAAATCTGATAATGTACTGCTCTGTATGTCGTCAACACGCTTCAGAAGATGCCAAAACTAATAGTTTCATTGTTGGGACTAAAAACCTAAAACTGGAAGCCATAAAAGACCACGAATCGTCCAAATGCCACATCCAGGTAAAAATTTTCACATGCAGATACACATTGTTGGTTAAAAACAAGAAAGTGGCTGGTAGATTTTGAAAGCCACCAGCCACAGTGGCCGGTGGACATTTTTTATTTCCATCCCTGGTCCACAGTAAGGGTCCTAAGATTCAACCTTCTGTCCTTTAAAGACCTCTGCATAAATCTTTGGCTACAAATCAGAACATTAAATATCATTACTGAACATTCCCACCCGTCACCTACTTCTACTGCAAGGCAGTACAGTTTGTAACTGCACAAATATCAGAAAAAAGAAATAGTCAACAATATGCTAATAAGAATTTTGTTCTGAGTTTCACATAATTATTTTAATTTTCATATTTTACCCCCTTTTTCTCCCAACCCCACTGTACAACCATGTGCCACCACTAGAACTGTCCCTGCAGAGTCAGTGGAGTCGTAGATCGCTACAGGCTTCCTCTGAAACCTGTCTGATCAGCCGGTTCTTTACACCCCCTCCCTTAAACATGAAGTCAATGTGAGCCAACACATTGGAGGAAACGCACGCTCACATGACCTTATATGGATCAAACAGGTGCCATTGATACAGGTAACGAGTGGAGGACAGAGGAGCCTCTTAAAGAAGTTACAGGTCTGTGGGAGACAGAAATCTTGCCTGTTTGTACGTGACCAAATAATTATTTTACAAAAGGAATTTACCAACACATTCATTTTAAGAGAAATCATAAAATGTGATTTTCTGGAGAAAAATTTTTTTGAATTTTGTCTCTCGGAGTTGAAGTGTACCTATGAGTGTACCCATCACAGGCCTCTCTCGTCTTTTTAAGTGGGAGAACTTGCACAACTGGTGGCTGACTAAATACTTTTTTGCCCCACTATATTTTATTGATCTTCAATCTTTGGGAAATAAAAAATACGTAAACTAGAGTTTTTTTCTTGTTTGATGCGCAAAACACAGCAGGATCTCAGGGAGGGTGCCAGTAATATTTCCAAGTGTCGTCTATACCCGCACTGGTACTTTTACAGCGCTCTCATTACCCCAAAAGGGGGCGTGGCCATTCAGGAGAGAGGGAAGTGATGTATAGCTGCCCTCATGTATTGAAAGGTACAGAAAAGTACTGGACAAGAATATCTGGACACGGGTGGGGGTCGATTGGTTATATGGACTAGTGATGGGAATTTCAACTGATCTTTTCGAGTCATTCAGTGAAGAGTTACATTTCAGGACATTTCATTCATTGGACTCTAGCCATTGGTATTATCCTAGCCATTGGAAGGACAGTAGGCTATGATTTCATCTGTGTTTATCATTACAATTAACTACTACATTAATTATTGAAGACCAACCATGTGTTAGATTCTGTCCACTTTTGATCCATGAACAAAATTAATGCAACCGGTAGTCAGGGGAGAATCTTTATTTGCATGAGTCCATGATGTTGATCTTCCATAGTTCTTAGATGTTCTCCAATAATTATAAAGTTAACACATTATTTTATGCAAGGACACATAGGAGGCAGTCAGTAATAGTTAGGAGGGCGTCTTTTGTAATAGTTGTCTATGAGGCTTTGAATTCTTGCTGGTGGTATAGCTGCCCATTCTTCTTGGCAAAATACCTCCAGGTCAGGCAAAGTCTTTGTTCGTCAAGCATGAACCGCACGTTTGAGATCTCCCTCAATGATATGAAGTCCCGTGCGCAGTTTTCGTGCTGAAGAATTCAAAGTGTCTGAAGTCTCATTTCTGTTCAAGTACCGTCGTATTGTGCTCCTTGCAACAACCACACCGTCTTTTTCCAGAGATGCCTGTATTTCTCCTGAGGTTACCTGTGGGTTTTTCCTATGTATCCCAAACAATTCTTCTGGCAGTTTTGGATGAAATCTTTCTTGGTCTACCTGACCGTAGCTTGGTTTAAAGAGATGCATGAATTTTGCACTTCTTAATAAGTGATTGAACAGAACTGACTGGTATTTGCAAGGCTTTGAATATCTTTTTATATCCTTTTCCATCTTTATAAAGTTCCATTACCTTTTTATGCAGGTCTTTGGACAGTTATTTTCTGCTCCCCATGGCTCCGTATCACGCCTGCTCAGTGCATCAACGTGAGAGCTAACGAACTCACTGATTATTTATACCGACAAAAATTGCAATTTAAAACGCCACAAGTGTGGGAAATTCACACTTAATAGCCATTTTAAACTGTGTGTGTAACTTGTGAGTCTGTAACAAGGCCAAACATTCAAGGGTATGTCAACTTTTGATCATGGCCATTTGGGCGATTTCTGTTACCATTATGATTTAAAAAGGAGCTAAACAGCTGTGCTACTAAATGGCTTCATTTGATTACTATCCTTAAGTAAAATAAAAAATAAAAAACTTTGAATGATTGTGATTTCACTGCCAGAATGTCAAATTCTGCAGGGTATGAAAACTTTTGAGCACAGCTACATATAGATGAGAGCAGCAATACGTCACTTTTCTCTTGTTCGAACAACCACTCCCTTTTTTGGGGAAAGATAGCGCTTGTAAAAGTGTAGAAGACAATGGTGCAAAATTGGAAATGTTACTGGTACCATGCCTTAAAGCTGCTGCGTTGTGTTTTGCATACAGAATAAGCAGGAAAAAACATAGTTTACGCTTTCCTTTACTTCCCAAAAAAGTGAAGAACAGCAAAAGAAGAGATCTGTGGCTTCAGGTCATCCGCAGAGAGGATGAAAATGGTCAAGTATGGGACCCCTCCAGTCAACACATTGATGTCTGTGACAAACACTTCATTACAGGTTAGTTAAATGATGCTAAAGTCAACAGTTATAATGTTAAGTCAAAGAAGTGCATGAATCTACATTGAAAAGGCCGTACATAGAACATGCACTTCCCTGAAGAGATTTTATGCCCTAATTATCATCATTTGTAATTACTCAATTTGCTAGCTGTGTAAATCCCTATATAAGAGGATGAAAATTCATGTCAGGTTGGTGCACGGCGCTCCCTTGAATTATTTGGTGTGATGCCTTAATCAGTATATTTGTGCATGTGTTTGTGAACTGTATGTTACAGGGGTGAGGATGGAATTATTGTCTACTGTACGTTATAGCCTACCTTATAGTTGCAGGGTACTAGCTAGTTAGCTTGCTAAACATGTTAGCAATTTAATTAGTTTACAGTAATGTCACATTGGACATACTACCAATATACCGCAAAACAAAATGACCGATTTAATAAATACATTAACTGAAGATTCAGTAAGGTGGTTGTAAATATCAGGATATATAGAGAATAGAGTTCTTTCTTAACCTTTTCACGCGTGAGTTTCAAATATGCCTTAACGGCCCCCCAGAGTGAGTTTTTTTGCGCGTGAGTTCAGCACTCACTCAGAGTTCCAGAATTTGATTGTGACGTCACAAAAGATTTAATCTGCAGCTTCCCAAAAACACCACGCTGCTTACTAGTTATGCATCTAATTTTTTATTTAAATTATATTAACAAACTTCTACAGGTAGTAAGGTTAAAAATGTATATTGAATAATTATGAACCAATCTTAAAAATGCTGTCCTATTTCTAAAGATCGCGGCGAGAAAGATACTGAAACGCTTCACTTGTATCAATAAAACACGCAATCTATCAGGCAATAGGTGGTGTAAATAGTTTTACGTAATTATTCAGAAGCTCTCAAAAAATTATAGATTCCGATTCTTGCATTTAGTAATGGACAAATGCGATCAGTGAAAAGGTAGATTTTTGAAGATTAGGAGCTTTTTTCTCAACAAAAGTAGTGCTGTAATACTGTTTTAGTTTGTGCCATCGGTTTGCTACTAGATCTGCCAATTGAACTATTGTGCGTGAACCCTACCAAAACAAACTGACTGGATTAACCCCATGTTAGCTACATGCATTGAGTGGCGTTCAGACGGTTGACATGAAGTCACTTTGCCAGGTAAGGAACACTAAATACATTGCATTGCAAGCTTCTCTTTTTGACTCAAATTCAAAGAGCTGCAAAGAGCTGGTTTATGTGTAACTGTAGCTAGCTAGCAAACGTCAGCTAACCGCTAGCAAACGTCAGCTAACCGCTAGCAAACGTCAGCTAACTGCTAGCAAACGTCAGCTAACCGCTAGCAAACGTCAGCTAACCGCTAGCTAACAAAGTTTGACCTGTAATGCAGTGCAGCTAAAATGAAGATCATAGTTTTCCCAGGATGGCAAATCTGTCCGAAAGACTGGCAAATGTAAAATGACCATCAGGTCTTAGAGTTACTCACCTTTCTTTATCTTTGATTGATAAAAAGCATAGCAGCACCCTCAACAGGTAACGTAACTTGAAAGTTTTTACACAATGATTTTGACAGGTTGTCAGCTCTTTCAGGAAATGGTTAGATGCTCTATAGTAGTCGCTAATATAATTCGTTTTTGCGTATTATGTTTATTGTAGAAAATCTAACTTCTAGTGTTGGCTACCTGTTGGTACGTAAGTAACACTTTTTTATGCTTGCTACCTGGTTAATAACATAGTGTGGTCTTGAAACAATTACAATCAGGAAATGAAGTTATAAACGCTGTTTGAGCTAAATGTGAGTAAATAACAGCGCGGTCTGACCAGCCATTGTTACGTCACTCGTACCTAGGCGTTCTAATGATGCGTTCTAAACAATACGTTCTAATCACACCGGTGTGATCGTACGCTTCAGGGACCACTCTAGACTGATCACACCGGTGTGATCGTACGCGTCAAAGGGTTAATAGTAAAAACTGATTTTCATGCAACTCTTCTTTGTTTGTGCATACGTCTCATGTGTAATAAAAATCACTTAAACTTATAGAAATTGTATTGTAGTGTAGGCCTACACACTTGTTGGGGTCCCAAATACTCACAGCGTTGCTATATGGGAATTTGTTTTTATCCCTCTAGGTTGTTGCTGCAAAATGAAAAATATTATGAAATCACTACAGAAGTTCCTGTCCACATACAGCCACCATGAATACTATTTACAGAACAGCAATTAAATATCACATGCCAGACTGTAATATTAAAAAGGAATATCTGGACCTAAATTACTTCATTATATTTTGCAGCTCAGAAGGACATTCTATGCACGGGTTTACTGTGTTTTTGTCATTCTCACAAGTATTTTAACCTAACGCCTGGACTAATGGTATAATATAGTTATGTAGTCCTAAAAAAACAGCTATGGACTTTTATTTTGAACATTAAATCAGGGTTGACAACGCTTTGGTAGAGCACTGGGCCAGACGATCAAACTTATTGTTGCTAGCTTTACAGCATCGAAGAGCTTGTAGAAAAACTTAAGAATGTAATGTCGTTAAAAGGTGTTTGTGCGTTCACAGATCAAATTTCACGGTTCATGTTTTACGCATGACTTTTATTACGACCATACCAATTTACGAATATATTTTCTTACGATCCTAACAACACGTACGCTTAATCTTTTGGCAGATATCTAACTCCACAGAACAGGTCCATATCATAAATCAAAGTGGTAAAATAAGTTGGTCTAAAAACAATATTTTAGCAAGACGGAGGTAAAAACGCAGAGTAACAAAGAAAAATACAGTTCTTTAAAACTTACCATTATAGCGTTCGTAATTCACGAAAGGTGCCTGATGTCTTGAAAACTATTAAACCAACTGCTCCAAGGCGTACACGTGCAAATTCTTCTACTACTAATGCTTAAATTATTGGCTGATCCCTCTACATCCGACTTCCTCCTCTCTAACCTTTTCATACCAAGCGTGCCGCACAAGCCCTGAAAAGTGAAGCCAAAACGTCTCGATCGCCCCCTGGTGAGTGGTCCCAGTATAGGTCATAAACCCCGCCCTCCCCATGTTATTCAATGGGACGCGAGACCAACTAAACAATTAAATGACCCTTCAATTATCTTTTTTCCGAAGCTGGTTTCTGTCATTTACTGTAGTTTGTATCACGCTAATGTAAATTCAAGAGTTTGTTTTTAAAATAAGTTGGTTTTTAGTTAGTTATTTAATGCTCTAAAAACGGTGGTGTGACGTCGTGATTCACAGGTTTGATTGACAGCTATCTGAGCCAAGGAGCCACTGAAGCGCCATCCTCCTTCGGAGGACTGAGGAGATTGGAGCTTAACATTTAATCTCTAAATTTCTATAATTGATATAATTTCACACGGACATAATGGGTTGTTCTGCAGTACATTGTGCTAACCGATCTGGCATTTCCAATCGATCTTTGAATTTTTTTCGGTAAGTTAAATTTATAAGCTATTTAATTAGTAAATAAATGTAATGGGCTAGCTAACGTTAGCTAAAACACAACAAGCCTCGTTAATAGCTAGCAGGTGATCGTTAGCTAGAAGTTACCAATAATTTTTGTATTAGGCCTATTCTAAATTAAGGTTAAACATGATGTAAGTTAGGATATAACATATCGTCTAGGTTTAACAAGCAAAGGTTGTACTGTACTTGGACTTGCGATTGATTACGGTATCCGCATTCTGCGAGGGAGAGTGAGGGCGGGGCACAGGGGTGGGGCCGTTGATTTTGCGGCTTTACGGCTTTACTTCCTGCTCGCTACTGCGCATAACTACTGCGCAGAACTGGTCCCAAGATCGCTATCTGCGCAGGCGCAAGTCCAAGATGTCAGCGCCATATCGGGACACTGGTGGCTTCAGTTTTCACCAATGGAAAAGAGCGAAAGGGCGTCGTCCATTTTTTTTACAGTCTATGTTTCATACAATCTCTCTCCATAGACATCATATAAACGCTAGATGTCTTTTTGCGCAGTCACTTCCGGCATCACAGGCGGCCATCTTGTCACAGGCAGGCATCCTGGCGGGCTCTGTGGTACCTGATGTAAGGTGAGTGATCAGCACGAACACAAATACTCTTATTTTGCTGAAACCTTGACGGATTTACAAACGGTTTGGTTTCTTACAAACGTTATTAACGTGGCTATATGTCTCTCCCTCTCTTGATGACTGATTTATACTTCTGCGTGTCGGCGTTGTTAATGTCATGTGCGTCTTTACGCACTAGGCAGCGCTGTCTCGCAAATTATTGGTTTGTTCGCTCGTAGAGCAGGAAGGCGTCACAGAAAAAGTAACTGTATAGTTGGTAAACAATACAATAGTTATCTAGCTGGAATACAGTGTGCTTGTTCAGCAGATGCGTAATATGGACGAAGAGCGTGTTTAAAATATTTTAGCATGTCAGTTAATCGTTCCAACAATCTTCTCCATCGCTTGAAACACTTTATTACAACACAAAAAGCCACCCACTTCACTCAGTCTTGCTTCAGAGGACAGTTGCTATCCCTCCGCCTGCAAACATTCCTGAGATTGAGTCACCATCCCCATGTCATCTTTGGAGAGTCTGCTTTTCCATTGCATGTAAATCTGATGAAACCCTTTCAAAGTAAGAATTGTTAATTGATATTCTGAAAATAGTTGGTGGGTTAAATCACAAGCAGATATTAGATTAATAATAGGGTTAGGGTTATATACTTAATACTCGTAAACATTCTGCCTTCAGGGGACATTTGCTATTGTTGAGATAAATAAAGTTTAAATAATGCAGATTTAATAACCATGTATTCCTATGATTGAATACAATGACTATCTAGGTTTAAAACTCCATCATACTGTTGTAATTCTCACACGTTGTCTCTGTGAGGAATAGGTCAAGACAGCCTTTTGTCTCACACTCACTGACTTTTCACCTGTCTTTTCAAGAGAGATAGGATTAAAACCCAACAATTAACATGCAAAAGAAACCGCCTCCTATACAGCAGGAAGAACCCTTCTGTCTCCAACCCCCTGATGTCCTAGACCAGGTTAGGACAATAGAATGTTAATTCCTGTAACCTTGTAAATATTTTACATCTGTATGCAAGAATCTGTTGTATCTGTAGCCAAAAATGACCCCAAGGGTGCAGAGTTTAGAGCATGTCCTTCCTCATTGGACAGCAAAGAAACCAACGAGATTCATCCAACATGTCACCATGCCAAGGAAGAGCCAATAAGGAGGGTTTTTACATTTGGACCAATGCAGTACATGACTCCTTCTTCAGAGATTCGGAAACATGTAAATTCTCCACACAATCCCTCCACCTGCAAACATTCCTGAGATAGGCGTCACCATCCCCATGTCATCTTTGGAGATGAGGCTTTTCCATTGCATGTCAATCTGATTAAGCCCTTTCAAAGTAAGCAATTGTTAATTGATATTCTGAAAATATTTGGAGGCTTAAATCATAAGCAGATATTAGATTAATAATAGGGTTAGGGTTTTTTTACTTAATACTTGTAAACGTTCTGCCTTCTATTTGCTTCAATTGCACATTTAGAATTGCCATATGTAATGCATTTGCATTAATTGCACATCCATACGTATTACTTGTACATAAATATATTTAATTCTTGTAAATAGTTTGCCCTCTATTTACACTTCTGGTTAGATGCAAACTGCATTTCTTTGTACTGTACTTGTTCACTGACAATAGATTCAACTTTGTAGTTGAACAGTACATGTACAGTTTTTGCCACATCGGGGGTGTGTATTCAAATATTGTCTTCAGCATTTTCCCCATCTCAAATAAAATCTGATGGATTTTGAACTTGGCTAGACCTTTTATGTGGTGGCAGTTCACGGATCAGTTCACCTATGGTGTGACAAAATCTGGCAATATCATCATCAAACTCTGAAGTGAGCATGGCATGTCTCTCTTCCCTCTTTTCTGTGCTGATCCAGAAGGTTAAGTCGGGCCGTAGTGTCATTGTTCTTCCTCATTTTCTTTGGTGCTCTCTAGGAGGATGAAGAGGAGTCAAGGCAGGATGCATCTGGAGAGTCCCCTAGGTTGTTTTTGGTGGACAGGTCTTGGGTAATTAGACACGGCAGGTTCTAAAGGTTGTCTGTTCTCAGCCTCAGGGTCAACTGATGCAGCAGGTGAAGTTACATTTGAGGCCAGGTCAGTTTCAGATGACTGCTGGTGTACTCCATCTGCAATGACAACACATGTTACTATTCAACAGGGCTACTCAACCTGAAGGGGGAAAGGGGGCATAACATAAGCTTGCAGTACATGACTACTGAAAATAAACAGGTTTATGCCTGCTTTCAAGTAACCTAAAACCTATGCCACAATATCACTGTCGTATAAAAGTCTTCTATTTATTTAATAATTGTCTCCATCTCTTGGCTCTGCTGTTTCCTATCCTCTGTTCCACTATGGTCTACTCTCTCCTCTTCCATGTCCCCTGATGGCTCTCTGTACCATTCTGTCCCTCACTATCAAGACTCTTGTCCCTAAACAAAGTATAACCTTTAAGAGATTACGATAATTTTCTCCTAATAAGGTTATTCAGGTTCAAGTAAACACATAATTTCATTCAACTTTAAAGTTGCCTGGCACTTGTCCCTGTTCCACTTTTCACTTTCGGCTAAAACTATTTAGGGGGAGAGTGGGGTGATTTGTGCCAGCCGGGAAGTAGATCCACCCCTTGTTTCTGGAAAACCATAGAAGAAATGTGTCATATGACAAGTGGTCAAATTTTGAAAAGCCATCCATTGTACTCATCCTCCAAAGAAGAGAGACAGATGGCATGAGAGGTAAGCACATTTTAGCTCGAAAAACAGTATTTTTTCTTTCAAAGTAAAATGTCTATGATTAAGGTTTTTTGATTGTAGTGTCTGAACAATTATAGACAAGTTTGAAAACATTTCACACATGTTTTAGTGCTTTAGCAGGCTACTCAATGAGTCTATAGAATTAGCATGATTTTTGCTCTTAACTGCTAGATCATGCTATTTTTTTCAAACTTGTGGGTCTGGGGTGATTTGTGCCAAAGGGCCTGGGTTAAGTTGTGCCAAAGGGCCTGGGTTAAGTTGTGCCAGTGGCTGAAAAACTGAAAATGAATGAAAATAAGAAGAGAGGGGCTCTGAAAGTGTCCAAACCAACCAAACCCAAAAAGAAAGTGACTGTCTACAGTAGCTCAGAACAGAGTGACATCTCCATTCCACTTAACGACACCACTGATTATGATAGTTCAGATGTCCAGAATGATGATGATGATGATGGTGACAATGATCTGTCTGCTGGTGACTTTGTCATTGTGAGCTTTGCTGGTAAAACCAAATCCTAAACTCTGTTGGATTGGTGGAGAAGGTTGAGGGTGCAGACATCAGTGCAAAGTTTCTAAGGCAAAGTTGTAAAAAGTCTGTGGATGGAAAGCTCATCTTTACATTTAAAGAAAATGATGAAGGAGTCATCCCTAGAGGTGATGTGCTCAAGAAACTACCTACACCCCAAAAACTTGGTGGTGCAGCCAGAAGGGAGCAGAGGTTTATATTGACAAGTGGGATGTTAGGTAGTAGGTCAGGTCCAGACCACCTAGACCTACATACTCACAGGGAATAATCTAGAGAAGTGAGGAGATGGGCATGCCTCATCAGTGTTTGACTTAGGCCTGCATGCCACACTGATTTCAGTTTTGAGTTTGCACTATGTTATTAAATATACGTTTTATTAAGTTAAGTTGACTAAGTCACAATAGGATGTTTAGACATTAGCCTAGTCACTTTATTCTTATATGTTCCATAATTGACAGACAGCGTTCACGTCAACAGGAATCTATTGCCAATGCCTTTTGCCTGAAATGATTCACAAATATCTTATATGCTATTTTGTATCTAAGTTTTTAGTGTTTTCCCAAAAACTACAAAATATGACTTTATCCAACAGTTTAATAGGGTGACAATATCTAAATAAACGTTAAATTAGTAATTTTGTATTGAATTTGTCTTGCTTTCATATAGTATTACAGTTCATAACATTAAAATGTTCTGTTTTACTTCAGAAATCACTGGCACAATTACCCCAACGTATTCCCCCCAAAGAGACCACTTTCTTCTCAATAGCCATATTTCTGAAACAATTTATTTCAGATCCAAAGTTATTGTTCTCGGGGATGCACCACATCCTGAAATATATGTACATCTTTAAATTGAAGGCATTACTGTCATGGACTCACTTTAAAGTCACTTTGGGTAAAAACTGGCACAACTCACCCCACTTTCCCCTAACCAACAGTTTAACTAGCTAACAGTTTGCTAATGTCTCATAACTGTGTCCTAATTTAGTTACTTGGTGTTTGGTAATGAAGGGCCTACTTTGCATCAGCAACACCAACTCAATGACAAACAAGTCATCCATAAGAAGACAACTGATGGCACCTTTATTCATATCAAATAGTTTCTAAGTAATTAATCATTTGATTGTTAATCATGAATATAATAATAAATTGTGTCAGGCAGTCATTCAAACAATGGAATGCAAAGTCATGATCCTATTAAATAGCTACTTCAATTAGGGTACAATCCTTTAGCAATCCTTTTTTTATTCATCATTGGAGACCTATTTGGAAGTTGAAAACAAACATTTAAGCACTTTGTCAACAATTATAAAATTATCAAAATGTTTTGACAATATGTTTCCACACAGATTAATAGTGTAGTAAGAACATTTACTTAAACTCCAATAGAGAATACTACAATAAAGAATACTACAGACCAGGTATTCCAAAAGTTGAAAGGTTCTACCAAAAACAGTCAAACTTTTGCATGAGTGTGGGTGAAAACTAAACTTGTGATTGAGTGAGTGTATGTGAGAGGGAGTGTATTGAATGAGAGTGTGTGACCTGTGGACTAACATTGCAGAGGTCTCTTTAGCTACTGATCCCTTTAAGCACAACTAACTTTTCAAAAGGATCAGTCTAACAAAGGAAAATAAATGCTCTACTAGAGCTGAGGATGGGATGATTGTGTTGAACCTCTGAAAAGGTTCTTAAATATGGGATACTCCTCCAAAGATGCCAAGTACACATTTCTCACCTTGACCTTCTTCAGGTATGGATGCCTTTTTTGTTCTGATCTCCACAAATATGGACAAATTGCTGAGTAAGCACCAATCAGATGCAGCATTTTTATGATGTCATCATGTAGACTATTTCACAGTATTTTTATGCTACAAAATATAAAACACAAGTGTTTTGAAACAAAATATGAAGTCATTTTCAAATACAAATGACAAAATGTATATATTTGAAATGCATGTATGTTAAATACTGCGCATTCCTGTCTAATACTATGTACATTGGATATGCAAAATGCAATGCAAAATGTATTTATAAAGCCCTTTTTACAACAGCAGTTGTCACAAAGTGCTTTACAGAGACACCCAGCCAACAGTAGTGTTGAATTTTAGTGGCTAGGAAAAACTCCCTAAGAAGGTCGAATTTTAGGAAGAAACCTAGAGAGGACCCAGGCTCAGAGGGGTGACCAGTCCTCTTCTGGCTGTGCCGGGGGAGATATTAAGAGTCCAATTGGAATAATAAATACATTTCTCTGAGCTAAATCCAGAGTCTATTTGATTTAAGACTAGGTCAGAAGTATGACCAGGTGGACAAGGACAGGGACAGCAACGGGCCCCCCAAACCAGGTAATCCGCAGGTGTGGACCAGGACCTCATCTCCTCCTAAAATTTAAAACTGGAGGAGACTGAGAAAAGTTAGTAGTGCATTCCTCATATCCCCCAGCACAATAATATAGCAGTGTAACACCTTGGAACTGAGACGGGGGGATCCAGTGACACTGTGGCCCTACCCGGGGGAGGCCCCGGACAGGGCCCAACAGGCAGGAAATCAATCCACCCACATTGCCAGGCATCACCAAAGGGACACCCACCAACTGCAACCCCCCTGAATGAGGGCCGAGCATTGCTAGCAGCGTACAGCCCAATTGCACAAGTGCGCAACAGAGAGTCAACAACAAGCCAGTGACTCTTCTCCTGAAAGGCATTGGAGAGAGGGCATCCCAGATGCGACGAGAGCCCACCTGGCAAGAGAGCAAGGGTGGACAGTATCAAGCCTACTGGTCACCTTCACGCCCCCGGGCCAGGTTACACCTAATTATAAACCGTGCTGTAGAGATGAGTTTTGAGTTTGCATTTCTAACCTTAATTGGCAGATCATTCCACAGGAGTGGAGTTCTATGAGAAAAGGCCCTGCCGCCAGATATTTGTTTATAAATTCTAGGTACAATTAAAAGTCCTGCATCTTACGATCTAAGGTTATGTGTAGGTATGTATGGCTGGGTCATTTCAGCAAGGTAAGTAGGAGCAAGTCCATGTAATGATTTATAGGTTAAGAGTTAAACCTTAAAATCAGCCCTTACCCTAACAGGCAGCCAGTGTTAGGACACTAGGACAGGAATAATGTATTCAAATAGTTTTGTTCTAGTTAGGATTCTAGCAGCTGTGTGCAGCACTAATTGAACTTTGTTTATTAATTTGTCTGGGTAACCAGAGAGAAGAGCATTGTAGTAATCTAGTCTAGAAGTAACGAAAGCATGGATAAATTTTTCTGCATCAGTTTTTAATAGAAAATATCAAATTTTTGCAGTGTTTCGAAGATGAAAATAAGCAACTCTTGAGACATATTTTATATGTTCTTCAAAGGAGAGGTCAGGGTCAAGGGTAACGCCAAGGTTTTTTACAATTTTTTTGGGATACGACCATGCAGCCGTCGAGGTTCACAGTGAGATCTGATAACAACGCTCTTTATTTTTTGGGTCCTAAAACGAGCATTTCTGTTTTCCGTGAGTTTAAGAGCAAGACATTCTCTGTCATCCACTTCCTAATATCTGAAACACATGCTTCCAAAGTAGCTTCTCCATGCTTCATTGAAATATATAACTGTGTCATCAGCATAACAGTGAAAGTTAATATTGTGATTTTGGATTACATTGCCCAGAGGGAGCATATATAGTGAGAACAATAAAATGAGCCTTGAGGAACACCAAAGCATACCTTTGACTTGTCAGAGGATAACATGAGGCTAACATGTTGTCTTCATGAAACATTTAATTTGTCTTGAATGTCATGCAATTCTCAAAATCATGTCAGTCCATTTAAGCACAATATCTGATTACTGTATTACAGGAGCCATGCTAGGTCATACTTATGTATATTACTGCCATTCTAGCCCTTGTTTATTTTGTATTGTATTATGTTTATTTTGTACTTTCAAATTCAAATACTGTACTTTTACTATCTGTTGCTGGACATGTTGTCATGCACTATTTGATTTTGTAACATTTTTATTTCAATTGTTTTTTTAAATGTTTATTTTGTATGCTTGCTGTATAATGTATGTTTTTTTTGTATGCATCTTGCACTATTTGAAATAAATTGTTTAGATTTAATTCAGTTCATTGTCATTTGTGATATGACCAAAATTATTATAAAGGATTATTATAAATAAAACCTAATATTGGGGCGTGAGGCAGCCCGCTGGCCGAACGCTTTGCAGAAACTTGTTTTAACGGTAAATGTAATAAGACTGTGATCCTGTATTCAAGGACTTTTGCGGGAAATTATTAGATCCAAAATATCTATTTGTGGTGACAGGACTAAATCTAAGGTATGATTGTGGCTGTGCGTTGGACTTGAGATATGTTGGATAAAACCCATCCATCCATCCATCTTCTTCCGCTTATCCGGGGCCGGGTCGCGGGGGCAGCAGTCTAAGCAGGGATGGCCAGACTTCCCTCTCCCCAGACACTTCCTCTAGCTCTTCCGGGGGGACACCGAGGCGTTCCCAGGCCAGCCGGGAGACATAGTCCCTCCAGCGTGTCCTAGGTCTTCCCCGGGGATAAAACCCATTGAGTCAATTATGACTTCAAAGGCTTTTTGAAGAGGATCATTGGACTTTTCCATATGAATATTGAAATTGCCAAAAATTTGAATACTATCTGCTGTGACTACAAGACTAGCAAGAATTCTGGATACTCACTGAGCAACATTGTGTATGGCCAGGGGGGCCTGTAAATCGTAGCTATGTAAAACGATTTATCAGCCTGGTTAACTTTCATGAGAAAACCTTAAAAGAATGAAAACCAGTGATGTGTTTAAGAGTAGATTTATATTTACTGTCATAAATATTAGCAACACCCCCTCCTTTTCGGGATGCACGGGGGATCTGATCACTACTATAGCCAGGATGAGAGGCCTCATTTAGGGCAGTAAATTCATCAGAATGCTGCATTCATCTTGCCAATTTTGACAAGATTCCCCATGCCTTTGGAGCTCACACACCCCAAAACATCAGTGAATCACCACCATGCTTCCCAGTTGGGAAGGTATTCTGTTCACTATAGGCCTTGTTGACCCATCTCTGAACATAGCGCTTATGGTTGTGACCATTAAGCTCTATTTTGGTCTAGTTACTCCAAATCATAATGTGCCAGAAGTTGTGAGGCATGTCAAGGTGTTGTCCGGTATATTGTAACCAGGATTTTTTGTGACATTGGCGCAGTAAAGGCTTCTTTCTGGCAAATCGACCATGCAGCTCATTTTTGTTCAAGTATCGTCACATTGTGCTCCTTGAAACATCCAAACCGTCTTTTTCCAGAGCAGCCTATATTTCTCCTGAGTATCACAACAATGAACGAGTGGGGACCCAAATGCGGACACAGAGGCAAAGGAGGACGGTCCAAGCTATTTATTGAACAACCAGGCAGTGGGCAGGCTCGTAGTGGTGGACAGGCAGGGGTCGTCGAAGGTACAGGAGATGGCAGGCAGGCTCGTGGTGGGGGACAGGCAGTGTTCGTCGTCGGGCGGTCGGATGGTCGAAGGTACAGGTGAGGGCAGTTAGGCTCGTAATTCGAAAATCAGGCAAGGGTCGTTACCGGGGAATGGAAGGACAGGTAGACTGGACGATGCACACATGGAACGCTGGAAACCACTGTACGGGACAAGACGATCTGGCAACTGCCAAACAGAGAACAGGGTTTAAATACACAGGGCCAATAGGGAACCGGGAACACCTGGTGAGGGGCGGGGACAAAACAACAGGTGAAACACATCAGGGTGTGACACTGAGGTTACCTGTGGGTTTTACTTTGTATCCCAAAAAAGTATTATGGCAGTTTTGGCTGAAATCTTTCTTGGTCTACCTGACCTTGGCTTGGTATCAAGAGATCCCTGAATTTCCCACTTCTTAATAAGTGATTGAACAGTACTGACTGGCATTTGCAAAGCTTTGGATATGTTTTTACATCCTTTCCCATCTTTATAAAGTTTTGGCAATTTGTTTCTTCTCCCCAACCTCCTAGTCCTAAATAACCACATTAACCTTAATCTACATTCCATTCCTGGAATATACCACTCTTCCAATGAATCGCCTATGAATTGTGCAAGAGCCTCCTCAGTGTGAGGATGCTCCAACCGTTTTAAGTTTAGCAGATGGAGGGTGAATCAGGCTAAGATGCCCAGGAAGGACGCAGTCAGCCCTCGTTTGCTCCATCAGTCTACACACACCGTCTCCTTTCTGACATCTTTTAGTATCTTGGCCAGTTTCTTTTTCCCATCATTCATTTTTGATGAGATAAGCCCATACTCCTTGGCTGGCCCAGGTGTTTGGAATTTGGGTTTCAACGTGTTTTTGAAGTTGCACAATGTCTCCCATAGCCTTGTCTGAATAAACATGTCTACCAGGGGATCTTCGCATTTGAGGTATGCAGGACAGATAGTGTGTCAGGTTTCAACTCGTTTAAAGCAGCTAATTAAAGTTTGCTATACAACCTTCATCAGTGACGGCTCCATGCTGTCTGTTTCAGAACTGCATGGTCTCAGGTTGCTTGAATTCTCGCTGTCCAACATTTCCTGATACAAATGTGTATGTTTTGAGGAAATGTGGACCTTGAGGTTTGTTGGACGGCCAGCATGCTTGATGTGTGCAACTGCGACTGTAAGCAATAGGGGGCCATGCACAGTCCATGTTGAAAGAATGTTTCCTCTGGGATATGCAGGCCTAATTCCCTCATCACAGCCTGTAGTAGGACAACTCAACGTTCTTGCAAACTGAACTAAACAAAAAGTATTCATGATAATAATTTAGATTAATAATTAAGATTTTTATTTTGGTTAGTTTTGCAACTGTGCATTGCCGTTTTAGTTTAGCTTCATTTATTTGAATTTCGTTTCCGTTTTAGTTTCAGGTTCAGTTATGATTATAACCTTGCTGCCTACACATTCTTCTTGAAGTCAATGGAAAAGTGACACCATGAGTGAAAGCATAATCATGACCACGGACTGAGCCTTTCTGGGTTCACACTGGCCATCATTTCAGGACGGATCTAGAAACTATTTGAGCAAGCAAGCAAATTTATTTATATAGCACAATTCATACATCAAAGCAATTCAATGTGCTTTACAAAGAAAACTATATGAAAGTAAAATAACATAAACACAAATACTCAAATGAAAACATCAAATCAAATGAAAACATCATAATAATAAAAAATACAATAAGAAAACATATAAAGATTAAAAATGGGATAAAAACATAGGAAACTATAAGGCTAAACAGTGTGGTTAAGTTTAAGTGCTCAGTCATAGGCACGTGAGAAGAGAAGTGTTTTTAGCCTGGATTTAAAAATCGATACGTTTGAGGCACGTCTAAGATCTTCTGGTAGTTTATTCCAGTTGTGTACAGCGTTTAATTTGGACTCTGGGCTCTACTAGCTGACCTGTGTTCATGGATCTAAGAGCCCTGCTTGGTTTATATTCTATTCAGAAATGGAGTGTGGTTCCAGGAGCCGCTGCTCCTCCACATCGAGAGGGGTCAGCTGAGGTGGCTTGGGCATCTGTTTCGGATGCCTCAGGAACGCCTTCCTGGGAGGAAGTGTCTGGGTAGAGGGAAGTCTGGGCATCCCTGCTTAGACTGCTGCCCCCGCGACCCGGCCCCGGATAAGCGGAAGGATGGATGGATATCAGAAATGTATTTTGGTCTCATTCAGAGATTTATAAATTAAAAGCACCACTTTGAAATCTATTCTGTAACTGACTGGAAGTCAATGCAAAGATTTAAGAACCGGAGTGATGTGCTCTGTTCTCTTGGTCCTGGTTAACATTCTAGCAGCAGCATTCTGAATGAGCTGCAGCTGTTTTACAGTCTTTATTGGGAGTCCAGCAAAAAGGCCATTAGAGTAGTCAACCCTTCTAGAGATAAAAGCATGGATGAGCTTCTCATGGTCTTTTTGGGACACCAAGCCTTTGATTTTGGCTATATTTTTTAGATGATAGAATGCTGTTTTGGTGACCGCTTAGATATGACTGTTAAATGTGAGGTCTGAGTCTATCAGAACGCCAAGATTACACACTTGGTCCCTGGGGCCCGAGAATCCAGCTCTTTATTAATACTTCTATTTTTGTTGCCAAACACAATAATCATAATTGTAGAAAATTTTTGTTCATCCAGGTATTTATATACAGTGACACAGAGAGTCTATTGAGCTGTTATCAAACGGTTCGAGAGACATATTTTTTTGAGTATCATCGGCATAGCTGTGGTAGTTAATAGAATTTGGCCCAGTGGCTAACATATAGAGATTGAACAGAAGCGGTCCGAGAACTGATCCCTGTGGAACTCTGCATGTCATAGCCACCCTATCAGATTCATAATTACCAATGGTGACAAACTAACTCCGGCTATCTAGATTATATCTGAACCAATCAAAGACTGTCCCGGAGAGACCTATCGAATTGTCTAGCCTATCTATAAGTCTTCTATGATCTACAGTGTCAAATGCTGCACTGAGATCTAAAAGAACCAGAACTGAATCAGTATTCAGCCATATATCATTTAAAATCAGGTCCATTTCAGTACTGTGGTGAGGTTGGAAACCTGACAAAAATTTGTCTAGAGGTCACAACATTTCTGAGTTGACTGAAGACAGCCTTCTCAATTATCTTGGCTATAAAAGGGATATTTGATACAGTTCTATAGTTGTTCATTATAGATGCATCCAGTGTTCTCTTTTTTTAATAGGGGCTTAATGGCAGCTGTTTTTACAGACATTGGGAAAATTCCTGATTGCAGAGAGCTATTAACTATTTGCTGTATGTCCATTGTTATAGAGTTAAAAATTGTTTTTAAAAAGTCTGATGGCAGTGTGTCGAGACAGCAAGTGGAAGCTTTAAGAGGTCAAACTATTTCTTCTAGGGATTTTTTAACAATTGTATTAAAATACGACATAATTACCAAGTAATGTCTTGGTGGTCGTGGTGACAGTACAGAGTCCTTGTTAGACTGTGTAGTTCTGATGTTCTAATGTTCTAATACTTATAATTTTGTCACTAAAGAAACATGCAAATTAATTACATTTCACAGTGGACATGATTTCTGACAATAAGATTATTGTGTTTGTAAGCTTGTCGACCATGACAAATACAATGCGGGTATTTGTGAAGCTAAACAGCTCTCAATTTTGAATACACTTCAGTACCTTGAAATTGGCTATCATGTATTCATAAATTCCTGTAGATTGATGACACATGCCTAACTAAATAAACAGATTGCCCTCCAAGAGGAAAGCTGCTCAACTCAATTGTAGGGGAGAAAAACTCCCCAGGGCGATGGTCTTAACATATCAACAGCTCCCAAAATTGGTATTGTTACGCACGCCTCCCGGAGGAGAGAGCGTAACACCCCGCTACACGTAAAGCACCCTAGGGCTTGACAGAATGGGTATGGGGTCGTGGGTGCGAGAATGGATGACAGAGACAGGACTACCGTTTTCAGGACTATTTAATGAACGTAACGGTAAATCAGGGAAAAGGGGCTGGACGGAACCAAAGCAAAGAACAAAAGTAAAACCAAACCGTCTAAACCTACCTTACCTGTCAAACCAAGATCTAACCTGACTAGCACCTCTTGCACCGGTGCTCTAACCAAACTACAGGGGGTGGTCCGCCCAGGTCTGACCTAGTGGTTTTAGACAGAGTAAAGCTACGGGAGGTGTATGCCCCAGGTCTGACCTAGTGGTTTTAGACAGAGTAAAGCTACGGGAGGTGTATGCCCCAGGTCTGACCTAGTGGTTTTAGACAGAGTAAAGCTACGGGAGGTGTATGCCCCAGGTCTGACCTAGTGGTTTTAGACAGAGTAAAGCTACGGGAGGTGTATGCCCCAGGTCTGACCTAGTGGTTTTAGACAGAGTAAAGCTACGGGAGGTGTATGCCCCAGGTCTGACCTAGTGGTTTTAGACAGAGTAAAGCTACGGGAGGTGTATGCCCCAGGTCTGACCTAGTGGTTTTAGACAGAGTAAAGCTACGGGAGGTGTATGCCCCAGGTCTGACCTAGTGGTTTTAGACAGAGTAAAGCTACGGGAGGTGTATGCCCCAGGTCTGACCTAGTGGTTTTAGACAGAGTAAAGCTACGGGAAGTGTATGCCCCAGGTCTGACACAACCAATTGCCACAACACACAATGCACGTAAAGATTTAACACAGACACTTGCCACAACACTTTATCACAAACGTTCCTTCTACCTTACAGATAGCAACACAGATCAAAAGCAATAGCATGTGTGACTCCCTTGTGCGACACCAGAACTGTGGCTTATATGCAGGCAAAACCAGCTGCAACCACTGACGAGCGGGCGTAGGGGCTCTCCAATCAGCCCAAAACGACCAATCAGCTGCAACCGGCGATCAGGAAGCCAATTAGCCTGCAACCACCACATAGAACTCCAAGGGACAAAAACACAAACGAACACAGAGCAAAAGAAAGCACTGGGGACGTAACAGGTATTTTTAAAGGTTATGGCCCAGATCCTGTACGAGAAACACAAACTTAATGCATTGATTAACCACATTGTATGTAGGGAGATTTTGCAACTCTATTGCAAAAAGTTTACATACCCTTGAATGTTTGGACTTGTTTGGACTTGTTACAGACACACAAAGTGTGTTTTTAAAATGGCAATTAAAGGTTAATTCCCCAATTCCCTGTGGCTTTTTAAATTGCAATTAGTGTCTGTGTATAAATAGTCAATGAGTTTGTTTGCTCTCATGTGGATGCAATGAGCAGGCTAGATATTGAGCCATGGATGAATGCAGCGTGTTAACAGAAAATACTGACAGACAATTTGCATTCTTCTGCACGAAAGCTGTGCATGGGACGCACAAGGAACCCTAGGAGGGCTTCCTTCTGCCTGGAAGAAAGTATGTTTTTAATAACAGATGCAGCTGTCCCTCCTAATGAAAAGAGCCACACAGGGGCACCCTGTTTGTAAACACCAGGCTGCATAACTTGCATGGCCTCCTAGCTACAAGAAGCAGGTAAACAGCAGTGAACACTGAGCAAAATAATTGGAAAGATGTACACTTAATAGGAACCATGTTTGTACCAATCAGTTTTTAAATCCTTCTGTGTGTCTGTGGTCCTCCTGGATGTGTCTGTGGTCCTATTGGATGTGTCTGTGGTCCTATTGGATGTGTCTGTGGTCCTACTGGATGTGTCTGTGGTCATACTGGATGTGTCTGTGGTCATACTGGATGTGTCTGTGGTCATTCTGGATGTGTCTGTGCTTCAGAGATTCAGGAGACTGCTATTGATTTTGAAGATGCTTTAATGTCATCAGGCTCTACGTTATACTGCAGCTATGGGAAATGCACTGAAAAACCAACATCCCCAAAAATATTTTAGTGTTCAAAGTAATTGACGTTATCCACAGAATCCTCCTCAACAGGATGTCGTGTTTTATTGGATATTACAGCATTTGTTTCTAAAAACTAAACTAAATTTCATAATTTACTTTCCTACTGTCTTGTTTCCCAGTATCTAGAGATCTAGAATGGCCACTGCTGTTCGAGAGCTGCTGCTGGCCACTCTGGAGGAGGTGGGCGAAGACGAGTTGGAGACGTTTCAATGGTACCTGCAGCATGCTGATGAGTTGATCCCTCAGAAGGGCTTTATCAACATCCCTAAGAGCAAGTTAGACGAGGCTGACAGAATAGTCACAGTAGATATGAGGGTGCAGACCTACACCCATGGCAATGCTATGAAGATGTCAATGGAGATCTTGAAAAAGATGAACCGGAATGATCTTCTTAAGAGATTAACTGCAATACAAGTAATATTTCCTTTCAGTTTGAATAAAGCTTGTTGTGCTAAAGTAAATGTATTAAATGCCTTTTTGAATGGTTTAAAGGGTATTTCTGAAAATGTAAATTACTTTAGATTAAGAGGAGGATACTTAGTAATATGCCTTTCTCACTTTCATTCTCATATATAATATTCCATGTCATATTTGTGTAGTGTATCATTTTGTTGCGTAACACTCATATCCTTGTTTGATCATTTAGATCAGGTAGCATCCCAATTTTTTTTAGTGAGGGCCAAATACAGAAAAATAGACAAAGGGCCGGGCCACACACTAGAGGTGACATATTGACACATGAATACTGTGTGTCTTTCTAACTCACCTATAATGTGAAGAACATTGCACTCAGTGGGAGCAGTGATGCTGTCCTTTGGATTTAAGGATGGCTGACATGTCAGGAGAAAGTTTGGTGGTTGAGACACAAAGGACTTCACAGAGTCATTCTGGTTCTCAGTCTGCTTTTGTTCAGATTTAACAGAGAAAATGTTTGTTCACATTTGTAAGTGGAGCCGAACAGGCTCATCATTCTTTTTGCGTGGCGTCTCATTAGAGGAAACTTGGCATTATCCAAACTCTAATAGAAGTCAGGGAGAGAGAGAAGCTGATGTTGACTCCTCAGAGAATCATCACATTGCATTTCAATCAGTTCTAACTGCAGACTCTCTTCTACGTCTTCTGCATCCACCAGGAAGGGAGTTGAGAACAGCTTGATTTGTTTTTCCATAACAGAACATTTTTGGAAACGCTGGTTGAATTCTGTCACGAGAGATGTAATCACAGACACATATTTCTCCTTTTTAGCAGAAAGGTCGGCCTTTGGAAAAGCAGACTTGATTTCAGACAGCGCAGGGAAATGTGCAGCATTAAAGCTTCGTAGTTGTGTCTCAAACAGGCGGAGCTTTACACAGAAGGCTTTCAAGTGCGCATACAGGTGTGGCACCAGCTGTTGTTTGCCTTGTAGGTTCTTGTTCAGTGTATTCAGACGACGAGTAAGATCAACTAAAAATGCCAGGTCTGCCAGCCACAGAGGGTCACTCAGTCCATGAAGAAGTCGGCCCTTCTCTTTCAAAAACTGGTCGATTTCTGATCTCAGCAAATTAAACCGCTGCAGCACAGAGCCGCGGCTGAGCCAGCGCACATCAGAGTGGTAGAGTACATCCCCGTATTCAGCATCCACATCAGAGTGGTGGAGTACATCCCCGTATTCAGCATCCACATCAGAGTGGTGGAGTACATCCCCATATTCAGCATCCACATCAGAGTGGGGGAGTACATCCCCATATTCAGCATCCACATCAGAGTGGTGGAGTACATCCCCGTATTCAGCATCCACATCAGAGTGGTGGAGTACATCCCCATATTCAGCATCCACATCAGAGTGGTGGAGTACATCCCCGTATTCAGCATCCACATCAGAGTGGTGGAGTACATCCCCGTATTCAGCATCCACATCAGAGTGGTGGAGTACATCCCCGTATTCAGCATCCACATCAGATAGGAAGGCTTGAAATGCTCTGTGGCACAGTCCTCTAGCTCCAATTATGTTGACAGTCTTCACAACAGTGTTCATCACATCGCCCAGCTGGACAGTCTTGGCCCACAGTGCTTCTTGATGGATTATACAGTGCATCCCAACAGCCTCACCTCCGCTCTCTTTTACCTTGGCACACACCATCGATGCTTTCCTTTGCGCTCGCCCGTCATGGCCGGAGCTCCATCCGTTGTTACTCCACAGAGCTTGTCCCATTTAAGCCCCATCTTTTCAACTGCCTCTGACACAGCTTCAAAAATAGCTCTACCCGTCGTTGTGCCTTTTAGGCTCATCATATCAGCATATCCGTACAGCAAAAATGATTATCTACTCCCCGCAATAACATTAGCAGCTGCGCGGTGTCTGTGGCATCTGTGCTCTCATCGCATGCTATCTAGTAAAAATCAAAAGCACAAGCTGTCTCTCAGCTGAAGACACCGGAGTTCAGGGAGTGTCTCTGAAGAACAATTTTCACCTGCACATTGGTCAGCTCTGGCCTTTGTGTTAATGAGTTCAGAAGAGGAGATTGATGTGTTTGACCTGAAGAAATACTCCACATCACAGAAAGATCTTCTGGGGTTGCTGCCAGTGATCAAAATCTGCAGAACTGCTCTGTATGTACACACACACACACACACACACAAACTCTCTTCTTAAATCTACATTCTATGTACTAACTGACAACTTTCATGATTTAATGTACAGAAAGTTACATTCTAGTGTGATGTATTACAATGTCAGTTTTAATAGCATGCCCTAAAGTAGAGTTGACATTACAATAATGTAATGTATAGAAGATATTCTATTGTTATTTTGAACTATTGTTCTGTTTGTAACATCATGATAATCTCTCTCTAGACCGTCAGGTTGTGAAATCACTGAGGATGGCTGTGCTTCTCTGGTCTCAGCTCTTAAGTCAAACCCCTCACATCTAAAAAAACTGGATCTGAGTAACAATGACCTGAAGGATACGGGAGTGAAGCAACTCTCTGCTTTGCTGAAGGATTGTTGTGGAAATTCTTGAACAGATGTATACTTGGTCCTATACATGTATAAATGGTTTACTAGATAAGGGTACTGAGTCTCCATGTTTAGATAAGAAAAGGCATGTGGAAGAGGGGGTTCTGGGGTTTAGGGTCATTATTGACTGGTTTCAGCAGATTATAGAGTTGCTTGTAAACCTGACTAACGGTATAACCCACCAGAGTCTATTTATTGTTTGTCCAGATGATGTAAGACCTCTTATTGGGGTGAAGAGGTTACCCATGTGGGGGAGGATAGCCTGCCCCTTGGTTAAATCCTAGGTATTGACAGAAAAAAGGGAATGTGTTTTATTGACATAGGACAGCTGGGCAGCAACTTACCACACCCCTTTTAACTGTAACAAATACAGACTTACTTCAGAGACTTCTCAGATGATCATCCTGTAAGCGTTTGATGCTTCTCTCTATTTGCAAATAGACTGCTAATTGTGCGCCATGACAAACAAAAACATATTCTTAATAAAAAATAGTTTTCTGTTAGTCCAAGTATATGCAACATTAGAACTAATCTTCATTCCACCCCTCTGATGTCCACTGATCCACCATTCATTCCCAGTGTATTATTATTACACTCTTTCATTTTGTAGACATCCCTTCATTCTACCATGTTGTCTCATAAGGACTTGAATTTCCCATCTACAACATTTCTTCAGGAATTGCCTGGTTACATCATACTGACTCTGCCTGTGGATCCATCATAGTACAGAGTAATTTGTCTCAGTGCTGCCGGGGTGGATGGGTGGAAGTCACACCGGGCTGCCTTGCCACGTTGCTCTGTAGCGACTCCTTGTGGTAGAGTAGCAGACTGTAATTTCAGTCATGGGTTAAAGCTGTAGAATCTGTGACCCTTGTTGTGGGAATAATCAGAAATGACCATGAGAAGTCTGAATACACAAATTGAGCCTTTATTAATTCAGCATATATGCAGGAAGCAATCGCTACAATCAAATGCTAAATGCTACTTGCTCACTAGAAGTCCTACCCATGTTTAAGGTGGATCCTGGGAATGAGAGCCACCCCCCCACACACAAACACACACGTAGACACACACACAAACCCTCTTATATTTACAGTACATTTATTGACTGACATCATTAAATGATTTTACATACAGGAAGTTACAATCTAGTGTATTACAATGTCAGTTTAAAAGTTATCCAAGACGAAAGAGTCAACTTGGTCTAATAATCGTTGCAGTCCAACATCCAGGTATATAAACCATTAAAATGAATCCGCATTTCAACCCTCTGATGTCCACAGATCAACCCCTCTTTTTCAGTTCATTATCATTCCAGCCAGCCAGCTGCACGCACACACACACGCACACGCATGCACACACACTATATTTATTGACTGACTACATTGATGATGTTCTACAAACCCGATTCCAAAAAAGGTGAGACACTGTACAAATTGTGAGTAAAAAAGGAATGGAATAATTTACAAAACTTATATTTTATTCACAATAGAATATAGATAAAATATTGAATGTTGAAAGTAAGACATTTTGTAATGTCATGCCAAATATTGGCTCATTTTGGATTTCATGAGAGCTACACATTCCAAAAACAGTTGGGACAGGTAGCAATAAGAGGCCGGAAAAGTTAAATGTACAGATAAGGAACAGCTGGAGGACCAATTTGCAACTTGTTATGTCAATTGGCAACATGCTTGGGTATAAAAGAGCCTCTCAGAGTGGCAGTGTCTCTCAGAAGTCAAGATGGGCAGAGGATCACCAAAACCCCAATACTGCGGCGAAAAATAGTGGAGCAATATCAGAAAGGAGAGAAAAATTGCAAAGAGTTTGAAGTTATCATCATCTACAGTGCATAATATCATCCAAAGATTCAGAGAATCTGGAACAATCTCTGTGCGTAAAGGTCAAGACCGGAAAACCATACTGGATGCCCGTGATCTTCGGGCCCTCAGACGGCACTGCATCACATACAGGAATGATACTGTAATGGAAATCACAACATGGGCTCAGGAATACTTCCAGAAAATATTGTTGGTGAACACAATCCACCTTGCCATTCACCGTTGCCGGCTAAAACTCTATAGGTCAAAAAAGAAGCCGTATCTAAACAGGATCCAGAAGCGCAGGCGTTTTCTCTGGGCCAAGGATCATTTAAAATGTACTGCGGCAAAGTGGAAAAGTGTTCTGTGGTCAGACAAATCAAAACTTGAAGTTCATTTTGGAAAACTGGGACGCCATGTCATCCGGACTAAAGAGGACAAGGACAACCCAAGTTGTTATCAGCGCTCAGTTCAGAAGCCTGCATCTCTGATGGTATGAGTGCATGTGTCATGGGCAGCCTACACATCTGGAAAGGCACCATCCATGATGACAGTAATATCCAAGTTCTAGAACATATGCTCCCATCAAGACGTTGTCTCTTTCAGGGAAGACCTTGCATTTTCCAACATGACAATGCCAGACCACATACTGCATCAATTACAATGTCATGGCTGCATAGAAGAAGGATCCGGGTACTGAAATGGCCAGCCTGCAGTCCAGATCTTTCACCCATAGAAAACATTTGGCGCATCATAAAGAGGAAGACAGATGATCAACTAGAATTAGACAAGAATAGGACAACATTCCTATTCATAAACTTGAGCAACTTATCTCCTCAGTCTCCAGACGTTTGCAGTCGGTTATAAAAAGACGAGGGGATGCCACACTATGGTAAACATGGCCTTCTACCAACTTTTTTGAGATGTGTTGATGCCATGAAATTTGAAATTAACTTATTTTTCCCTTAAATTGATAAATTTTCTCAGTTTAAACATTTGATATGTCATCTATATTCTATTGTGAATTAAATATGAGTTTGAGATTTGTAAATTATTTGTAAAAAAAATGTCTGGCTCACAGGTGTCTTTTACACAGGTAACGAGCTGAGATTAGGAGCACAGTCTTAGAGGGAGTGCTCCTAATCTCATTTTGTTACTGGTATAAAAGACTGAAGCAAGCAATCAGATTCCAAACTCTTCACCATGGCCAAGACCAAAGAGTTGTCCAAGGATGACAGGGACAAGATTGTAGACCCACACAAGGCTCAAGAAAGCACATGTACAAGCCCATCTTAAGTTTGCCAATGAACATCTGAATGATTCAGAGGACAACTGGGTAAGTGCTGTGGTCAGATGAGACCAAAATCGAGCTCTTTGGTATCAACTCAATATGCCATGTTTTATAGGAGGAGGAATGCTGCCTATGACCCCAAGAACATCATCCACACCCTCAAACATGGAGGTGGAAACGTTATGCTTTGGGGGTGTTTTTCTGCGTGGCAATGACCCAAAACACACGGCCAAGGCAACGAAGGAGTGGCTAAAGAAGGAGCACATTAAGGTCCTGGAGTGGCCTAGCCAGACTCCAGACCTTAATCCCATAGAAAATCTATGGAGGGAGATGAAGGTTCGAATTGCCTAACGTAAGCCTCAAAACATTAATGACTTGGTGTAGATCTGCAAAGAGGAGTGGGACAAAATCCCTCCTGAGATGTGTGCAAACCTGGTGGCCAACTAAAAAGAAACGTCTGACCTCTGTGATTGCCAATACTTATTTCACTCGAAGGTTTCCCACCGGTGAGCACTCGCTGATGTCTAGTAAGTGTAACTGATGTCATAAAACACTTCCCACAGTCAGAACAGGAGTAAGGCTTCTCTCCAGTATGGATCTTAATATGTTTTTTTAACAGTGATAGAAATGAGAAATGTTTTTCACAGTGGGGACAGTGGTGAGACTTCTTATGATTGTAGTCTTCCTGATGTTTCTCTCCAAGTGTCTCCACTTCAGGAATCCCATCTGTGACAGACATGAAAAGGGATTTAGACACATTTTGGGACACAGTATTATCAAGGATTCTAGCAACTAGCATTATTCCACAGCGGAGTGATAGAGACCTTAACATTTCAGTTAGGGCATTTGAATCGTTATGTGATTTTGGGGCAAAGAGACCCTTTGACAGCTTTGAGACAAAGCCTTTAATGTTTTTGTGCCATGAAATAGCTTTTACTGTGTTAAGTTCAAGTAGTAAGTTAGACAATAGTAAGCCATTTACTGGCTAATAAGGTGTTAAAACGGCCAGGGGCAAAAGCCATTTTTCATAGATGCTATTTGTGGTTGAGGTAAACTTAACAAGAAACTTTAGTCAGTTTAACACAGTGGTTAATGGAATGTAGTGAAATATTCAAACTTGGAGTGATGATAATGCGTGACAAAATGATCTAATATCGAGCTTCTATACTGACATTGGGCAACCATAAAGCACTGTGGTGTCGTGGTTAAAGACACAGCCACTCACATGGGACACCTGGGTTTGAATCCAGTAGGACATCAACATTTATCACTTTTAAATGCGGGCCGGCTGAACTAGGCTTGCCTGGTTCTTTTTCTGGTTCTTCAAGTGAAAAGACGAAAGAATCATGTAGCCAGCAAAGGTTTTGTCCATCCTGAACAAATACTAATACACCAGAAATATCTATTAATATAACACCTTAACTCGCCAGAGTGTAGAACTGAGAAAAATGACTTCAAAGATGTTTTGTTGTCCAGGCAAATTAATTGTAGGCAGAAAATAGAAAATGTGGCTTTTTTTTTTTTAACAAAGTTATTTATCTACATAAAAATCTTGAGCCCAAACGTGACCTTCGACCCTCATTCAAAGATTAATGTACTCTGCCTTTGCCTTGTCTGCAAAATAATAAAGGGGTGATGCCAAGCCATAAGGTGTCAACTTCCATCTGATTGCTCACTTGGTTGCGGATCACTATATTAAATCTGTATAATGATAAACATTGCATTGTTTTTTGACATGACAAACGTTGACAGATGACATTGATCAAACCAAATTGTTTTGCATGTGGGGGGATAACGTTTTGCAACCATTTGATCGAGAGAAAGGTTTACAAATGCAACAAATATGAAAGGATACTGTTGAGATAAATGTAGTTTAAATAATGCTGATTTAATAACCATGTATTCTTATGTTTTTGTTTTATTAAATTGTATGCTGCAGCCAGGTAAGGGAAATATGATTGAATACAATAACCATAAAAAGTTTACATTACACTCAGCCACACTCACTCAGACTTTACACCTGGCTCAGATAGAGAGACAGGATTAAAACCCCACAATTAACATACAAATGAAACTGCCCCCTATACAGCACAGAGACCTTCTGTCTCCAGCCCCCTGATGTTATAGTCTAGGTTAGGACAATAGAATGTAAATTACTGTAACCTGATTAAGATTTCACACCTGAATGCAAAGAACCTGTTGATCTATGACAGAGTGAGAGAGCACGTCCTTCCTCATTGGATGGCGAAAACCAAGAGATTCGTCCAACATGTCACCATGCCAACGAAGAGCCAATAAGGATCGGTTTTACTCACAAGAGTGAAAAGTAACCGCCCCTGTGGCGGGAGTATTAAAACCAATGTTCGATCTTTATTCGGGGCGAATATTTTGTGGAAGCTCGAGGGTTGAGGAAATATTTGACCGCTGCAGTGTATTTCATGTATTTTGACTTATCAATTCATATTAATAAATCTTTGTGCTAAATTTCCATTTGAACCGGAGCCTCGTCCTCGTCCTTAACAATACAACACTCGTGTTTTGGACTGAATTGGATTAAAGACAGATAAGGACACTCAAGAACGACTCATGTTATGGATTTAACGTGTTGAAGCCAGCGAGAAATGTTTAAAAGTCATGTTGTGGATTGAACGCTGCAATGCATTTTAAGCAGGTTACAAGAAAGGTTAGGTGACCTATTTAATTGTGACCTGTTACTCTTCAGCTCATGTGCGTTTGAATAAGCTACTTAGGTGTTGTCTACGCGAGCCCTAACCCACACGCGTTTATTCCTTGGCTGTCAATGTCAGGCTGGCACTGACTAACCTGCATCACTCTTCATTGCGTATGATTTACGATTACTTCCAGCTGGCAAGCCAACTAGTTATTGTTTGTTTCCAATGCTTTGTTTGCATTCTGATCGCTTATGGCTGAATTATGTTTTTTTTTGTCAAGTAGTTACTTGTTAGCTAACAACACATTTTTGTAGATTGCCAGTCTATCCACCCATCCTCCATCAATTTATGTTGTAGCCTAATCTTATATTAATACATGGGCATAACACCGTGACTGAATAACATCACTTTTACTCAGTTTAAGCGTGCAGCAAAACAAAGAAAAATAACCGTAACTGATGTTACGGGATTCTGCCTTGGCTTTTCTAGCGCTTTTGGAAGTTATGGCAAAGAGAACACACTATTTGTTCAACAAAAAAAATGTATTCTAAATATTTGTCCACATGATGAAGCAGATCTTCCAAAAATGACAATAACTAATTTCCAACCAAAGATAGAGTTACAGGCTTTTGCCTTTGCACAGCAGTAAAGGTGACAATAACTAACTGTTTTGTGAAAAGACGAGAGAATCATGTAGCCAGTGAAGCGATTGACCATCCTGAACAAATTTTTATATCAATCAGAACGGTTTTAAGTTATGCTTCCTATAACGTAGCTACTGAAGGTTGTACACATTCAAATGTTTGGCTGTCCTGAACAAACCCTAATGATCAGTGTTTTTACTGTGACAGGAGTCGAAGATGGAATCGGTTGATCTGGAGTCTGCATCTCTAACAACTACGCTACTTAACAAGGGGTAATCAATCAGGCAGTGACATTTGCTCTTTGAGGCCAGCTCAGTTAACGCCAAAAACAACAAATGACCACATTGAGAATGACAACATTGAACCAGTTCTTACCTTGAGTGAGTAAATCTCCCTCTCCATTATTAATGATCATAACAGACCTGTGTCCTACATGAGGTGCACTTTCCTTAACCTGACCCAAGAAGAGGGAAAGTACTTTTCAGTTATATCACGGATTATAATTTCCTTGGAAAGTAATACACATTATTGAACAATACAGATGTGAGAAATTGACAATTTTACCTTTTTGATTATCAGTTATAAAAGTAACTATATATGAATGCTAGAGCATCCCGGATGAAATGTATTAGGATAAATCTGACAATAGTTAACACCAGGAGGGCTAAATGCCTACGTAAATTGGCGTTTGGGTTTGTAATTAAAGTAAAACTTCCATTCAGAAAGCTACAACCTCATTCCATTACTTTTATATAAATGTATATAAAATGTTTCCATTGTCAGAATACTAACTAAAAAAAGGAAAACTATTTATTTAGAGACGATTTACCTGTTTTTTTACCCTGTTTTTAGACATAAATCACCAACAGCCCATAGCTTCCAGGCGCTAATCAATTTTACCTTTTTGATTATCTGTTAACTAAAAATGAATTCTAGAGCATCCCGGATGAAAGGTATTAGGAAAGATCAGAAAATAGTTAACACCAGGAGGGCCAAATTCCTACATAAATTGCTGGTTAAGTTTGAAATTAAAATAAAACTTCCATTCTGAAAGGTACAACCTTCTTCCATTACAATTCCTAAATATGTGTATATAAAATGTTTCCAATGTCAGAATTCTAAACTCAAAAAAAGGAAAACTATTTAGAGACGATTTACCAGTTGTTTGTTTGTTTTTTAACCCTGTTTTCAGACTTACATTGCCAACAGCCCACTGCTCCCTTACCCTGGTATCCAAATGGAACCCATGCGCTAATCACCCCTCACTGAATGTATGACGTCAATGGATGAATGCACGATAATCCCAAGATTTTTTTCTTGTTTGATGTGCAAACACAGCAGGTTCTCAGGGAGGGTGCTAGTAATATTTCCAAAGGTCGTCTATACCCGCACTGGTACATTTACAGCGCTCGCATTCCCCCAAAAGGGGGTGTGGCCGTTCGGGCGAGAGAGAAGTGATGTATAGCTGCCCTCATGTATTGAAAGGTACAGAAAAGTACTGGACAAGAATATTTGTTTAAGGGTGGGGATCGATTGAATATATGGAATAATGAATTTCAACAACTGCCCATAGCCATTGGAAGGACAGTAGGCTATGATTTCATCTCTGTTTATCATTACAATTAACTACTACATTAATTATTGAAGACCAACCAAAAGTGTGTTAGATTCTGTCCATGCAACCGGTAGTGTTGAGATAAATGTAGTTTAAATAATGCTGATTTAATAACCATGTATTCTTATGTTTTTGTTTTATTAAATTGTATGCTGCAGCCAGGTTAGGGAAATATGATTGAATACAATAACCATAAAGTTATTGCTTAAATTACCCTCAGCCACACTCACTCAGACTTGACACCTGGCTCTGATAGAGAGACAGGATTAAAACCCCACAATTAACATACAAATGAAACTGCCCCCTATACAGCACAAAGAGACCTTCTGTCTCCAGCCCCCTGATGTTATAGTCTAGGTTAGGACAATAGAATGTAAATTACTGTAACCTGGTTAAGATTTCACACCTGTATACAAAGAACCTGTTGATCTATGACCGAGAGTTAGAGCATGTCCCTCTTCATTGGATTGGATTCGTCCAACATGTCACCATGTCAACAAAGAACCAATAAGGATGGGTTTTACTCACGAGAGTGAAAAGTAACCGCCCCTGTGGCGGGAGTATTAAAACCAATGTTCGATCTTTGTTCGGCGCGAATATTTTGTGGAAGCTCGAGGGTTGAGCAAATATTTGACCGCTGCAGTGTATTTCATGTATTTTGACTTATAAATTCATATTAATAAATCATTGTGCTAAATTTACATTTGGACCGGATCCTCGTCCTTCTTCAGAAATTCTGGTACACGTAAAATTCTCAACAGTAGTCAGGGGAGAATCTTTATTTGCACAAGTCCATGATGTTAACTTATAGAAATTGTATTGTTGTGTAGGCCTACACACTTGCTGTGGTCTCAAATACTCAAACAGCGTTGCTATATGGGAATTTGTTTTTATCCCTCTAGGTTGTTCCTGCAAAATGAGAAAGTGTTAAAATATTATGCATCTAATTTCACGGGGCGGTACGAAGATGGCGGGTTGAGCAGTCGTGTTTTCTGAAGCTCGTCATAGTTGTTCCCAAAAGTAGTCTTGAAGTTATTCATTCCAACTGACTTGTTGCGCGATGACTTCTGAAAAAATTATTAAACCTGCCAAACTTAAATTAGACCCCAAGGGGAAAGATTTGTCGCCCAATAGTGATAAGAAAGGTGAGGCCAAAGAAATGGAGCACGACTACACCATGGAGGTCTCTGTTAACAGTAAAAGAAAATGTGGAGAGGGCTCTCTCCCTGCAACCCCAAGTAAAAATCTGGCGGAAAAAAGGGTTAAGCCAACAGCTGACTGCGAGAAGGCGGAAATCTCCAATGAAACCATTTGAGGCAATTTTGAAACTGGCAAAGAGAGTGGAGGAGAAGCTGGCCGATTTAAGCGAGCAATCTAAGCTAAGCAGCGCCATGATTGCAAGCTTAACGAAAGCGATTCAATTCAACAGAGAAGAGGTGAACGAGTGCAAGAAAAGAGTCAAGGACTTGGAGATACAAAATGAGCTTCTTCGCAAGGATAACTCTGATCTCAAGGAGAGGGTGCGAGAACAGGAAAGATATAGAACGAGATGGTGTCTGCGTATCAAAGGCATTGAAGAAAAGAAAGACGAAGATATCAGATCACATGTCATTCAGATTCTCAACAAGTGTGTACCTGAGATGGAGGCAAAAATGTAAGAGGCGGTGGACATCGTCCATAGGCTGGGTAGAAAGATGGACAATAAAAACCGAAATGTTATCGTGCTGTTCACTCACAGGGGGGTGAAGGATGAAATCTGGCGTCCTATTTGCAAGGCTGAAGGTGTTCGTTTCGCAGAGATGCTTCCTCGAGAGGATTTGGAAGACAGACGAAAGCTGTGGCCTCAAATTGATCAAGCGAGGAGGGCAGGAAAACTTGCTTTCCTTCGCGGTCCATATGGCTTCATTGAGGGACGACGGATCAACGTTGGCAGGTGAATTGATACATTTATAAATGTAAGTCAGATAGTTGGAAACTTTTCAATGGGACACTATTAGAGCTCTAGTTTATAGTCGCGGTTCATATAGTGACTGAGTGAGCTAACAAGTCGTGGTTGTTTGATTTGTGGTTATAGTTCTTTTTTTTTCTTCTGTTTTAGCGTATGATTAAGGACAACATTATTTTTGGTTCTTTGAACGTTAGGGGCTTAAAAGACAGTGTGAGAAGAAAAGCAATTTTTCTATATTGTCAAGGGCAGAATGCTCATTGTATGTTTCTTCAAGAGACTCATTCTTCAGACCCAGATGCATCCTTCTGGTCTAATCAGTGGGGAGAGAAGATTTTTTTCAGTCATGGTTCTACCCGTTCGGGAGGAGTGGCAATATGCTTCAACAAATGTCCGGGGGAAGTCATCGTTCATAAAGCGGATGGAACTGGTCACTGGTTGATGGTGGTACTAAAAATGTATCGTATTTTTTTTAATTCTAATTAATATTTATGGCTTTAACAATGCAGCTCAAAGCCAGAAATTAATATAATACATTTCTAACTTGATCTTAGAAACTAAAGCAAGGTACCCATCTGATAAATGTTTTAGTAGGAGGGGACTGGAATATGGTTCCTGACGAGTGGACAGATAGATGGCCTCCCAGACTTAACAATGATAAGGATAAGGTAATGGAGCTTCAGAGTAAACTAGATAATTTGTATCTTGAGAGGGCACAGGGTGCATATATAAGATTGCGCGCTAAATGGATTGAGGAAGGTGAAAATAACTTTTCATATTTCAGCAATTTAGAAAAAGAGACAGCAAAGGAACTCGGTTAGTTGTTTAATGATTCAAGGTGAGGAATGTAAAGATTCTAAACTAATTGAAAAAGAAGTGTTTCAGTTTTATTCTAAATTATATTCCTCAGATTTCTCCTCTTATGAGTCAGATCTTTTTTTTGCTCAAATTCAGAACAATATTCCTTGTATTGAGGACTCTTTCAAAGTTTTATGTGATTCAGATCTTAAAATAGAAGAATTGGATTCAGTTGTTGAGAGGATGCCCTTAAACAAATCCCAAGGGACAGATGGGCTCACTAATAATTTTTTTGGGGAGATTTGAGAAATGTATTATTCTGTGCCCTAAAAGAAGGAATTGAAAAAAAATAGTTGATTGAAAGTATGAAGCAAGGTTTAATTACATTGATCCCAAAAGCAGCTAAAGATAAGAGTATTAGACAATTATAGGCCTATCACTTTGCTTAACATTGATTATAAAATGTTCTCTGTGGCTATCGCTGCTAGGCTGAAAAAAGGTATTTCTTCAATAATTAGTGAGACAATCTGGGTTTTTGGGGGGTAGATCGATTCATAATAATATTAGATTGGTTTTAGATTTACTTGATTATAGTGAAATAGTTCAAGAAAGTGTTTTTTTTTTTTTGATTTTTACAAAGCATTTGATGCTGTTGAGCATCCTTTTATTTAGCTTTAGCTACAAATTATTTGATAATTTCTTGCACACAAAAACAAAAACTAATTCTCATCATGTCATTGTCTTTGGGTCATGACGGAAAGGACAAGATCCCGGATACAGGCGGCCGAAATGAGCTTTCTCCGCAGGGTGGCTGGGCGATCCCTTAGAGATAGGGTGAGAAGCTCGGTCACCCGGGAGGAGCTCAGAGTAGAGCCGCTGCTCCTCCACAGGGGTCAGCTGAGGTGGCTTGGGCATCTGTTTCGGATGCCTCCAAAACGCCTTCCTGGGAAGGTGTTCCGGTCCCGTCCCACCGGGAGGAGACCCCGGGGAAGACCTAGGACACGCTGGAGGGACTATGTCTCCCGGCTGGCCTGGGAACGCCTCTGTGTCCCCCCGGAAGAGCTGGAGGAAGTGTCTGGGGAGAGGGAAGTCTTGGCATCCCTGCTTAGACTGCTGCCCCCGCGACCCAGCCCCGGATAAGCGGAAGATGATGGCTAGATGGATGGAGTAAAATGTATAAACTTAATTGAAATGTTATATAATGGAATCAATAGCTCTATAGCTCTAGGGTATGGAACCTGCTCAAGATTTCCAATCAATAGGGGGATTTGTCAGGGTTGTGGTAGCTCGTCTCCATTATTATTTATAATGGTTGGAGAGCTATTATCTATATTGATTAAAAATAACGGTATTAAAGGTTTAACAGTGTTGGATAGACAAATAGTTATAAGTCAGTTGGCTGACGACAACATTGTTTCTAAAAGTTGAACATCAAATTCCATTAGCTTTACATTCTATTGACAAGTTTTCTAAAGCCTCTGGGCTACATTTAAACCTAAACAAATGTGTAATGTTAACATTGCATGAGTCTCCTTTGCAGTCATTATCTAATATACAAATTAAAAAGGAAGTGAAATATTTGGGGTTACTATTTCTAAAGACCAAGATGTTATGGAGAATAAAAATGTTGAATAACATAGATAAATGTAAGTCCATTCTTAATCGATGGCTGCAGAGAGATCTTAGCATCTTTGGAAGGGTTCTTTTATCTAAAATGGATAGTTTGTCCAGGCTCATCTATCCAGCCTTCTCCTTGCACATATCGTCTCGAATGATTAAATTAATAAATAAGGTGAATTTTAAATGTATTTGGAGGAATAGATGTCAGTATATAAGAAAGGATGACATGATTAAAAAATATGAAGACGGGGGTGTGAATGCGATCAATTTTGACATAATGAATGGTGTTTTGAAATTAAAATGGTTAAAATCCTTTATTCAAAATAGCCAATCTTTTTGGTTTATTGTTCCCAATGCTATCTTTAATAAATTGGGGGGAATGCAATTTTTATTATGTTGTGACTTTGAGTGTACCGCGTTACCAGTTAAACTTTCAGCCTTCCATCAGCAGGTGCTGCTCTATTGGAAATTACTGTTCAAGCATAACTTCACGCCTCACAACACTCCAGTTTGGAATAGTAGATATATAAAGTTTGGCAGAAAATCTGTATTTCTTGAGGAATGGAAATCTAAAGGGATTTGGGCTATTGCCCATTTCTTGGATGATAATGGAGATTTGGTACTGCATAGAGTTTTGTGAGAAATTCCAATTACAGTGTAACGTTCATATGTTTGATAAAATGATCAGAGCCATACCAATCCCTTTTAAGATTAATGGTTAAAGAAGACATGTTGTACTCCAAAATCTTCCCAGAACTAAGACAGCTCTCCTTAGAAGGTCATGATTTCTGTGATAAAAAATGCACAAATAGAGTTGTCAGAAGTTTTATTTTACAGGCGAATTACCCAAACCCAATTAGACGCGATTATGTGCCTAAAGATTTTGATTTGGTTGAAAAATAATAATAATAATAATAATAATAGGTTAAATTATTTCTCTTTTCCCCTCCCTCCTAAAGTTAAGGAAGTGCACTTCAAAAATATTTACGAGATTTATCCTACTAATGAATATTTAAGATTGAAATTTAATTTTGAGGTGAATAATTGTGTTTTTTGTGAAACAAATATTGAAAATTTAGAGCATATCTTTTTGTGTGATATGGTGCAACCCTTTAGGAGAGAGGTCGAGAACTGGTTAAGATCTAGGAGGTGTTAAAATCCCACCCCTCACAGTGAAATTGATTAGGTTTGGTGTTTGTATGATTAACAAAGAGTGTGATTTAATTATTAAATTGTCTTTTATGTTTCGGAAAATTTTTCATTCACAAAATGTAGATGGTTTCAATCCAAACCCAACTTTATCCAATGGCTGAATGAGATTAAACTCTTGTGTAAATCATTAAAATTGGTTCTAAATCAGAAGGCCCTTAAATTGTTCTCTCTTTTAAATAAGTTTAAATTACTTTAAAAGCCCCTTATTTTTGTATTTTTTTTTAATATAATTTGGTTCTTTATTGTGAGTTTTATTTTGTGTTCTTTGAAATATGCTCAACCTAAGGTGAAATAACTGCTGTTATATTCAGTGAATTGTTAATTTACCTTGTTTGTGTTTGTTAAAGCTTAATTAAAAATAAAAATAAATAAAAAGATCTAATTTCACACTTACGGTTCATGTTTTTCGTATGACCTTTATTACGACCATACCAATATACGAATATATTTTCTTACGATCCTAACAATACGTACGCTTAATCTTTTGGCAGATATCTAACTCCACAGAACGGGACCATTTCAAGAATCAAAGTTGTAAAAACAATATTTTAGCAAGACGAAAGTGCACAGCAGGGAAGGGTTACAACACAGAGTAACAAAGAAAAATACTGTAATGGAACCACTTACCATTTTAGCGACATTTATCTATGTTCGTAATTCAGTAAAAGTACCTGATGTCTGAAACAATTAAACCAACTGCTCCGATACAGACCATAGACTGTATAAATAATGGACGACGCCCTTTCGCTCTTTTCCATTGGTGAAAAATGAAGCCACCAGTGTCCTGATACGACGCAGACATCTTGGACTTGCGTCTGCGCAGATAGCGATCTTGGGACCAGTTCTGCGCAGTAGTTATGTGCAGTAGCGAGAAGGAAGTAAAGCCGCGAAATCAACGGCCCCACCCCTGTGCCCCGCCCTCACTCTCCCTCGCAGAATGCGCATACCGTAATCAATCGCAAGTCCAAGTACAGTACAACCTTTGCTTGTTAAACCTAGACGATATGTTATAGCCTAACTTACATCATGTTTAACCTTAATTTAGAATAGGCCTAATACAAAAATTATTGGTAACTTCTAGCTAACGATCACCTGCTAGCTATTAACATGGCTATTAACGAGGCTTGTTGTGTTTTAGCTAACGTTAGCTAGCCCATTACATTTATTTACTAATTAAATAGCTTATAAATTTAACTTACCGAAAAAAATTCAAAGATCGATTGGAAATGCCAGATCGGTTAGCACAATGTACTGCAGAACAACCCATTATGTCCGTGTGAAATTATATCAATTATAGAAATTTAGAGATTAAATGTAAAGTTCCAATCTCCTCAGTCCTCCGAAGATTCAGTGGCTCCTCGGCTCAGATAGCTGTCAATCACAGCTGTGAATCACGACGTCACACCACCGTTTTTAGAGCATTAAATAACTAACTAAAAACAAACTTATTTTAAAAACAAACTCTTGAATTTACATTAGCGTGATACAAACTACAGTAAATGAAAGAAACCAGCTTCGGAAAAAAATATATTTGTAGGGTAATTTAATTGTTTAGTTGGTCTCGCGTCCCATTGAATAACATGGGGAGGGCGGGGTTTATGACCTATACTGGGACCACTCACTAGGGGGCGATCGAGACGTTTTGGCTTCACTTTTCAGGGCTTGTGCAGCACGCTTGATACAGACAGGTTGCAAATTCTTCTTCCTCTTCTGCTTAAATTGTTGGCTGATCTCATCCATTGAAGGTGCATATACCGCCACCTACCGTACCGGAGTGTGAGGCAGCTCATGGCCTACCTTTCCAATAACCTCCTGCTCAGACCTGTAGCCCAGAGAAATCGACTTACAGCGTTAGCCACCACCCCACTCCCCTTCCCACCCCCCAGCAATCCCCTACATTCCACTTCCTCCCCTCCCATCTAATCTTCTCTCCCATTCAGCATCATGAAAGGCTTCAAGGCAGATTTATACTCCAATGTCAAACGCTTCTGCGTAGGATTCGCGGACAGCACGGAGACCCGCACGAGCACCAGCTCAAAAATCTAAAAGCGCGTATCTACGCGTACGTGAACCGCACAAGTGATGATTGGTTGGATGGTGGAGGGAGGGTTTTACAGAGAGTACGGAATTCCGGCCAAATTTGACTTCCTGTATCAACCAAGCGTGCCGCACAAGCCCTGAAAAGTGAAGCCAAAACGTCTCGATCGCCCCCTAGTGAGTGGTCCCAGTATAGGTCATAAATCCCGCCCTCCCCATGTTATTCAATGGGACGCGAGACCAACTAAACAATTAAATTACCCTTCCAATATATTTTTTCCGAAGCTGGTTTCTGTCATTTACTGTAGTTTGTATCACCCTAATGTAAATTCAAGAGTTTGTTTTTAAAATAAGTTTGTTTTTAGTTAGTTATTTAATGCTCTAAAAACGGTGGTGTGACGTCGTGATTCACAGCTGTGATTGACAGCTATCTGAGCCGAGTAGCCACTGAATCTTCGGAGAACTGAGGAGATTGAAACTTTACATTTAATCTCTAAATTTCTATAATTGATATAATTTCACACGGACATAATGGGTTGTTCTGCAGTACATTGTGCTAACCGATCTGGCATTTCCAATCGATCTTTGAATTTTTTTCGGTAAGTTAAATTTATAAGCTATTTAATTTGTAAATAAATGTAATGGGCTAGCTAACGTTAGCTAAAAGACAACAAGCCTCGTTAATAGCCATGTTAATAGCTAGCAGGTGATCGTTAGCTAGAAGTTACCAATTATTTTTGTATTATGCCTATTCTAAATTAAGGTTAAACATGATGTAAGTTAGGCTATAACATATCGTCTAGGTTTAACAAGCAAAGGTTGTACTGTACTTGGACTTGCGATTGATTACGGTATGCGCATTCTGCGAGGGAGAGTGAGGGCGGGGCACAGGGGTGGGGCCGTTGATTTCGCGGCTTTAGGGCTTTACTTCCTTCTCGCTACTGCGCATAACTACTGCGCAGAACTGGTCCCAAGATCGCTATCTGCGCAGACGCAAGTCAAAGATGTCAGCGCCGTATCAGGACACTGGTGGCTTCATTTTTCACCAATGGAAAAGAGCGAAAGGGCGTCGTCCATTATATATACAGTCTATGGTATCAACAAAGACGAAACAACAATGGCGCCTGGAGGCATGTTTCAAATCGAGGAACCTTTTATAATATAGGACAAATTCTGGGCAAAGAGCCAGCTACTTGCCAGAAAAGGTGGAAGCTGATGAGGGACAAATATGTAAGACTAAAGAAGAAATGTAAAAGTAGAGATGCAGGAGGGAAAAAAGCACCTCCGTTTTATATAATGCTTTCTTGGCTGTAAGGGGACACAAAACACAGTGAAAACAGCTCAAATTTTGGCAAGGACATAAGGTAAGTTCAGTTTTATTAATTGGCAAATTCATTGATTACTTCTACTACAAAGTTGGCTAACTGGCGACGGAGATTAGCTGACATGCTATAATATTTTAAACACCCTCTTCGTCCATATTACGCATCTGCTGAACAAGCACACTGTATTCTAGCTAGTGTAGATGTAGTGATTGTATAAGTTAGTGAACTGTTATAAGCTGTTGTAACCAATGTAGATGTATTGATTATATAAGTTAGTGAACTGTTATAAGCTGTTGTAACCAATGAAACAAAATATTAAATGTCTGTAATATGAACCGAAACTGAAGGAGCACGTAGGAGAATAGGAAACCCTGTTTAAGCAGTTGCCGGGGAGAGAAAGATTTAGTATGTCTGTTTTGTGAGAAACAGGTCACAGGTCAGAGACACACACACATAGTCGGACAGACAAGACAGAAACCAGAAAGGGGGGCAAGGGGATACTTGCAGTTATCCTATAAGGAATAAAACTGGGATTGGGCCAATGGCACACACTTTGTAAGTTAACGCCTCTATCTTTTGGGCGTAGTAGAAGTATAAAAATGATGTTTTGAATGTTGATCCTTAGACATTGTGCGGCGACACGTGTCTCCAGAAGCTTCTGTAATAAATGGACGTATAACTACGGTAATTGCCCTGACTCCCTGTGTTTTATTCTCCTTTCCAACAAACCAACTCGGGGAAGTGTTATACTTCAACAATTTGGGGGCTTGTCCGGGATTGGAAAGAGGAGAAGGAATTCGATCTTGTCCAGACAACCTACGCGAGATTCACAGGTTCCGAGCCGGCTCATGATAAAGGTAAGCAGAGCCTGTTATATCTAAATCTGCATATTGGCTATGAACTAAATTGTGGACCTGTGGAAAACGTATTGGGAGACTGGTTTAAATTCAGGGGGTCAGGGGAACGGTCTGTGAGTTAGAGTCTCACTATAAGTCGGGTTAGAGGCCCGTTACCGGTGTGTGAGTTAGAGTCTCACTGTAAGTCGGGTTAGAGGCCCGCTACCGGTGTGTGAGTTAGAGTCTCACTGTAAGTCGGGTTAGAGGCCCGTTAATCGTTCTAGGGTTGACTACCCTACGCCACTTCCCGACGGGGACGGTGGAGAGTTGCGAGTTAGAGTCTCGGCAACCAGTCGGGTTAGAGGCCCGAGGACTTAGGGGCACCTCGAAGTATTTATTGTGTGTAAAGGTTCATCTGGGTTAGAGTCCCGGGGAGTTTTATAACTCCCCAAATTCTGTATCTGGGTTAGAGTCCCGGGGAGTTTTATAACTCCCCAAATTCTGTATCTGGGTTAGAGTCCCGGGGAGTTTTATAACTCCCCAAATTCTGTATCTGGGTTAGAGTCCCGGGGAGTTTTATAACTCCCCAAATTCTGTATCTGGGTTAGAGTCCCGGGGAGTTTTATAACTCCCCAAATTCTGTATCTGGGTTAGAGTCCCGGGGAGTTTTATAACTCCCCAAATTCTGTATCTGGGTTAGAGTCCCGGGGAGTTTTATAACTCCCCAAATTCTGTATCTGGGTTAGAGTCCCGGGGAGTTTTATAACTCCCCAAATTCTGTATCTGGGTTAGAGTCCCGGGGAGTTTATAACTCCCCAAATTCTGTATCTGGGTTAGAGTCCCGGGGAGTTTTATAGCTCCCCAAATTCTGTATCTGGGTTAGAGTCCCGGGGAGTTTTGGAACTCCCCAAATTCTGTATCTGGGTTAGAGTCCCGGGGAGTTTTAGAACTCCCCAAATTCTGTATCTGGGTTAGAGTCCCGGGGAGTTTTATAACTCCCCAAATTCTGTATCTGGGTTAGAGTCCCGGGGAGTTTTATAACTCCCCAAATTCTGTATCTGGGTTAGAGTCCCGGGGAGTTTTATAACTCCCCAAATTCTGTATCTGGATTAGAGTCCCGGGGAGTTTTGTAACTCCCCAAATTCTGTATCTGGGTTAGAGTCCCGGGGAGGTTTAGAACTCCCCAAATTCTGTATCTGGGTTGGAGTCCCGGGGAGTTTTAGAGCTCCCCAAATTCTGTATAAGAGAACTGGGTTCAAGTCCCAAACAGTGTTGGGTCAGGGACCCGTTCAGCTGGGTTAGAGGCCCGGGGAGTTTTGGAACTCCCCAAATTCTTTATAAGAAAACTGGGTTTGAGTCCCAAAAGTGTTGGGTCAGGTACCCGTTAATCATTTGTTAATTATTCTGAGTCTGGGACTCACAGTAACGTAAGTCAGGTTGAAATGGACGGGGAGTGTGAGAGAGAAGTTGATGACGATGGGCGGTGTCCAGGCACGGGAAAGTGGAAACAATTGGGGATACAGGTGGCAAATGTAATGACTGTTGTAGGCAGGATGGACCCAATTCAGAAAGAAAAAGAAGGGATAGAAGAGAAATTGCGACAAGTGGTGAGCGAGGCAGGATTAAGGATGGAGGAAAGGAGATCATTACATGTTATTTTGTGGAATAAGGAGAAGGAGTGTTCTAAAAATCGAGATAGAGTTAGAGACAAGAAGGAAACAGCCAATTTGGTCAAGAGAGGGAGATATAGAGAAAAGGAGAAGGAATGGGAAAAGCACAGAAAAGAATGGTGTAAATTAGCAGTGTGGTGTCAGGGCGTAGACCATGTGAACAAAGAGGAAAAGGGACAGAAAATTAAGGAGAAAAAGGGAGGAGAGATAGAACCCCCAGCATATGAAGATGACCTGGTGGTGCATGGTACCGTGTACCATTATATCCAGCGTTATGTTTAGAGAGTGGGATATTGTCTTTAGACACACAGAACAGCAAGCCCATAACTCAATTCACAGGAAAGCAAGATAAGAGAAAATTAAGTAGGAAGGCGGAGTCAGAGAGCGAGACAGACACTGAGGGGGAGGTGAAACCGTTCAAGGCAAGGGCAGAGAAAGAGGAGCGAGAAGGGGAGACGACTAGGAAAGAATAAACAAGAGGAGATTACTGGGGCCATAAAGAAAAGATCAGGCCGTACTAAAGGCAGGTTAGGTGAGGACTCAAGGTCAGGGTCGGACGATAGTGACACAGTGAGAAGGACCAGAACTAGGCAGAAAAAAGGGAATTCACATAGAGGACGGGTGGTACTCACGGGCAATGCAGTAGGGAGATGGACTGACTCAGACGAAGACCCCGACACAGACAGTAGTGGAGACGGGAGTAAGGGAGACGTAGACGTATACCCTCTGCCGCGTACGCCCCCACCAGAACATAAACTACACCATGACACAGTAGAATCAATTCAAAAGACTCAAAATAAAATGTATACGCGGTCACAAGCAGGGGAAGCTGGTTGTGCTGGGTTTCAGCTGCCTCTCTTTAGAGTGGGAGGCGGAGAACCGCGATATAAACCATTGGAGCTGGGACACGTACAGGCACTGGTAGATAAATTACCCCCGATGGGAGAGGGAGGTGGACTATGGTTGTCACAATTTGATAAACTCACAGCTGGTCAAATGTTGGCACTGGGGGACTGGAGGGCAGTAGCCGCCCGAGCCATGTCCGCCCAGGCTATGAATGAGATAGAAAAAGGGGCCGCCACTAGGCGGAGCCCTGACGACACTCCTTTCAGTCAGGTGGTCGGGCGCATAGCCACGGCCCTGAGGGGACGATTTCCCTTGCCCGCTGGGGCCCCGATGCCCAAGTTACCTTGGGAAAAAGAGCAACACCCTAGACAGTATCTAGAAGCATGTAAGGACACATGGGCCAAACACACAGGGCACCACCCGGGGAAGGGGGGTCTGCAGCAGGAGTGGTTTAGAAGGGCGGTCTTAGAGGGACTTCCAGAGAAAATAAAGGAGGCAATGATGGCAAATCCTGACTTGCCGGATAGTGAATCACACGTATGGGAAAGACACATAGTACATCATTTACAGAGGGCAAAAGATGAGGAGACAGAGAAAGACAAACAGATACAGGGACTGAAAGAGAACCTGTTGCGCTTACAGCTGGGTGAAGCCAAAGGGAGGCTCAATGAAGGGAAAAAGAAACACAGACAGATGGCAGCTCTAGGCTCAGGAGAACCTGACACACCCCATTTATACCCTGTTCCCACATGGGCACCCCAACCTCACGGTGGCCGGGGGGCATTCACCGCGCCCTACCAATCAGGGAGGGGAGGTTATGGTAGGGGGAGGGGGCGGGGTAGAGGCAGAGGGGCTCCAGGAGCCCAAGTCCCATACGGAGTCTGCTTTACGTGTGGTGACCCGAACCACTGGTCCAGAAACTGCCCACAGAACACTGCAGGGGGCAGAGGATACCCAAACCAAGGGGCAGCTCCAGTTCCCAACCCACACGCCGTCCCACCACCTAGTGCACCTGGCCAATACCCACTCTCTTATGAGGGAGGGTGGGACCAGGCGCGACGGTCTACAGGGGGGGAGGGGACAGCGGGGGAAGGGCAGACCCTATGCTGTCCCTGAATGTCGACGGGAAGGACTTCTCCTTTCTGGTTGACACAGGTGCCACGTTTTCCACCATCACCGCCCCTCCCGTCACAGGACTACTATCCTCCAAGACAGTGGAAGTTGTGGGGTTTGAAGGAGTGGGACAGACTTTGCCAGTGACATTTCCTCTTAAAACGATACTGGGTAAACAGGCCCTCAGCCATCCGTATGTGGTGTCGACAAACACACCAGTGAACTTATTGGGGAGAGACTTGTTGATAAAACTGGGGGCTAATATCTTGTGTTCTCCAGATGGACTAACTGTCACGTTACCAGACGGGACATCGACTTCAAGTGGAGGCCGTGGATCTCCCTCCTCGAGCCGTACTTTCCTCCGCCAGACCCCCCACATGTAACCCTATTTTATGATCGGCAGGGCGATGAGGTGTATAGAGAGGGGTTTGGGGATGTAGTGTGTGGGGACACGTGGCAGGTCGGGTCTAAATTCATATATGTAGGCCCTGAAGGGGTAGCGGCAGATGTACAGTTGACAGAGGAGCAGGATCAGTGGTACATGATGGCGGAGGAGTCCTTCCCACATGTGTCACTGGCACTGCATCCTAAACACCAAGCAAAAGACCTGGGGCCCATGGTTAAAAGGGCGGTCGAATGCACTGATTGGACACTCCCTCAGGCGCCAAACGTATGGTACTCACACAGCTGTAAGATGTAAAAATGGTTCACCTGCATTGACCTGGCTAACGCTTTTTTCTGTCTCCCACCAGCAGAGGAACTTCGTGATATTTTTTCTTTCACACATAGGGGCGACAATGGCGGCCCTGACGGTGGCCGCCTGCATCCAAGCTACAATGACGGTCCTCACCAGACTGGCTGAGAAAGGGTTCAAGGTGTCAAAAGGAAAGCTACAGCTGGTAAGGACGCAGGTCTCCTTTCTGGGCAGAGTAATCTCGCAGAAGGAAGCGGGGCTTTCCCCAGCTCACCGCACAACCATCCTCCACCATCCTAAACCCACTACGGTTCAGGAAATGTTATCATTCCTGGGCCTCACGGGGTACAGCCGCAATTACATCCCAAACTATTCAGGGCTCACAGAGCCACTTAGAGCGCTAGTTAAGGAGCAGGGAATGCGTAAACTTAAAGCCACTCTCAATTGGACTTGCCCGGCTGACCAGGCCTTCATTTTGCTGAAACAACAACTAGCCACCGCAGCTGATCTGGCCATACCTGATTACGCAAAGCCCTTTTTTCTAGATGTTTCTGAAACAGGACAAGTCATGAACGGGGTCCTGTTTCAGAAAAAAGGGGGAGATAGGAACATCCTTATGTACATAAGTGTAGGATTCGACAAAACCGAAAGAAGGCACCCCACCTGCACACAGCATGCAGCGGGAGTAGCGAGACTCATTCAAAAATGCGCACACATAGTGATGGGGCATCACCTTCAGATACTCACAACACACAGTGTAGTGGCGTATGTAAATTCACAGATGTTCACTATGACTTCCCTCAGGCAACAACACCTAAGCAAAATTCTCGGGGCTCCAAATTTGATTTTCACACATGAAGGGATAAATATTGCAGACCGAATGGGGACGGGGCTACCACATGAGTGCGCGCAAGAGGTAGTGAGGGAGAGTAAGACACGAACCGATCTGGAGGCAGAACCCCTCCCAGGGGCAGAGGACCTCTTCACTGATGGGTGCTGTTTCAGACACGAACAAGACGGCCTGAGGGCGGCTTTTGCGGTAGTGAAACTAACACCAGAGGGTTTAGTCACGCTGAAAGCAGAGAGGCTCCAGGGGATGCAGTCAGCCCAGAGAGCAGAAGTTAGAGCACTAATAGAGGCCCTTAGACTGGCCCAGGGAACAACAGTAAACATTTACACTGATTCGGCATACGCAGTAGGCGCAGCACACGTGGAGCTAGGACAGTGGTTAAAAGCTGGGTTTAGAACAGCAGGAGACAAACCGATTAAACACGAGGCAGAGATGAGAGAACTAGCTGAGGCCCTAGACCTGCCCGAAAAGGTAGCCATCATAAAATGCAAAGGACACGATAATTCAAATAGTGTAGTAGCTCAGGGAAACCAAGCGGCAGACACAGCAGCAAAACAGGCAGCAGGGTACACTCCGCGAGTGATGGTGGTAAGAGCAGAAGAGGAAGCGGGGTGGGGAGAAGGCCCTGAGAGAGATGAGCTAGTGAGACATCAAAAGGGGGCTTCCCCACAAGAGAAAACAATTTGGCAACAGAGAGGAGCAACAGAGACGAGCGGGCTCTGGAGAGGGCCAGACGGTAGAGTAATACTTCCACCAGCTATGCGGGGAGATAAATTTGCAGAAGCCCATGGGTTGGGCCATGTAGGGCCAGCACAGATGTTGAGGAACCTGTGCCATTGGTGGCACCCGTTTATGGTAGACATGGTACGTAACTACACTAGGACATGCACCATCTGCACACACCACAATCCAAAACCGACGGTCAAACCTGAGATGGGGGCGTTCCCCATGACGACGAGACCTGGACAAGAGATAGTGATAGACTACACGGACATGGGGGAAACAGTACGGCGGTGGCCGTTACATGTTAGTGTGTGTGGACATGTTCACAGGGTGGCCAGAAGCCTGGCCGGCAAGAAGGGAGGACAGTCAGACAGTGGTCAAGTGTTTAGTGAACCAGTACATTCCCAGATACGGCTTCCCAGAGAAAATTAGGTCAGATAATGGGACTCACTTTAAGAACAGTGATTTACAGAAGGTAGAGAGATTATTGGGCCTAAAACATGCTTTTGGCACTGTGTACCATCCACAGTCCCAGGGAAAGGTAGAAAGGATGAACCAAAACTTAAAAAACAAGTTGGCTAAGATATGTGCACAGACTAAATTGAACTGGGTGGATGCACTGCCACTGTCACTCATGACGATTCGATGCTCGTTAAATCAGACCACTGGGTTCACCCCATACGAGCTGCTGACGGGGAGACAGTTTCCAGGACCAGCCGCGGGGCCTGCGGTCCCGGAAGGGGAAAAGTGGCCCAAAGACCATAAAGTGTATTTTGATGAATTGCGAGCTCTCGTTTCAGAATTCACCAACAGAGTCGGAGAACGGAGGGACCTGCACCCGCTGGACCAGAACCTGCCCCAGGCGGAGTGGGTGTTGCTGAAGGTCATCAAGCGAAAGTGGTCGGAGCCAAGGTGGACGGGCCCTCATCAGGTGGTGGAGAGAACGAGTCATGCGGTCCGCCTGAGGGACAAAGGAGAGACGTGGTACCATTGGAGTCAGTGTACACCAGCGCAGGAGCCAGGGAGGTCGCTAACGGACCTCATCCAAGCCGGGAAGGAGGAGCTTTCCCCAGCGGGGACGGAAGAAGGACCAACACCAGCCGGACCGGTGCCAGGAGCGGACCCCAGGACACGGCAGGACCACGAGCGAGTGAAGGAGACAGAGGACGGCGCCAGGGGAATAGACTCTTAGGGGAAAGAACTGAAGAATACTGTAACAAAAGGGGGTATAGGACACCGAGTGGCTCATACCACTCGTACCAAGATGACAGGGTTACAGAGAAAGGTCTGGGGAGATGATAGTAAAATGAAATGGTATATGGGCATTGGTGGAATAATGATATGTGTGTTGTATGTTGCTACAGGTTTCCCTGGCTGGCGTCGAGTCTCCATCTCCACAGCGAGAAGGCAGGTGACACAAAAAGAGGACGCCTGCCTGAAGCAGGGAGGGGGTATTGAATTGGATTATATCAAAGGGTCACATACTGCTTTCACGTTTGACCTATGCTCGGTCATAGCTTGCGGGAGATATAATGGCTCGTGGAGGGATTACAACCTGTATGTGTGTCACACTCCAGATGTAGATAGGATGTGTGGCCTGATGGGACGTCTGCCGGGTGAGAGGTGGTGCCCGGGATGGGACGAGGTCCGAGCGTATACGGGACAGTGGCATCCCGGACTCCCGAGGGGACCGAATGCCACTATGTGGAGCTCATTTAAGTTCCAACGAGATTTCAGCTCCTCCCAGAATCCACTTACCTTGTCTGTCGGAGGTTGGGACACCTCTCCATACAGAGGCGCGGACACGACATATTTGGTTCTCGGAGTGGAGCATGCAGGGACTGATACCAAAGCGTTTATTAAAATCAACATTAGGGTGCCGACAACTAGCTCTCCAGCTGTGGCAGTTACGGGGACTGTGGACACCTTAGCAGGTAAGGTGCAACCGGGGTAAGTGGTAGAGGTGGACTATACCAAATTGAAACCATTAGAGGTGATCGAGAAAGCCACGGGGTATCACGAGAGTAATATTTGGCTTGATTGGATGTTGCAAAATGCTAAAGAACAAGATTTAGGGGACTGTGTGGCATGTGCCGCCGCCCGACCTCAACTATACACTGAGCCGGCTCCTTTGTATTCAGAGGACCCTTGGGGATATCAGTGTATGATAGCTCTTACACATAGCGCTTCCCCTGTGAATTGCATCACCCTGGCAAGGGTGTTTCCTCCGATAGCTAACGACACCCGGACGGGGCCGTTCACTCCCCATAAAGGGGAAGGGGGATATACCTGTTTCCGCTTCACCAGTCAGAAACCCGTGGTAAACGTTGGCGAGATCCCCTTGCAGTGGTGTAATGGTACGATTCAGAGCAGATCTATTATCGGACCCTGGGCCCGGTCTGGCCTGTATTACTATTGTGGGGGCACCCGACTCCTGGTAAGAATCCAAACAGGCACCCAGGGGGTATGTGCGATGGTACGGTTAGCAGCACCCTTAGTGCTGATAGGTGACCGAGTTAAAGCACTCCAGGCAAAAAGGAGCGATGCCCTTACTCAGCGCCGGCATAGACATGTAATAGGCCGTCGTTCACGTGATACATTTGACCTCACTGTGGACTCCCCAACTTATATAGATGCGATAGGGGTCCCCAGAGGGGTCCCCAAAGAATTTAAACTCGCAGACCAAGTTGCGGCAGGATTTGAAAATATTCCTATCCTGTCCGCTTTGTTCCCTGTCACTCCAAACAAGAATGTAGACCGCATTAACTATGTACATTATAATGTCTTACGTCTCTCTAATTTGACCCGTGACGCGATAGAGGGCCTGTCAGAACAATTGGGCCCCACCTCGTTGATGGCGGTGCAAAATCGCATAGCCCTCGATATGTTATTGGCAGAGAAGGGCGGGGTTTGTGCGATGTTTGGGGACATGTGTTGTACTTTCATTCCTAACAATACAGCCCCGGACGGATCGGTTGCTAAGGCGCTGCAGGGCCTTAGGACTCTCTCGCGAACTATGCACGAGCATTCTGGGATAGATAATCCGCTGGAGGAATGGATGACCTCAATGTTCGGCCAGTGGAAAGGTTTGATAATGTCTGTTCTTTTATCGCTTTCTACATTTGGTGCTATAATGGTTACTTGTGGGTTTTGTTGTATCCCATGCATAAGAGGGCTTGCCATGAGAGTGATTTCTACAGCCATTGAGAAGGCTCCAGGATCACCACCAGGGATGCTGATGCCTCTACTGGAGCAGCATGACCCGGGAGAACTGGAGCTTGGCGAATAGGGGTGATCTCTCTGGGGAGAGATCAAAAGGGGGAATTGTAGATGTAGTGATTGTATAAGTTAGTGAACTGTTATAAGCTGTTGTAACCAATGTAGATGTATTGATTATATAAGTTAGTGAACTGTTATAAGCTGTTGTAACCAATGAAACAAAATATTAAATGTCTGTAATATGAACCGAAACTGAAGGAGCACGTAGGAGAATAGGAAACCCTGTTTAAGCAGTTGCCGGGGAGAGAAAGATTTAGTATGTCTGTTTTGTGAGAAACAGGTCACAGGTCAGAGACACACACACATAGTCGGACAGACAAGACAGAAACCAGAAAGGGGGGCAAGGGGATACTTGCAGTTATCCTATAAGGAATAAAACTGGGATTGGGCCAATGGCACACACTTTGTAAGTTAACGCCTCTATCTTTTGGGCGTAGTAGAAGTATAAAAATGATGTTTTGAATGTTGATCCTTAGACATTGTGCGGCGACACGTGTCTCCAGAAGCTTCTGTAATAAATGGACGTATAACTACGGTAATTGCCCTGACTCCCTGTGTTTTATTCTCCTTTCCAACAAACCAACTCGGGGAAGTGTTATACTTCAACACTAGATAGCTATTGTATTGTTTACCAACGATACAGATACTTGTGACATTTTCCTGCTTTACAAGCGAACAAACCATGTGCTAAATGTCTTCTCTTTATCCTTATTCATTTAATTTTACTAGTTTTCTCAAACACGCCATTCCAGAAACGGTCTTCCCCGATCTAGCTAGATAGCTTCCTATTATATTGTTTACCAACTATACAGTTACTTCTTCTGTGACGCCTTCCTGCTCCACATGCGAACAAACCAATAACTTGCGACACATCGCTACCTAGTACAAAGAAATGTAATGGCTATCTAAGCAACAATGCCGCGCAACTATAAATACTGATCACGTCTGCGTACAGACGCACATGACATTAACAACGAAGACACGCGGAAGTATAAATCAGTCATCAACAGAGGGATAGATTGTATGAAAAGGTTAGAGGGGAGGAAGTGGGATGTAGAAGGATCAGACAATAATTTAAGCAGCATCAGCAGAAGAAGAAGAATTTGCACGTGTACGCCTTGGAGCAGTTGGTTTAATAGTTTAAGACATCAGGCACTTTTCGTGAATTACGAACATAGATCCATTTCGCTGTAATGGTAAGTGGTTAAAGAACAATATTTTTCTTTGTTACTCTGTGTTGTAACCCTTACCTGCTGTGCTCCCCCGTCTTGCTAAAATGTTGTTTTTAAGATCAACTTATTTTACAACTTTGATTCATGATATGGTCGTGTTCTGTGGAGTTAGATATCTGCCAAAAGATTACGAGTACGTATTGTTAGGATCGTAAGAAAATACATTCGTAAATTGGTATGGTCGTAATAAAGGTCATACGTAAAACATGAAGCGTAAGCGTTAAATTAGATCTGTGAACGCACAAACACCCTTTAACGACATTACTTTCTTACATTTATTCTCATTGTATTTCCCTAGAAATCGTTTTCTACGTACAAACTGTTGTCACTAATCTGGCATCTGCTAAGATATGACCGGAACGTAGCTCCTCGAAACTGTAAAGCTAGCAACAATAAGTTTGACCGCCTGGTCCAGTGCTCTACCAAAGTGTTGTCAACCCTGATTTAATGTTCAAAATAAAAGTCCACAGCTGTTTTTAGGACTGCATAACGATATTACACCATTAGTCTATCATTGGTTTAGGCGTTAGGTTAAAATACTTGTGAGAATGACAGGAACACAGTATACCCGACATGTACAGTACTAATCATATTAGGGAGTCTTTCTGTGGTGACCCCTGGGTCAATATGCACACGTGCACATATCATGGTAAGGGCTCAGCTCACTGTTCAGCTGAGCGTGTGGGTGGAATAGATCATGTAGGGAGTCGCTGCCAGTGTGTCTGGGCTTCACATAAGTAACATTTCTTAATGTTTCACAGGCTTAAACTTTACCATGCATAATGATATATTCGTGACACGTGGGATTATAAAATATTTCACAAACTTAACCTTCAACCTACATAATGATATATTCATATTACGTGGGATTATAAGCATTTTGTAGAAATTCCCTCACAATACCTATTTCCGGTTTCCCTGATTTCCTGTTGTTCACACTGCCTCTGTCTTTAACATTTCATTCATACAAAATTAGAACCGTATTTCATATTTAGGTATTAGGAGCACAAACTCTATGGCCAGTCAGGCAAACAATTATTCCATGTCGTTCGGCAACGTTATATAGAGAACTAATGAAATAGGGGTTACGTGTCCATTGTCTGTCTCCATCAAAGTGGATGAACGACCCAACCCAGTGGCCGGAGGGGTCATATCCTGATATTTACAACCACCTTATTGAATCTTCAGTTAATGTATTTATGACATCTGTCATTTTGTTTTGCTGTATATTGGTAATCTGTCCAATGTGACATTACTGTAAACTAATTAAATCGCTAACTAGCTAGCACCCTGCAACTATAAGGTAGGCTTTGACGTACAGTAGACAATAATTCCATCCTCACCCCTGTCACATACAGTTCACAAACACATGCACAAAAGTACTGATTATTGATGCATCACGCCAAATAATTCAAGGGAACGCCGTGCACCAACCTGACATTGATTTTCATCCACTCATATAGGGATTTACACTGCTAGCAAACTGAGGAATTACAAATTATGATTGTAAAATCTCTTCAGGGAAGTGCATTTTCAGAATGTTCTTTTGTATGGCCTTTTTGAGCCATTTTAGATTTCGGTAAATTTACAGGAATGTATCTTTCTAAACGCCTTTTTAATATCTCACTATCCATATGAGTTAGGGACCTAAAAACAAGTATATTGTGTTCCATTACCTCTCTTCTGGTAGGTACACATCTGTTTTTCCAAATTAAATATCTGCATTTCATTTTAAAATTACATGGATTATTACCTCTCAGTTACCTAATTCACATGAATTATTTTTAATAGCTTCCAATCCTGATGACATGCACCCCTAAAACCACTTGCATTTCTTTACTGACATTCTTTATATACAGTACACCTCTTAGTTTTGCCATTTTAAATGTCATTGATTTTATCAGACTATATCCTTCTCTACAATCCTTTTTTAATAGCTCACTATCCATATGAGCTAGAGATCTACAAACAAGTGTAGTGTGTTGTTTCCCCCTACTCTCACCAGTACACCTTTTAATTGTTATACAAAATATCTTGCCATGTTTAATTTTTTAATTGTTTTTATTTTCTGGGTAATCTCTGAAATGGCCAGTTAGATGATGGTGTCACTGTGGGGGTCAAGAGCCAGAGGGCTCCTAAATCACTGTTAGTTATTCAGGGAGAAAAATGGGGATGAATAGGCCCTAAGAAACAGCCACAAAATGTCATAGCCAAATCACAGACAATTGGTTACATATAAGGACATTATGAACTGAAATCTATAATGACTTGACCCAATTGGCAGAAACTGCTCAGAAACTATTTGACATAGCCTAGCCTAACAGAGCCTAATATGCTAATGGTAATACACTGTATGTCTTGGGTAATATATCTTATTGTACACACCAAGTTGCTTGACTGACAGTCCATGATTTCTTCCAAGAATTAAGTCCAAATTGGTCTCCTATGTTGCTTTTCCACTTAGGAGTAGCTATTTAAACTTTAAATGCCGAGTATAGTTTCGTGAGCAGAGACCGCTATCTGTCTTGCGCAATAGTCAAGTTTGGTTGAAGATTTGTGGGAGTGGTGCGCACTGATGGTGTGTCCAGTGTGTGCGTCTGACGGTGATAGCTCAAAAACTTTCGTAAAGTGTGGCTTGTGTGCTCTCAACCTAGCGAGTTTCAAATCTATTGGTCGTCATTTGAGGGAGTTACATGCGACCAAAGACATGCGCTTGCGCGTAACTGGTGCCAGACTGCATGTCTTTGCTTACGTGGTGCGAAGCATATAGGCAACGCAGAAGGATAAACTATGTCTGGGTAAATGCTAGAGACTCTTTTCTTTTCTGGAATACAACACAGTTCGCAGAAACAAGATTTCCATTTCATCTGGATTGGAAGCTATTAAAAATAGTTAATGTGAATTAGGTAGAAGAGTTGTAATAATGCGTTAAATTGTAAAATAAATTCAAGATTATCAATTTGGAAAATATCTGAGTTTTACCTTTTCAGAAGAGAGGTAAAGGAACACAACACACTTGTTCTTGGATCTCTAACTCATATGGATAGTGAGCTATTAAAAATACAGGAATTTATCCTTCAAAACCAGTTCATTTACCGAAATTGGAAATAGCAAATCTAAGTGGCGTACTCTTGACGAGGAACGTCAGTGAACAAAATGCAAGTGGTTTTAGAGGTCCATGTCATCTGAATTTGAAGCTAAAACATTCTCTAGATGGCTCAATTCTGATATAATCACCGAAATGTAAAAGGGCAAATCTAAAGGTCAGTTACCAACTTACAAGTGGTTGTAGGTGTATATGTCACCTCTATAGGAATCTGTAAAAAAAAAAAAAAAAAAATGTTGTAAGGTTTAACAACCAAAATATATGTAGAAAATGTATAGTTTTATTTAATAAAACAAAACATGTCTGTACCTATGATTTTCCTTCACATGGGCAGGTATTATTAGGTTGACACAAAATAAAATATTTTTTTAGTCACATTGAATCAGTGGTATTTCACTTTCATGACGGTCGCTAAACAACTGAACAGACATTCAACATTTCTTTCCAACATTTTGGGCTCTGCTAAACGAAAAGTTCGATTTACGATAAAATCAAAGGGTGTACCTTACTCTCTACCCTAAACCAATTGTTGAATTGGTCATTGGAGCCGTGGGCTGTTGGCAATGTAAGTCTGAAAACAAACAAAAACTGGTAAATCGTCTCTAAATAGTTTTCCTATTTTGAGTTTAGAATTCTGACAATGGAAATATTTTATATACACCTATTTAGATGGAAGGAGGTTGTACCTTTCAGAATGGATGTTTTATTTTAATTACAAATTTAACCGACAATTTATGTAGGCATTTGGCCTCCTGGTGTTGACTGTTGTCAGATTTATCCTAATACCTTTCATCTGGGATGCCCTAGCATTCATTTTATAACAGATGATCAAAAAAGTAAAATTGTCAATTTCTCTCAACTGTATTGTTCAAAAATGTATATTTGTTTTCACTTTCCAAGGAAATGATAATCTGTGATATAACTGAAAATTAGTTTCCCTTTTCTTGGGTCAGGTTAAGGAAAGTGCACCTCATGTAGGATACAGGTCTGTTATTATCGTGATTGTTTTTATTTTTCCCCATTGAGATCATATTTTATTCCAACAAACATGTATATCAGTCATGGATGGCTCTGGTTTTGTCTTTTTTGTAGCAGAGGGAGGACAAAACCAGCCTGCTGCTCTCCTTCCACACTGAGCCCAAACAAGAGTCACTGGATTCTGATTGTGAAGCTCAGTGGGGATTGAGGGATTCAGAGATGACATCAGTAAAGCTGGAGGAAAAAAGTCAAAAACTGGTGCTGAATTTTACCATTAAAGATGAAGAGGAGAAGAAGAATGTGGTTATCATTAATAATGGAGAGGGAGATTTACTCACTCAAGGTAAGAACTGGTGTAATGTTGTCAATGTGGTAATTTGTTGTTTTTGGCGGACCGTGTAAACTGAGCTGGCCTCAAAGAGCGAATGTCCCTGCCTGACTGACTGACTACCCCTTGTAAAGTAGCATAGTGGTTAGAGATGCAGACTCCGGATGTACCGATTCCATCTTCGTCTCCTGTCACAGTCAAAACACATTATTCCTTAGGGTTTGTTCAGGACAGCCAAAAATGTCACTGTGTGCAACCTTCAGTAGCTACGTTATAGGAAGCATAACTTAAAACAGTTCTGATGGATATTAAAATTGGTTTAGGATAGTCAAACGCTTCACTCGCTACATGATTTTCTCGTCTTTTCACAAAACAGTTAGTTATTGTCACCTTTACTGCTGTGCAAAGGCAAAAGCCTGTAACTCTATCTTTGGTTGGAAATTAGTTATTGTCATTTTTGGAAGATCTGCTTCATCATGTGGACAAATATTTAGAATAAAAAATTTTTGTTGAACAAATACTGTGTTCTCTTTGCCGTAACTTCCAAAAGCGCTAGAAAAGCCAAGGCAGAATCCCGTAACATCAGTTATGGTTATTTTTCTTTGTTTTGCTGCACTCCGAAACGTAAAAGTGATGTTATTCAGTCACGGTGTTATGCCCATGTATTAATATAAGATTAGGCTACAACATAAATTGATGGAGGATGGATAGACTGGCAATCTACAAAAATAAGTTGTTAGCTAACAAGTAACTACTTGACAAAAAAAAACATAATTCAGCCATAAGCGATCAGAATGCAAACAAAGCATTGGAAACAAACAATAACTAGTTGGCTTGCCAGCTGGAAGTAATCGTAAATCATACGCAATGAAGTGTGATACAGGCTAGTCAGTGCCAGCCTGACATTGACAGCCAAGGAATAAACGCGTGTGGGTTAGGGCTCGCGTAGACAACACCTAAGTAGCTTAATCACACACACATGAGCAGAAGAGTAACAGGTCACAATTAAATAGGTCACCTAACCTTTCTTGTAACCTGCTTAAAATGCATTGCAGCGTTCAATCCACAACATGACTTTTAAACATTTCTCGCTGGCTTCAACACGTTAAATCCATAACATGAGTCGTTCTTGAGTATCCTAATCTGGCATTCATCCAATTCCGTCCAAACCAAGAGTGTTGTATCCTTTAATATTCGTTGCGTTAGTAAACCTTGCTCTCAATGAAATGGTTGCAAGACGTTATCCTCCCACATGCAATACGTTATTCCCCCACATGCAAAACAATTTGGTTTGATCAATGTAATCTGTCTACATTTGTCATGTCAAAAATAAATTCAAGATTATACAGATTTAATATAGTGATCCGCAACCAAGTGAGCAATCAAAGGGAAGTTGACACCTTATGGCTTGGCATGACCCCTTTATTATTTTGCAGACAAGGCAAAGGCAGAGTACATTAACTTCTGAATGAGGGTCAAATGTCTTTAAAGTCATTTTTCTCAGTTCTACACTGTGGCGAGGTCTTTTGCCATTGTAGGGCATTATATTAATATATATTTCTGGTGTATTAGTATCTGTTCAGGAGGGACAAAACCTTTGCTGGCTACATGATTCTCTCGTCTTTTCACTTGAAGAACCAGAAAAAGAACCGGGCAAGCCTAGTTCAGCCGCCCTCAATTAGAAGTGATAAATGTTAATGTTTTACTGGATTCAAACCCAGGTGTCCCATGTGAGTGGCTGTGTCTTTAACCACTATACCACAGTGCTTTATGGTTGCCCACTGTCGGTATAGAAGCTCTATATTAGATAATGCGTGACAAAATTATCATCGCTCCAAGTTTGCATATTTCACTCCACACCATTAACCACTGTGTTAAACTGACTAAAGTTTCTTGTTAAGTTTACCTCCACCACAAATGGCATCTATGAAATATATGGCTTTTGCCCCTGGCCGTTTTAACAGCTTATTAGCCAGTAACAGGCTTACTACTGTCTAACTTACAACTTGAACTTAACACAGTAAAAGCTATTTCATGGCACAAAAACTTGACTTTTTCTTTTGTTTGTGAATGACATTGATACAATAACTATTGATATAGGTGAAGATACTGACGTTTTTGTCAAGAGAAGAGACGAGAGAATCGTGGAGACCCCTAATATTTTACTGAACAAGAATTTTTTTTATCTAGCCTATATTACCCTAAAAATCAATCACAGATGCGTACTTCAAAAATCCAAGAGATATAGTTGCAATATAAACAGTTTTATTTTAGGCTTCCTATAACGTAGCTACTGCAGCTTGTAGCCATATTTTGTCTATCCTGACCCAAAAAGCATGCACGGATGTGTACTTCCAAAATGCACCAGACGTAGACGCAATATAACTGTGAACAGTTTTATTTTAGGCTTACTACAACATAGCTGCTGAAGGTTGTAGCCAGCAAAGTTTTTATCTATCCAGAACAAATCCTTAGGCACAATTTGCTTTGACTGTGATGAGATTCGAACGAGACCTATTGGTTGCAGGTCTGTATCTCTAAACACTATGCTATTTATCAAGGGGTAGTCAGTCAGTGACTGTCAGGTCGACATTTCTGTATTTGAACATTTTAATGTTTTGAGATACTGGATTTTTGATTTCCATGAGCTGTAAGCTGTAGTCCTCAAGATTGAGGGGGAAAAAGGGCTTGAAATGTTTCTGTGTTATTAATCTAGAATGTATTAAGTTGTCACGTTTTCATTTGAATTACTGAAAAGATTAACTTTTCCAGAATATTCTAATTTTGAGATGCACCTGTATGTGAAATTGATCCAATGTGAATATTTGATCTACAACTATCTTCCTTGAGCCCTAACAAAATAGCGTTGGAACCACAATGTACAATGACAGGAGTTAGCACAGGTTTCCCGACCCATTGTGCAGGGGCAATCCCATCAGCCCTTGCCTAACATTCCTACCAAGGGCAGTACTCTCTAGTGGAACTAAACAAATCTAACTTCAGTATATTACAGTCCCGTTTGGCTACATAAGTTGAAAGTATTAAAACTAAAGAGGGTAGTAGTGAAATGTTTAGCTCTTGGACCTCTCTTCGGTATCAGAAACTGGATCCAGAAATGGAAGTGGGTCTATCTTGGAAGACTGAGAATGGGTTGCTTTCAGCTATCTGTTCATGTGAGAGCAACAAACACACGTTGACCCACAAATACTGTTAATTTTTTTTCAAAGTTTAATACGCATTTGCTTAAACAACGGCTGGTCAATTATGGAGAGATCACTGAACAATTATCATTAATCTAGAGATGAAAATAAGTAATCTAAAACATCTGTCATATTCACTAAATGCAGGCCTTGTTTTAATGTTTTTGAGAAAATTATTTTCTACAAATTCAATTCTGTAAATTATTTCACTGTTTCACTCTAATATTGAGTGTTAGCAGAGGAAGTAAAGGGAAATAATATAGTGGACATGTGTCCAACTAGAAAGAGGTGATGTTATAACTTTATTAATAAAGGGTTAGAATTCTAGTAGAAGCAATGGTATTAAAGTTGTAAGGGGAGACACTTAATTAGAAATACCAGAAATAGTATTTTATAATGAGAACAGGAGAGTGGAGGAAGGTTATGATGGGAAAGTAAAGGGTCTGTTTAAGGTGTATGATGAAAGAAAAGGTCTTAGACAGATTATAAAACAATGGGCCCCTGGGCACAGCACCTTTAAACCCTGAACCCCACCAACGGCAAATGAAACCAATAGCTTAATTATCGCCTTTACTTGCATCTCAACAGGATTTACATTGCATTCACTCTATTGTAGACAACACGATTTATCTGTAGGCTGGGAACAGGATTTACAACATAAAACTTACACACTCAAAGCAAATGGCTCATTCACGAAATCGCAGTTAAATCAAAGCTAATATTACAGCATAAATCATTAAATTGTCTTACCTTTTGATACATTTGTATCTGGCTTCGCTACTTGCAAAATCCTTCAAGATGTCATCAAAGTCCAATGTTTTTATAAGTTCACTCTCAAGAGCCATAAGAGAAAATATTCTGAAGAATTTTTTTGGCTCGGGGGCCACATCAAGATTGTAAAATTTAATGAAGGGCCACATTTGTTTTGTTATTTGTGGATGCTAAATTATTTAGAGGCCGAAACGGCAATAATGAAAACTTTAAGCAGCATCTCCCTTATGTCTAAATAATGTAAATTCACATTTTGATGTATGAGAATGGGCTGGTGAGATGTTTTACTTTCCCTCAAAACTATTTTACTACCGGATGGAATTGTCTCACAGGACTTAATTTGCCCACCACTGGCCTAAACTGTCATCTGGGAATTCAGATAACCAAATGTGGGCCTTCTCAATCACTCATGCCTTGGACTTGGATTCTGCACAGAGGAGTGCATTAAACAAATTGTCCAGGTTTCTCTTGGCCTCCAGACTGTCAGGGACTCTGAGAAGGCATGTCAATGGCAACATTAAACGTATCTATTTGAAACTTTTGTCTTCCATCAAAATATAAAATCCTGCTCTCCACTCTAATCAGCAAATATTTTGCATTTCTTCCTCTAATCGTTGTCATGTCTGCACGCATGGCTAATCCCAGGTACACTTAAAGGCTTGGTCTCAAAGCTGTCAAAGGGTCTCTTTGCCCCAAAATCACATAACGATTTTAGTGCCCCAACTGCAATGTTACGGTCTCTATCACTCCGCTGTGGAATAATGCTAGTTGCTAGAATCCTTGATAATACTGTGTCCCAAAATGTGTCTAAATCCCTTTTCATGTCTGTCACAGATGGGATTCCTGAAGTGGAGACACTTGGAGAGAAACAACAGGAAGACTACAATCATAAGAAGTCTCACCACTGTCCCCACTGTGAAAAACATTTCTCATTTCTATCACTGTTAAAAAAACACATTAAGATCCATACTGGAGAGAAGCCTTACTCCTGTTCTGACTGTGGGAAGTGTTTCTCTCAATTAGGTCACCTTAAAACTCACCAGCGCATGCATACTGGTGATAATCTTTACTCCTGTTCTGACTGTGGGAAGAGTTTCTCTCAATTAAGTGACCTTAAAGTTCACCAGCGCATACATAGTGGTGATAAGCCTTACTCCTGTTCTGACTGTGGGAAGGGTTTTTCTCGATTAGGTCACCTCAAAGTTCACCAGCGCATACATACTGGTGATAAGCCTTACTCCTGTTCTGACTGTGGGAAGTGTTTCTCTCGATTAGGTCACCTTAAAACTCACCAGCGCATGCATACAGGTGATATGCTTTACTCCTGTTCTGACTGTGGGAAGTGTTTTATCTCATCATCTGGACTTACTAAACATCAGAGAGTTCATACTGGTGATAAGCCTTACTCCTGTTCTGACTGTGGGAATTGTTTTATCTCATCATCTGGACTTACTAAACATCAGAGAGTGCATACTGGTGAGAAGCCTTACTTCTGTTCTGACTGTGGGAATTGTTTTATCTCATCATCTGTACTTAGTAGACATCAGAGTGTGCATACTGGCGATAAGCCTTACTCCTGTTCTGACTGTGGGAAGGGTTTCTCTCGATTAGGTGACCTTAAAGTTCACCAGCGCAGACATACTGGTGAGAAGCCTTACTCCTGTTCTGACTGTGGGAAGTGTTTTATCTCATCATCTGAACTTACTAAACATCAGAGAGTGCATAGTGGTGAGAAGCCTTACTTCTGTTCTGACTGTGGGAAGTGTTTTACGAGATCATTTACACTTACTAGACATCAGCGAGTGCACACAGCTGAGAAACCTTTGAGTGAAATAAGTATTCTACCCCTCCACAAAACATGACTGATTGGTGGCAAAACCCTTGTTGGCAATCACAGAGGTCAGACGTTTCTTTGTATTCGGCCACCAGGTTTGCACACATCTCAGGAGGGATTTTGTCCCACTCCTCTTTGCAGATCTACGCCCAGTCATTTAAGGTTTCGAGGCTGACATTTGGCAATTCGAACCTTCAGCTCCCTCCACAGATTCTCTATGGGATTAAGGTCTGGAGTCTGGTTAGGCCACTCCAGGACCTTAATGTGCTTCTTCTTGAGCCACTCCTTCCTTGCCTTGGCCATGTGTTTTGGGTCATTGCCAGGCTGGAATACCCATCCACGACCCATTTTCAATGCTCTGGCTGAGGGAAGGAGGTTCTCAACCATGATTTGACGGTACATGGCTCCGTCCATCGTCCCTTTGATGCAGTGAAGTTGTCCTATCCCCTTAGCAGAAAAACACCCCCAGAGCCCAAAGGTGTTTCCACCTCCATGTTTGAGGGTGTGGATGGTGTTCTTGGGGTCATAGGCAGCATTCCTCCTCCTATAAAACATGGCATATTGAGTTGATGCCAAAGAGCTCGATTTTGGTCTCATCTGACCACAACACTTTCACCCAGTTCTCCTCTGCATCATTCAGATGTTCATTGGCAAACTTAAGATGGGCTTGTACATGTGCTTTCTTATGCAGGGTACCTTGCAGGTGCTACAGGCTTTCAGTCCTTCATGGCGTAGTGTGTTACCAATTGTTCTCTTTATGACTATGGTCCCAGATGCATTGAGATCATTGACAAGATCCTCCTATGTAGTTCTGGGCTGATTTCTCACCATTCTCATGATCATTGCAGCTCTACAAGGTGACATCTTGCATGGAGCCCCAGCCCGATAGAGATTGACTGACTGTTCTTTTGTGTTTCTTCCATTTGCAAATTATCACACCAACTGTTGTCGCCTTCTCACCAAGCTACTTGGCGATGGTCTTGTAGCCCATTCCAGCCTTGTGTGGGTCTAACATCTTGTCCCTGACATCCTTAGACAGCTCATTGGTCTTGGCCATGGTGAAGAGTTTGTAATCTGATTGATTGCTTGCTTCTGTAGACAGGGGTCTTTTAATGCTTCCAGGTCTGGAACTGCGGACAGTGCTCATTTCCATTAATATTTATGTAAATAGAATTGCAATAATTGTCCAATTTCAATGGTATATTATTTGTAGCAACTTTCGTGAAGCGTTCCGTGTATAATTTGGGTTGTCTGTGTATAGTTTGAGTTGTTATGGGAACCATAAGAGAACTTTTCACCAGGCATCGACATTGATCATGCATCTTAGTAAGGCTGTGTAGACAAGAATAGGGATTACAAGGGTGTTGATGTTTTGAACCATAATACATTTGTATTATAAATATGATGTAAAAAAAATATATATATAATATTTTGTCAAATTAGTATGGGGGGTGTTCTTGAGTTTTTGGGAAGAAGTTGGTAATTTTTCTGAGTTTATAAATTATAGAAGTCCAAATGTAACTTGCGATCTAGTGCTAGTCCAATACAGTGTAATTTGATAGTAAAGGCATGAAAATATGAGGGAATACCATTGACACAAAACTTTATAATGCTTTCCAAAAAAATACATTATGCTGAATGGCAGAAATGTTTCCCGAATTTTATTTTTTTGCCTTTCCAATAGATGAGTTTAATAAATGGTGACCCAGAAGTCTGTTTTTATGTGTTTTTATTGTAGCCAAGGGGGTTGTGATTACCAGGATACAACCTATAATGATGCATCTGTTACAGAAATGAATCAAGGACCCAAAATGTCCAAGTAGTGAAATCCGGCTGAAAATCCCACCGGCCACTTAGGGTTTTAAACCAGTAACAAACTGAGATTAGGAGCACTCCCTATAAGACTGTGCTCCTAATCTCTGCTCGTTACCTGTGTAAAAGACACCTGGGAGCCAGAAATCTTTCTGATTAAGAGGGCATCTAATACTTTTTTTACTTATTAAAATGCAAATCAATGTATGCATTTTTTGACATGCATTTTGGGGTATTTTTTTGTTGTTATTCTGACCCTCACTGTTCAAATAAACCTACCATTAAAATTGTAGACTGACCATTTCTTTGTCAGTGGGCAAATGTACAAAATTAGCAGGGGATGAAATACGTTTTTCCCTCACTCTATATAGAGAAGTCAATAAATATTGTGTGGGTGTGTGGGTGTGGGGATGAAGCTAACATTCATTCAGTAAAGAGTTGCAAACTGAATATCCAACAAAAACATCCACAAAGAAAATCAAAAAAGAACTGTGCCACACGGAATTAAAACCCATAAACAAAGTTGTCCCAGCCAGCGAAACTCCCAAATGAGCATATCAAAATTTGCATTCCCACAGGCAATGTCCAAACTAAGTTGTGACAACACAAACATCATGACTCCAGTAACCTCCTAAAGTCTAATTAGTCCAACTAATGCATGTCTATGTTACACCAAATAGTGGCAGTCAGCCAAAATCGCTACTTTCATGCATATGTCAAGCAACGACATCAAGGTTGTTCTACCAATTAACAATGTTGGATGACTTTAGGTCTCTACCCTTACTACAAATATGTTTAAAAACCATACATTTCGACAGAAAAGCTATAGTTAGCTTGCATTTAACGTGTGATTAACCCAAAACTAAACATACCCATGTTGGGGAAATTAACACAGGGGAAAACAGTCAGAACACTTTAATGTATCCCTTAGTGCTAATATTTGGATTTGAGGGGACTGCCCCCCTTCCTGGAGCCAAGGAAAGTTTCCACACAAAAACGTGACTTGGTCTACAGACTGTCTGTAGTAAAAGATGTCATGCTTTCAACTTAGCCCACGTTAACTGAAAGTTCAGAGTTATTGCTCTACCCATCTAATATCGTTGCTGTTCGCAAAAACAATCGCTTCTCTTATCAACACAGCAACAGTAGGGGGGAAAAACTTTCAAGAAAGGCCAAGTTAACAGAGAACAGATGCATGAAGTCACCAAAATCAAGGAACGATCAGGGAGTGATCCCCAGGATACTCCAATCTAGGTCTCTAAATACAGTCACATCAATCTACCCCATTTGTCAGTTTACCAGGCTAGAATTTAAATGGCAGTAACAAGCATCAGGTGTAGGTCTGAAAACACAAGTATTATCCCAATTACCGTTTTCCTCAACGTGAAAGACTAACGCCATGTTCTACTCCATACAAGGAGAGAGAGACACTATTTTACCCCTCATAACAAAACCACAAGATCATATTTCACCAAATTAGAGAAGCATCATTGTACAAATTTCCAATCTATCCCTCTAATTCAATTTAGGACATTATTCTCATATACTATCCTAAGTTAGCAGGTGAAAACCTCCACGTGTGCCAGCCACCAGCACAACACTAGAAGGCAAATTTAAATTTCGCGGATTTGGCACTAAGGCAAAAGCCGAAAGAGTGGGTCTCGCCAAAGAATCACATTAACGACACAATGAATGCGTTCACCCAAGTGTACACCAAACAAAGCAAAAAATTGCGATTACAAAACTTCCAAGTTATCAACAACCTCAGTAAACAAGATCAAATATTCCACCAAGGAACACACAATGCAGCCAATCGGATCCCTCTTGCACAGGGAATACCAAAATGGACAAATGCATTTACTAAGTGTCGACAACAACCAGATATTGACAAATGCCTGGGACTCGGGCCACAATCTCATACAGAACAAACACAATCGGCGCACGCGCATATACAACTTCCTTAACTCTTCTATTTGCCAACCACAAGCTGACCAACAACTTTGGGGTTTTACAGGAGCAATCCCTACTCCATCCTACAGTCTCGTAAATTGGTGGACATAGAGCTTGACAAAATCTGCGAGGTCCTCCGAGCACAGCATTTGGTTATACCCCACCACATAGATGCGCAACAGATATAGCCCCTAATACATCAGTGCCCTTTCAACGTGGTTGGAAATCAACCCGAGGTCTGCTCACCGGACCGAATCTCCCCTACCTATAATACAGGTTGCACGAGGTGACATAGGGGCACAATTCCCCTACTGTCAAGAAACAAACGAGACATGTTTCTTTCATTTCGCACAGACAGTTGCACAGAAACCAATTCCACCAACAGAGAGCTGCTTAAAATCCTGCACAATTCACCCCACAATAGGTTAAGAGCGATACCTGTGCTATCAGGACACGGAACAACAACAGCCTTTTATTCACTACAGTTACTGTAACTGAAATACTATTTAAAACCGAACTTTCTCAAAACCACCTATCGACTTCCACAAATCCATCAAATCTGACATATAAAACCCAACCACATAGTTTACTGAGGCATATGAAAGCTGTAACTCCTGTATCCTCCAAATATGTTAGAGAAAAACCTGGATTGTATTAAGGAATGATCTCACCAGTTGATGCTCTCTGGTCCGTCTCATCTGACCGTCAGCATCTGGTGTATGGATCTGGTGTATACTACTCTCCCCTTTTGGACCTTTTAGTGAACCGCGTAGAGTCCCTCAACACTTCCAAAGTGGAGCTAAACGGCCTCCAGACGGCCTATTGCATCACCACGTTCACAACATAATGGTCCATAGAGCGAAACCAATCGGGGGCTATCTCCACCAGCGGGGTTGGCTACGTCGATTGTAGGGAAATGTTCTCCAGCGATGCAATTTCCACGCAAACCTCCAAGGAGTCCCAGCGATCGGCCTGGCGGAACACCGCGGGAGGGCTGGAGAGAATCCCGGCCATCAGGGGAGATGGGGACCCAGACACTCAGCTGACTCAGAGGGACTTCTCTGTCAGAACCAGAATGACACCTGACATTAATTGTGATGCCTCCAGCATCGGTGACTTAAACATTTGGTCAGAAGGTGTGTCAGAGGGATGGAGGGATCAGGACTCAATAGAAGAGGGATGGAGGGATCAGGGCTCAGGAGAAGAGGGATGGAGGGATCAGGGCTCAGGAGACGAGGGATGGAGGGATCAGGGCTCAGGAGAAGAGGGATGGAGGGATCAGGGCTCAGGAGAAGAGGGATGGAGGAATCAGGGCTCAGGAGAAGAGGGATGGAGGGATCAGGGCTCAGGAGAAGAGGGATGGAGGGATCAGGGCTCAGGAGAAGAGGGATGGAGGGATCAGGGCTTAGGAGACGAGGGATCAGGGCTCAGGAGAAGAGGGATGGAGGGATCAGGGCTCAGGAGAAGAGGGATGGAGGGATCAGGGCTTAGGAGACGAGGGATGGAGGGATCAGGACTCAGGAGACCAGCGGGAGACTGATGTCCAAGAATGAATTAAAGAAATTGTTCAACCTGGCAAAGTTCAGGAAGTCAGGACATTGTTCCTTGTAATCGTATCCAGTGATATTCATGCAGTTCACTAGTTAAAAAACATTTGATTTGGTTCTGTAAATAAGAATGATTCTCCTAATATCTGTTAATAACATAAGTGGTTCGACAGGGTAAGATTGGCCCTACCCACCCATGTCTGGCCTTATTTAGTGTTGACCCACATACCCCCACCCATGTCTGGCCTTATTTAGTGTTGACCCACATACCCCAACCCATGTCTGGCCTTAATTAGTGTTGACCCACATACCCCCACCCATGTCTGGCCTTATTTAGTGTTGACCCACATACCCCCACCCATGTCTGGCCTTATTTAGTGTTGACCCACATACTCCCACCCTTGTCTGGCCTTATTTAGTGTTGACCCACAAACCTCCACCCATGTCTGGCCTTATTTAGTGTTGAACCACAAACCCCCACCCATGTCTGGCCTTATTTAGTGTTGACCCACATACCCCCACCCATGTCTGGCCTTATTTAGTGTTGACCCACATGCCCCCACCCATGTCTGGCCTTATTTAGTGTTGACCCACATACCCCCACCCATGTCTGGCCTTATTTAGTGTTGACCCAGAATACCCCCACCCATGTCTGGCCTTCCTACTGCTATACTGGTGATTACACTCCTACAACAATCCAAACTTTGCACACCGCTCTAATGAATCCTGTAAACCCAGATGGCCTGTGCAATATGGTGGTGTTAACCAGACTGTCACTTGGCAGACAAGCTGATGTGACGTACATATTTGAAAGGCATTATGTGGTAGTGATTCGGTACATGGTAATCCAGCACTAGAACACTAGACCAGGGAAGTCCTAACAGTTACATGGAGGGCTGAGTGTCTGCAGGTTTTTGGTTTTTCCTATAAATTGGTTCCCAGTTCACACCTAAACAACCAGGTGAGGGTAGAAACTAACCAATTTGTAACCTAATTAGTCAATCAAGCACAAGGAGAGAGAGAACACCTGCAGACACACGGCCCTCCATGGAATAGTTTGGACACCCCTGCCCCAGAGATAATACACTAATCTGGAGTCATCATCAGTGATTATGACTCATGAAGGGAATACAGTCTACATGCGGCCATAACATGCCTTTATGTACTAGGATCATGTTACGCTGCTGTGAAAAAGTATTTGTTTTCAGATTTCTATGTTTTTCTCACTGAATAAAACTCTTCAAAAACAACCATATATTTAATAAAGGGAATCTGAGTGAACAAAAAACTATTGTATGTGTTTTTTATGAACATACTATGGCTGCTAACCTCTTAGGGGACTACTGTACTAACCTCTTAGGGGGTTACTAACCTCTTAGGGGACTACTGTACTAACCTCTTAAGGGGTTACTAACCTCTTAAGGGGCTACTGTACTAACCTCTTAGGGGGCTACTAACCTCTTAGGGGACTACTGTACTAACCTCTTAAGGGGTTACTAACCTCTTAAGGGGCTACTGTACTAACCTCTTAGGGGGCTACTTACCTCTTAAGGGGCTACTGTACTAACCTCTTAGGGGGCTACTAACCTCTTAAGGGGCTACTGTACTAACCTCATAGGGGGCTACTAACCTCTTAGGAGGAAAGGGCAAAAGTAGCTACAGTGAGGGGAAAAAAGTATTTAATCCCTTGCTTTGAATGTGACTTTGTACGTTTGCCCGCTGACAAAGAAATGTAATTTTAATGGTAGGTTCATTTGAACAGTGAGAGACAGAATAACAACAAAAAGGTCCAGAAAAACGTGTGCCAAAAATGTTATAAATTGATTTGCATTTTACTGAGGGAAATAGAAAGATTTCTGGCTCCCAGGTGTCTTTTATACAGGTAACGAGCTAATATTAGGAGCACGCTCTTAAAGGGAGTGCTGTTGCCAGCTTGTTGCCTGTATAAAAGACACCTGTCCACAGAAGCAATCAATCCACAGAAGCAATCAATCAGATTCCAAATTCTCCACCATGGCCAAGACCAAAGAGCTGTCCAAAGAGCTGTCCAAAGAGGGGTATATGACAATGTCTCATTGTTTAGCTGGTCTGCATATTTTTTTTCAGTAACAATGTCATCTAGGTGCCTTATGTCTTGTGTAGACTGTACTTTGTAGTATGAATAAAAGTCCACTTTCTAAGGAAAACAACAAGGAAAAAAGTCTGAAGAAACTTTGCAAAACTGGATAGATTTTTTTCAACCTTATTCAATTGGACAGTCAAAGTCAAAACAAAGCGTCTGTAGATTGTTCTGAAGTCACGTTGTTTTCACCTTTTTATACCCCTTCTTTGTCAGCTTCTGTAAGTAAGTTATAGCTTTGTATTCCACGCTCTTCTTACCATTCTTGACAGTTTTATGGTATCTCAGTTATGCCTGATCCATAATTCCAAGCCTCACTTCACTAGTAAAACAGGATAAAATGATGAGGCTGGAGATAAGGTGTCTGGTTTGTTGACCTCTCCATTTAGAATGAGAAAGAAGTGCCAAAGTCAAAGAAATGATCACCATCCAGAGTCCCCATGTAGTGACACTTGGTAAGAATGACCTCCAATTTAACATGTGCACACTTATATTAAAAAAATTAATTGTGTGCATCACTATATATATGATATAAAAGACACAAGTAAAATGTTTTAGCCTATTATAACCATCTATGCCATTGCCAAAACAACTGACCTTTGCCTGACAGAGCTGGTCTAGATGTCTGATTAATGTGGGTGGGTCTATGCATCACTATATTGTTTAGCTGGTCTAGGTGTCTGATAAATGTGGGTGGGTCTATGCATCACTATATTGTTTAGCTGGTCTAGGTGTCTGATAAATGTGGGTGGGTCTATGCATCTCTATATTGTTTAGCTGGTCTAGATGTCTGATAAATGTGGATGGGTCTATGCATCACTATATTGTTTAGCTGGTCTAGATGTCTGATGAATGTGAGTGGGTCTATGCATCACTATATTGTTTAGCTGGTCTAGATGTCTGATAAATGTGGGTGGGTCTATGCATCACTATATTGTTTAGCTGGTCTAGGTGTCTGATAAATGTGGGTGGGTCTATGCATCACTATATTGTTTAATGTCACTGCTAAACATTTGTTGGCAAGGGATACAGCCCCACACACAACCTTGTACATGTCAAATCTTACTTTTAAGATCTTACTAGACCCAGTTCCTTTTCCCTGGTTGTGCCTCATCTGTCACTGTAGGCAGGTTCTGTCAGAGTCAATGCAGCTAGAGGTCTTTGGGTTCTAAACCCTCTAATCATCCTCCCTTTCTCTCCTTCACACATGTTGTAGTTTGTTTGTATGTATTTACCCTGGAGTTTATTGGGGATGTGGATCCCTCAAGAGCTGGGGTCCAGGGGCCCCTGGTAGCCTGTGAACCATAGTTGCAAGAGGCCTACCTACCAAATGTAACTGTGTGTGTGTGTGTGTAATTGGGTGGTGGTGTAGGACCTGGGTCTGAGCATTAATCATTATCCTACACGTCTTGTCATTAATTCCATTATATGATCAGCTACACACATTTGGTTGCTCTAGTCAATGTTCTATTTATTCAACATGACCTAGGTGATGTTCTGAGATCTGTTATTTTCTGCGATCTGTTATTTGTTTGCTGCAAAAGGCTGCAACACATTTTGCATCAAATGTTTCATACTGCTAGTAGGGCAGTTGTACTTAAGACTCAACGAGCAGGTTACTGGATTACCGGTTAGTGTAAGAGAAGCAAGCACCTTTTTGTCATTGGTATGGTCCGGCAGTCAGAGATTATAACACACCACAACTTTTAAGAAAACACAGTAAACTTTATTAGTAACATTCATAGGACAACGTGAGCATCAGATCAGTGGAGTCCCACACTGAGACCAGATACAGATGGATTCAAGTTTCCCCTTTTCTATCCCATGTTGATATATATTTCCAAACTACTGTAATTATTTTTGCAAAACACAGGACAATATAAGGAAGGTTTTATAATGTACATGACTCACCAAATGACAACACCCCCCCCCAGGGTCTGAGCGTTTGGCACCATGCCAACCAGGCTATGTTGTAGCGAAGCCTCCGGGGATTGTTGACATAGGTGCCACCCAGGCTATGTTGTAGTGAAGCCTCCGGGGAATGTTGACACAGGTGCCACCCAGGCTATGTTGTGAGCCAGGAACACTCTGTAACAGCTCTAAAGAGCACCAACACACAGCCAGGGAGCAGTCTGGAGCCCTCCTAACACCCATGCCCTATCCGCCCCCCTTCCATGCCAGAAGGCGTCTCTCCCTCCTCCATCCATCTTCACCTCCGGCAGCCCCACATGACAATGAACGGCAACCACCTCCCCCCAAATTAAGTGAAAATCTGTCAAATGTAATTCAAGACAATTGCTTGGTTAGTTCTCAGCTATTCGGTCCGCCCCCTCAACTCCTGCTTGACTCCTGTCTCTCTCCTGTCTCCCAGAGTCCCAAACAGACATCATCAGCAGGAGCAGTCAATTAATCTAAAAGGGCATGACATCATTTCCCTTAACAAGTTCATTATAACATGTTTAATGACCTTGGTTTTTTATGAAAAGATCATTTTGAAACTTCAAGTTTAGTTTTGAGAAATAAAATGTAACTCCTTGCTCTTACTTTGAATATCTGACTGATCATAATACTGCTGAGTTAGCTGTAGTGCAGAATACCACAACATATCCCTGGTACAGTGTACTGTTCCCACATGCCAATGTCACTAGATAATTTACTGGACAGTCCCTTCACGTGTCCCACTAGATAATTTACTAGACAGTCCCTTCACCTGTCCCACTAGGTAATTTACTGGACAGTCCCTTCACCTGTCCCACTAGATAATTTACTAGACAGTCCCTTCACGTGTCCCACTAGATAATTTACTAGACAGTCCCTTCACCTGTCCCACTAGGTAATTTACTGGACAGTCCCTTCACCTGTCCCACTAGATAATTTACTAGACAGTCCCTTCACGTGTCCCTATAGATAATTTACTAGACAGTCCCTTCACCTGTCCCACTAGATAATTTACTAGACAGTCCCTTCACCTGTCCCACTAGATAATTTACTAGACAGTCCCTTCACCTGTCCCATTAGATAATTTACTAGACAGTCCCTTCACCTGTCCCACTAGATAATTTACTAGACAGTCCCTTCACCTGTCCCACTACATAAATTACTAGACAGTCCCTTCACCTGTCCCACTACATAATTTACTAGACAGTCCCTTCACCTGTCCCACTAGATAATTTACTTATTCAGGGAACACCATCATCCTCTCAGAGAAGAGTCCAGATCCAAAACACCCAGACACCCCATCACCTCTTGGTCAACCTGCTCCAGATCCAGAGCACACCTTGTTTACAGAGGAAAAGGAAAAGAGGAGCAGAGGGGAAGACAAGTAGAGGAAGAGAGGAGAGGAATAGAAGGGGTGAGGAAAGGGGGAGTAGAGAAAGAAAGGTAGAGGAAAAGAAGACAAGAGGAAGTGAAAAGATATAGGAAGAGAGGAGCAGAGGGAGAGACGAGGAGAAGGGGAGGAAAGGGAAAGAGGAACATAGGAGAGGACAAGAAAGGAAACATGGAGGACAGGAAAAGTGGAGAGAGGGAGAGGAAGGGAAGAGCAGAAAGGGAGACAAGGACAGGGAGAGAGGAGGAGTGGAGGGGGGAGGAGAGGGAGGCAGGAGAAGAGTAGAATTTAAAATGAAGAAAGGATCAGGGGAGGGGAAGAATAGAGGAGAGAGGAGAATATAGGGATGGTGAGAGCAGAGGGTGAGTAAGATGGGTGTTGATTAGTGGAGGGAAAGAGGAGAGGAGCAAGGATAGAGGAGAGGAAAAGAGGAGAGGAGAGGACAAGAGAAGAGAAAAAGAGGAGGTGTGTGGAAGAGAATATGTGACAAAGTAAGGAAGAGTTTAGGAAGAGTAAAGGAGACAGGAGAGGGAGGTAGAGAGGAGACACTGGATCAGAGGGGACAGAGACACCCTGAAACACAGGAGAAGATGTGTGTGTGTTTTCTGTCCATGTTTCTATCAGTTCCTGTTCACCTCCTGTGTTACATGGTTCTCTTTCTTCATGGTTAGTAGCCAAGTTAACAGGAGGAGGTTCACTAAGTTTCTGTTGTTGGACGGTCAACTGTCACATCAATCCAATGGCTTTGGTGGTCTGTGTTTAGAAAACTAGTTACAGCACCTTATCCACACACACGCACACACACACACACACACACACACACACACACACACACACACACACACACACACACACAGTTATATTATCATTGCTGTTTTAAAACACTTTTTCTGTCAAATCTGGGACACTGTAATTCAGACTGAGGGAGTAACCTGATGATTAAATAGTCAGTATAAAATCTGATATTGTGATTGGACGGATCCCCAACATCAGCTGATACATTGCTGACCAATGGGATATGTGAAGAAGTGTTCTTATCGGGTTTCTCTATTTTATTCTCAGTGTTTTACTACAGTGTCCTATTGAACATGACCATGATTAGAGTGAAACACCATGTTGTGTTTGACAAATTGACCATCTGACACAGAGACACTAAGGAGTCCTCATGAACCCCAAACTCTGGATAGAGGGGCTCAGTGAATGTGGTGTTGAATGTCTACAGGTGGGTCAGTGTGTCAGAGACTCTGTAGAAGGACAGTGGCCAGTCCTCAAATCTCTCTGGGTGATCAGGATACGGCTGCTCCTCTCTCCTCCATGTCACCTTTCTGTTCTCCTCATCTGTCCACACACTCCCCCACACTATGTAAGTTGGCTTATGATTGTGCCTTACATTACGGTAACCATCACAGTTCAGACTCCAGGACTTGTCATTGAGTCCAAGACAACAGTCAAGACCCAAACCTCTCCTGTTGATTCCTTTATATGTCACTCCTATATCAGCCCCTCCCCCACCACACTCTACCTCTCAGTAACAGCGTCCAGACAGACCCTCTCTACACAACACCTGTGGCCAGTCCTCAAATCTCTGGGTGATCAGGATACGGCTGCTCCTCTCTCCTCCATGTCACCTTTCTGTTCTCTTCAGACAGAGAGAGGAGTCTGTTTACTGTGTTTGGGTCCAGTGTGAGATCACAGACATCTGATGGATGAGACCAAGACAATATTACACATCATCATCATTTTTCATATTATACACACACATGCATGTTTTATTTCTTTATTATTATATACTGGATATTAAGACACTCAGATAAAACACAGAGAAACACACACAAACAAACATACATGTGAACACACACACAAGCTGAAAATATGTTCTGTATAATAAATCACTTACATTTCTTCAGTCCTGATTTCAACTTCCACACTCCCCCATGATCCATAATGTGGAAGAAATAGAGGAGCAGACTGTCATTCATTGACACACAATCTGTCTAAAACACACACACACACCTGGAACACAAACAGACACACATTATACACCATCTTTGTGTCACCACTCTACCTTGTCTACAAACCCTAATTTACAAACAACTGGGTGATGATCACTACCTACTGTAGTCTCCTGATGCCCCTCCCACTCTCACCGTCCCGCCAGCACAGCAGACACCAGCGTCAGATCCAGACACGATTCGGAACCCATCACAACATCAATCCTAGTACCCCTCGTATCATTTATGCACACCAGGCCACGACACCCCATAAAGTCCTCCACCGTTCTTACATTACCATCTGTCCACACACTCCCCCACACTTCGTTATGTGCATTAAATTCCCCACACCACATCACCTTTCCCTCACTGAATCTCCTATCAACCTCTTCCAACGTCCCCAACACCACTCGCTCACAGGGATTATAGAAATTCACTATACCTATATTCTATGTCCTACAATTTCTATACCCACACCACCAACACCATCCTAATCCTGCTCACTCACCCCCCCTTCACTTCTTGTCCCTTTCAACACCTCATGAATCATTGCCCCAGTAACTTCAGAAATACAAAGAAACTTCCTAGCTGCACGTACCACTAGATCTATTCACCCAGACTTTTTCTTAACCTGCTCACTAACATTCATTACACTACAGATGAACGCCAAGAAGCCAATCCTGTCCACTACCAACGTATCTTTACCCACCAGATATTCATGCTTACACGTCTCTGACAACACTACCTGACACCTCTCTACCATCACTTCTGACACCAACCCCCCACCGTGTTCCTTCTCCCCACTCTCACCTGACCCCACCCACTCTCACCTGACCCCACCCACGCTCACCTGACCCCATCCCACCCATTCTCACCTGACCCCACCCACCCGCCCACTCTCACCTGACCCCACCCCACTCTCACCTGACCCCATCCCACCCACTCTCACCTGACCCCACCCACCCACTCTGACTGCTTCAGCATAAGTGACCCTGAGCCTCTGCTGCCTGCACCTGCACCCTACACCCACCAAATGCAGCACTGTGTTCCCCACTGCAGTTCCAACACTTCACTTCATCCCCTTCCCCACATTTTCCATTCTCATGTGGACCCTCTCATCTTGCACATCTACACAGCATCCATATTAGGAACATTATCATTCCTCCCCAGGAACTCTGTTCTTCCTCCTCCTCAGTCATCAGCCCTCCCCATGTCAAACCTCACCCCTCCCTTGGTCAAGAATCCGCTCTCCCCTTGTCAAACATCACCCGTTTAAGCTTCAGTCCTCTCTTGGTCATTCGTCAGCCCTCCCCTGGTCAATCGTCAGTCCTACCGTTGTCAATTGTCAGCCCTCCTCCAGTCAAACATCAGCAATCCCCTTAGTAAAGTACAGTAGAGGTGCTAGCTTGTCTAAGGTAAGATCAATTTGAAAATCACCAAATGTCACCTTTATTGAAATACTGTTGTGTACTTGCTTAGCTAGATTCATTATTTTCAGTTAAGCTGTTCTGCTAAATAATTAACTACGCCACTGAATCTAGCTAAGCAAAATGTTAACATGTCTGTATGTTTAAAAGGACATTTGCCCTTCTTGAGAGCCCTAGTCGTAGCCAGCCCTAAAGAACGCAAGGCTGCCTTGGCCCATTGTTCTTCAGATCTTATTTTGGCCCTCTGTGTGATTGCTTGAACGTTCTCAAAGGGCGCGTCCCACTCAGCCAGGAACAATTAAAAAAACTAAAGAGGCAAAAAGCAATCGTCAAGCTATTTGACCATAAAGGACCAGTATTAAAATAAGAGGCGTGCCATACATCAGACGGGCGGTTTCCTCCTCCCCCTATTAAGCATCGCCCTCCCTTTCCTCAGAAGCCTAATCGCCCCCAGGAGTGGAGCTAATGTCTAACAAAATGAATTTAGTGCCTCAACATCAGCTGGATAAACTTAAGCAACAAGGTCCTGAAACTGTTAGACAAACGGCTGAAAGGGATCTGGATACGGATATGAAGGATGTATTGAACATGAAAGGAATGAACCCTTAAGACAAGGCAAAGAAATACAATCAACTCTTACAAAGGTATTTGTCTTTGTTGAAACAAGATGAAAATAACACTGGACACATGACCCTCTCCCAATCAGAAACGGAGGCTACAGAACCTCTTGTTCCAGAGAGCTTAGAGGATTAAACCATAGATGAGGATGCTGTTATGAGTGACATGCTCCAGCATACTCCAGCATCTAGTCCAAATTTATTTTCTATATACATTATGAATAAAATCATCTGCCCACAACACTTTCACCCAGTTCTCCTCTGAATCATTCAGATGTTCACTGGCAACCTTCAGACAGGCCTGTACATGTGCTTTCTTGAGCAGGAGGACCTCGCAGGTGCTGCAGGATTTCTCTTTGGACAGCTTCTTGGTCTTGGTCATGGTGGAGAGTTTGGAATCTGTGCTGGTAATACCATTGATCAGAACATTTAAAGGAGTCAGTACAGAGACAAAATGCTCTTGGAACAATTAAAAGTTAATGATTCAAACGCTTACAGAATAATCATCTGAGGAGTTTCTAAAGCATTTGGAAATACATTAGATACTTATAGAGGATTGGGTGGGGATAAGAATCTGCTTGGTCATACCATAAAAACAACACGTTCCTTATCCATCATACCCCCTGTTGTGTATCTTCCTCTATCCTGTCCTAAAACCCATTGATCTGCATCAATCCCCATCCTGCTGAAGATTTACATTTACCTCAGCACATCATACTCCCTTTACCACAACACAACCCACATTCCTTTTCTTATCTAAACATGGGGACTCAATACTTTAATCAATAAGAACACATCAGTTCAAGAAATCACCCTGACAAATCTGATTGATTGATTGCTTCTGTGGACAGCTGTCTTTTATACAGGAAACACATTGAGATTTGGAGCACTCCCTTTAAGAGTGTGCTCCTAATATCAGCTCATTACCTGTGTAAAAGACACCTGGGAGCCAGAAATCTTTTTGATTGAGAGGGGATCAAATACTTATTTCACTCATTAAAATAACATAACATTTTTGTCATGGAGTTTTCTGGATTTTTGTGTGGTTATTCTGTCTCTCACTGTTCAAATTAACCTACCATTAAAATTACAGACTGATAATTTCTTATTCAGTGGGCAAACGTACAAAATCAGCAGGGGATCAAATACGTTTTTCCCTCAGTACATGGGTCCCCTGTATAGCCATAGTTTGGTGAAGTAGGAGAAATCTTAAGAGGCAGATGTAACTCTTCTATTCAACAGAGGTTAAAACAGTTTTAGGAACTACACCATCAATGTTTTATGCAAACTTTTTACAAACAGCTGCCGTTCTGGACACTTTGCCAACTAGATAGCTGAAAAGATTAAATCATTGTGTCTATCAAATATGAAAAAAAATCACAGAAAATCACAGAAAAAAATATCTAACTCATGATACTGCAACCTGAGTAACCATTGTAACATATTTTTTCACAATTTCTCATTAAAAAATCCAAACACAAAAATCTGTACAATTCTTCCAAACAATTCTTGCCTCTTGGAACATCAAGCTCCAATATCTTGTATTTCTGCCATATTCAACTTCCTGTTAAAGCTCTAAAAATGTTCACAGGTCGCACATTTTGTCCAATCTTCACGAAACTTGGCAGAGATGATCTACAGGCGAAGCTTGGTATCCTTGGTCGGAATGAGGTGCTGTGGAGGTGCATGTACGTCACCTGCCAACAACTTCCCACAGTCAGAACAGGAGTAAGGCTTATCACCAGTATGTATGCGCTGGTGAATGTTAAGGTGACCTAATCGAGAGAAACACTTCCCACAGTCAGAACAGGAGTAAGGCTTATCACCAGTATGTATGCGCTGGTGAACTTCAAGGTCATCTAATCGAGAGAAACACTTCCCACAGTCAGAACAGGGGTAAGGCTTATCACCAGTATGGATCTTAATATGTTTTTTTAACAGTGATAGAAATGTTTTTCACAGTGGGGACAGTGGTGAGACTTCTTATGATTGTAGTCTTCCTGTTGTTTCTCTCCAAGTGTCTCCACTTCAGGAATCCCATCTGTGACAGACATGAAAAGGGATTTAGACACATTTTGGGACACAGTATTATCAAGGATTCTAGCAACTAGCATTATTCCACAGCGGAGTGATGGAGACCTTAACATTGCAGTTAGGGCACTCAAATCGCAAAGAGACCCTTTGACAGCTTTGAGACAAAGCCTTTAAGTGTACCTGGGATTAGACATGCGTGCAGACATGACAACCATTAGAGAAAGAAATGCAGAATATTTGCTGATTAGAGTGGAGAGCAGGATTTTATATTTTGATGGAAGACAAAAGTTTCAAATAGATAAAATAGTTTTGAGGGAAAGTAAAACAACTCACCAGCCCATTCTCATACATCAGAATCAGAATTTATATGATTTAGACATAGGGGACATGCTGCTCATTTTTTTTTGGCCTGCAAATAAATTTATGATCCACAAAGTACAAAACAAATGTGGCCCTTCATTACATTTCAAAAACTTGATGTGGCCCCCGAGCCAAAAAGATCTTCAGGCTATTTGCTCTTATGGCTCTTGAAAGTCTAATGTATTTTTATAAAACAGACTTTGATGACATTGTAAAGGATTTTGCAAGTAGCGAAGCCAGGAACAAATGCATCATAAAGGTAAGACAATTTAATTATGTATGCTGTAATATTAGCAATGATTGTTATGGAAATGTTGAACTAAGGTACATTTGAGAAATGTCTGTCTCTCAATTGGCTGGTATGTAAATCTGTACTTTGTTGTGACACACGTCTATATAATATTAGAGGATTATTAGGTATTTGGGCCATGTCTTCCTGCCTAGACAAAGAAGGGTGTCAGTCCTTTCTGTTCCTTAGGAATGTAGGAGAGGGGGATCTGGTATTTGTGTAGGGGGGCATCCTTGACCGGCACCAATAGATTATAGGGTTGATCGTAAATCTGCCCATCTGTCAAGCCCAGGACATGTGAAAGAACAAAGGGCATGTGTTTGTTTGACATGAGACAGATGGCAGCATCTTACCACACACCTTTTTCTATGTAATAAATACGGATTATGCATGTTTTAAGACAGAGACTCCTCGGATGATTATGTTGGTAATCGTTTGACTCGTCTCTCTTATTTGCAAATAATGATAAAAAAAAACTGAAATTGTGCCAAGAGAATTTAGTCTCTGTACTTCCTTATTAATGAGTTCTGATCGATCAAATTACCATCACATGATTTAACAGCAATTTCATGAATGAGCGGTTTGCTTTGAGTGTGTAAGTTCTATGTTGTAAATCCCGTCTCCAGGATACAGATAAATCGTGTTGTCTACAAAAGAGTGAATGCAATGGAAACCTGTTGAGATGCAAGTAAATGCGATAATTAAGCAATTGGCTTCATTTGCCGTTGGTGGTGTTCAGCCTTTGAAGGTGCTGTGCCCAGGGGCCCATTGTTTTATAATCTGTCTATGACTGTATAACATTTTGAACCTTTTATTTTAACATACCCTTTACTTTCCTATTGTGGATAAACAATGTATAAGCTGTCAAACTGTTGTGAGCATTAAAGCAAGATTTTGAATGTACGTGGCATAAGCTGAAACTGAGGTTGCAAGTAGAAAACAGGAAATCTATTTAGGCTGTTACTGGGGAAGAAGAGCAGACTAAGCCTGTGTGTCAGACTAACAGGAAACAGATGGGGACAGATAAATATCACAGGCCCATAGTCTGGGGAGGGGTGGATTAAGAATAGGCACAGGGTAGAAACCCCAAGGGTAAGATGGGCTACGCGAACACATAGAAGACAAAGAACATAACAGGACAGATGACACACACACTTGGCTACCTCTGCCCCTCGCTTTCTAGGCATATTCGTAGTATAAATAGTACTTGTGCTACTGCTGATATTCAGACGTTGTTGGGGCTGACACGCCGTCTCCAGAAGCTTCTAACCCTTTATTAATAAAAGTATAACATCACCTTTTCCTAGTTGTACACATATATTATTTCTATATTATTTCCCTCTACTTCCTCTGCTAACACTCAATATTAGAGTGAAACAATGAAATTATTTACTAAATTACATTTGTAGGAAATAATTTTCTTAAAAACATTAAAACAAGGCCTGCATTCTGACAGGATGACAGATATTTTATATTACTTTTTTATCTCTAGATTAATGAAAATGTGCAGTGATCTCTCCATAATTGACCAGACGTTGTTTAAGCAAATGCGCCAGCCGTTTGTACTTGAAAATTAACAGTATTTGTGGGTCAAAGTGTGTTTGTTGCTCTCACATGAACAGATAGCTGAAAGCAACACATTCTCAGTCTTCCAAGGTAGACCCACTTCCATTTCTGGATCCAGTTTCTGATACCGAAGAGCTAAACTTTTCATTACTACTGCTTTAGTTTTAATACTTTTAACTTATGTAGCCAAATGGGAGTGTAATGTACTGAAATCAGATTTGTTTAGTTCCACTAGAGAGTACTGCCCTTGGTAGGAATGTTAGGCAAGGGCTGATGGGATTGCCCCGGCACAATGGGGTGGGAAACCTGTGCCAACTCCTGTCGTTGTACATTGTGGGTCCAACACTATTGTTTGGTAAATATTATTTATTATTGTTCCCAGGTTAGGGCTCAAGTAAGATAGTTGCAGATAAAATATTTACATCGTATCAATTTCATATACAGGTGCACCTCAAAATTTGAATATTGTGGAAAAGTAAATTTTTTCAGTAATTCAAATGAAAAAGTGACAACTTCATATATTCAAGATTAATTACACAGAGAAACATTTCAAGACTTTTTTTGTTTCAATCTTGATGACTACAGCTTACAGCTCATGGAAATCAAAAATCCAGTATCTCAAAATATTAAAAAGTTCCAATAGAGAAATGTCGACCTGACTGTCACTGACTGACTACCTCTTGTTAAACAGCGTAGTGGTTAGAGATGTGGACCTGCAACCAATAGGTCTCAAGTTTGAATCTCATCACAGTCAAAGCAAATTGTGCATTATATTGGTTATATTGGGTCTACTTCTGGTGCATTTTGGAAGTACACATCCGTGCATGCTTTTTGGGTCAGGATAGACAAAAACTTTGCTGGCTACAAGCTTCAGTAGCTACGTTAGAGGTAACCTAAAATAAAACTTTATTTGCCGACTAAATCTGTTGGATTTTCAAAGTACGCATCCATGATGGATTTTTAGGGTAATATAGGCTAGATAAAAAACCCTTGGGCAGTTAAATATTAGGGGTCTCCACAATTCACTCATCTCTTCTCTTGATCAAAACGTTGGTATATTCACTTATATCGATAGTTATTGTATCAATGTCATTCACAAACAAAAGAAAAATATGTTTTTGTGACATGTAATAGCTTTGGCTGTGTTAAGTTCAAGTAGTAAGTTAGACAGTAGTAAGCCTGTTACAGGCTAATAAGCTGTTTAAACGGCCAGGGGCAAAAGCCATATATTTCATAGATGCTATTTGTGGTGGAAGTAAACTTAAGAACCTTTAGTCAGTTTAACACAGTGGTTATGGTGTGTAGTGAAATATGCAAACTTGGAGCGATGATAATGTGTGACATTATCAAGTAGGTCAACGTAATGGAGCCGTGGTTAAAGACACAGACACTCACATGGGACACCCGGGTTTGAATCCAGTAGAACATCAACATTCATCACTTTCAACTGCGGTCGGATGAACTCGGCTTGCCCGGTTCTTTTTCTGGTTTGTGTGTTGAAAAGACGAGGGAATCATTTAGACAGCAAAGGTTTTGTCCATCCTGAACAAATACTAATACATCATTTGAAAATCTACCTGAAATATCTATCAATATAATGCCCTACAAAGGCAAAATACCTTAACTCGCCAGAGTGTAGCACTGAAAAAAATGACTTTAAAGTTGTTTTGTTTTCCAGGCAAATTAATTGTAGGCAGAATATAGAAAATGTGGCAATTCTTTGTTTTTTAACAAAGTTATTTATCTACATAAAATCTTGAGCCCAAACTTGACCTTTGACCCTCAATCAGAAGTTAATGTACTCTGCCTTTGCCTTGTCTGCAAAAGAATAAAGGGGTCATGCCAAGGCATAAGGCGTCAACTTCCATTTGATGGCTAACTTGGTTGCGGATCACTATATAAAATATGTATAATGATAAACATTGTATTGTTATTTGACATGACAAATGTAGACAGATGACATTGATCAAATCAAATTGTTTTGCATGTGGGGGAATAACGTTTTGCATGTGGGAGGATAACGCTTTGCAATGAATAATAAAGGATACAACACTTGTTTTGGATGGAATTGGATGAATGCCAGATTAGGATACTCAAGAACGACTCATGTTATGGATTTAACATGTTGAACGCCAGCGAGAAATGTTCAAAAGTCATTTTGTGAAATGAACGCTGCAATGCAATTTAACCAGGTTACAAGAAAAGTTAGGTGACCTATTTATTGTGACCTGTTACTCTTCAGCTCATGTGCGTGTGAATAAGCTACTTAGGTGTTGTCTACGCGAGCCCTAACCCACAAGCGTTTATTCCATGGCTGTCAATGTCGGGATGGCACTGACTAGCCTGTATCACACTTCATTGCGTACGATTACTTCCAGCTGGGAAGCCAACTAGTTATTGTTTGTTTCCACTGCTTTGCATTCTGATCGCTTATGGCTGAAGTATGTTTTTGTTTGTCAAGTAGTTAGCCTAGCACTTGGTTTTGTTTGTCAAGTAGTTACTTGTTAACTAAGAACACATTTTTGTAGATTGCCAGTCTATCCATCCATCCTCCATCAATTTATGTTGTAGCCTAATCTTATATTATTACATGGGCATGACACTGTAACTTGGTAACTTCACTTCACTGATGCACAGCAAAACAAAGGCAGAACACCTTAACTCAATTTAAGCGTTCCGGAATGCAGCGAAACAAAGAAAAATCACCATAACTGATGTTACGGGATTCTGCCTTGGCTCCTCTAGCACTATTTTCTCAAAAAAAAAAAAGAAAAGTACTCAGTATTTGTCCACATGATGAAGCAGATCTTTCAATGTTCCAAAAATAACAATAACTAATTTCCGACCAAAGATAGAGTTACAGACTTTTGCCTTTTGTGGATACACTGATTGTATAAGCTGTCAAACTGTTGTGAGCATGGAAGCAAGATGTTGAATGTATGTGCCATAAGCTGAAACTGAAAGTTGCAAGTAGAAAACAGGAAATCTTATTTAGGCTGTTTCTGGGGTGGAAGAGCAGACTAAGCCTGTGTGTCAGACTAACAGGAAACAAAGGGGGACAGATTAATCACCCACACACGGCAGGGCTGAATTTAGAATAGACAAGACAGAAACCACAAGGGCAAGATGATGGTTGGGCTGCACGTACACATATAAAGTAAAGAACATAAACTGGACCAATGGCAGACATGCTCGGCTACCCCCCTACATTGACAATGACAACATTACACCAGTTCTTACCTTGAATGAGTAAATCTCCCTCTCCATAATTAATGATAACCACATTCTTCTCCTCCTCTTTATCTTTAATGATAACATTCAGCCCCAGTTTTTGACTTTTTTCCTCCAGCTTTACTGATGCCATCTCTGAATCCCCCAATGCCCACTGAGCTTCACAATCAGAATCCAGTGACTCCTGTTTGGGCTCAGTGTGGAAGGAGAGCAGCAGGCTGGGTCTGTCATCCCTCTGCTATAATAAAGACCAAATCAGAGCCATCCATGACTGATATACATGTTTCTTGGAATAAAATATGATCACAATGAGGAAAAATAAAAACAATCACGATCATAATAGACTTGTGTCCAACATGAGGAGCACTTTCCTTAACCTGACCCAAGAAAAGGGAAAATACTTTTCACTTATATCACGGATTATCATTTCATTGGAAAGTGAAAACAAATATACATTATTGAACAATACAGTTGTGAGAAATTAACAATTTAACCTTTTTGATTATCTGTTGACTAAAAATGAATTCTAGAGTAACCCGGATGAAAGGTATTAGGATAAATCTCACAATAGTTAACATTAGGAGGGCCAAATGCCTACGTAAATTGGCGTTTGGGTTTGTAATAAAAGTAAAACTTCCATTCTGAAAGCTACAACCTCCTTCCGTTACATTTATAAATGTATAAATGTATATAAAATGTTTCCATTGTCAGAATTCTAAACTAAAAAAAGGAAACCCATTTAGAGATGATTTACCTGTTTGTTTGTTTTTTACCCTGTTTTCAGACTTAAATCGCCAACAGCCCACTGCACAAAGATTTGCTATTTCCAATTTCGGTTAATTTATAGGAATTTATCTTTTGAAATAGCTCACTATCCATATGAGTTAGAGATCCAAAAACAAGTGTGTTGTGTTCCTTCTGAAAAGGTATACCTCTGATATTTTCCAAAATGACAATCCAGAATTAATTTTACAATTACACACATTACTACAACTCTTCTACCTAATTTTCATTAACTATTTTTAATAGCTTCCAATCCAGATTAAATGGAAATCTTTTTTGTGCCATTTATGTTGTGCACTTGTTTGCGTTTTGCCTTTCCTTTTGTTGTTTTATTGTTATAATTAAAAGGAAGCTATAACTCTGCTCCTCGTGTCCTGCCTTCCATCAACTGTGACAGTATAATCCCATCTGAAAACAAAGTTGGATAGTGAGCTATTAAAAACCTCAGTCAATTCCAACTTGACTCTATACATCAATCACAGAGTCCATTCTCATTTTCCTCCAGAAACATCTGGATTGGGTCTGTGTCTGCCCACTGCAGAGGTAAACTGAAACACATTGTAGTGTCCACAGTAAGGGTCCTCAGATTCCACCTTCCGTACATCAAGACCTCGGCAGGAATCAGACAATAAATATAATTACTGAACATTCCCACCCTTGTCACCCACTTTTACTGCAAGCCAGTACAGTTTGTACCTGGACAAATATTAAACAAAATGCTAAGAATGATGTTTTGAGTTTCACATTTTATTATTATTATTTTCTTTTTAATTTTCATATTTTACCCCTTTTTCTCCCAACCCCACTGTACAACCATGTGCCACCACTAGAACTGTCCCTGCAGAGTCAGTGGAGTCGTAGATCGCTACAGGCTTCCTCTGAAACCTGTCTGATCAGCCGGTTCTTTACACCCCCTCCCTTAAACATGAAGTCAATGTGAGCCAACACATTGGAGGAAACGCACGCTCACATTACCTTATATGGATGGTCAGGTCAGAGGCACGCGCCCCGCCAGAGACGTTGCTGGTACACGATGGCACAAGGAAATCCTCTATACCGATTACCTCCCCCAATATGCACCAGCCTACCAGACACCCCGGCCGCAATCGGCAGTGGCATGACCGGGGCTCGAACCCATGGCCAGAGCGAAGTTTCACATTTCTAACTACTAAGTAGTTATTTGACAATGAAATATAAACAAAAGTTGCAACAGGAAAATTATTTGTAGGTGAGGAATGTTAACATTATTGTGTTTTATTAATTCCATCAATATTGCAATAACCGCTGGAACAAAATAATCATTGCAAGTAGGCACTGTGATCAATGGCTCCAACTAGGCAAATAAATGGCTGAAATTAAATAAATGTCTGGTTTCAGTGCAAGCATATCCTGAATACACTAAAGCTGCGGTGTCAAACTGGTTCCACTGAGGGCGGAGTGTCTGAAGGTTTTTCCTTTAAATTGGTTCCCAGTTCAATCTAAACAATCAGTTGAGGGTAGAAACTAACCAATTAACCTAATTAATCAATTAAGTACAAGGTGAGAGTGAAAACCTGCAGACAATCGGCCCTTCATGTAACTGGTTTGACACCTCTGCACTAAAGAATTAAAACAATTTAGAAATAAAAAAAGTTAAAACAATTCAAATTAAACATGGCAAGAAATGTTGTATAACAATTAAAAGTCGGGGGGGAAAGAACACACTACACTTGTTTGTAGATCTCTAGCTCATATGGATAGTGAGCTATTAAAAAGGCGTTTAGAAAGAACTTCCAGTAAATTTACCGAAATCTAAAATGGCAAAACTAAGGGGCATACTCTTGACAAGGAAGGTCAGTGAACAAAATGCAAGTGGTTTTAGAAGTCCATGTCATCTGGATTGGAAGCTAATAAGAAAAACGTAATTGAGTTTTAATAACAAAATAGTAAATGTTATACAGAGAATTGTATAATAGAGTAAAGTTAAAAGAACACACCACGTGTTTGTAGATTTGTAGCTCATATGGATAGTGAGCTATTAAAAATTGTGGTAGAGGAGGACAAAATCTACTAAAATTAACATACTCATTTTAGTGTTCCTCACTCTTTGGGGAAGAAAAGAAAAGCGTAAATTAGAGTTTTTTTCTTGTTTGATGCGCAAAACACAGCAGGTTCTCAGGGAGGGTGCCAGTAATATTTTGTCTATACCCGCACTGGGACTTTTACAGCGCTCTCATTTCCCCAAAAGGGGGCGTGGCCATTCAGGCAAGGTACAGAAAAGTACTGTATTGAAAGGTACAGAAATGTACTGGACAATAATATTTGTTTAAGGGTGGGGGTCGATTGGATATATGGAATAGTGATGGGAGTTACAACTGATCTTTTCGAGTCATTCAGTGAAGAGTTATATTTCCGGACATTTCGTTCAATGGATTCAGTATTGCCCATTCCCATTGGAAGGACAGTAGGCTATGATTTCATCTGTGTTTATCATTACAATTAACTACTACATTATTATTGAAGACCAACCATGTTAGATTCTGTCCACTTTTGATCCATGAACAAAATTCATGAAACCGGTAGTCAGGGGAGAGTCTTTATTTGCATGAGTCCATGATGTTGATCTTCCATAGTTCTTACATGTTCTCCAATAATTATAAAGTTAACACATTCTTTTATGCAAGGACACATAGGAGGCGGTCAGTAATAGTTAGGAGGGCGTCTTTTGTAATAGTGGTTGATGAGGCTTTGAATTATTGCTGGTGGTATAGCTGCCCATTCAACTTGGCAAAATGCCTCCAGGTTATGCAAAGTCTTTGGTCGTCTAGCATGAACCGCACATTAGAAATCTCATCATCATCATCTTCAGCTTATCCGGGGCCGGGTCGCGGGGGCAGCAGTCTAAGCAGAGATGCCCAGACTTCCCTCTCCCTAGACACTTCCTCTAGCTCTTCCAGGGACACACCGAGGGGTTCCCAGGCCAGCCGGGAGACATAGTCCCTCCAGCGTGTCCTAGGTCTTCCCCAGGGTCTCCTCCTGGTGGGACGGGACCGGAACACCTTCCCAGGAAGGCGTTCCGGAGGCATCTGAAACAGATCCCCAATGCCACCTCAGCTGTTTATACCCACAAAAATGTCAATTTAAAACGCCACAAGTGTGGGAAATTCACACTTAATAGTCATTTTAAACGTGTGTGTCACCTTGTGTGTCTGTAATAAATGGCTTCATATGATCACTATCCTGAAGTAAAATAGAAATCACTGCCAGAACTTCACTATTTCTGCAGGATATGCAAACTTTTGAGCACAGCTGCATATAGATGAAAGCAGCTATATGTCACTTTTCTCTTGTCCGAACAACCTCTCCCCTTTTTGGGGGAAAGCTAGCACTGTAAAAGTGTAGAAGACAATGGCGCAAATTGGAAATGTTACTGGTACCATGCCATAAAGATGCTGCGTTGATTTTTGCATGTTGAATAAGAGAAAAACCCCTAGTTTATGCTTTCCTTTACTCCCCAAAGACGTAAAGGAAAGCAAAAGAAGAGATCTGTGGCTTCAGGTCATCAGCAGATGGGATGAAAATTGTCAACTATGGGACCCGTCCAGTCAACACATTGATGTCTGTGACAAACACTTCATCACAGGTTAGTTAATGATGCTAAAGTCAACAGTTATAATGTTAAGTCAAAGAAGTGCATGATGCTGAAAAGGCCATACAAAGAACATTCTGAAAATGCACTTCCCTGAAGAGATTTTACTTCATAATTTGTAATTCCTCAATTTGCTAGCAGTGTAAATCCCTATATGAGAGGATGAAAATCAATGTCAGGTATGTGCATGGCGTTCCCTTGAATTATTTTGCGTGATTCATCAATAATCAGTACATAGGTGCATGTGTTTGGGAACTGTATGTGACAGGGGTGGGGATGGAATTATTGTCTACTGTACGTTATAGCCTACCTTATAGTTGCAGGGTGCTAGCTAGTTAGCTTGCTTAAAATGTTAGCGATTTAATTAGTTTACAGTAACGTTACATTGGACAGACTACCAATACAGCAAAAGAAACTGACAGATGTCAAATACATTAACTGAAGATTCAATAAGGTGGTTGTAAATATCAGGATATGACCCCTCCGGTCACTGGGTTGGGTCATTCATCCACTTTGATGGAGACAGACAATGGACACTCAACCCCTAATTCATTAGTTCTCTATATAACGTTGCCGAACGACATGGAATAATTGTTTGCCTGACTGGCCATAGAGTTTGTGCTCCTAATACCTAAATATGGAATATGGTTGTAATTTTGTATGAAATAAACTGTCAAAGACAGAGGCAGTGTGAACAACAGGAAATCAGGGAAACCGGATATTGGTGTCGTGCAAGATTTCAATTTAAAAGTCTCTTTCTATATTGTAAAAGCCAATTTTCATGTAACTGTTCTTTGTTCTTTGTGCATAAGTTTCATGTGTAATAAAAATCACTCAAACTTATAGGAATTGTATTTTTGTGTTGGCCTACACACTTGTTGTGGTCCCAAATACTCAAACAGAGTTACTATATGGGAATTTGTTTTTATACCTGTAGGTTGTGCTGCAAAATGAGAAAGTGTTAAAATATTATGCAATCACTACAGAAGTTCCCGGCCACATACAGCCACCATGAATACTATAAACAGAACACAGCTATTAAATAGCACATGCCAGACTGTAATATTTAAAAGGAATATCTGGAACTAAATCACTTCATTATATTTTGCAGCTCAGAAGGATATTCTATGCACGGGTATACTGTGTTCTAGTCATTCTCAAGTATTTCTACCGAACGCCTAACCAATGATAGACTACTGGTGTAATATTGTTGTGCAGTCCTATAAAAACAGCTATGGGCTTTTATTTTGAAAAGCTGTAAAGTAAGCAACAATAAGTTTAACAACGCTTAGGTAGAGCACTGCATAGACATCATATATAAAGGCTAGACGTCTCATGGCGCAGTCACTTCCGGCATCACCGGTGGCCATCTTGTCACAGGCAGGCTTCCTGGCGGGCTCTGTAGTACCTGATGTAAGGTGAGTGATCAGCACTAACACAAATACTCTTATCTCGCTGAAACCTTGACGGATTTACAAAGGGTTTGGTTTCTTACAAACGTTATTAACGTGGCTAAAATTCCGAATGCTTGAAAATGTTGAAATTGCAGCTTTTCTTTTCTAAAAACGTCTAAATCGTGCAGCATTGTTGGATCACGGCTATTTGTGCAAGTTATCAAGGCAGATATCACAAACGAGCTGTTCGATTATAGAGGTTTTACTAAAACCAATAACGATTTCATGACAACTAATCTTTTGTCTAAATTACAATATTTGTGGATGTGGTTGTAGTTATTTGCTGGCTAATAACAATAAGCTTTGCGTGAGACCTATGGCAGCTAACGTTACAGTTTAGCTGCTAACCAGCAAAGTTGCACATGCTTTTCAATCCGGTTGGTTCCTGTGCTGCTTGAAGGACAGCAATATGTCCTGACCTACAGGTTCAGCCAGGACCACTTGGAGCTTCTCTTCAACTCCATCAGAGCATCTGGTAGGGTTCATAATTTATATTTACCAGCTGCAACACTAAGTGACACAGTGTCAGCAAATGCTTGCATTGTTTTCAGTTGGTCGGTCCATATGTTTTTTTACTTTTGGTAACATGTTTTCTGAAGACATACACTCTAACCCTAAGACATACACAATACCTGGAAGTGTCACAAACCATTTTGAGTATTTAGAAAAATGCCTGTGTTTGACTATTTGTTTGCAGAACTTATCATCACTGATACAGTCTGAATTGTATGATAATGTCATTCAACCTATTTTATGTGGAAAGATCATTCAGGGGTGGCTAATTCTAATTAGTCTTTGTAAAAACATTTAAGCATAAAACATTTTAAAGCATGTATTGAATATCTGTGTACTATACTTGTATCTTTTTTATTTATTATTATTTATTTATTTTTAAATGATGGCTGCAATAACAACCCTAATGCCAGCCAGTTCAAGTACATCTTTAGGATGTAAAGCGGATGGCCCAGTGTGGGGTTGTTAAACCATGCAGAGGCAATGTGACGGCACAGGATGACCGAGTCCCTACCAGCTGTCATCGACACCTCTACAAGCCTGTCAGCTGTATATGTGTCCTCTGCAGCAGGAGGAGAAGATCTTCCATCCCCGTTTGCTGACATTCCTGCCCTAGTACATGATCACAGCTACCTTCCCGTCCACTTCGATGGTCTTGTGGACAACGCTCTCATGTACATTTCAGGTGAATGCTAACTGAATGCCGATTTTTCCCTATAACCAAAAGTGCCAATAGTCACAATCTGGGGAAAAACAATCTCACGATTGACCAAAAAGAGAAGTGTTCCCTTAATTTCCCCATGCTTATAAATGATTATTGTTATTAGTTATGATATTACTAACTCAAATTTCAGGATTTGTTGTGCGACAGGCTCTGAAGAAGCTGTCGTGTGATGTCTGCTGTGCCAGCTTGGTGACAGATGCTGCATCTGCCATCAAGGACCAGAGCTACCACCTGCTGACTTTTCTGGTGATTCCATCAGAGGGAACCGTGAGGGTCATCAGGGCAGCACAGTGGGTCATTCGGCAGTCATCTGGCAGTACCAGACGATCACAGCCCATCAAACTGCTTGAGGTTGTTTACATTCTCTGAAAAAGGATCGGTTCAGACGATGTTTGTGTTGGGATAGACAGCCACCACTATAGGCTGTTAAAAATAATTCTGTCCCTGTTTTTGAAGTTAAGGCTTCAGCAGAATTACAATCCTCAGCTTACAGAGCAACAACATGCAACAGAAACCTAATAAAACTGTCCTTTTCAAAGGGCATTAGCCCAAGGTATGTGTTTTCAAGGTACTGTGTTTGTATATTCATTACACCTCTCTGGTTCTGTTCAAGGATATTTTCATATGGAAGTCCATGTTTTTAATGGTTCATATGTATGCAGTGTCATAACTTCATCTCTGACGTTTATAAAAAAGCAAACCGTTTGAAAATCGGTAGTAAATTTATGGTTATTTAAAAAGTACATGTACCACAAAACACAATGTTACAGTGAGCGCGCGGCCTGTGGCAAGATGGCCGCCATGTGCAGACGTCGACCTCCATTGGCCAACAGCGCGGACAAGGAATCTAGCCTTTATATATGATGTCTATGGAGCACTGGACCAGGCGGTCAAACTTATTGTTGCTAGCTTTACAGTTTCAAAGAGCTAGGTTTGGGTCATATCTATGCAGATGCCAGATTACTGACAAAAGTTTTTACTTAGAAAAACGATTTCTAAGGAAATATATTGAGACGAAATTTAAGACTGTAATGTCGTTAAAGGGTGTTTGTGCGTTCACAGATCTAATTTCACACGTACAGTTCATGTTTTACGTATTACTTATATTACTACCATACCAATTTACGAATGTATTTTCTTACGATCCTAATAATACGTACGCTTAATCTTTTGGCAATCCTTTTTCCACAATGTAACTTAATGGATATGAAATACATATTGACTCATACAGAAAAAACTATTCTATACACTGCAGTGAATGTATTGTAGGAAATGTTTAGGAGACTATTTAGAGTGTTTATGTGCAATAAAATCAAGGGGTACTCTGTATTTACAATTGCTGCTGGTGTTTTACTACACCCACCCCATTGGCCTCAATGTAACTCAAGGGATATGAAATACATATTGGCCTATAAAAAAACCTGTTCTATACGCCACAGTGAATGTATTGTAGGAAATGTTCAGGAGACTCTATAGAATGATTTTATGCAAAAAAATCAAGGGGCACTGTGCATTTGCAATTGTTGCTGGTGTTTTACTTTACCCATTCCATTGGCCACATTCCAAATTGCTGAATAGCCTTTAGATCCATTATTCCTTTTGTTAATGGAGGTGATTATCACCACTTGGTGATTACCTAACAATTCAGCCAATTATCTAATGTTGTTGTCAACTGGTCATTGGCCTGTTGTATGACCTTTAGAGATGTAAGTGAGTCCAAAAGACCATTTACAGTTTTATAACTTTTAGATTAGCAAAATAATTTTTACAACAGAGTCAAATCATTACCAATATCCAACTATTACATACTAGAATAAGTTCAACTTCATCAACTCTATTAGAAGAATATTTTTTATTGCAACTACATTCCAGCCTGAGCTTAATTTGTGAAAAGAATATGTATTTGTCCTTATATTGAAAGATACATGTTTTAATTGAGATGTATGAAGGCTTGTATTGTACAGTGAGGATTTTTTTTTTTTTATCCCCTGCTGATTTTGTACAAAAGACACCTGTCTACAGAAGCAATCAATCAATCAGATTCCAAACTCTCCACCATGGCCAAGACGAAAGAACTGTCCAAGGATGTCAGGGACAAGATTGTAGACCTACACAAGGCTGGAATGGGCTACAAGACCATCACAAAGCAGCTTGGTGGGGAAGGTGACAGCAGTTGGTGTGATTATTCGCAAATGAAACACAAAAGAACTGTCAATCTCCCTCAGTCTAGGGATCTCACCTCGTGGAGATGCAATGATCAGGAGAACAGTAAGGGAATCAGCCCAGAACTACACAGGAGGATCTTGTCAATGATCTCAAGGCAGCTGGGACCATAGTCACCAAGAAAACAATTGGTAACACACTACGCCGTGTAGAACTGAAATCCTGCAGCGACCCCAAGGTCCCCCTGCTCAAGAAAGCATATCTACAGGCCTGTCTGAAATTTGCCAATGAACATCTGAATGATTCAGAGGAGAACTGGGTGAAAGTGTTGTGGTCAAATGAGACCAAAATCGAGCTCTTTGGCATCAACTCAACTGGCCATGTTTGGAGGAGGAGGAATGTTGCCTATGACCCCAAAACACCATCCTCATCGTCAAACATGGAGGTGGAAACCTTATGTTTTGGGGGTGTTTTTCTGCTAAGGGGACAAGACAACTTCACCACATCAAAGGGACGATGGATGGGACCATGTGGGTGAGAACCTCCTTCTCTCAGCCAGGGCATTGAAAATGGGTCTTGGCTGGGTATTCCAGCATGACAATTACCCAAAACACACAGCCAAGGCAACAAAGGAGTGGCTCAAGAAGAAGCACATTAAGGTCCTGGAGTGGCCTAGCCAGTCTCCAGACCTTAATCCCATAGAAAATCTGTGAAAGGAGTTGAAGGTTTGAGTTGCCAAATGTCAGCCTCGAAACCTTAATGATTTGGAGAAGATCAGCAAAGAGGAGTTTGAACCCCAGCACAACGAGGTCTAGTTGTATCGATTACCTGTATTTCCTTAAGTGTCCTTGATCAGGGTAACCATAATTGGCGTCTCAAAATCATTGCTCAAATGAATCTTTTTAGCCACTGCTCATAGGGCCTGGAAGGCCCTGGACGTCTCCAATCCGTAAGTCACATCTAGATCCCATGCTTGGGTTTCATACTCCAGGGCCAGCAGTTCTTGGTAATTGGGCTGGCTTCAAGGTTGTTACCAGGAATGATCAGACATACTATGACTGGGACGAGGCATTGGGGTAATACCTCCCCACGAACATCTGCCATCAGATGTGAAACTCTTGGACCAGGAGTGGACATAAAGCCAAAAGCCATGGTAGATCGACCAGTGGAATCAACCTGATTTGGCATGGGGACAATGTTATCTACTAAGGCACGGAGATGAGAATTACCAATGACCAGGAAAAATTATAAGGAAAGAAAGTTAGAGATTTATCCCAATAATTACGTTATTTTTAAATATATATATATATTTTTGAAAATATGTGCACATCCTAAAACCTTCATAGTAAATTCTGAATGTGGGCTGTTAGGTTTTATCTAAATACAACTCATATGGGGCATTACAACTCCAAACTTACATCAAACAACATGCAATATAAAAGATGATGTACTAAATGATAACAGGATAGGGTACACAGTACATACAGTTAATCAAACCAGTTACTCAACTTTCTACCTAAGTTGATCTCCTTCGGTCTTGGCTGTCTTAGAGTTTATGATGCTTAGGATGGGCATTGTATTACAAATGTGGCCAATTCTTTGCAGTCATGACAGGACTGAAAAGTCAATATTATTTCCGGCTGTCTAGAACGAGAACATTTGCTTGGGGACAAATATATTACAGGACAGCAAAATGTTGGTCCTGGAAGGGCAAAACACTTTTCTGTTTTGTTTCTTAGAGGAAGTTAGCACTCATACCAACTCAACTGTACTCAGATGGTATCCCCGGTCAAAATAAGTCAGTAATGTGAGAATGAAGACCTGGGTTTTGGCCCTACGCGAGCAACATTCAGGGCAGACATATGCTATAAATTTGTTAACATAGAGATATCCATGGTGCATTAAAGACCTCTCTGGGAATATTGCTATGAATACTTTTGAAGAGTTTTATTTAAAATAATCTAAATAAGCCAATAAGAAGAAGCTGTGTGTATTGATTTTCTGTCTCTACATTTGGCTATAAAAATCATTCAATCAATCAGAATTTTGCTCAGGCAAATGAAATTAACAACATATGCATACCAACATGAATCAAACAGCAAAACCAACAAATTGAGAAGAACTTGCCAACCTGATGAAGAAACGAAGCCTCTTAAAAAAAATGAACAGTGATTCAGTACAAAGTTAAGTTGATCCAAACAGATTCCAAACAAGGACTGTCTGCAAATGGGGTTGGTCCTACTAACCTGGTTTTATATTACAGGCCTATCAAATGAGAGATTTGTGAACGAGATTCTACCTGGCAACTGAAAGGACGATTGGGATAACTATAGCACAAGTTCATTTTATAGTCGCTGGACAACACAGACTTTCAACTCCCTCCAAAGAGTTTCTATGGGCTGGAGATCTGGTGACTGGCTAGGGCCACTTCAGGATCTTGAAATGCTTCTTACGAAACCACTCCTTCGTTGCCCGGGCAGTGTGTTTGGGATCATTGTCATGCTGAAAGACCCAGCCATGTTTCATCTTCAATGCCCTTGCTGATGGAAGGAGGTTTTCACTCAAAATCTCACGATACATGGCCCCATTCATTCTTTCCTTTACACGGATCAGTCGTCCTGGTCCCTTTGCAGAAAAACAGCCCCAAAGCATGATGTTTCCACCCCCATGCTTCACAGTAGGTATGGTGTTCTTTGGATGCAACTCTGCATTCTTTCTCCTCCAAACACGAGTTGAGTTTTTACCAAAAAGTTATATTTTGGTTTCATTTGACCCTATGACATTCTCCCAATCCTCTTCTGGATCATCCACATGCTCTCTAGCAAACCTCAGACGGGCCTGGACATGTACTGGCTTAAGCAGGGGGACACATCTGGCACTGCAGGATTTGAGTCCCTGGCGGCGTAGTGTGTTACTGATGGTAGCCTAGGTCCCCCCGTGTGGTTCTGGGATTTTTGCTCACCGTTCTTGTGATCATTTTGACCCCACAGTGTGAGATCTTGCGTGGAGCCTCGGATCGAGGGAGATGGAGTGGTCTTGTATGTCTTCCATTTTCTTATAATTCCCACAGTTGATTTCCTCACACCAAGCTGCTTACCTATTGCAGATTCTGGTGTCCTTTGAACGCTTTTTGGTCTTTGCCATAGTGGAGTTTGGAGTGTGACTCTTTGAGGTTGTGGACAGGTGTCTTTTTTACTGATAACAAGTTCAAACAGGTGCCATTAATACAGGTAATGAGTGGAGGACAGAGAAGCCTCTTAAAGAAGAAGTTACAGGTCTGAAAGAGCCAGAAATCTTGCTTGTTTGTAGGAGACCAAAACTTATTTTACAGAGGAATTTACCAATAATTTCATTAAAAATCCTCCAATGGGATTTTCTGGATTTATTTTTCTCATTCTGTCGCTCATAGTTGAAGTATACCTATGATGAAAATTACAGGCCTCTCTCATCTTTCTAAGTGGGAAAACTTGCACAATTGGTGGCTGACTAAATACTTTTTTGCCCCACTGTAATTACATGTTGATGTTTTCAGTTGTAAAAACATCTGGTACTGTACTGATGGAGCTAAAAACTGGAACAAAAACTTACAGAGAAAGTATGCAAACATACCCTTTCTTTTCAGTATCACATTCACACATTAAACATTAATTTTATATTATTACAGATAAAATCCTACATCCACATCTCTAAAGGTGATACAGCAGGCTAATCGCCAGTAAAAATAAGTAATTGACAACTACATTAGATCATTGGCTGAATTGATAAGTAATCACCAAGTGGTGATAATCACCTCCATTAACAAAAGGAATAATGGATCTAAAGGCTATTCAGCAATTTGGAATGTGGTCAATCTGGTGGACGGAGTAAAACACCAGCAACAATTGCAAATACACAGTGCCCCTTGATTTCTTTGCATATAATCAATCTATAGAGTCTCCTGAACATTTCCTATAATACATTCACTGCGGCGTATAGAATAGTTTTTTTTTATAGGCCAATATGTATTTCATATCCATTGAGTTGCATTGTGGCCAATGGAATGGGTGGAGTAAAACAACAGCAACAATTGCAAATACAGAGTGCCCCTTGATTTCTTTACATATAATCATTCTATGGAGTCTCCTGAACATTTCATACAATACATTCACTGCGGCGTATATAACAGTTTATAACAGGGCAATATATATTTAATATCCATTGAGTTATATTGTGGACAATAGGATCTAGGATGGGTGGAGTAAAATGCCAGCAACAATTGCAAATACACAGTGCCCCTTGATTTCTTTGCATATAATTATTCTACCCACTTTCTTGAACATTTCCTAGAGTACATTTTTACAATATACACTAAGCAAAGTGTCAAAATCGATAAATGTAATATTATTAAAATCGCGTTTTACCGCGTACTTCTATTTTGAAGGCAAAATCCGAAAACCGGAAGTCTTATTGTTGCTACGGAATCTCTAATGTTGCCAGCATTACGTAGCCTTTTATATATGATGTCTATGCAGCCAACAATTTAAGCAGAACAGGAAGAAGAATTTGCACTTGTCTGTATCGGAGCAGTTGGTTTAATAGTTTAAGACATCAGGAACTTTTTCTGGATTACGAATATAGATCAATTTCGCTTGAATGGTAAGTGGTTAAAGAACAGTAATTCACTTTGTTACTCTGTGTTGTAACCATTCCTTGCTGTGCACCTCCGTCTTGCTAAAATATTGTTTTTAAGATTAACTTATTTTACAACTTTTATGAAATGGTCCTGTTCTGTGGAGTTAGATATCTGCCAAAAGATTAAGCGTACGTATTATTAGGATCGTAAGAAAATACATTAGTAAATTGGTATGGTAGTAATAAAAGTCATACGTAAAACATGAACTGTACGTGTGAAATTAGATCTGTGAACGCACAAACACCCTTTAACGACATTACAGTCTTAAATTTCGTCTCAATATATTTCCTTAGAAATCGTTTTTCTAAGTAAAAACTTTTGTCAGTAATCTGGCATCTGCATAGATATGACCCAAACCTAGCTCTTTGAAACTGTAAAGCTAGCAACAATAAGTTTGACCGCCTGGTCCAGTGCTCTACCAAAGCGTTGTCAAAGTTAATGTTGCTAGCTTTACAGCTTTTCAAAATAAAAGTCATTAGCTGTTTTTTTAGGATTGCATAACGATATTACACCAGTAGTCTATCATTGGTTTAGGCGTTAGGTAAAAATACTTGTGAGAATGACAAGAACACATTATACCCGTGCATAGAATATTCTTCTGAGCTGCAAAATATAATGAAGTGATTTAGGTCCAGATATTCCTTTTAAATATTACAGTCTAGCATGTGCTATTTCATAGCTGTGTTCTGTATATAGTATTCATGGTGGCTGTATGTGGCCGGGAACTTCTGTAGTGATTGCATAATATTTTAACACCATCTCATTTTGCAGCAACAACCTAGAGGGATAAAAAAAAAAATCCATATAGCAACGCTGTTTGAGTATTTGGAACCAGAACAAGTGTGTGGCCCTACACGATAAAACAATTTCTATACGTTTTTAGTGATTTTTATTACACATGAAACGTATGCACAAAGAACAAAGAACAGTTACATGAAAATCGGCTTTTACAATTAAGAAAGAGACTTTTAAATTGAAATATTGCAGGATACCTTTTTCCGGTTTCCCTGATTTCCTGTTGTTCACACTGCCTCTGTCTTTGAAAATTAATTCATACAAATTAGAACCATATTCCTTATTTGGGTATTAGGAGCACAAACTCTATGGCCAGTCAGGCAAACAATTATTCCATGTCGTTGACAATCCGCAACGTTATATAGAGAACTAAATAAATAGGGGTTGAGTGTCCATTTTCTGTCTCCATCAAAGTGGATGAATGACCCAACCCAGTGGCCGGAGGGGTCATATCCTGATATTTACAACCACCTTATTGAATCTTCAGTTAATGTATTTGACATCTGTCATTTTCTTTTGCTGTATTGGTAGTGTGTCCAATGTGACATTACTGTAAACAAATTAAATCGCAAACATTTTAAGCAAGCTTACTAGCTAGCACCCTGCAACTATAAGGTAGGCTATAACGTACAATAGACAATAATTCCATCCCCACCCGTGTCACATACAGTTCACAAACACATGCACAAATGTACTGATTATTGATGCATCACGCCAAATAATTCAAGGGAACGCCATGCACCAACCTGACATTGATTTTCATCCTCTCATATAGGGGTTTACACTGCTAGCAAACTGAGGAATTACAAATTATGATGTAAAATCTCTTCAGGGAAGTGCATTTTCAGAATGTTTTTTGTATGGCCTTTTCTGCATCATGCACTTCTTTGACTTAAGATTATAACTGTTGACTTTAGCATCATTAACTAACTTGGGATGAAATGTTTGTCACAGACATCAATGTGTTGACTGGACAGGTCCCATAGTTGACCATTTTCACCCTCTCTGCGGATGACCTGAAGCCACAGATCTCTTCTTTTGCTGTCCTTCACGTCTTTGGGGAGTAAAGGAAAGCATAAACTTGGGTTTTTTCTCTTATTCAACATGCAAAACTCTACGCAGCATCTTTATGGCATGGTACCAGTAACATTTCCAATTTCCGCCATTGACATTTTTACAGTGCTAGCTTTCCCCCATAAAGGGGAGTGGTTGTTCGGACAAGAGAAAAGGGACGTATAGCTGCTTTCATCTATATGCAGCTGTGCTCAAAAGTTTGCATACCCTGCAGAAATAGTGAAATTCTGGCAGTGATTTCTATTTTACTTAAGGATAGTGATCATGTGAAGCCATTTATTACAGACACACCAGGTGACACGCACAGTTTAAAATGACTATTAAGTGTGAATTTCCCACACCTGTGGCGTTTTAAATTGACATTTTTATGGGTATAAATAATCAATGAGTTGGTTAGCTCTCACGTTGATGCACTGAGCAGGCGAGATACAGAGCCATGGGGAGCAGAAAAGAACTGTCCAAAGACCTGTTTAACAAGGTACGCCTTGCAAATACCAGTCAGGTCTGTTCAATCACTTATTAGGAAGTGCATAATTCAGGCATCTCTTTAAACCAAGCCACGGTCAGGTAGACCAAGAAAGATTTCATCCAAAACTGGCAGAAGAATTGTTTGGGATGAATAGGAAAACCCACAGGTAACCTCAGGTCAAATAAAATTATCTCTGTAAAAAGACTTGTTGCAAGGGTTGTTGCAAGGAGCACAATACGACAATACTTGAACAAAAATTAAACTTCAGACAATTTTAATTCTTCAGCACGAAAGCTGCGCATGGGACGCCTTTGGACTTTCCAGCACGACAATGACCCTAAGCACAAGGCCAAGTTGACCCTCCAGTGGTTACAGCAGAAAAAGGTGAAGGTTCTGGAGTGGCCATCAATCTCCCGACCTTAATATCATCGAGGGAGATCTCAAAAGTGCATTTCATGCAGGACGACCAAAGACTTTGCCTGACCTGGAGGCATTTTGCCAAGACGAATGGGCAGCTATACCACCTGCAAGAATTCAAAGCCTCATAAACAACTATTACTGACTGCCTCCTATGTGTCCTTGCATAAAATAATGTGTTAACTTTATAATTATTGGAGGACATGTAAGAACTATGGAAGATCAACATCATGGAAATAAAGATTCTCCCCTGACTACCGGTTGCATTAATTTTGTTCATGGATCAAAAGTGGACAGAATCTAACACATGGTTGGTCAATAATTCATTGTAATGATAAACACATATGAAATCATAGCCCACTGTCCTTCCAATGGCTATGGGCAATACTGACTCCTATGAACGAAATGTCCGGAAATATAACTCTTCACTGAAGGACTTGAAAAGATCAGTTGTAACTCCCATCACTATTCCATATATCCAATCGACCCCCACCCTTAAACAAATATTCTTGTCCAGTACTTTATTGTACCTTTCAATACATGAGGGCAGCTATACATCACTTCCCTCTCACCTGAACGGCGAGAAAAAGTAACTAGTTTTCCCTTTTTTTTTTCTTCCCCAATGAGTGAGGAACACTAAAATAAATATGTTCATTTTAGTAGCTTTTATCCTTCTCTACCACAATTTTTAATAGCTCACTATCCATATGAGCTACAAATCTACAAACACGTGGTGTGTTCTTTTACCTCATTCTATTTATATATAAAATATATTTTGTTATTAAAACTCAATTACTTACTTTACATGAACTTTTTTTATTAACTTCCAATCCAGATGACATGGACTTCTAAAACCACTTGCATTTTGTTCATTGACCTTCTTTGTCAAGAGCATGCCCTTTAGTGTGCCATTTTAGATTTCTGTAAATTTACAGGAATTTATCTTTCTAAACACATTTTTAATAGCTCACTATCCATATGAGTTAGAGATCTACAAACAAGTGTAGTGTGTTGTTTCCCCCTACTCTCACCGGTACACATTTTAATTGTTATACAAAATTTCTTGCCATGTTTAATTTTTTTATTGTTTTTATTTCTTGTGTGTAAATAGTTTTCATTCTTTTGTGCAGAGGTGTCAAACCAGTTCCATGGAGGGCCGATTGTCTGCAGGTTTTCACTCTCACCTTGTGCTTGATTGATTAATTAGGTAACTAATTGGTTAGTTTCTACCCTCACCTGATTGTTTAGATTTGAACTGGGAACCAATTTAAAGGAAATACCTGCAGACACTCTGCCCTCATTGGTACCAGTTTGTCACCGCTTGCTTTAGTGTATTCAGGATATACTTGCACTGAAACCAGACATTTATTTAATTTCATCCATTCATTTGCCTAGTTGGAGCCATTGATCACAGTGCCTACTTGCAATGATTATTTTGTTCCAGCGGTTATTGCAATATTGATGGAATTAATAAAACACAATAATGTTAACATTCCTCACCTACAAATAATTTTCCTGTTGCAACTTTTGTTTATATTTCATTGTCAAATAACTACTTAGTAGTTAGAAATGTGAAACTTCGCTCTGGCCATGGGTTCGAGCCCCGGTCATGCCACTGCCGATTGCGGCCGGGGTGTCTGGTAGGCTGGTGCATATTGGGGGAGGTAATCGGTATAGAGGATTTCCTTGTGCCATCGTGTACCAGCAACGTCTCTGGTGGGGTGCGTGCCTCTGACCTGACCATCCATATAAGGTAATGTGAGCGTGCGTTTCCTCCAATGTGTTGGCTCACATTGACTTCATGTTTAAGGGAGGGGGTGTAAAGAACCGGCTGATTAGACAGGTTTCAGAGGAAGCCTGTAGCGATCTACGACTCCACTGACTCTGCAGGGACAGTTCTAGTGGTGGCACATGGTTGTACAGTGGGGTTGGGAGAAAAAGGGGTAAAATATGAAAATTAAAAAGAAAATAATAATAATAAAATGTGAAACTCAAAACATCATTCTTAGCATTTTGTTTAATATTTGTCCAGGTACAAACTGTACTGGCTTGCAGTAAAAGTGGGTGACAAGGGTGGGAATGTTCAGTAATTATATTTATTGTCTGATTTCTAGCCAAAGATTTCTGCCGAGGTCTTGATGTACGGAAGGTGGAATCTGAGGACCCTTACTGTGGACACTACAATGTGTTTCAGTTTACCTCTGCAGTGGGCAGACACAGACCCAATCCAGATGTTTCTGGAGGAAAATGAGAATGGACTCTGTGATTGATGTATAGAGTCAAGTTGGAATTGACTGTGAGGTTTTTAATAACTCACTATCCAACTGTTTTCAGATGGGAGTATACTGTCACAGTTGATGGAAGGCAGGACACGAGGAGCAGAGTTATAGCTTTGTTTTAATTATAACAATAAAACAACAAAAGGAAAGGCAAAATGCAAACTAATACACAACACAAATGGCACAAACAAGATTTCCATTTCATCTGGATTGGAAGGTATTAAAAACAGTTAATGAGAATTAGGTAGAAGAGTTGTAATGCGTGTAATTGTAAAATAAATTCAGGATTGTCAATTTGGAAAATATCAGAGGTATACCTTTTCAGAAGAGAGGTAAATGAACACAACATACTTGTTTTTGGATTTCTAACTCATATGGATAGTGAGCTATTAAAGAGTGGTTTCAAAAGAAATTCCTATGAATTAACTGAAATTGGAAATGGCAAAACTATCTTCAAAATGCAAGTGGTTTTAGAGGTCCATGTCATCTGGATTGGAAGCTAAAACATTGTATAAAAAGATCAATTCTGATATAATCACCGAAATGTAGAAGGGCAAATCTAAAGGTCAGTGACCAACATACAAGTGGTTGTAGGTGTATATGTCACCTCTATAGGAATCTATTAAATGTAATGTATACGGTTTAACAACCAAAATATATGTAGAAAATGTATAGTTTTTTTTTAACAACACAAAACGTCTCTGTACCTATGATTTTCCTTCACATGGGCAGGTATTATTAGGTTGATACGAAATAAAATATATTTTTTTAGTCACATTGAATCAGTGGTATTTCACTTTCATGAACAGACATTCGACAGCGTTTTGCATCCTTTTGGGCTCTGCAAAACGAAAAGTTTGGTTTACGATTAAATCAAAGGGTCTACCTTACTCTCTACCCTAAACAAATTGTATATAGTCCACTGTGGTCTTTGTACGATTTTTTTATTTTTATTTTTGGAAGAGGTATTGACGATCAAACTCTGAATATAAAACATAGAACTAAATGTACCCCGGTTGTTGTAATATTTTTGTTGAATTGGTCATTGGTGACTAGTAAACAGTATCCTTGGTATTTTGTTTTGTGAGTAATTATTTAGCATAATACATTTGTCGATTTACATTTGATGAATTGGCCTACGCAATAAGCCGAATCTCCTATTGAAAATCTGTATCGTGGTAAGTAGCCTATAGCCTATGGTTTGTATTATGTTTCAGTACTAGCCTAACTAAGTTTTTGAATGGTCACTGAAATCTTGTATTTCATTTGTAAGTTCCTTTGAAATTCAACCGGGGCTCTGATCATTAATCTGGGATTATCGTCTCTAAATAGGTTTCCTTTTTTTAGTTTAGAATTCTGACAATGCATTACATTTATATAAAAGTAATGGAAGGAGGTTTTTCCTTTCAGAATGGAAGTTTTACTTTAATTACAAACCCAAACGCCAATTTACGTAGGCATTTGACCCTCCTGTTGTTAACTATTGTCAGATTTATCCTAATACCTTTCATCCGGGTTACTCTAGAATTCATTTTTAGTTAACAGATAATCAAAAAGGTAAAACTGTCAATTTCTGTATTGTACTTTATTGAACTGTATTGTTCAATAATGTGTATTTGTTTTCACTTTCCAAGGAAATAATGATCCGTGATATAACTGAAAAGTAGTTTCCCTTTTCTTGGGTCAAGTTAAAGAAAGTGCACCTCATATAGGACACAGGTCTATTATGATCGTGATTGTTTTTATTTTTCCCCATTGTGATCATATTTTATTCCAAGAAACATGTATATCATGGATGGCTCTGATTTGGTCTTTATTATAGCAGATGGAGGACAAACCCAGCCTGCTGCTCTCCTTCCAAACTAAGCCCAAACAAGAGGCACTGGATTCTGATTGTGAAGCTCAATGGGCATTGGGGGATTCAGAGATGGCATCAGTAAAGCTGGAGGAAAAAAGTCAAAAACTGGGGCTGGATGTTACTATTAAAGATGAAGAGGAGGAGAAGAATGTGGTTATCATTAATAATGGAGAGGGAGATTTACTCACTCAAGGTAAGAACTGGTGTAATTTTGTCATTGTCAATGTGGTAATTTGTTGTTTTTGACGGACCGCGTAAACTGAGCTGGCTTCAAAGAGTAAATGTCACTGCCTGACTGACTGACTACCCCTTGTTAAGTAGCATAGTGGTTAGAGACGCAGACTCGGGATGTACCAATTCCATCTTCGACTCCTGTCAACGTCACAACACATTATTCCTTAGGGTTTGTTCAGGACAGCCAACAATGTCACTGTGTACAACCTTCAGTTGCTACGTTATAGGAAGCATGCATTAAAACAATTCTGATGGATATAAAAATGTGTTCAGGATCATCAAACGCTTCACTGGCTACACAATTTTTTTTCTTTTCACAAAACAGTAAGTTATTGTCACCTATACTGATGTGCAAAGTGTTGAAGTCTAACACTTCCCCGAGTTGGTTTGATGGAAAGGAGAATAACACAACAGGAGTCAGGTCAGTTACCAATTTCGTATATTCCGTTTATTACAGAAGCTTCTGGAGACAGAGTGCCGCCCCACAATGTCTAAAGATGAGCAGTCACACAAGTATTATTTATACTGCAAACACGCCTAACAAGCGGGTGGGGGTGGGGGTGGGGGTGGGGGGGGGGGGTAGCCAAGCATGTGTGCCATTGGTCCAGTTTATGTTCTTTACTTTATATGTGTTCGTGCAGCCCAACCATCATCTTGCCCTTGTGGTTTCTGTCTTGTCTATTCTTAATTCAGCCCTGCCGTGTGTGTGTGATTAATCTGTCCCCCTCTGTTTCCTGTTAGTCTGACACACAGGCTTAGTCTGCTCTTCCACCTCAGCAACAGCCTAAATAAGATTTCCTGTTTTCTACTTGCAACTTTCAGTTTCAGCTTATGGCACATACATTCAACATCTTGCTTCCATGCTCACAACAGTTTGACAGCTTATACATTCAGTGTATCCACAAAAGGCAAAAGCCTGTAACTCTATCATTGGTCGGAAATTAGTTTTTGTTATTTTTGGAACATTGAAAGATCTGCTTCATCATGTGGACAAATATTGAGTACTTTTTTTTGTTGAGAAAATAGTGCTAGAGAAGCCAAGGCAGAATCCTGTAACATCAGTTACGGTTATTTTTCTTTATTTCGCTGCACTCCGGAACGCTTAAATTGAGTTAAGGTGTTCTGCCTTTGTTTTGCTGTGCATCAGTGAAGTGAAGTTACCGAGTTACGGTGTCATGCCCATGTAATAATATAAGATTAGGCTACAACATAAATTGATGGAGGATGGATGGATAGACTGGCAATCTACAAAAATGTGTTCTTAGTTAACAAGTAACTACTTGACAAACAAAACCAAGTGCTAGGCTAACTACTTGACAAACAAAAACATACTTCAGCCATAAGCGATCAGAATGCAAACAAGGCAGTGGAAACAAACAATAACTAGTTGGCTTGCCAGCTGGAAGTAATCGTAAATCATACGCAATGAAGTGTGATATAGGCTAGTCAGTGCCAGCCTGACATTGACAGACAAGGAATAAACGCTTGTGGGTTAGGGCTCGAGTAGACAACACCGAAGTAGCTTAATCACACACACACATGAGCTGAAGAGTAACAGGTCACAATTAAATAGGTCACCTACATTTTCTGGTAACCTGCTTAAAATGCATTGCAGCGTTCAATCCAAAACATGACTTTGAAAATTTCTCGCTGGCGTTTAACACGTTAAATCCATAACATGAGTCGTTCTTGAGTATCCTAATCTGGCATTCATCCAATTCCGTCCAAAACACGAGTGTTGTATCCTTTAATATATGTTGCTTTAGTAAACCTTGCTCTCGATGAAATGGTTGCAAAACTTTATCCTCCCACATGCCAAACGTTATTCCCCCACATACAAAACAATTTGGTTTGATCAATGTCATCTGTCTACATTTGTCAAGTCAAAAAACAGTACAATGTTTATCATTATACAGACTTAATATAGTGATCTGCAACCAAGTGAGCAATCAAATGGAATTTGACACCTTATGCCTTGGCATGACCCCTTTATTATTTTGCAGACAAGGCAAAGGCAGAGTACATTAACTTCGGAATGAGGGTCGAAGGTCAAGTTTGGGCTCAAGATTTTTATGTAGATAAATAACTTGCCTCATTTTCTATATTCTGCCTACAATTAATTTGCCTGGACAACAAAACAACTTTAAAGTCATTTTTCTCAGTGCTACACTCTGGCGAGTTAAGGTATTTTGCCTTTGTAGGGCATTATGTTGATAGATATTTCAGGTGGATTTTCAAATGATGTATAAGTATTTGTTCAGGTTGGACAAAACCTTTGCTGGCTGAATGATTCTCTCGTCTTTTCAACACCATACCATACCATACCATCTTCTTCCGCTTATCCGGGGCCGGGTCGCGGGGGCAGCAGTCTAAGCAGGAATGCCCAGACTTCCCTCTCCCCAGACACTTCCTCCAGCTCTTCCGGGGGGACACCGAGGCGTTCCCAGGCCAGCCGGGAGACATAGTCCCTCCAGCGTGTCCTAGTTCTTCCACGGGGTCTCCTCCCTTTGGTACGGGACCGGAACACCTTCCCAGGTAGGCGTTCCGGAGGCATCCGAAATAGATGCCCAAGCCACCTCAGCTGACCCCTCTCGATGTGGAGGAGCAGCGGCTCTACTCGGAGCTCCTCCCGGGTGACCGAGCTTCTCACCCTATCTCTAAGGGATCGCCCAGCCACCCTGCGGAGAAAGCTCATTTCGGCCTCCTGTATCCGGGATCTTGTCCTTTCGGTCATGACCCAAAGCTCATGACCATAGGTGAGAGTAGGAACGTAGATTGACTGGTAAATCGAGAGCTTTGCCTTGCGGCTCTGCTCTTTCTTCACCACGACAGACCGATACATCGACCGCATTACTGCAGAAGCTGCACCGATCCGTCTGTCAATCTCCCGTTCCATCCTTCCCTCACTCGTGAACAGGACCCCTAGATACTTAAACTCCTCCACTTGAGGCAGGTACTCCCCACCAACCTGAAGTGGGCAAGCCACCCTTTTCCGACTGAGGACCATGGCCTCGGATTTGGAGGTACTGATTTTCATCCCCACCGCTTCACACTCGGCTGCAAACCGTCCAAGTGCATGCTGAAGGTCCTGGCTTGAAGGGGCCAACACGACAACATCATCCGCAAAGAGCAGAGACGAAATCGTGTGGTCCCCAAACCTGACACCCTCCGGCCCCTGGCTGCGCCTAGAAATTCTGTCCATAAAAATTACGAACAGAACCGGTGACAAAGGGCAGCCCTGCCGGAGTCCAACATGCACAGGGAACAAGTCTGACTTACTGCCGGCAATGCGGACCAAGCTCCTGCTTCGGTCGTACAGGGACCTGACAGCCCTTAGTATAGGACCCAGGACCCCATATTCCCGAAGCACTCTCCACAGGATGCCGCGAGGGACACAGTCGAATGCCTTCTCCAAATCCACAAAACACATGTGGACTGGTTGGGCAAACTCCCATGAACCCTCCATCACCCTGTAGAGGGTATAGAGCTGGTCCAGTGTTCCACGGCCTGGATGAAAACCACACTGTTCCTCCTGAATCCGAGGTTCTACTATCGGCCGTATTCTCCTCTCCAGAACCCTGGCATAGACTTTCCCGGGGAGGCTGAGAAGTGTGATCCCCCTATAGTTGGAACACACCCTCCGGTCCCCCTTCTTAAAAAGAGGGACCACCACCCCGGTCTGCCATCCCAGAGGCACTGTCCCTGATTGCCACGCGATGTTGCACAGGCGTGTCAGCCAAGACAGCCCCACAACATCCAGAGACTTGAGATACTCAGGGCGGATCTCATCCACCCCCGGTGCCTTGCCACCGAGGAGTTTCTTAACCACCTCTGTGACTTCAGCCCGGGTGATGGACGAGTCCACCTCTGAGCCCTCATCCTCTGCTTCCTCAATGGAAGACGTGACGGCGGGATTGAGGAGATCCTCGAAGTACTCCTTCCACCGCCCGACGACATCCCCAGTTGCCCACCTCACCTCAACAGTTGCCCACCTCTACTGTAAACAGCGTTGGTAGGGCACTGTTTCCCTCTTCTGAGGCGCCGGACGGTTTGCCAGAATCTCTTCGAGGCCAGCCGATAGTCCTTCTCCATGGCCTCACCGAACTCCTCCCAGGCCCGAGTTTTTGCCTCCACAACCACCCGGGCTGCAGTCCACTTGGCCTGTCGGTACCCGTCAGCTGCCTCAGGAGTCCCACAAGCCAACCAGGCCTGATAGGACTCCTTCTTCAGCTTGACGGCATCCCTTACTTCCGGTGTCCACCACCGGGTTCAGGAATTGCCGCCTCGACAGGCACCGGAGACCTTACGGCCACAGCTCCGAGCGGCTGATTCGACAATGGCGGTGGAGAACATGGTCCACTCGGACTCAATATCTCCAGCCTCCCTCGGGATCCAGTCAAAACTCTGCCGGAGGTGGGAGTTAAAGATCTCTCTGACAGGAGACTCGGCCAGACGTTCCCAGCAGACCCTTACAGTACGCTTGGGCCTGCCGAGTCTGTCCAGCTTCCTCCCCCGCCATCGGATCCAACTCACAACCAGGTGGTGATCAGTTGACCGCTCCGCCCCTCTCTTCACCCGAGTGTCCAAGACATGTGGCCGCAGGTCAGATGAAACGACAACAAAGTCGATCATCGACCTGCGGCCTAGGGTGTCCTGGTGCCACTTGCACTGATGGACACCCTTATGCTTGAACATGGTGTTCGTTATGGACAAACTGTGACTAGCACAGAAGTCCAATAACTGAACACCGCTCGGGTTCAGATCAGGGGGGCTGTTCCTCCCAATCACGCCCCTCCAGGTGTCACTGTCGTTGCCCACGTGGGCGTTGAAGTCCCCCAGTAGAACGATAGAGTCCCCAGTCGGAGCACTTTCCAGCACCCCTCCCAGAGACTCCAAGAAGGTCGGGTACTCTGCACTGCTGTTCGGCCCGTAGGCACAAACAACAGTGAGAGACCTATTCCCGACCCGTAGGCGCAGGGAAACGACCCTCTCGTTCACCGGGGTAAACTCCAACACATGGCGGCAGAGCTGGGGAGTTATAAGCAAACCAACACCAGCCCGCCGCCTCTCACCATGGGCAACTCCAGAGTGGTGAAGAGTCCATCCTCTCTCAAGGAGTGTGGTTCCAGAGCCCAAGCCGTGTGTAGAGGTGATCCCGACTATCTCTAGTCGGAACCTCTCAACCTCATGCACCATCTCAGGCTCCTTCCCTGCCAGCGAGGTGACATTCCACGTCCCTAGAGCTAGTTTCCGTGTCCAGGGATCGGGTTGTCTAGGCCCCCGCCTTCGATTGCCGCCCGATCCTCTCTGCACCGGCCCCTTTTGGTCCCTCCCGGCCCCGGCCGGGCCCCATGGGGAAAGGCCCGGCCACCAGGCGCTCGCGAACGAGCCCCAACCCCGGGCCTGGCTCCAGGGTGGGGCCCCGGCTGCGCCATGCCGGGCGACGTCACAGAACACACGATTTCTTTCATCATTAAGGGGTCTTTTCAACACACGAACCAGAAATAGAACCGGGCAAGCTGAGTTCAGCTGCCCACAGTTGAAAGTGATGAATGTTGATGTCCTACTGGATTCAAACCCAGGTGACCCATGTGAGTGGCTGTGTCTTTAACCACTACACCACAGTGCTTTATGGTTGCCCACTGTCGGTATAAGAAGCTCGATATTATATCATTTTATCTCGCATTATCATTGCTCCAAGTTTGCATATTTCACTACACACCATTATCCACCGTGTTAAACTGACTAAAGTTTCTTGTTAAGTTTACCTCCACCACAAATAGCATCTATGAAATATATGGCTTTTGCCCCTGGCCGTTTTAACAGCTTATTAGCCAGTAACAGGCTTACTACTGTCTAACTTACTACTTGAACTTAACACAGTAAAAGCTATTTCATGGCACAAAAACTTTGTTTTTCTTTGGTTCGTGAATGACATTTATACAATAACTATCGATGTAGGTGAATATACCGACGTTTTTGTCAAGAGAAGAGACGAGAGAATCGTGGAGACCCCTAATATTTTACTGCCCAAGTTTTTTTTTAATCTAGCCTATATTACCCTAAAAATCCATCATGGATGCATCCAACAGATATAGTCGGCAAATAAAGTTTTATTTTAGGTTACCTCTAACGTAGCTACTGAAGCTTGTAGCCAGCAAAGTTTTGTCTATCCTGACCCAAAAGCATGCACGGATGTGTACTTCCAAAATGCACCAGATGTAGACCCAATATAACCATGAACAGTTTTATTTTAGGCTTACTACAACATAGCTGCTGAAGGTTGTAGCCAGCAAAGTTTTTATCTATCCAGAACAAATCCTTAGGCACAAATTGCTTTGACTGTGATGAGATTCGAACGTGAGACCTATTGGTTGCAGGTCTGCATCTCTAACCACTACGCTATTTAACAAGTCAGTGACAGCATGGTTGACATTTCTCTATTGGAAATGTTTTATATTTTGAGATACTGCCTTTTTGCTATTAGCTGTAGTCATCAAGATTGAAACAAAAAAAGTAATGAAATGTTTCTCTGTGTAATTTATCTAGAATATATGAAGTTGTCACTTTTGAATTTCTGAAAAAATTTACTTTTCCACAATATTCAAATTTTGAGATGCACCTGTATATGAAATTGATACGCTGTAAATATTTTATCTGCAACTATCTTACTTGAGCCCTAACCTGGGAACAATAATAAATAATATTTACCAAACAAAATAGTGTTGGACCCACAATGTACAACGACAGGAATTAGCACAGGTTTCCCACCCCATTGTGCAGGGGCAATCCCATCAGCCCTTGCCTAAAATTCCTACCAAGGGCAGTACTCTCTAGTGGAACTAAACAAATCTGATTTCAGTATATTACACTCCTGTTTGGCTACATAAGTTAAAAGTATTAAAACTAAAGCAGTAGTAATGAAAAGTTTAGCTCTTGGACCGCTCTTCGGTATCAGAAACTGGATCCAGAAATGGAAGTGGGTCTACCTTGGAATACTGAGAATGTGTTGCTTTTTTATTAATAAAGGGTTAGAATTCTAGTAAAAGCAATGGTATTAAAGTAGTAAGGGGAGACACTTAATTAGAAATACCAGAAATAGTATTTTATAATGAGAACAGGAGAGAGGAGGAAGTTTAGGAGATTGTTGAAGTCTAACACTTCCCCGAGTTGGTTTGACGGAAAGGAGAATAACACACCAGGAGCCGGGTCAATTCCAAACACGTATAATCATTTTATTGCAGAAGCTTCTGGGGACGGCGTGTCAGCCCCAACAACGTCCGAATATCAGCAGTAGCACAAGTACTATTTATACTATGAATACGCCTAGAAAGCGAGGGGCAGAGGTAGCCAAGTGTGTGTGTCATCTGTCATGTTATGTTCTTTGTCTTCTATGTGTTCGCGTAGCCCATCTTACCCTTGTGGTTTCTACCCTGTGCCTATTCTTAATCCACCCCTCCCCAGACTATGTGCCTGTGATATTTATCTGTCCCCATCTGTTTCCTGTTAGTCTGACACACAGGCATAGTCTGCTCTTCTTCCCCAGAAACAGCCTAAATAGATTTCCTGTTTTCAACTTACAACCTCAGTTTCAGCTTATGCCACATACATTCAATATTTTGCTTTAATGCTCACAACGGTTTGCCAGCTTATACATTGTTTATCCACAATAGGAAAGTAAAGGGAATGTTGAATGAAAAGGTTCAACATTTTATACAGTCATAGAAAGATTATAAAACAATGGGCCCCTGGGCACTGCACCTTTTAAAGCCTGAACACCACCAACGGCAAATGAAGCCAATAGCTTAATTATCGGCTTTACAACAGGATTTACACTGCATTCTCTCTTTTGTAGACAACACAATTTATCTGTATCCTGGACATGGGATTTACAACATAGAACTTACACACTCAAAGCAAACCGCTCATTTCAAAATCCTTCACAACCTCATCAAAGTCTGTTTTTATAAAAAACATTAGACTTTCAAGAGCCATAAGAGAAAATAGCCTGAAGACCTTTTTGGCTCGTGGGCCACATCAAGATTTTGATGGGTGTGTTGTTTTACTTTCCCTCAAAACTATTTTACTTTTTTATCTATTTGAAACTTTTGTCTTCCATCAAAATATAAAATTCTGTTCTCCACTCTAATCAGCAAATATTTTGCATTTCTTTCTCTAATGGTTGTCATGTCTGCACGCATGGCTAATCCCAGGTACACTTAAAGGCTTTGTCTCAAAGCTGTCAAAGGGTCTCTTTGCGACTCGATTTGAGTGCCCTAACTGCAATGTTAGGGTCTCTATCACTCCGCTGTGGAATAATGCTTGTTTCTAGAATCCTTGATAATACTGTGTCCCAAAATGTGTCTAAATGCCTTTTCATGTCTGTCACAGATGGGATTCCTGAAGTGGAGACACTTGGAGAGAAACAACAGGAAGACTACAATCATAAGAAGTCTCACCACTGTCCCCACTGTGAAAAAAATTTCTCATTTCTATCACTGTTAAAAAAACACATTAAGATCCATACTGGAGAGAAGCCTTACTCTTGTTCTGACTGTGGGAAGTGTTTCTCTCAATTAGGTCACCTTAAAGTTCACCAGCGCATACATACTGGTGATAAGCCTTACTCCTGTTCTGACTGTGGGAAGTGTTTCTCTCGATTAGGTCACCTTAAAATTCACCAGCGCGTACATACTGGTGAAAAGCCTTACTCCTGTTCTGACTGTGGGAAGTGTTTCTCTCGATTAGGTATTCTTAAAATTCACCAGCGCATACATACTGGTGATAAGCCTTACTCCTGTTCTGACTGTGGGAAGTGTTTCTCTCGATTATGTAGCCTTAAAATTCATTGGCGCATACATACTGGTGATAAGCCTTACTCCTGTTCTGACTGTGGGAAGTGTTTCTCTCGTTTAGGTAACCTTAAAGTTCACCAGCGCATACATACTGGTGATAAGCCTTACTCCTGTTCTGACTGTGGGAAGTGTTTCTCTCGATTAGGTGATCTTAAAATTCACCAGCGCATACATACTGGTGAAAAGCCTTACTCCTGTTCTGACTGTGGGAAGTGTTTCTCTCGATTAGGTAACCTTAAAATTCACCAACGCATACATACTGGTGAAAAGCCTTACTCCTGTTCTGACTGTGGGAATTGTTTTTCTCGATTAGGTCGCCTTAAATTTCATCAGCGCATACATACTGGTGATAAGCCTTACTCCTGTTCTGACTGTGGGAAGTGTTTTTCTCATTTAGGTCGGCTTAAAGTTCATCAGCTCATACATACTGGTGATAAGCCTTACTCCTGTTCTGACTGTGGGAAGTGTTTCTCTCGATTAGGTAACCTTAAAGTTCACCAGCGCATACATACTGGTGATAAGCCTTACTCCTGTTCTGACTGTGGGAAGTGTTTCTCTCGATTAGGTCACCTTAAAGTTCACCAGCGCATACATACTGGTGATAAGCCCTACTCCTGTTCTGACTGTGGGAAGTGTTTCTCTCGATTAGGTTGCCTTAAAATTCATCAGCGCATACATACTGATGATAAGCCTTATTCCTGTTCTGTCTGTGGAAAGTGTTTATCTCGATTAGGTAGCCTTAAAATTCACCAGCGCATACATACTGGTGATAAGCCTTACTCCTGTTCTGACTGTGGGAAGTGTTTCTTTCGATTAGGTGATCTTAATATTCACCAGCGCATACATACTGGTGAAAAGCCTTACTCCTGTTCTGACTGTGGGAAATGTTTCTCTCGATTAGGTCACCAGAAAGTTCACCAGCGCATACATACTGGTGATAAGCCTTACTCCTGTTCTGACTGTGGGAAGTGTTTCTCTCATTTAGGTCACCTTAAAATTCACCAGCGCATACATACTGGTGATAAGCCTTACTCCTGTTCTGACTGTGGGAATTGTTTTATCTCATCATTTAAACTTACTATACATCAGAGAGTCCATACTGGTGGTAAGCCTTACATGTCCACAGAAGCTTCCTCACTTCCATCATATCCTGGTAGAGACTTACAGAATGAGTTGGTGACATGAAAAGGGAAACAGTAAGAGGGGATTGGTTGTTTGTATCACTTTATACTGGATGTGTGTTTCTTAATTTTCAATCCTTCTATATTTGCATAGATTCTGTATGTCGGTATTAAAGATCTGCTTCATCATTTGGACAAATATTTTGAGTACTTTTATTTATTTTTTTGCGAAAATACTCCTAGAGTAGCCAAGGCAGTATTGCCTGGAAGCTTTTGTTAAAAAAATTACTTCTGTGTTGTTATTGTGTGTTTGTGTGTTCTGATCCGACCTTTTGATACCTAGGGGAAGAAATTGGCTTTAATCACTTTGATATTAATTTAATGTATAAACTGCCTAAATATAGTTTGATATTGTGTTACCAGAATAGACACAATTATCTAAGATCTAGGAGGGCTAGAAGAATATGGGGCACAGTTTACCCCATTAGTTGTCTAGATGGCATTTCATTATCAGATTAATCTGATACTGTTAGCTGTGTTACAGCTTTGATAGAAAAAAGTTTAGTTTCATTCGATTTCACTGCATTGAATTTTTCTTGTTTTATGTAGTAGATTACGTGAGATTATTGATGAATGTATGTTTTGTTACAAGTTTACACTGCGTTCACAATTATTAGGCACATTGTTCAACAATAAAATAAATCTTGAAATGCAATCACAATGCTTTATGTCAATTCAAAATATCATTGAACTTCAGTGAGTCATTGAACAGTGAACAGTGAGTTTTGATCTTTTTCAGGGGAATATATAAGGGTGCACAATTATTAGGCAACAATTGGTGGGCAGAATTATTAAGCATCAAAATTGCAAAAACAACTTCTCTCAACTTTTCAAAAAAAGAACCATAAACATGCATTTCATGATATGGAAGTTGAATATGATCTCCATTAGCTGATGCACAAACTACACTTCCTGTGGTCCACAGTAAAAATACCAGCTTGGCAAAACAAGAAAATAGATGAATACAGAATTACAAATAGTAGGATTGTACAGTATTTACACATTTTATGTTACTATCCTGACAATATTAACACATTTATTATCACTACAGTAAATGTCAGCAATGCACATTTGATTTCGAAATCTGCTTTGTTCTATGTTTTAAAAAAGATGAGCTGAAAGGGAGTCCCATTCTACCTTTGTACAATTCTAACCAATACAATTATGACAAAGGTTGCCATCGTTGTGGCTTGACTGACCATTGGGTACGCGATTGTCCTGAAAAGGACACAAGAGAAGATGGACAAATGAATAGGGACAATTTTAATTCCGGTGGATTTACAGTGAACAACCCAAGAGCACATAGGACTGAAAATGACCAGGGACGGGGTGGTCCGGGGCACATCTACCGGTGAGATCGATCCATTACATGACCCGCACATATTGATGTTATGCAGACACTTAATGTACAAGCTTTTAGAGAAAATGTAGAGTACCAAGTTAAACCCACGATGTTTCTTACAATTAATGGTAAACAGAATTTGTGGTTGATTCCGGAGTGGGATATTCTGTCCTTAGAGCCCAGGAATGGGATCCGCTTCCGAAATTAAGTGGTAGAACTATAATTACAGTAGGGGCAAGTGGGGGACACACCACTGAGCGATTTACAACCCCTCTGTCGGTTATAGACGACGAACGCCAGCGTTATCCAAGACATTCATTTCTGTTTTCCAATTGTTGTCCAGTTAATTTGTTAGCTAGGGATTTGATGACACAGTTAGGGATCACATTAGAATGTTCAGACAAAGGCATGCGAATTAAACATACTGTTTTGCAAGCATTTCAAAATAGTGTTCAGTCTGTTGATTATTGTTATTCATGGGATTTAGAGCTGTTTCACATGAGTTGGTAAATAAGGCGATGAATAGAGTAGAAACTGGTTCGGCTTTGTTTATGGATATGAGCGACTTGCGTTGCTCGGCGAAGGTTTCAGAGAGTCAGGATGTTGGTTTTGAGAAAGTGTGGTTCGACAATGGTAAAAGTGATTTTTTGGCAGGTGAATATGTATACTGGTCTTTGGAGGGTTTTTGTGCCTGGTCTGTGCGGAAGGTGAGAGAGGTGTCTCGCTTTTTTGATGTGGAGGGTTCAGACCCCCATGTTCCCCTTGCTAAACCTGTGTTTGGCACGTGGGCTAGCTTGGGTCCTTGGGTGAGGGGGTGCAATACAGTAGTGGACTGGGTCCCTTGTCACATGGTGGGAGTGGAATTCTCCGCGGCAGCCCAGGCCTATACAGAGAGGTTTGGGTGCCCCGTTTTGGGAAAACGGGAAGTACATCTTGTGCCGCATGAGGACTGGGTCCGCCAGGTCTGTGCAGTCCAGGTGGCTGCTACAGATCCTGGGTTAGTGGAAGTTCCACCCTCCTTGTGGTCACAGCATAAATATGATGTTGGGTTAATTAACAATGCACAGCCTCTTGTAGTTACACCTAGAGGACCCCATAGACCATGCCAGGCTCAATACCCACAGAAAGCAGAGGCTATTGAAGGGATAGCTCCCGTGTTTAAAGCATTGTTAGAAAAAGGCATAATTGTTTCATGTCCAAACAGCCCTTGTCGCACTCCTATTTTCCCAGTAAAGAAAGCCAAAGTTGTTGGACAACCTGTGGCTTGGCGATTTGTACAAGATGAAGCAGTATATGCGCGCACCGATTGTACCTGATCCATATACAATTATGACCCAGGTTCCGAGCAATAGTAATTTCTTCTCAGTGGTCGACCTAGCCAACGCTTTTTTTAGCATTCCTGTGCACAAGGATTCGCAATTTCGGTTCGCTTTAGAATTTTCCGGCCAATTGTACACGTGGACGAGATTACATCAGGGTTATTGTGAATCTCCTGCCGTGTTTGCGACCGCGCTAAAAGATCACTCGGAGGGGTTTCAATTTAAACATGGTAGTACTCTGATCCAATACGTTGATGATCTTCTTGTCTGTTCCCCAGATAAAGATACGTGTGAAAAAGACACTGTGCTGTTGTTACAGTACTTGGCCTCGCAAGGTCATGAAGCCAGTTTGAATAAATTGCAGTTTGTCCAGAAGGAGGTTATTTTTCTGGGCCATAAACTAACACCAGAGGGTAAAAGTCTCAGTACAGACAGAATAGAAGCAATTGTTGGCATCCCAAAGCCTCTTACTAAAACTCAACTTCTGTCCTTTCTGGGCATGACAGGTTTCTGTAGACAATGGGTTCCTGAATATGCCCGCTTGGTACAGCCCTTACAGGACATGGCCTATGGCCAGAAGCGGGCTTCACATGATAGAGTTGTGTGGACTCCTGAGGGGGATGCTTCCTTTACTTCTCTGAAACAGGCCCTAACTACCTCTCCTACTTTAGGGCTCCCCGATCCTAAAAAGAAGTTTATCCAAGCAGTGTGTGAAAAGGATGGTTATATGTCCTCTGTATTGATGCAGAAACATGGAGATAAGTTGAGGCCAATTGCATACTTTTCTTCCAAATTGGATGCTGTGGCACAAGGAATTCCTTATTGTCTGAAGGCTGTGGCAGCGGTGGCTGATGCTGTGGTAGCGGTGGCTGATCACGACCTTTGGTGTGTTATCAGCCACTTGAGCTACAGGTTCCTCACTCTGTTGCCTCCATTTTGTTGGAACACAAGACTAGTCATCTGTCAGGTTCTAGGTTTCTGCATTACCATAACATTTTGTTGTCGTTGCCCCATCTCACTGTTGTAAGGAGTCCTGTTTTAAATCCAGCCACTATCCTCCCCACAGAGGTAGATGGCGAACCGAATGACTGCCTTGCTGCTATTAACCAACAGTGTACCTCTCGTGATGACTTGTCTGATGAACCTCTACCAAATAGTGATCTTGTTTTTTATGTTGATGGGTCTGCCAGTAAATCTCCTACTTCCACTGTTAATAATGTTGGATATGCCATTGTCACTGATCATGTTTCCGTTCCCAAACTACTGGGATGATGATATCATAAAAAATCATGTTGTGTAAGATTGTGTTTAAAGCTTAGTGAGTTGATGTTTCATGTTTAAGAATAAAACTGGTTAAAAGTTATGAGGGGCCGTGTAAGACATTATTTATTCTGATACTCTCACATACATACATTCTCCTTTCACATACATATATTTTCACTCTCACATACATACATTCTCCTTTCACGAACATATATTTTCACTCTCACACATACATACATTCTCCTTTCACATACATACATTTTCACCCTCACATATGTACATTCTCCTTTCACATACATATATTTTCACTCTCACACATATGTACATTCTCCTTTCACATACATATATTTTCACTCTAACATACATACAGTTTTTTCTCTCAAGAATATATTTTTAACTCACACTTTCATACATTTTACTCTTATATTTCTATATTTTAACTCACACACAAATATATTTTTCTCTCATATTTCTAAATTTAACATACATATTCCTACATTTTTGATCTCATGCACATGCAGTCACAATTTTAAATAATATATGTATATAAGCAGAAAATGTATGCATGTGTAAAGAAAATATATTTATGTGAGAGAAGAATGTATGTGTGTGAGAGACAAAGTATAGTGGAAACGGAAGGAGTATAGTTGAAACGGATGGCAGAACATTTCTCGCGATGTGATTGGCTGAGAAACTCGAGCAGAGTCTTGTTCAGGTCGCGATCAGCATGGACGACGAACGCTTTGCAGCGAGCCATTGGAGTTTTAAGAACTATTTTAACATGCTCTGATACTATTTCAGAGACTACTTTTCAGACCAGGGGGCAACTCACCCCATATGGAAAATAAATATATTTTTGCAATTATAGAAAATACGTTACAAAATGTATTTTGAAGCCCGTATTAAAATGCTTTTTTCAGGTCCTGTGAAAGTAAAAAGATGAAATGTAATTACCGATGTATTGATTATATCACATTTAAGTTCTTGTTTGACATTGAAGTATAAATCTGCCTTGAAGCCTCTCATGATGTTAAAAGGGAGAGGTTGTAAGAGAAGATAAGAGGGGAGGAAGTGGAATGTAAAGGTGTTGCTGGGGGTGGGAAGGGGAGTGGGGTGGTGGCTAACGCTGTGAGTCGATTTCTCTGGGCTACATGTCTAAGCAGGAGGCAATTGGAAAGGTAGGCCATGAGCTGCCTCACACTCCGGTACGGTAGGTGGCGGTATATGCACTTTCAATGGATGCGATCAGCCATTCATTTAAGAGGAGAAGAACAGAAGCGATAGCCAACTGTTTAAGCAGAAGAGGAAGAATTTGCACTTGTATGTATCGGAGCAGTTGGTTTAATAGTTTCCAAGACATCAGGCACTTTTCGTGAATTACGAACATAGATCCATTTCGCTAAAATGGTAAGTGGTTACATAACAGTATTTGTCTTTGTTACTCTGTGTTGTAACCCTTCCCTGCTATGCACCTCCGACTTGCTAAAATATTGTTTTTAAAACCAACTTATTTTACTACTTTGATTTATGATATGGAACTGTTCGATATCTGCCAAAAGATTAAGCATACGTATTGTTAGGATCGTAAGAAAAAACATTCGTAAATTGGTATGTTCGTAATAAAGGTCATACGTAAAACATGAACCGTAAGCGTGAAATTAGATCTGTGAACGCACAAACACCCTTTAACGACATTATATTCTTAAATTTCGTCTCAATGTATTTCCTTAGAAATCGTTTTTCTATGTACAACCTTTTGTCAGTAATCTGGCATCTGCAAAGATATGACCCAAACCTAGCTCTTTGAACCTGTAAAGCTAGCAACAATAAGTTTGACGGCCTGGCCCAGTGCTCTACCAAAGCCTTGTCTACCAAAGCCTGATTTAATGTTCAAAATTAAAGTCCATAGCTGTTCTTTTAGGACTGCATAACGATATTACACCAGTAGTCTATCATTGGTTTAGGCGTTAGGTAAAAATACTTGTAAGAATGACAAAAACACAGTATACCAGTGCATAGAATATCCTGGTGATTTGGGTCCAGATATTCCTTTTAAATATTACAGTCTGGCATGTGCTATTTAATAGCTGTTCTGTATATAGTATTAATGGTGGCTGTATGTGGCCGGGAACTTCTGTAGTGATTGCATAATATTTTAACACTTTCTCATTTTGCAGCAACAACCTAGAGGGTTAAAAACAAATTCCCATATACCAACGCTGTTTGAGTATTTGAGACCACAACAAGTGTGTAGGCCTACACAACAATACAATTTCTATAAGTTTAAGTGATTTTCATTACACATGAAACGTATGCACAAACAAAGAACAGTTACATGAAAATCAGCTTTTACAATTAAGAGACTTTTTAAATTGAAATCGTACAGGATACCTATTTCTGGTTTCCTGATTTTCACTGCATCTGTCTTTGAAAATGAATTCATATAAATTAGAATCGTATTCCATATTTAGGTTTTAGGAGCACAAACACTATGGCCAGTCAGACAAACAATTATTCCATGTCGTTGACGATCGGCAACGTTATATAGAGAACTAATGAAATAGGGGTTAAGTGTCCATTGTCTGTCTCCATCACAGTGGATGAACGACCCAACCCAGTGGCCGGAGGGGTCATATCCTGATATTTACAACCACCTTATTGAATCTTCAGTTAATGTATTTATGACATCTGTCATTTTGTTTTGCTGTATTGGTAGTCTTTCCAATGTGACATTACTGTGAACTAAGGTAGGCTATAATGTACAGTAGACAATAATTCCATCCTCACCCTGTCACATACAGTTCACAAACACATGCACAAATGTACTGATTATTGATGCAACACGCCAAATAATTCAAGGGAACGCCGTGCACCAACCTGACATGAATTTTCATCCTCTCATATAGGGATTTACACTGCTAGCAAATTGAGGAATTACAAATTATGAAGTAAAATCTCCTCAGGGAAGTGCATTTTCAGAATGTTCTATGTATGGCCTTTTCATTGCAGATTCATGCACTTCTTTGAATTAACATTATAACTGTTGTCTTTAGCATCATTAACTAACCTGTGATGAAGTGTTTGCCACAGATATCAATGTGTTGACTGGACGGGTCCCATAGTTGACCATTTTCACCCTCTCTGCGGATGACCTGAAGCCACAGATCTCTTCTTTTGCTTTCCTTCACGTCTTTGGGAAGTAAAGGAAAGCGTAAACATTTTTTTTTTCTTTTTTCTCTTATTCAACATGCAAAACACAATGCATCATCTTTATGGCATGGTACCAGTAACATTTCCAATTATGTGCCATTGACTTCTACACATTTATAGTGCTAGCTTCCCCCAAAAGGGAAGTGATTGTTCGGACAAGAGAAATGTGACGTACAGCTGCTTTCATCTACAAAACCGATTCCAAAAAAGTTGGAACATTGTACTTGTGAGTAAAAAAGGGATGGAATAATTTACAAATCTCATGAACTTATATTTAATTCACAATAGAATATAGATAAAATATTGAATGTTGAAAGTGAGACATTTTGTAATGTCATGCCAAATATTGGCTCATTTTGGATTTCATTTGTGCTACACATTCCAAAACAGTTGGGACAAGTAGCAATAAGAGGCTGGAAAAGTTAAATGTACAGATAAGGAACAGCTGGAAGACCAATTTGCAACTTATTATGTCAATTGGCAACATGATTGTGTATAAAAAGAGCCTCTCAGAGTGTATTGAAATATTGTCGGTGAACACAATCCAGCGTGCCATTCACCGTTGCCGGCTAAAACTCTATAGGTCAAAAAAGAAGCCGTATCTAAACAGGATCCAGAAGCGCAGGCGTTTTCTCTGGGCCAAGGATCATTTAAAATGGACTGTGGCAAAGTGGAAAAGTGTTCTGTGGTCAGACTAATCAAAATTTGAAGTTCATTTTGGAAAACTGGGACGCCATGTCATCCGGACTAAAGAGGACAAGGACAACCCAAGTTGTTATCATCGCTCAGTTCAGAAGCCTGCATCTCTGATGGTATGGGGTTGCATGAGTGCGTGTGGCATGGGCAGCCTACACATCTGGAAAGGCACCATCAATGCTAAGTTATATCCAAGTTCTAGCACATCCATTCAGACGTCGTCTCTTTCAGGGAAGACCTTGCATTTTCCAACATGACAATGCCAGACCACATACTGCATCAATTACAATGTCATGGCTGCATAGAAGAAAGATCCAGGTACTGAAATTGCCAGCCTGCAGTCCAGATCTTTCACACATAGAAAACATTTGGCGCATCATAAAGACAAAGGTGCTACAAAGAAGACCTAAGACAGTTGAGCAACTAGAAGCCTGTATTAGACAGGAATGGGACAACATTCCTATTCGTAAACTTGAGCAACTTGTCTCCTCAGTCCCCAGAAGTTTGCAGTCTGTTTTAAAAAGAGGGGATGCCACACAGTGGTAAACATGGCCTTGTCCCAACTTTTTTGAGGTGTGTTGATGCCATGAAATTTAAAATCTACTTATTTTGTGATACATTTTCTCAGTTTAAACATTTGATATGTCATCTATGTTGTATTCTGAATATAAGTTTGAAATTTGAAACTTCCACATCATTGCATTCGGTTTTTATTCACACTTTAAATTTTTTATTGTACAGTATCCCAACTTTTTTGGAATCGGGTTTGTATATGCAGCTGTGCTCAAAAGTTTGCATACCCTGCAGAAATAGTGAAATTCTGGGAGTGATTTTGAAATCACAATCATGCAACGTTTTTCTTCATTTTACTTAAGGATAGTGACCATATGAAGCCATTTATTACAGACACACCAGGTGACACAGTTTTAAATGGCTATTAAGTGTGAATTTCCCACACCTTTGGTGTTTTAAATAGCAATTTTCATCAATGAGTTCGTTAGCTCACACGTTGATGCACTGAGCAGGCGAGATACAGAGCCATGGGGAGCAGAATAGAACTGTCCAAAGACCTGCGTAACAAGGTAATGGAACTTCATAAAGATGGAAAAGGATATAAAAAGATATTCAAAGCCTTGCAAATACCAGTCAGTTCTGTTCAATCACTTATTAAGAAGTGCAAAATTCAGGCATCTCTTTAAACCAAGCCACAGTCAGGTAGACCAAGAAAGATTTCATCCAAAACTGGCAGAAGAATTGTTCGGGATAAATGGAAAAAACCGACAGGTAACCTCAGGAGAAATACAGGCATCTCTGGAAAAAGTCGGTGTGGTAGTTGCAAGGAGCACAATACGAAGATACTTGAACAAAATTGAGACTTCAGACAATTAGAATTCTTCAGCACGAAAGCTGCGCATGGGACGCCTTTGGACTTTCCAGCATGACCCTAAGCACAAGGCCAAGTTGACCCTCCAGTGGTTACAGCAGAAAAAGGTGAAGGTTCTGGAGTGGCCATCAATCTCCTGACCTTAATATCATCGAGGGAGATCTCAAAAGTGCGTTTATGCTAGACGACCAAAGACTTTGCCTAACCTGGAGGCATTTTGCCAAAACGAAGGGGCAGCTATACCACCAGCAATAATTCAAAGCCTCATAGACAACTATTACAAAAGACGCCCACCTAACAATTACTGACCGCTATGTGTCCTTGCATAAAAGAATGTGTTAACTTTATAATTATTGGAGGACGTGTAAGAACTATGGAATATCAACATCATGGAAATAAAGATTCTCCCCTGACTACCGGTTGCATTAATTTTGTTCATGGATCAAAAGTGGACAGAATCTAACACATGGTTGGTCTTCAATAAATAATGTAGTAGTTAATTGTAATGATTAACACAGATGAAATCATAGCCTACTGTCCTTCCAATGGATATGGGCAATACTGACTCCTATGAATGAAATGTCCTGAAATATAACTTAATAATTCACTGAATGACTCGAATAGATCAGTTGAAATTCCCATCACTATTCCAAATATCCAATCGACCCCCACTCCTAAACAAATATTCTTGTCCAGTACTTTTCTGTACCTTTCAATACATGAGGGTAGCTATACATCACTTCCCTCTCGCTTGAACGGCCACGACCCCTTTTGGGGGAATGCGAGCACTGTAAAAGTCCCAGTGCGGGTATGGACACTTGGAAATATTACTGGCACCATCCCTGAGAACCTGCTGTGTTTTGCGCATCAAACAAGAAAAAAACTCTAGTTTACGCTTTTCTTTTCTTCCCCATAGAGTGAAGAAGACTAAAATAAATATATTAATTTTAGTATCTTTTGTCCTTCTCTAATTTTTAATAGCTCACTATCCATATGATCTACAAATCTACAAACACGTGGTGTGTTCCTTTACCTTTCCTCTATTGTACAATTCTCTGTATAAAATTTAGTAACTACAATTTTGTTATTAAATCTCTACCTAATTTACATGAACTTTTTTTGAATAGCTTCCAATCCAGATGACATGGACTTCCAAAACCACTTTTTAGAGTGGTTTTAGAAGTATGCCCCTTAGTTTTGCCTTTTTAGATTTCGGTAAATTTACAGGAATTTATCTTTCTAAACGCCTTTTTAATAGCTCACTATCCATTTGAGTTAGAGATCTAAAAACATGTTGTGTTCCATAACCTCTCTTCTGGTAGGTACACATCTTTATTTCCAAATTAAATATCTGCATTTCATTTTAAAATGACATGCATTATTACCACTCAATTACCTAATTCACATGAACTATTTTTAAAAGCTTCCTATCCAGAGGACATGCACCCCTAAAACCACTTTAATTTCTTTACTGACCTTCTTTATATACAGTATGCCCCTTAGTTTTATTTAACCTTCTCTACAATCCTTTTTTAATAGCTTACTATCCATATGAGCTAGAGATAGGGCTGGGCGATAATGGGATCGCGATAAAATTAGGGTCGATAACGATGATCAACTTGGACATAGATCTATCTATAGAGTAAAATAACAGCCTAACCCCCAGCAGAAATAAATGCCATTTCATTCAAGAAGGTGGCGGTAATGCGCAACAAAAGTTGTTTGCCAGCCGACAAAAAAAAATCAATAGAAGTAGTTTTTGGCTGGCACGCATGAGTTACCGGCGTTGAAGTAAATGGAAGAAACAAGTGGAAGTGGAACCGAGGGGCATGGGCAAGAAAGCGACGTTGAAAGTGAACTTGCCTTATCCTCCAAAGCCGAGGAAGTTGTTGACAAAAAAGGTAACAAAACGTCAATTATATGGAAGTGGTTTGGATATCTCAAAAGTAATGAAGCGCTGATTAAAACGGTCTGCAAAATATGCCGTCTGTCTGTGTCGACCAAGATGGGAAACGCAACAAATCTTTTCCATCACTTGAAAAGGTACCATCCCAGTGACCATACCGAGAGTTTGAAAATGCGGGCCCATGTTAACGTTAGTCCGCCCACAAGTTTTGTCCAAAGTTCTAGTGGTTCTCATGCTGTTAGCAGCGTTAGTGGGGCTGAAAAACAATCAATCGTGTCGTTTTTTGCGACCATTGCCCCATATGAAAAAGGAGCAAGGATGCAACCAGCGCAGTTACTTGCTTTATCGCGAAACGCATGATTCCCCTGAGCACAGTGGAGAAAGACGAATTCAGGAAATTGAATAAAGGTATGAACTCCCAGGTAGAAAATACTTTTCCAAAATGGCACTGCCTCATCTTTACGAAGAGTGCTGTGTAAAGCTGGAAATTCAGCTAAGGGATTTGCCTCAACCACCACCTATGGTCCAGCTGTACAACTGAGCCATATATGAGCCTCACAGTTCATTACATAGACGAGGATTGGACTCTTCAAAGCAGATGCTTGCAGACGGCATATTTTCTGGAAGACCATACTGCCGAAATGATCAGCCAGGGTCTGGAGGATGCACTCGCATCTTGGGGCCATAGTGAAGACCGACAGGTGTGCATCACCACGGACAATGGGGCAAACATTGTCAAGGCTGTTTCACTTAAAGATTGTAATCGCCTGCAGTGTTTTGGTCACTGGCTGCATCTAGCCAGTGATAAGTAAATTAACACATCCCTTTGGCAGAGGAAATATAATAATGATAATAATTAACTATAATAATGGTCATAAATTAGCTTTTGTGATAATACATTATTAGTGTTAAAATAATTTTTATTATCCTTTGCCTAGTTACAAGTACAAGTTGTACAGCATGTGCCTATTCTGTTTTCTTCTTTATCTTCAGAGAGAAGTGTGAGAGAAGAGAATCCAAATAGCCATGGGTGTGTGCAAAAAAGTGGTCAGTGCTTTTTCTTTCTCATGGAAAAAGAAAAGACAACTAGCAGCAGCTCCAGAGGAGCTCGAACTACCCAAGCACAAGTTAATCACCGAATCACCCACATGGTGGGGGTCTCGCCATGCAATGATGGCACGAGTGTTGGAGCAGGAGAAGGCCATTGCAAAAGCTGATAAAAAATGGGGGGGGGGGCAGAGGAGATGCTGTAGCATCTACAACAGCCAAAATGCAGAAGACACTGGGCAGCTTTTTCAAGATGTCCTACTCTCTTGCTACTTCTGGTCTTACAGACCAGCAGGCTATTGAGACTAAACTGAAAAATGACCTGCTAGCTCCTCATGCAGACAGCGAGACCAACCCCCTGGCATGGTGGAACATCCACTCAACAGCATACCCCAGAGTGAGCCTCCTGGCAAAGTGGTGCCTGTATATTCCTGCAATATTGTGTCCTGCCACAGGGCTGCTTTGAAGCCAGACACTGTGGACAGACTAGTCTTTCTGGCCAAACCCTATAATGGGGTTACAAATTATGTGCACTAGCTAAAAGATATAGCATAATTGACTGGTTTACAATTACAATGTTTACATTTTGCACATTTTACTCAGATTTCTACCTCTAAAGTACTTGAGGGATGCAAAACCAGTACATAATTAATGTTATGTTACAAGTTGAGTACTTAAATGTGCCAGGGCTTTTGTGATACACTTGCTTGCTTTTTTTTTCTTGATGTTTGCTACCCTGCCAAAAGTAATGTGGTAGTAGTCACAGCTTTTTGTTTTATTTACATTTGCATTTAAATTACTAACTTGTACCGTCTTGTTAACGCAGATAACGCTTGTTTGCACAGTTAACTGTTAAATTATGTTCTATTTTTTATGTTAATAAACTATTCTAAAGTTTAATGAACCCTCTGGTTTCTTCAGGCTTCAGTCATTATCAGGATACTCTTCAAACTGGCTGCATTATGAAATTATATATTGTGATGAATATCGATATCGATCAATATGGAAAAGATTATTGTGATCATATTTTTTGCAATATCGCCCAGCCGTAGCTAGAGATCTACGGACAAGTGTAGTGTGTTCTTTTCCCCCGACTCTCACTGATAATTGTTATACAACATTTCTTGCCATTTTTATTTTTTGTAATTGTTTTAACTTTTTTGATTTCTTGTGTGTAAGTTGTTTTCATTCTTTAGTGCAGAGGTGTCAAACCGGTTCCATGGAGGGATGATTTGTCTGCAGGTTTTCACTCTCACCTTGTACTTGATTAATTAGGTCACTAATTGGTTAGTTTCTACCCTCACCTGGTTTTAGATCTGAACTGGGAACCAATTTAAAGGAAAAACCTTCAGACACTCCGCCCTCAGTGGAACCAGTTTGACACCGCTGCTTTAGTGTATTCAGGATATGCTTGCACTGAAACCAGACATTTATTTAATTTCATCCATTTATTTGCCTAGTTTGAGCCATTGATCACAGTGCCTCTTACCCTGTGGACCTACTTGCAATGATTATTTTGCTCCAGTGGTTATTGCAATTAATGAAACACAATTATGTTAAAATTCCTCACCTACAAAGGAGAACGAGATGGTCGTTTCCCTTCGCCTACGGGTCGGGGATCGGTCTCTCACTGTTGTTTGTGCCTACGGGCCTAACGACAGTGCCGAGTACCCAACCTTCTTGGAGTCTCTGGGAGGGGTGCTGGAAAGTGCTCCGACTGGGGACTCTATCGTTCTACTGGGGGACTTCAACGCCCACGTGGGCAACGACAGTGACACCTGGAGGGGCGTGATTGGGAGGAACGGCCCCCCTGATCTGAACCCGAGTGGTGTTCAGTTATTGGACTTCTGTGCTAGTCACAGTTTATCCATAACGAACACCATGTTCAAGCATAAGGGTGTCCATCAGTGCACGTGGCGCCAGGACACCCTAGGCCGCAGGTCGATGATCGACTTTGTTGTCGTTTCATCTGACCTGCGGCCGTATGTCTTGTACACTCGGGTGAAGAGAGGGGCGGAGCTGTCAACTGGTGGTTGGATCCGATGGCGGGGGAGGAAGCTGAACAGACTCGGCAGGCCCAAGCGTACTGTAAGGGTCTGCTGGGAACGTCTGGCCGAGTCTCCTGTCAGAGAGATCTTTAACTCCCACCTCCGGCAGAGCTTCGACTGAATCCCGAGGGAGGCTGGAGATATTGAGTCCGAGTGGACCATGTTCTCCACCGCCATTGTCGAAGCGGCCGCTCGGAGCTGTGGCCGTCAGGTCTCCGGTGCCTGTCGAGGCGGCAATCCCCGAACCCGGTGGTTGACACGGGAAGTACGGGATGCCGTCAAGCTGAAGAAGGAGTCCTATCAGGCCTGGTTGGCTATCAGGCCTCCTGAGGCAGCTGACTGGTACCGACAGGCCAGGGGGACTGCAGCCCGGGTGGTTGTGGAGGCAAAAACTCGGGCCTGGGAGGAGTTCGGTGAGGCCATGGAGAAGGACTATCGGCTGGCCTCGAATAGATTCTGGCAAACCGTACGGCGCCTGGGGAGAGGGTAACGGTGCCCTACCAACACTGAGGAAGCAGAGGATGAGGGCTCAGAGGTGGACTCGTCCATCACCCGGGCTGAGGTCACAGAGGTGGTCAAGAAACTCCTCGGTGGCAAGGCACCGGGGGTGGATGAGATCCGCCCTGAGTACCTCAAGTCTCTGGATGTTGTGGGGCTGTCTTGGTTGACACGCCTGTGCAACATCGCGTGGCGGTCAGGGGCAGTGCCTCTGGGATGGCAGACTGGGATGGTGGTCCCTCTTTTTAACAAGGGGACCGGTGGGTGTGTTCCAACTATTGGGGGATCACACTTCTCAGCCTCCCCGGGAAAGTCTATGCCAGGGTACTGGAGTGGAGAATTTGGCCGATAGTAGAACCTCGGATTCAGGAGGAACAGTGTGGTTTTCGTCCGGCCGTGGAACACTGGACCAACTCTATACCCTCTACGGGGTGTTGGAGGGTTCATGGGAGTTTGCCCAACCAATCCACATGTGTTTTGTGGATTTGGAGAAGGCATTCGACTGGGTCCCTCGCGGCATCCTGTGGATAGTGCTTCAGGAATATGGGGTCCTGGGTCCTTTGCTAAGGGCTGTCAGGTCCCTGTATGACCGAAGCAGGACCTTGGTCCGCATTGCCGGCAGTAATTCTGACTTGTTCCCAGTGCATGTTGGACTCCGGCAGGGCTGCCCTTTGTCGCCGGTTCTGTTCGTAATTTTTATGGACAGAATTTCTAGGCGAAGCCAGGGGCTGGAGGGTGTCAGCTTTGGGGATCACACGATTTAGTCTCTGCTCTTTGCGGATTATGTTGTCGTGTTGGCCCCTTCAAACCAAGACCTTCAGCATGCACTGGGACGGTTTGCAGCCAAGTGTGAAGCGGTGGGGATGAAAATCAGTACCTCCAAATCCGAGGCCATGGTCCTCAGTCGAAAAAGGGTTGCTTGCCCACTTCAGGTTGGTGGAGAGTGCCTGCCTCAAGTGGAGTTTAAGTATCTAGGGGTCCTGTTCATGAGTGAGGGAAGGATGGAACGAGAGATTGACAGATGGATCGGTGCAGCTTCTGCAGTAATGCATTCGATGTGTCGGTCTGTAGAGCTGAGCCGCAAAGCTCTCGATTTACCGGTCAATCTACATTCCTACTCTCACCTATGGTCATGAGCTTTGGATCATGACCGAACGGACAAGATCCCGGATACAGGAGGACGAAATGAGCTTTCTCCGCAGGGTGGCTGGGCGTTCCCTTAGGGTGAGAAGCTTGGTCACCCGGGAGGAGCTCAGAGTAGAGCCGCTGGTCCACCACATCGAGAGGGGTCAGCTGAGGTGGCTTGGGCATCTGTTTAGGATGCCTCCGGAACGCCTTCCTGGGAAGGTGTTCCGGTCCCGTCCCACCGGGTGGAGACCCCGGGGAAGACCTAGTCCCTCCAGCGTGTCCTAGGTCTCCCGGCTGGCCTGGGAATGCCTCGGTGTCCCACCGGAAGAGCTTGAGGAAGTGTCTGGGGAGAGGGAAGTCTGGGCATCCCTGCTTAGACTGCTGCCGCCGCGACCCGGCCCCGGATAAAGCGGAAGATGATGGATGGATGGATGGGCGAGCGTTTCCTCCATTGTGTTGGCTCACATTGACTTCATGTTTAAGGGAGAGGGTGTAAAGAACCGTCTCTGGCGGGGCGCGTGCCTCTGACCTGACCATCCATATAAGGTCATGTGAGCGTGCGTTTCCTCCAATGTGTTGGCTCACAATGACTTCATGTTTAAGGGAGGGGGTGTAAAGAACCGGCTGATCAGACAGGTTTCAGAGGAAGCCTGTAGCAATCTACGACTCCACTGACTCTGCAGGGACAGTTCTAGTGGTGGCACATGGTTGTACAGTGGGGTTGGGAGAAAAAGGGGTAAAATATGAAAATTAAAAAGAAAAATAATAAAATGTGAAATTCAGAACATCATTCTTAGCATTTTGTTTAATATTTGTCCATGTACAAACTGTACTGGCTTGCAGTAAAAGTGGGTGACAAGGGTGGGAATGTTCAGTAATTATATTTATTGTCTGATTTCTAGCCAAAGATTTCTGAGGTCTTGATGTACGGAAGGTGGAATCTGAGGACCCTTACTGTGGACACTACAATGTGTTTCAGTTTACCTCTGCAGTGGGCAGACACCGACCCAATCCAGATGTTTATGGAGGATAATGAGAATGGACTCTGTGATTGATGTATTGAGTGAAGTCGGAATTGACAATGAGGTTTTTAAAAGCTCACTATCCAACTTTGTTTTCAGATGGGAGTGTACTGTCACAGTTGATGGAAGGCAGGACACGAGGAGCAGAGTCATAGCTTCCTTTTAATTGTAACAATAAAACAACAAAAGGAAATGCAAACCGCAAACTAATGCATCTGGATTTGAAGCTAAAACATTGTATAGATGGATCAATTCTGATATAACCACCGAAATGTAGAAGGGCAAATCTAAAGGTCAGTGACCAACATACAAGTGGTTGTAGGTGTATATGTCACCTCTATAGGAATCTATTAAATGTAATGTATACGGTTTAACAACCAAAATATATGTAGAAAATGTGTAGTTTGGTTTAATAACACAAAACGTCTCTGTACCTATGATTTTCCTTCACATGGGCAGGTATTATTAGGGTGACGCAAAATCAAATCAAAAATGTTATTCACCTTGAATCAGTGGTATTTCACTTTCACGACGGTCCCTAAACTACTGACATTCGACAGCGTTTTGTAACATTTTGTGCTCTGCTAAACGAAAAGTTTGATTTATGATAAAATCAAAGGGTGTACCTTACTCTCTACCCTAAACCAATTTCATATAGTCCACTGTCGTCTTTGTACGATTTTTTTGCCCCGGTATTTGCAATATTTTTGTTGAATTGGTGACTAGTATCCTTGGTATTTTGTTTTGTGAGTAATTATTTAGCATGATACATTTGTAGATTTACATTTGATGAATTGGCCTACGCAATAAGCCGAATCTCCTATTGAAAAATGGTAACGTGATAAGTAGCCTATAGCCTATGGTTTGTATTATGTTTCAGTATTAGCCTAATTAAGTTTTTGAATGGTCACGGAAATCTTGTATTTTATTTGTAAGTTCCTTTGAAATTCAACTGGGACTCTGATCATTCATCTGAGATTATTGTGCTGTGACAACTGCGACCTCTGCTGGTTCAGCTCCCCCTGCAGCGGGCGGGCCCCAGCGGTCGACGTCACCTGCTTTCTGACGCCACCGTCTTCATCATACATTTCACCTGTGTCTCGTTTGTGCACCTGTTCCTCATCATCGCTGTTTCCCCCGGTATATATGTTCCCTCTGCTCCCCCTGTCTTTGTGTGTAATTGTCTCTACTTAATGGAAGAGCTGTTCAACGCTTTGTTATATACCTGTACTGATTTCTCTCGCTGAGAAACATTAAACCTTCATTCCATCACGCCTTCTCCGGTTCCTCCTTGCTCCTCTCAACCCCCGAAGCCGTGACATGTGCATTCATCCATTGACGTCATACATTCAGTGAGGGGTGATTAGCGCCTGGGTATAATTTGGATAATGGGGTAAGGGAGCAGTGGGCTGTTGGCAATTTCTGTCTGAAAACAGGGTAAAAAACAAACAAACAGGTAAATCATCTCTAAATAGTTTTCTTTTTTTGAGTTTAGAATTCTGACAATGGATACATTTTATATACACCTATTTAGGAAAAGTATTGGAAGGCAGTTGTACCTTTCTGAATGGAAGTGTTATTTTAATTACAAACTCAAACACCAATTTATGTAGGCATTTGGCCCTCCTGGTGTTAACTATTATCAGATTTATCCTAATACATTTCAACCGGGATGCTCTAGCATTCATTTTTAGTTACTTTTATAACAGATAATCAAAAAGGTAAAATTGTCAATTTCTGTATTGTTCAATAATGTATATTTGTTTTCACTTTCCAAGGAAATGATAATCTGTGATATAACTGAAAAGTAATTTCCCTTTTCTTGGGTCAGGTTAAGGAAAGTGCACCTCATGTAGGTCACAAGTCTGTTATGATCGTGATTTTTATTTTTCCCCATTGTGATCATATTTTATTCCAACAAACATGTATATCAGTCATGGATGGCTCTGATTTTGTCTTCATTATAGCAGAGGGAGGACAAACCCAGCCTGCTGCTCTCCTTCCACACTGAGCCCAAACAAGAGTCTCTGGATTCTGATTGTGAAGCTCAATGGGCATTGGGGGATTCAGAGATGACATCAGTAAAGCTGGAGGACAAAAGTCAAACACTGTGGCTAAATGTTATCATTAAAGATGAAGATGAGGAGGAGGAGAAGAATGTGGTTATCATTAATAATGGAGAGGGAGATTTACTCATTCAAGGTAAGAACTGGTTTAATGTTGTCATTATCAATGTAGTAATTTGTGGTTCTTGGCGGACTGTGTAAACTGAGATGGCCTCAAAGAGTAAATGTCACTGCCTGACTGACTGACTGACTAACTACCCCTTGTAAAGTAGCGTAGTGGTTAGAGACGCAGACTCCGGATCAACCGATTCCATCTTCGACTCCTGTCAACGTCAAAACACATTATTCCTTAGGGTTTGTTCAGGACAGCCAAAAATGACAACCTTCAGTTGCTACGTTATAGGAAGCATAAATGAAAACAGTTCTGATGGATATAAAAATGTATTCAGGATAGTCAAACGCTTCACTGGCAACACGATTCTCTCGTCTTTTCACAAAACAATTTTCGTTATTGTCACCTTTAATGCTGTGCAAAGGCAAAAGCCTGTAACTCTATCTTTGGTCAGAAAGTTGTAATTGTCATTTTTGGAACATTTAAACATCTGCTTCATCATGTGGACAATTATTTTGGGAATATTTTTTTCGGGAGAAAATAGTGCTAGAGGAGCCAAGGCAGAATCCTGTAACATCAGTTACGGTTATTTTTCTTTGTTTCGCTGCACTCCGGAAAGCTTAATTGAGTTAAGGTGTTCTGCCTTTGTTTCGCTGTGCATCAATGAAGTGAAGTTACTGAGTTATGGTGTCATGACCATGTATTAATAGGGTTGGGTATCATTTGAATTTGAACGATTCCGATTCTGATTCCTTGTTTCAATTCCGGTTCCTAACGATTCTCGATTCCGATTCTTTTAAGAGGCAGGGTCAAAAAAGTTTAAGATATTTTAAATGAGCTAACTAACCAACGGTTTTTCTGAAGGAAATAGTCTGACCTTCTCCATACATTTTAATTCTATGAACTTTTAACTTTTTATGAACTTTACTATGAATTTCTCACAGGGCTGTTTTCAACTACAATATAAATATCAAATCTGTGAACTTGAATATAAATATTATAAATTATGAACATATTTTCACAGGGGTACACTTTCCTCAAGTGAGCTTTATTTTTGAAAACCTCATGAAAATACATGTACACATGAGTGTATGATGCTGCAGGAACTTGAACATGTTACCGTGCTCTCACTGAGGGGTTAACCTGGTGCAGAATAGCAAATAAACAATAAGAAACAACTTGTAAAACCCAGTCCAGATTAGCAGCAGGGACAATATAAAATCAGAAACAGTTCTTGTTTAGGAAAATGATCATATCTACCTTCTCAAGCAGGATTCGTGAGCGTTCTGGACAGATCGTATCTCCTGCTGTGGAGAAAACACGTTCGCTGGGTGTAGAAGAAGCTTGAACACATAAATAGGAGAAAGCGAGATTTGAATTATACTTTGAGAGTTTAGCAACACCATATTTTTCCTCTGTTGACCTCTTACCCAACTTTACTACACCGGGACTCTTTATGGACATAATTAACAGAACACCCAGCGCTAAGTATCATTAAAATGCCTTATCATTGTAATTATTGTAGCTACAACACGGAGGAGAATTATCGTTCAGAGGGGAATGATCGGCAGGCATGTTCTACCGTTGGCCTTGAAAAACTAAAAACTTTAGTCATCGGCGATTCCATTAACCACAGTATCAGCCGGCGATCGTACACTGTTTACCGGGGGCAGAGCCACCGACGTAGCCGCAAATCTGGGGCTGGTGCTAGCGAAGTCTAAAACTGGCAAGTATAGAGAGTGAGGAGATATTGTTATTCACGTTGGAACCAACAACGTTAAGATGAAACAGTCAGAGGTTCCGAAGATCTGTTTAGAAAAGCGAAACCACACTTTGGTGGACGCTTCTTCGTTGGTGTTCAGCGGTTTCTTCTTCCGGTCAGCGGACTGTGAATTGAAACTAGCAATCGAAATTTAAACTTTTGAACGATTCCCGCAAAGCTAGTCCCGGTTCCAATCAATACTCAATACCCAAGCCTATGTATTAATATAAGATTAGGCTACAAAATAAATTGATGGAGGATGGATGGATAGACTGGCAATCTACAAAAATGTGTTATTAGCTAACAAGTAAGTACTTCACAAACAAAACCAAGTGCTAGGCTAACTACTTGACAAACAAAAACATACTTCAGCCATAAGTGATCGGAATGCAAACAAATTAGTGGAAACAAACAATAATAGTTGGCTTGCCAGCTGGAAGTAATCGTAAATCATACGCAATGAAGCCAAGGAATTGACAGCCAAGGAATAAACGCGTGTGGGTTAGGGCTCGCGTAGACAACACCTAAGTAGCTTATTCACACGCACATGAGCTGAAGAGTAACAGGTCACAATTAAATAGGTCTCCTAACTTTTCTTGTAACCTGCTTAAAATGCATTAGTGTTCAATCCACAACATGACTTTTGAACATTTCTCGCTGGAGTTCAACACGTTAAAAACATTACTTGAGTCGTTCTTGAGTATCCTAATCTGGCATTCATCCAATTCCGTCCAAACCAAGAGTGTTGTATCCTTTAATATTCGTTGCCTTGCTCTCGATGAAATGGTTGCAAAACATTATCCTCCCACATGCGAAACGTTATTCCCGAACATGCAAAACAATTTGGTTTGATCAATGTCATCTGTCTACATTTGTCAAGTCAAAAAACAATACAATGTTTATCATTATACAGATTTAATATAGTGATCTGCAACCAACTGAGCAATCAAATGGAAGTTGACACCTTATGGCTTGGTATGTCCCATTTATTATTTTGCAGACAAGGCAAAGGCAGAGTACATTAACTTCTGAATGAGGGTCAAAGGTCAAGTGTGAGCTCAAGATTTTTATGTAGATAAATAACTTATCCTCCTTCACTGGATTCAAACCCAGGTGTCCCATGTGAGTGGCTGTGTCTTTCACCACGACACCACAGCGCTTTATGATTGCACACTGTCGGTATAGAAGCTCGATATTAGATCATTTTGTCACGCATTATCATCACTCCAAGTTTGCATATTTCGCTACACACCATTAACCACTGTTAAACTGACTAAAGTTTCTTGTTAAGTTTACCTCCACCACAAATAGCATCTATGAAATATATGGCTTTTGCCTCTGGCTGTTTTAACAGCTTATTAGCTTGTAACAGGCTTACTACTGTCTAACTTACTACTTGAACCTCACACAACCAAAGCTATTACATGGCACAATTTCTTTCTTCTTTTGTTTGTGAATGACATTGATACAATAACTATCGATATAGGTGAAGAGACCGACGTTTTTGTCAAGAGATGAGATGAGAGAATCATGTAGCCAGCAAAGGTTTTGTCCATCCAGAATATTTTACTGCCCAAGGGTTTTTTATCTAGCCTATAATACACAAAAAATCTATCACGGATGCGTACTTCGAAAATCCAGCAGATATAGTCGCAAAATATACTGTTTTATTTTAGGCTTCCTATAACGTAGCTACTGAAGCTTGTAGCCAGCAAAGTTTTTGTCTATCCTGACCCAAAAAGCATGCCCGGATGTGTACTTTCAAAATGCACCAGAAGTAGCCGTGCACAGTTTTATTTTAGGCGTACAACAACACACAGTGGGCATAGAAAAGAATCACACCCCTGTAATATAATCACATTTTGTTGCTTTGCAGCCTGAAATGAAGACAGTTTTTTTTTTTCATTCAGCTGTATTTCCTGCAACCTATAACATCCAAGTGAAAGATAATAACACCAACATGTCAGAAAAAAAAATCAATAAATAAACAATCACTGAGTTGGAAAAAGGATGACCCCCTTGTGTCAGTATTTTGTTGAACCACCTTTTGCTTTAATTACAGCCTTTAGTCTGTTGGGATATGTCTCTACTTTGCACATTTAGACGATGCAATATTTGACCACTCTTCTTTGCGGAACTGCTCAAGTTCAGTTAAATTTGATGGTGACCGTTTGTGGACTGCTGTCTTCATGTCATTCTACAGATTTTCAATGGACTTTAAGTCCGGGCTCTGACTAGGCCATGCAGGGACATTCACCTTTTTCTCCTTCAACCACTGTGTTGTCAGTTTTGCTGTGTGCTTTGAGTCATTGTCATGTTGGAAGGTAAATCATCTTCCCATTGACAACTTTCTGGCAGAGAACAGTAGATTTTCCTCAAGAATTTGACAGTATTTTGCCCCATCAATTTTTCCATTTATCCTGACAAGTGCTCAAGTCCCTGCTGCAGAGAAACAACCCCATAATGTGATATTACCACCTCCATGCTTTACTGTAGGTATGGTGTTATTTGGATGGTGAACTGTATTGGATTCTCGCCAGACATATCGTTTGGCGTTGAGGCCAAATAATTAAATTTTAGTCTCATCTGACCGTAACACCTTTTTCCACGTGGCCTAGAATCTTCAAGGTGCGTTTTGGCAAATCTCAGTTGTGACTGCGTGTGGCCTTTCTTGAGGAGTGGCTTTTTTCTTGCAACCCTCCCATACAAGCCACATTTGTGGAGAATTTGTGTTGTACCAAATACCTTCCACTTCTTAATGATAAACTACACTGATAAAGCCTTAGATTTTTTTTTTATCCATCTCCTGACTTGTGCCTGTCCACAACTTTATCCTGGAGATCTTTTGACAATGCCTTGCCACCCATAGTTGATTGGTTTCTTCAGTTGCACTACCAGGGACTGAAATGCTTCAGGAAAAGCTTGTTTCATGCTGAGCAAATCAAAATGACCACAGCTGATCACAGTTGAAAGTCAACTGGCTTTGTATGCTATTGAGAAGGTGATTAACTACACTTGGTTGGGTTTACAAGTCATTTTTAGGAGTTTTATTTTTTTTTTGTCATTTGTTTTTCCTGACAAGTTGGTATTATATCTTTCACTTGGATGTTATAAGTTGTAAATACAGCTGAATGCATTTTTTTGTGTCCATTTTCATTTCAGGCTCATAAGCAACAAAATCTGATAATTTTAAAGGGGGGTGATTATTTTCTATACCCACTCCAGCATAGTTTTTATCTATCCAGAACAAATCCTTATGCACAATTTGCTTTCATTCTGATGATATTCGAACGTGAGACCTAAAGGTTGCAGGTACGCATCTCTAACCACTACGCTATTTAACAAGGGGTAGTCAGTCAGTGACAGTAAGTCAGTCAGTGACAGCCAGGTCAACATTTCTGTATTAGAACAATATTTTGAGATACTGGATTTTTGATTTCCATGAGCTGTAAGCTGTATTAATCAAGATTGAAACAAAAAAGTATTGAAATGTTTCTGTGTAATTCATCTGGAATATATGAAGTTGTCACTTTTTTTTTTTCATTTGAATTACTGAAAAAATGAACTTTTCCAGAATATTCAAATTTTGAGATGCACCTGTATATGAAATTGATACAAGGTAAATATTTTATCTGCAACTCTTACTTGAGCCCTAACCTGGGAACAATAATAAATAATAATATTTACCAAACAAAAGAGTGTTGGACCCACAATGGACAACGACAGGAGTTGGCACAGGTTTCCCAACCCATTGTGCAGGGGCAATCCCATCAGCCCTTGCCTAAAATTCCTACCAAGGGCAGTACTATCTTTTGGAACTAAACAAATCTGACTTCAGTACATTCCACTCCCGTTTGGCTACATAAGTTGAAAGTATAAAAACTAAAGCAGTAGTAATGAAAAGTTAAGCTCTTGGACTGCTCTTTGGTATCAGAAACTGGATCCAGAAATGGAAGTGGGTCTACCTTGTGTTGCTTTCAGCGGTCTGTTCTTGTGAGAGCAACAAACACACTTTCACCCAAAAATACAGTTAATCTTAAAGTACAAACGGCTAGCGCATTTGCTTAACCAACGTCTGGTCAATTATGGAGAGATCACTGAACAATTATCATTAATCTAGAGAAGAAATCTAAAACATCTGTCATCCTGACTATATGCATGCCTTGTTTTAATGTTTTTGAGAAAATTATTTTCTTCAAATTTAATTCTGTAAATGATTTCACTTTCAGTTTGAGTGTTAGCAGAGGAAGTAGAGGGAAATAATATAGTGAACATGTGTACATCTAGGAAAAGGTGATGTTATAACTTTATTAATAAAGGGTTAGAATTCTAGTAAACGCAATGGTATTAAAGTAGTAAGGGGAGACACTTAATTAGAAATACCAGAAATAGTATTTTATAATGAGAACAGGAGAGAGGAGGAAGTTTAGGATAGGAAAGTAAAGGGTCTGTTTAAGGTGTATGATGAAAGAAAAGGTTCAACATTTTATACAGTCATAGACAGATTATAAAACAATGGGCCCCTGGGCACAGCACCTTCCAAGCCTGGACACCACCAACAGCAAATGAAGCCAATAGCTTAATTATGGCCTTTACTTGCATTTCAACAGTATTTACATTGCATTCGATCTGTTGTAGACAACATGAATTATCTGTATCCTGGAAAAGAGATTTACAACATAGAACTTACACACTCAAAGCAAACAGCTCATTCACGAAATTGCAGTTAAATCAGCTAATATTACAGCATACATAATAAAATTGTCTTGCCTTATGATGCATTTGTTCCTGGCTTTGCTACTTGCAAAAACCTTAACAATGTCATCAAAGTCTAATGTTTTAAAAAAAATGCATTTCCCTTATGTCTAAATCATATACATTCAGATTACTTTCATAATAAAACATTAGACGTTCAAGAGCCATAAGAGAAAATAGCCTGAAGACCTTTTTGGCTCAGGGGCCACAATTTAATGAAGGGCCACATTTGTTTTGTACTTTGGATCATACATTTATTTGCAGGCCATCAAAAATAAAGTAGCATATCCCCTATGTCTAAATCATATACATTCAGATTCTGATGTATGAGAATGAGTTGTTTTACTTTTGCCTCAAAACTATTTTATCTATTTGAAACTTTTGTCTTCCATCAAAATATAAAATTCTGCTCTCCACTCTAATCAGCAAATATTTAGCATTTATTTCTGTAATGGTTGTCATGTCTGCACGCATGGCTAATCCCAGGTACACTTAAAGGCTTTGTCGCAAAGCTGACAAAGGTTCAGGTGCCCTAACTGCAATTTTAAGGTTTCTATCACTTCGCTGTGGAATAATGCTAGTTGCTAGAATCCTTGATAATACTGTGTCCCAAAATGTGTTTAAATCCCTTTTCATGTCTGTCACAGATGGGATTCCTGAAGTGGAGACACTTGGAGAGAAACAACAGGAAGAATACAATCATAAGAAGTCTCACCACTGTCCCCATTGTGAAAAACAGTTTTCATCTCTATCACTGTTAAAAAAACACATTAAGATCCATACTGGAGAGAAGCCTTACTCCTGTTCTGACTGTGGGAAGTGTTTCTCTCAATTAGGTCACCTTAAAGTTCACCAGCGCATACATACTGGTGATAAGCCTTACTCCTGTTCTTACTGTGGGAAGGGTTTCTCTCGATTAGATTACCTTAAAACTCACCAGCGCATACATACTGGTGATAAGCCTTACTCCTGTTCTGACTGTGGGAATTGTTTCTCTCAATTAGGTCACCTTAAAGTTCACCAGCGCATACATACTGGTGATAAGCCTTACTCCTGTTCTGACTGTGGGAAGGGTTTCTCTCATTTAGGTCGCCTTAAAGTTCACCAGCGCATACATACTGGTGATAAGCCTTACTCTTGTTCTGACTGTGGGAAGTGTTTCTCTCAATTAGGTCGCCTTGAAGTTCACCAGCGCATGCATACTGGTGATAAGCCTTTCTCCTGTTCTGACTGTGGGAAGTGTTTCTCTCGATTAGGTCACCTTAAAGTTCATCAGCACATACATACTGGTGATAAGCTTTACTCCTGTTCTGTCTGTGGGAAGTGTTTCTCTCAATTAGATTGCCTTAAAGTTCACCAGCGCATACATACTGGTGATAAGCCTTACTCCTGTTCTGAGTGTGGTAAGTGTTTCTCTCAATTAGGTAACCTTAAAGTTCACCAGCGCATACATACTGGTGATAAACCTTACTCCTGTTCTGACTGTGGTAAGTGTTTCTCTCAATTAGGTCACCTTAAAGTTCACCAGCGGATACATACTGGTGATAAGCCTTACTCCTGTTCTGACTGTGGGAAGGGTTTCTCTCAATTAGGTCGCCTTGAAGTTCACCAGCGCATACATACTGGTGATAAGCCTTACTCCTGTTCTGACTGTGGGAAGTGTTTCTCTCAATTAGGTCGCCTTGAAGTTCACCAGCGCCTACATACTGGTGATAAGCCTTACTCCTGTTCTGACTGTGGGAAGTGTTTCTCTCGATTAGGTTGCCTTAAAGTTCACCAGCGCAAACATACTGGTGATTAAGCTTTAGTCCTGTTCTGACTGTGGGAAGTGTTACATTAGATCAAGTAAAATTACTGTTCCTAAAAGACTGCACACAGGTGATAAGCCTTACTCCAGTTCTGACTGTGGGAAATGTTTCCCTTGAATGTATTACCTTGAAGCTTACCAACACACATTCTGTGAGGGGAAAAAAATATTTGATCCCCTGCTGATTTTATGTTTTCCCACTGCCAAAGAAATATTATTCTATAATTTTAAGGGTAGGTTTATTTGAACAGTGAGAGACAATAACAATAAACAAATCCAGAAAAACGCATGTCCACCGAAGCTTCCTCACTTCCATCATATCCTGGTAGAGACGTACAGGATGAGTTGGTGACATGAAAGGGGACAGTAGGAGGGGTTGGGTTGTTTGTATCACTTTATACTGGATGTTTGTTTCAAAATGTTCAATCGTTCTATATTTGCATAGATTCTGTATGTCGCTATGAACTATTGCCTGCACGCTTGTGTTAAAAAAATAACTTCTGTGTTATTATTGTGTGTTTGTGTGTTCTGATCTGACCTTTTGATACCTAGGGGAAGAAATTGACTTTAATCACTTTGATATTCACTTAATGTACCCAACTGCCTAAATATAGTTTGATATTGTGTTACCAGAAAAGACAGCACAATTATCTAAGATCTAGTAGGGCTAGAAGATTGTGACACAGTTTATTCCATTAGTTGTCTAGATGGCATTTCATTATCAGATTGATCTATAATCTCATATTATTAGCTGTGTTACAGCTTTGATAGAAAAGTTTCACTTTATTCTGTTTCACTTGTATTGCATTGTATTTTTCTTGTTTTATGTAGAAGATTACTTGAGATTATTGATGAATGTATGCCTTGTTACAAGTTTACACTGTGTTCACAATTATTAGGCAGATTGTTCAACAATAAAATTAATCTTGAGAAATACAATCACAATGCTTTATGTCAATTCAAAATATCATTGAACCTCAGTGAGTCAGTGAACAGGGAGTTTTGATCTTTTTCAGGTGAATATGTAAGGGTGCACAATTATTAGGCAACAAATGGTGGGCAGAATTATTAAAAAACAAAATTGCAAAAATTACTTCTCTCAACTCACTACTTTATTCTAAAATGTTGAAGTATAACAAAAAAGTAACACAAAATGACAGTTAAAATGTGTGTTTTTTCTAAAAATAGAACAGTAAACATGCATTTCATGATATGGAAGTTGAATATGATCTCCATTAGCTGATGCCCAAACTACACTTCCTGGGGTCCACACTAAAAATAACAGCTTGGCAAAACAAGAAAATAGATGAACACAGAATTACAAATAGTAGGATTGTACAATATTTACACATTCATATTTTATGTTACTATCCTGACAGGGTTAACACATTATCACTACAGTATACACTCACCTAAAGGATTAGTAGGAACACCTGTTCAATCTCTCATTAATGCAATTATCTAATCAACCAATCACATGGCAGTTGCTTCAATGCATTTAGGGGTGTGGACCTGGTCAAGACAATCTCCTGAACTCCAAACTGAATGTCAGAATGAGAAAAGAAAGGTGATTTAAGCAATTTTGAGCACAACCATTTCTAGGGTTTACAAAGAATGGTGTGAAAAGGGGAAAACATCCAGTATGCGGCAGTCCTGTGGGCGAAAAGGCCTTGTTGATGCTAGAGATCAGAGGAGAATGGGCCGACTGATTCCAGCTGATTGAAGAGCAACTTTGACTGAAATAACCACTTGTTACAACCGAGGTATGCAGCAAAGCATTTGTGAAGCCACAACACGCACAACCTTGAGGCGGATGGGCTACAACTGCAGAAGACCCCACCGGGTACCACTCATCTCCACTACAGATAGGAAAAAGAGGCTACAATTTGCACAAGCTCACCAAAATTGGACAGTTGAAGACTGGAAAAATTTTGCCTGGTCTGATGAGTATCGATTTCTGTTGAGACATTCAGATGGTAGAGTCAGAATTTGGCGTAAACAGAATGAGAACATGAATCCATCATGCCTTGTTACCATTGTGCAGGCTGGTGGTGGTGGTGTAATGGTGTGGGGGATGTTTTCTTGGCACACTTTAGGCCCCTTAGTGCAAATTGAGCATTGTTTAAACGCCACGGCCTACCTGAGCATTGTTTCTGACCATGTCCATTCCTTTATGACCACCATGTACACATCCTCTGATGGCTACTTCCAGCAGGATAATGCACCATGTCACAAAGCTCAAATCATTTGAAATTGGTTCCTCGAACATGACAATGAGTTCACTGTACTATAATGGCCCCAGAGTCACCAGATCTCAACCCAATAGAGCATCTTTGGGATGTGGTGGAACGGGAGCTTCGTGCCCTGGATGTGCATCCCACAAATCTCCATCAACTGCAAGATGCTATCCTATCAAAATGGGCCAACATTTCTAAAGAATGCTTTCAGCACATTGTTGAATCAATGCCACGTAGAATTAAGGCAGTTCTGAAGGCGAAAGGGGGTCAAACACAGTATTAGTATGGTGTTCCTAATAATCCTTTAGGTGAGTGTATGTCAGCCATGCACATTTGATTTTGAAATGTTCAATGTTTTAAAAATATGAGCTAGAAGGGAGCCCAATTCTACCTTTGTACAAACAGTTACGTTTGTTGTTTGGACTTGGTTCGCTTGTCTGTTGGAGTATGTGTATGTTGAAGCTTAATGAGTTAACTGTATTTATCAATACAGGTATGTTTCTTACAAATGCAAGTCGTGCTTTTTGCCTGTTCTCAACTTTTCAAATTTCAACATTTGTCCTTCGAAGGGCAAGCTGCCCTGCTCTGACCTCAGCTGTAACTATCCTAGTTTTGTCTTTGTAGCCTGACCAAACCACCGGGCAATAATCCATTTGTGATAATCTTAGTCTGCAGGACCCGTTTGGTCAGTTGTGATGTTGAAAACGGAGATCGTCTCCTAACTACCGACATGTTCCCTCCATCTTTACAACCAGTGAATCATTTCATGACCAGAACAGTTTAGAGTTCAAGCTTTGTTTCCTTTACTTGTTCAACTGCAATATTGATTCAGCTGAGGTCTTGAACTCTTCAATGCTCTTAAAATTCAATGCTCTTAGTCTTACGATATGTTCAGAACAGGTTTGTTATCTTGTATGACATCTAAACTCTATTAGACTAAGAGCGTTAGACTAAGCAATGTTCTTTACATTTATTTGGATGATGTGTAGCAGATTCACTTTGTGTAGTAAATTAAGTAATATAGTTAAGAGGTGTTTAAACCGCTTATACCACAGTGGCCAACAAAACAAGCAAAAATGTACTAGTAGAACAGAAGTGTTTTTGTTTATATTCAGATGTATTGTTAGTGAATTTGATACAGGGTTTTGGTTGCTACAGAAAACCCACTGCAATGATTTAGTCTATTTGTCCTGTATACCAGTCATTCTAAATGTCTTCTTTTAGGTGTCTTGAATATCTAGAATAAATGTCCACTCAACTTTCCTGTATGTTGGAGTTTAATTACCCTTCTAGAACTCACTTTTAGCCAATCAGAAACAAATATTTGATACTTTTTTTGGTATAATATTACATACTGGTATTACCTCCTAGCCACAAGGAATGCATGCAAAGCAGTTAGAACCGCCTAAATGCATATTTCTGTAAGATAAACAGCATTGCTGGCAATATAATTTACAACACAGAACCAGCCAGACCTTTTATGGTGCAGTCGTATTTTAATACTTTATTTTACAGAATAAATTACTGAATAGTTACAGGGGTAGGAGGGTTGACTAACTGTCTAATTGAAAACTATGTGACCATGATATGAAGGCCAGATTGTAAATATAACCAGGACACAACATCCTATATGGTACTATACTGTAGCAGTGTTTCCAATACTATAGATGGACAGTTGCTGAACTGTGGCCTCCAACACACCCACTACAATCAGCAAAAGGTAGTCAAAACCATCAAAGCTTGGCACACTTTCCCTAAACAATAATAAACTTAATAGAAACATGAATGGTTTGTGTAGAAATACAAAATGTGTAATATAACCTTGTGTTGATGTTCTTGGGGATACTGACTGTGACAGTGTGCAGAAAAATCAGGTAAGCAGAGATCAGCTGGCAAGTGGATCTTGCCCCAGCAAGTCCATCTCCTTTCGCAAGACCTTTCAGTTTGATGTGGCAGTTGCCAGTCTTTCTTCATTCACCTCAGAGAGCCCTGAATAACCTGTCTGCAGGTAAGTGAAATTAATAAAATGTTAAATACAGCTGCAAACAGCAATTAGGGATCCAAGCAAACAAGCGATTGGCCACGCAAGCCCGAGAGTAGGCCCAACAAATTTTCCGAAACAGTGCCCCCACTTGGCCAATCAGCGCCACATTCCAACCTACCACAGACACCACGTTTGGTGACATCCGAAAAACTGTTGCTGAGAAACGCCCTCACTTCCTGTGAAATTCTCGGACACAGGAAGTTGTTGGCAGGTGACGTACGCGCACCTCCACGGCATCTCATTCCGACCAAGGATACCAAGTTTCATGACAATCGGACAAATGGTTGCCCTGAAACTCCACTAAGTTTCTTTTGTTAGGTTTCGCCTGTAGCTCATCTCTGCAAAAATTTTGCGAAGGTTGGACACAATGTGCGACCTGTGAAAATTTTTTAGAGCTTTAACAGGAAGTTGAATATGGCAGATATACAAGATATTGGAGCTCGATGTTCCAAGAGGCAAGAATTGTTTGGAAGAATTGTACAGATTTTTGTGTTTGGATTTGTTAATGAGATATGTTGCAATGGTTACTCAGGTTGCAGTATCATGAGATAGATATTTTTTTCTGTGATTTCTTTTCATATTTGATAGCTGGGAAGATGAAATGATTGTGTCTATCTAGTTGGCAAAGTGTCCAGAACGGCAGCTGTTTGTAAAAAGTTAGCATAAAACATTGATGGTGTAGTTCCTTAAACTGTTTTAACCTCTGTTAAATAGAAGAGTTACATCTGAAGACTTTGATATGCTCCATTTATTCTAATTTGCTGGGTGTAAATAGATGAATATTGGTGTAAATAGAACATTTGTGTTGATATTTGGCTTCTTAAATTACAATATCTTTGCCTATAGACTACTTTCCGGGTGAGGAACCATCTAACATTATGTTGTAAAAAAGTTAAATTCCTAAGACTCTTATAATATCAGCAAAATTCCTTTACGAACACATTGCCTAAAGCCCCTAAACAAGCCACATCTAATCTCCAATGGGTTTTCCTGAGGCAAGGAGAGAGAATGCAATTAACCACTGACTGTCAACATGGTGCTATGGAGAGTGCAGCCTCTTAAGATTTCTCCTACTTCACCAAACAGGCTATACAGGGGACCCATGTACTGAGGGAAAAACATATTTGATCCCCTGCTGGTTTTGTACGTTTGCCCACTGACAAAGAAATGATCAGTCTATAATTTTAATGGTAGGTTTATTTGAACAGTGAGAGACAGAATAACCACACAAAAAATCCAGAAAACTCCATGACAAAAATTTTGTTATTTTAATGAGTGAAATAAGTATTTGATCCCCTCTCAATCAAAAAGATTTCTGTCTCCCAGGTGTCTTTTATACAGGTAACGAGCTGGGATTAGGAGCACACTCTTAAAGGGAGTGCTCCTAATCTCAATGTGATCTTTTTTTTAATACTGGTCCTTTTATGGTCAAATAGCTTGACGACTGGCTTTTGCCTCTTTAGTTTTTTTTATTGTTCCTGCCTGAGTGGGACGTGCCCTTTGAGAACGTTCAAAGCAATCTCACAGAGGGCCAAAATAAGATCTGAAGAACAATGGCCCAAGGCAGCCTTGTGTTCTTTAGGGCTGGCTACGACTAGGGCTCTCAAGAAGGGCAAATGTCCTTTTAAACATACAGACATGTTTACATTTTGCTTAGCTAGATTCAGTGGCGTAGTCAATTATTTAGAAGAACAGCTTAACTGAAAATGACAAGTCCTAGAGTCTGAACTGTGATGGTTATCGTAATGTAAGGCACAATAATAAGCCAACTTCCATACCTGTCACCTCCTCAGACTCCCACAGAGTAGGAGTGTATCTGGACTGGCCAGCCGGCACTCTGTCCTTCTACAGGGTCTCCTCTGACACACTGACCCACCTGTAGACATTCAACATCACATTCACTGAGCCCCTCTATCCAGAGTTTGGGGTTCATGAGGACTCCTTAGTGTCTCTGTGTCAGATGGTCCATTTGTCAAACACAACATGGTGTTTCACTCTAATCACGGTCATGTTCAATAGGACACTGTAGTAAAATACTGAGAATAAATTAGTGAAACTCGATAAGAACACCTCTTCACACACCCCATTGGTCAGCAATGTATCAGCTGAAGTTGGGGATCCGTCCAATCACAATATCAGATTTCATACTGACTATTTCATCATCAGGTTACTCCCTCAGTCTGAATTACAGTGTCCCAGATTTGACAGAATAAAAGTGTTTTAAAACAGCAATGATAATACAACTGTGTGTGTGTGTGTGTGTGTGTGTGTGTGTGTGTGTGTGTGTGTGTGTGTGTGTGTGTGTGTGTGTGTGTGTGTGTGTGTGTGTGTGTGTGTGTGTGTGTGTGTGGGGATAGGGTGCTGTAACTAGTTTTCTAAACACAGACCACCAAAGCCATTGGATTGATGTGACAGTTGACCGTCCAACAACAGAAACTTAGTGAACCTCCTCCTGTTAACTTGGCTACTAACCATGAAGAAAGAGAACCATGTTGCACAGGAGGTGAACAGGAACTGATAGAAACATGGACAGAAAACACACACATTTTCTCCTGTGTTTCAGGGTGTCTCTGTCCCCTCTGATCCAGTGTCTCCTCTCTACCTCCCTCTCCTGTCTCCTTTACTCTTCCTCTTCTCTTCCTTACTTTGTCACCTATTCTCTTCCACACACCTCCTCTTTTTCTCTTCTCTTGTCCTCTCCTCTATCCTTGCTCCTCTCCTCTTTTCCTCTGCTCTTGTCCTCTCCTCTATTCTTGCTCCTCTCCTCTTTTCCTCTGTCTGGGACAGGTAAGGGACTGTCTAGAAAATTATCTAATGGGACAGGTGAAGGGACTGTCTAGTAAATTATCTATAGGGACAGGTGAAGGGACTGTCTAGTAAATTATCTAGTGGGACAGGTGAAGGGACTGTCTAGTAAATTATCTAGTGGGACAGGTGAAGGGACTGTCTAGTAAATTATCTAGTGGGACAGGTGAAGGGACTGTCTAGTAAATTATCTAGTGGGACAGATGAAGGGACTATCTAGTAAATTATCTAGCGGGACAGGTGAAGGGACTGTCTAGTAAATTATATAGTGGGACAGGTGAAGGGACTGTCTAGTAAATTATCTAGTGATATTGGCATGTGGGAACAGTACACTGTACCAGGGATACGTTGTGGTATTCTGCACTCCAGCTAACTCAGCAGTATTATGATCAGTCAGATATTAAAATCAAGAGCAATGAGTTACATTTTATTTCTCAAAACTAAACTTAAAATTTCAAAATGATCAACAATTCAAATCTTTTCATGAACAACCAAGGTCATTAAACATGTTGTAATGAACATGTTAAGGGAAATGATGTCATGCCCTTTTAGATTAATTGACTGCTCCTGCTGATGATACTGGATTACCGGGGAACATTGACACGGTGCCACCCAGGCTATGTTGCGAGCCAGGAACACTCTGTAACAGCTCTAAAGAGCACCAACACACAGCCAGGGAGCAGTCTGGAGCCCTCCTAACACCCACTGCCCTATCCGCCCCCCTTCCATGCCAGAAGACGTCTCTCCCTCCTCCATCCATCTTCACCACCGGCAGCCCCACATGACAATGAACGACAACCACCTCCCCCCAAATTAAGTATGAAACATTTGATTCAAAATGTGTCGCAGCCTTTTGCAGCAAACATATAAGTCCTTTCCTTCCAGTTCTCGCAGAAAATAACAGATCTCAGAACATCACCTAGGTCATGTTGAATAAATAGAACATTGACTTGAGCAACCAAAGTATATGTGTGTAGCTGATCATATAATGGAATTAATGACAAAATGTGTAGGATAATGATTAATGCTCAGACCCAGGGCCTACACCACCACCCAATCACACATCCCCAATAAACTCCAGGGTAAATACATACGAACAAACTACAACATGTGTGAAGGAGAGATTGGGAGGATGATTAGATGGTTTAGAACCCAAAGACAGAACCTGCCTACAGTGACAGATGAGGCACAACCAGGGAAAAGGAACTGGGTCTCTCTATCATGGAACATTGGATGCAGTTTGAGAGAATTGATCAAGTAAGATTTGACATGTACAAGGTTTTCTTTCAAACATGCCACCCAACAGCTGATCAGGAGTGTCCACTTTCTGTTACTGAACTATCCTTCAACTTATTCTCTCAGCCTCCCTCCCACACCATGGTCACCATTCCTTTTTCAAGTAAATCGGTTGCACTTAATTTGGCAGGATGGAAATAACTAGGTAATAACTAGATTCCAGGAAACATAGAAATAAAGAGGAAAGAACTGGGTAACAAAATGGTAACTACACATCATCAGTGAGCATGTTTCTGCAGAAAATAGAAGGTAACTGCTAGGAAAGAAAACACACTACTGCACCTTAAAAAAATCCATCCTGTAAAACTGTTGTGGAAATACTTGAACTGATGTATACTTGGTCCTATACCTGTATAAATGGGTTACTAGTTAAAGGACTGAGTCCCCATGTTTGGATAAGAAAAAGAATGTGTTAGAGAGGAATCTGGTATTTGCCTAGGGGGCATCCTTGACCGGCACCAGTGGATTAGAGGGTTACTCGTAAATCAGTAAATCTGTATAACCTTTAGTGTCTATCTGTTGTTTATCCAGACATTGTGACTCCTCAAGTGTTGAGAAGGTTACCCATGTGGGGGAGGACAGCCTGTCCCTTGTGTGAAGTCCAGGATATGTGATGGAACAAGCGGAATGTGTTTTATTGACATAAGACAGATGGGCAGCATCTTACCACACCCCTTTTTCCACTATAAGTACTGATGACTGTTCATGTATTAAGTTAGAAACTCCTCGGATGATTATGTTTGTAAGCATTTGACGCGTCTCTCTATTTGCAAATAAATGTAATTATGCCAAGAGAATTTTGGCTCTGTACTTCCTCCTTTAAGAATTCTGATCAATGAAATTACCATCACAGTCTCCAAAGAAGAACTTTCATCTGCACAGTGGTCAGCTCTGGCCTTTAGGTCACTGAGTTCAGAAGAGGAGATTGATGTGTTTGACCTGAAGAAATACTCCACATCACAGAAAGATCTTCTGGGTTTGCTGCCAGTGATCAAAACCTGCAGAACTGCTGTGTATGTACACACACACAAAAACTATCTTCTTAAATCTACATTCTATGTACTAACTGACAACTTTCATGATTTTATGTACAGAAAGTTACATTCTAGCGTGATGTATTACAATGTCAGTTTTAATAGTATGCCCTAAAGTAGAGTTGACATTACAATGATGTAATATATAGTAGATATTCTAATGTTATTTTGAACTATTGTTCTGTTTGTAACATCATGATAATCTCTCTCTAGACTGTCAGGTTGTGAAAACACTGAGGATGGCTGTGCTTCTTTGGTCTCAGCTCTTAGGTCAAACCCCTCATATCTGAAAGAACTGGATCTGAGTAACAATGACCTGAAGGATTCTGGAGTGAAGCGACTCTCTGCTTTGCTGAAGGATTGTTGTGGAAATTCTTGAACTAATGTATACTTGGTCCTATACATGTATAAATGGGTTACAAGTTAAGGGTACTCATGTTTAGATAAGAAAATGAATGTAGGAGAGGGGGATCTGGTGTTTAGGGTCATTATTGACTGGTATCAGCAGATTATAAGGTTGCTTGTACAACCCACCAGAGTCTATTTATTGTTTGTCCAGATGATGTAAGACCTCTTATTGGGGTGAAGAGGTTACCCATGTGGGGGAGGATAGCCTGCCCCTTGGTTAAATCCTAGGTATTGACAGAAAAAAAGGGAATGTGTTTTATTGACATAGGACAGCTGGGCAGCAACTTACCACACCCCTTTTAACTGTAACAAACACGGACTGTTCATGTATCTACTTCAGATACTCAGATGATTATCCTGTAAGCGTTTGATGCGTCTCTCTATCTGCAAATAAATGGCTGATTGTTCAAAGAGAATTTTGTCTCTGTACTTACTCCTTTAAGAGTTCCTATCGATGGAATTACCATCACAGGATCCCCTCTGATTAGATTGAATAATGAACTCTGGGTGGCGGACTGGGATGAAGAAAATCAAAACCAAACAGAACAAAACCTGGATCCACAATGTAGACTGGAGACTCTTAGGTGAGTACTGACAACACAACAGTAAATATGACAATAACACAACAAAAAGGAAATACAAACATCTGCTGTGTTCCCACCTCCACCTGCTCTGAGCTGCCAGCAGGTCCAAGCCTCCATCCCTGGTAAAGATCAAATCCCATCAGACATCCTAGCAGGACCGGAAGGAAACACACCACAACTAACAGGACCACCATGACAAACAAAAACATATTCTTAATACATAATAATTTTCTGTTAGTCCAAGTATATCCAACATTAGAACTAATCTTAATTCCACCCCTCTGATGTCCACTGATCCACCATTCATTCCCAGTGTTTTATTATTACACTCTTTCATTTTGTAGACCTCCCTTCATTCTACCATGGGGTCTCATAGGGACTTGAATTTCCCATCTACAACATTTCTTCAGGAACTGCCTGGTTACATCATACTGACTCTGCCTGTGGATCCATCATAGTAGAGTAATTTGTCTCAGTGCTGCCGGGGTGGATGGGTGGAAGTCACACCGGGCTGCCTTGCCACGTTGCTCTGTAGCGACTCCTTGTGGTAGAGTAGCAGACTGTAATCTCAGTCATGGGTGTAAAGCTGTAGAATCTGTGACCCTTGTTGTGGGAATTACCAGAAATGACCATGAGAAGTCTGAATATACAAATTGAGCCTTAATCAAATGCTAAATGTTACTTGCTCACTAGAAATACCAATGGTTAAAGTGGATCCTGGGAATGGGAGCCACCCCCCCACACACAAACACATACATGGACATACATAGACATACTGTAAATATAAGAGGGTTTGTGTGTATATTTATTGACTGACAATATTAAATAATTTTACGTACAGGAAGTTACATTCTAGTGTATTACAATGTCAGTTTAAAAGTTTTACAAGATGAAAGAGTCACTTGGTCTAATAATCGTTGCAGTCCTACATCCAGGTATATTAACCATTAAAATGAATCCGCATTTCAACCCTCTGATGTCCACAGATCAAACCCTCTTTTTCAGTTCATTATCATCTTTGAGGTAGTTAGTCAATCAGATTCACCTCATTGACCTTTTTAACAATATTTAGCAAATCAAAACAACTTGAGTTGTCAAACACAGAATTAACAACACAAAATAGTGTTAAAGTATGCGGCCAAAAGTGCTACATGTGCTTTTTACAGATTAGGCCAAAAGTTGCACTATGTATGGTATATAACTTCAAGTGCATATTTAACTTAATTTAACAATCAACTCAACAAGATGTGTAAATGTAAACAAAATCAACTTAAAGTTGACTTCGGTGGCCTTTATCACTCTGTTAAATAAAACAAAATAAAAAACTGCACTAAACACTGAACATTGCATGTTAAGGCCATATAATACATTAAGGACCTATTAAGGAGTGTCTTTAAACTCCTTCAGCTTGTCGTTTAGCTGTTTTTGTACAGCCTCCAGACTGTTTTTCTTTTGCAGCTTTGCGAAGACCATTTGATTTCGAGATGAAGCTGAGTTTTCCAACTGATTCAGCTTTCTCTGCATTACTATCTGCAGATTTCACAAGGACCCTTATGTCCTCCTCCATTCTCTTCTTTTTGGCCTTGATCTCAGCCTTCTCTTCTGAGCAGTCTGCTCATTTTTTTTTTGACGTTTTTGGTCATCCAGATAATTGTGGTATTTCTGCCTGGCAGCAGGTGCAGAGAGGAGTAGCTCCTTCATGTAGACTATGTTGAGCAGCCCTCCAATATGGTTTACATGGTCATGAATGATCCGCTGAGCAATAAGAGAATCCTCTTTCAGGTTCTCCACCATCACCTCTTTGTTAACAGAAAACCCTCTCTCGACAGAGGCTTGACCATGGGAGAGGACCATTACAAATTTTACTACCTCCTAGAGATGGCGAAACTCTACCTTGTTTGATAAATGTTGAAATTCCTAAATGAATCTGACGCACACATCAGATTGTGGTCATAAAATTGCCCAAACTCCCTCAGAATGTCATCACAGCTTTGTTCTTCAATGCGGCCAGATTCCACGAGGAGTCGTAAAACAGTGCTGAGTTTTCTGACACTTGTCTCTTTGCTTTTGAGGAGCACCCTTGGATCAAGGACAGACAGGCCTCTAACAAGCAGATATTTAAGTGGTGCCTTTTCAAGCAGTTTAGACACCATCTTCAGTAAAAACAGCTTGCAGTTCTGTCTGAACTCCAGGCTGCTTCTCAGAGGAGTTTTGTTTCATGTGCTCTTCTAGGGCTCGCTCTGTGACAAATCCAATTCTCATTTTGGTGACATCAATGTGGTTGACTGAGTTAGCATAATTAACTTGAAGAAGCTTTACAGGGGTAGTTGCATCCTTCATGGCACTGGGCTTGACAAACATCTCCATTAGACCCTTCAGCATATTTGGGAGATCACCGCACATAAACTGCAACATGTGTTAGTCCGTCTAGTACAACTTCAAAAATGGTGTGATTTCCTTAGATAACATTACAGAGAAGTTCAGCTTTTCTGGGAAGAGGGCATCTTGCACAGTCTTCTCAGCCGTCTTGAAAGACTTTGTAAGTGGTTCTCTAACGGTTTTCATTTTAGCAGCACTAATGTACATTTTCAGAGAGGGCCAAATCTGAAGGGAACGCTCAGACACCTCCACATTTTCCAGCCACTGATGACTACAGAAGTCAAGAGGGAAGGACGTGCAACCAGTGACTTCTGTGTAGTCCTCCCTACGAGCTGGAACATCCTTGAATAGCCATTTAAGGCTTGTCAGAGCATTTCCCAGCTCCCAGTCTGTGGATGCACACCCTGCTCTGAAGGAGATGTGCAGTATAAGCAATCCACAACTTCCAACATCTAACATTTTCTTGCCTGTTTGTTTGTCAATGTTCTGCTGGGCTAGTAAGAAGAGCTTCAAATTAACATTTTGGACATCATTGACAGCTGAATCAGGTTCTGAAAGCCTATATCTGAACACACTTTTTCAACCTTCTCATGCATTTGTTCTGCAGTGTGATGACCCATGAAAAATTGTTAGGTACCTTGAGTTCACTTGGTTATCATTCCAAAATCGTATGTGCATGTCAAGCTGGCTTTTCTTAATTTCCCTATTTAGACTTTCATCAAACAGAAGTACGTATTCAGATTCTTTCTTGGCTTTGGCCTTCATTAGGGAAGAGAAATGAAGAGCAATCCCAAATGTCGTGAGGTATGCTGCTTTTCTCTCCCCACAAGTAAACTGCTTTGCAATTTCACTGTCAGGAAACATTGTTCTGGAAACATCTGCTGCATTCTCACATGATTTGTAAGAATAGTGGCTGGTTACAGCTTTTGTTGCCCAACATATTTCTGCTTGAAGTTTTGGATCAGAGCTCACAAATGATTTTATGATGCATGTAATCTTGCTGGTTGCCTGATGTGGATTAGAAGACTGGACTGCAGGAGTGGATGTGGACGTTAGAGGGGCTACTCCACCGGCTGCTTCCACTGTACTGTCCCTGCTGTTGTATGGATGGATGTAGATGTGCTTTTCTGCCCAAAAAAATCGCTTACTACTGGACCTGGATTCAGATGACTTCGCATCAGGTCTTGATGCTTTTTTCCTAAATAATTAAAAAATAGGAAGGATTTTTTATGTTTTATCAATACTATTATTAGTAAGATGCTGAAAATGATAGTTGTCAGTTAACTATATTGCTGTATACATCCAGAATGATCACCTTTAAAATGTTTAATCTCTTCATGGTTCATAACATAACATAGGGAGCTATGGAGAGTAGCACTGATGGGGAGGATTTGAGTAAATTACATGCAGCTGAGTCATTCTGTGTGAAATTAGACAAAATCCAGGAAAACAGTTGCTGCACCCTAGATTTTGCTCAAAATTTATGCTACCCTTCAGTCTTTTCACACTTTTTTCCCAAATCTAGGGCAAATCTATACAAACTTGTAATGGTTCAGAGTCATATTGACATGTTTTTCTTCCACCCTACAAAGTTTGGGCTATGTGATGGTAATTCAAAGACAAAGTTTTCTTGGCACATTCTAACATTTTTACTAATATTTGCAAATATACGCATCAACCGCTTACAAACATAATCATCTGAGGAGTCTCTAACTCTATACAAGTCAGTCAACCGTATATAAGGGAGGAAAAGGGGTGTGGTAAGATGCTGCCCATCTGTCTTGTCACATAAGAATTTACCCAAAGGGCCGGCCCCCCCCCCCCCCCAATTCTGCCACATTTTTTGATTACTATTCTTTTAAGTTAACATTATATAATACATCAGTGGTGTAGGTTTGATTTTGAAATTGGTGGGGACCTTGTCATCAATATATAAATAAATATATTTTAAGTTTTGATCGAAATTATTGCTAGGGATATATCAGTGTCACTGGATATTGTTAGGGACACGTCCCTATAAATTCTATGCCCCTGCAATTCGTAGACAGACACCACAAAACTAGTTGAGGATAAATTCTTTAAAATTGGGGAATCAGTTATGGACGTGAGCGCTCTGAAAGCGGCACTAAAGGACTGCTTTAAAACTTTCACAGTGACCTAAAAACACAAAGCACAAAGCCTTTCTTTAAAGCAAATTTACTTTTGTATTAATTATCTTAATTTTAATAAATTTTTCATCAACTAATTGCCTGGATTTAATACATAAGAAGTAAATTGAGGAACTCTTTTCCAAAATGCAATTAATCCATTTCAATAGTTTTCAGGAAAATGAAATGTTTTACCTAGACTCACACATTTTGTGAATATTCAATATATCCTGTACATCTTTTTTGCTTTTTACTTTACAAGAGGCAACTCGTGGTGTTTGCCCCCGTTTAATCCATAATTTATATTTGGCATCTTCCAGCCAACGTTCATTAAAACGACAGCCTCCCGGCATGGTGCAGTAGTGGTTTCACAGAGGCGGAGTCACACAAGGAATAGACTGGCAGATCGCATTCACACATGCACAAGCGAGCACAGCAGATTTCATTTTACAATCTCCAACATTTTATTTCTCCATTTAAATAACAAACTATTCATGCAGATTAGATATTTGTTGTGAAATAAATACAGTTACAATTTCAAGCATTTTCAAGCACTTTATCCTAATTGTAAGCACTTTTCAAACCTTGAAAACACATCATCAAAATTCAAGCACTTTCAAGGATTTCAAGCACCCTTACGAACCCTGTGCAACGCACGCACGCACGCACGCAGTCAGAATAACAACAAAAATATACCCCAAAACACATGTCAAAAATGTTATACATTTATTTGCATTTTAATAAGTTAAATAAGTATGTGATCCCCTCTTATTCAGAAACATTTCTGGCTCCCAGGTGTCTTTTACACAGGTAACGAGGTGAGATCAGGAGCACAGTCTTAAAGGGAGTGCTCCTAATCTACTTTTATTACTGGTATAAAAGACACCTGTCTACAGAAGCAAGCAAGCAATCAGATTCCAACCTCTTCACCATGGCCAAGACCAATGAGCTGTCTAAAAATGTCAGGGACAAGATTGTAGACCCACAGAAGGCTGGAATGGGCTATAAGACCATCGCCAAGCAGCTTGGTGAGAAGGTGACAACAGTTGATGTGATTATTTGCAAATGGAAGAAACACAAAAAGAACAGTCAGACAGTCTCTCTCGGGCTGGGGCTCCATGCAAGATCTCACCTTGTGGAGCTGCAATGATGCAATGAAATCAGCTCAGAACTACACAGGAGGATCTGGTCAATGATCTCAATGCATCTGGGACCATAGTCACGGTCCCCTGCTCAAGAAAGCACATGTACAAGCCTATCGTAAGTTTGCCAATGAACATATGAATGATTCAGAGAACTGGGTGAAAGTGTTGTGGTCAGATGAGACCAAAATAAAGCTCTTTGGCATCAACTCAATATGCCATGTTTATAGGAGGAGGAATGCTGCCTATTACCCCAAGAACACCATCCACACCCCCAAACATGGAGGTGGAAACACCTTTGGGACTATGGGGGTGTTTATCTGCTAAGGGGATAGGACAACTTCACTGCATCAAAGGGACGATGGACGGGCCATGTACCGTCAAATCTTGGGTGAGAACCTCCTTCCCTCAGCCAGGGCACTGAAAATGGGTCGTGGGTGGGTTTTCCAGCATGACAATGACCCAAAACACACGGCCAAGGCAACGAAGGAGTGACTCAAGAAGTACATTAAGGTCCTGGAGTGGCCTAGCCAGTCTCCAGACCTTAATCCCATAGAGAATCTGTGGAGGGAGCTGAAGGTTAAAATTGCCAAATGTCAGCCTCGAAACCTGAATGACTTGGCGTAGATCTGCAAAGAGATGCGGGACAAAATCCCTCCTGAGATGTGTGCAAACCTGGTGGCCAACTACAAAGAGACATCTGACCTCTGTGATTGCCAACAAGGGTTTTTCCACCAATCAGTTATGTTTTGCAGAGGGGTCGAATACTTATTTCACTGAAGGTTTCTCACCTGTGTGCACTCTCTGATGTTTAGTAAGTTCAGATGATGAGATAAAACAGGCTTCTCACCAGTATGTATGCGCTCGTGAACTTTAAGATAATTTAATCGAGAGAAACCCTTCCCACAGGCAGAAGAGGAGTAAGGCTTCTCACCAATATGTATGCGCTGGTGAACTTTAAGGTGACTAAATTGAGAGAAACCCTTCCCACAGTCAGAACAGGAGTAAGGCTTCTCTCCAGTATGGATCTTAATGTGTTTTTTAACAGTGATAGAGATGAAAACTGTTTTTCACAATGGGGACAGTGGTGAGACTTCTTATGATTGTAGTATTCCGGTTGTTTCTCTCCAAGTGTCTCCGCTTCAGGAATCCCATCTGTGACATACATGAAAAGGCATCTAGACACATTTTGGGACACAGTATTATCAAGGATTCTAGCAACTAGCATTATTCCACAGCGGAGTGATAGAGACCTTAACATTGCAGTTAGGACACTCAAATCGAATCGCAAAGAGACCCTTTGACAGCTTTGAGACAAAGCCTTTAAGTGTACCTGAGATTAGCCATGCGTGCAGACATGACAACCATTAGAGAAAGAAATGCAAAATATTTGCTGATTACAGTGGAGAGCAGGATTTTATATTTTGATGGAAGACAAAAGTTTCAAATAGATACGTTTAATGTTGCCATTGACATGCTTTCTCAGAGTCCCTGACAGTTTGGAGGCCAAGAGAAACCTGGACAATTTGCTTAATGCACTCCTCTGTGCGGAATCCAAATCCAAGGCCTAAGTGATTGAGAAGGCCCACATTTGGTTATCTGAATTCCCAGATGACAGTTTAGGCCAGTGGTGGGCAAATTAAGTCCTGTGAAACAATTCCATCCGGTAGTAAAATAGTTTTGAGGGAAAGTAAAACAACTCACCAGCCCATTCTCATACATCAAAATCTGAATTTATATTATTTAGACATAAGGGACATGCTGCTTGAGGTTTTCATTATTGCCATTTTGGCCCCCAAATAATTTATGATCCACAAATTACAAAACAAATGTGGCCCTTCATTTAATTTCGCAATCTTGATGTGGCCCCCGAGCCAAAAAAGGTCTTCTGGCTATTTTCTCTTATGGCTATTAAGAGTGAACTTATAAAATCATTGGACTTTGATGACATCGTGAAGGATTTTGCAAGTGGTGAAGCCAGGAACAAATGCATCATAAGGACAGCAAAAGAAAAGATCTGTGTCTTCAGGTCATCCACAGAGTGGGTGAAAATGGTCAACTATGGGACCAGTAAACACATTGATGTCTGTGACAAACACTTCATCACAGGTTAGTTAATGATGCTAAAGACAACAGTTATAATGTTAAGTCAAAGAAGTTAATGAATCTGCATTGAAAAGGCCGTACATAGAACATTCTGAAAATGCACTTCCCTGAAGAGATTTTATGCCATAATTATCATAATAATTTGTAATTCCTCAATTTGCTAGCTGTGTAAATCCCTATATAAGAAGATGAAATTTCATATCAGGTTTATGCACGGCGTTCCCTTGAATATATTTGGCGTGATGCATAAATAATCAGTACATTTGTGCATTTGTTTGTGAACTGTATGTGACAGGGGTGAGGATGGAATTATTGTCTACTGTACATTATAGCCTACCTTATAGTTGCAGCGTGCTAGCTAGTTAGCTTGCTAAACATGTTAGCGATTTAATTAGTTTACAGTAAGGTCACATTGGACAGACTACCAATATACAGCAAAACAAAATGACAGGTGTCAAATACATTAACTGAAGATTCAGTAAGGAGATTGTATATATCAGGATATGACACCTCCGGCCACTGCGTTGGGTCGTTCATCCACTGTGATGGAGACAGACAACGACATGGAATAATTGTTTGCCTGACTGGCCATAAAGTTTGTGCTCCTAATACCTAAATATGGAATATGGTTCTAATTTTGTATGAAATAAATTTTCAAAGACAGAGGCAGTGTGAACAACAGGAAATAGGTATCCGGCAAAATCTCAATATAAAAAAGTGTCTTTCTTAAAGCGCCCTTATTATGACTGTTTTTTAACAAGTTAAAATAGTTCTATAAGTTCCATAAAACATGTTTCTGAAGTTGTTTGCTGGAAATAGCTTGTAGGAAAAGATTCTTACCTCCCTCTATTACCCTCTGTTTCAGTCCCTTTCAAAGTGTTCGGTTTTCTGCTGCTCATTGCATATTCATTAGCTGCTGCTCCTTTGCCCACGCCCACTCTAACTGTTACCATAGTAACGGTCTAACGTAATTTGCGCATGTTTTGCCCTAGACAACGCTAACATATTCCCGTTTGTAAATATAATATTATAAAATATTAACAAATGCATTATTTGTGCAAATCCCTGAAATTATATCCGGCGGGGGATGTGTATTGCTTGACCGACTGAGTCTCCGGCTTGGTTAGCGTTACTTTGTACTATTTGGCAAAACATTAGCTAGCTAAAATGTTAGTTTGCCAAAACGCTTCCCCAGAAAGCAATCGCTGGCGCACCGCCATATAATGTCGTACAGCCAGCGGGCCACAAGCTTTTGCAGCTTTTCTCATGATCTTCATTTGCATAAGCTAATTTGCATTTCAGGCGGCTTTCCACCAGCGGCCCGACTGCGTTACGCTGGCGGCTAGCCGCCGAAAAGAGGGCGTGTGCTTGTTGAAATTGCAGCTTTTCTTTTCTAAAAACGTCTAAATCGTGCAGCATAGTTGGATTACGGCTACTTGCGCAAGTTATCAAGGCAGATATGACAAACGAGCTGTTCGATTATAAAGGTTTTACTGACACCAATAACGATTTTATGACAACTAATCTTTTGTATAAATTACAATATTTGTGGATGTGGTTGTAGTTATTTGCTGGCTAACAACAATAAGCTTTGAGTGCGACCTATGGCAGCTAATGTTACAGTTTAGCTGCTAACCAGCAAAGTTGCACATGATTTTCAATCCGGTTGGTTCCTGTGCTGCTTGAAGGACAGCAATATGTCCTGACCTACAGGTTCAGCCAGGACCACTTGGAGCTTCTCTTCAACTCCATCAGAGCATCTGGTAGGGTTCATAATTTATATTTACCAGCTGCAACACTAAGTGACACAGTGTCAGCAAATGCTTGCATTGTTTTCAGTTGGTCGGTCCATATATTTTTTTTTTTACTTTTGGTAACGTTTTCTGAAGACATACACAATACCTGGAAGTGTCACAAACCATTTTGAGTATTTAGAAAAATGCCTGTGTTTGACTATTTGTTTGCAGAACTCATCATCACTGATACAGTCTGAATTGTATGATAATGTCATTCAACCTATTTTATGTGGAAAGATCATTCAGGGGTGGCTAGTTCTAATTAGTCTTTGTGAAAACATTTAAGCATAAAACATTTTAAAGCATGTATTGAATATCTGTGTACTATAATATCTTTTTTTATTTATTATTATTTATTTATTTTTAAACGATGGCTGCAATAACAACCCTAATGCCAGCCAGTTCAAGTACATCTTTAGGATGTAAAGCGGATGGCCCAGTGTGGGGTTGTTAAACCATGCAGAGGCAATGTGACGGCACAGGATGACACAGAGTCCCTACCAGCTGTCATCGACAACTCTACAAGCCTGTCAGCTGTAGATGTGTCCTCTGCAGCAGGAGAAGATCTTCCATCCCCGTTTGCTGACATTCCTGCCCTAGTACATGATCACAGCTACCTTCCCGTCCACTTCAATGGTCTTGTGGACAACGCTCTCATGTACATTTCAGGTGAAGGCTAACTGAAAGTCGATTTTCCCTATAACCCAAAGTGCCAATAGTCACAATCTGGGGAAAAACAATCTCACGATTGTCCAAAAAGGGAAGTGTTCCCTTAATTTCCCCATGCTTATTAATGATTATTGTTATTAGTTATGATATTACTAACTCAAATTTCAGGATTTGTTGTGCGACAGGCTCTGAAGAAGCTGTCGTGTGATGTCTGCCGTGCCAGCCTGGTGACAGATGCTGCATCTGCCATCAAGGACCAGAGCTACCACCAGACCACCAAGCCCTTTGGTTGATGCCTGGCAATGTGGTTGGATTGATTTCCTGCCTGTTGGGCCCTGTCCGGGGCCTCCCCCGGGTAGGGCCACAGTGTCACCGGACCCCCCCGTCTCAGTTTCCAAGGTGTTACGCTGCTATATTATTGTGCTGGGGGACATGAGGGATGTACTACTAACTTTTCTCAGTTTCCTCCAATTTTAAATTTTAGAAGGAGATGAGGTCCTGGTCCACACCTGCGGATTACCTGGTTTGGGGGGACCGTTGCTGTTCCTGTCCTTGTCCACCTGGTCATACTTCTGACCTAGTCTAAAATCAAATATACTCTGGATTTAGCCAAGAGAAATTTATTTATTATTCCAATTGGACTCTTAATATCTCACCCGGCACAGCCAGAAGAGGACTGGTCACCCCTCTGAGCCTGGGTCCTCTCTAGGTTTCTTCCTAAAATTCGACCTTCTTAGGGAGTTTTTCCTAGCCACTGAAATTCAACACTACTGTTGTTTGCTCCTTGGGGTTTAAGGCCGGGTGTCTCTGTAAAGCACTTTGTGACAACTGCTGTTGTAAAAAGCGCTTTATAAATAAATTTTGATTGATTTTGATTTGAAGCCGTGCGTAGAGGTGATCCCGACTACCTCTAATCGGAACCTCTCAACCTCACGCACTAACTCAGGCTCCTTTCCCGCCAGCGAGGTGACATTCCACGTCCCTAGAGCTAGTTTCCGTGTCCAGAGATCGGGTTGTCTAGGCCCCTGCCTTCGACCGCCACCCGATCCTCTTCGCCCCGGCCCCTTATGGTCCCTCCTGTGGGTGGTGAGCCCACGGGAGGGTGGCCCCACGTCGCCCGTTCGGGCTGAGCCCGGCCGGGCCCCATGGGGGAAGGCCCGGCCACCAGGCGCTCGCATACGAGCCCCAACCCCGGGCCTGGCTCCAGGGTGGGGCCCCGGCTGCGCCATACCGGGCGACGTCACGGTGCTCATAATTTTATTCATCATTAAGGGGGGTTTGAACCGCTCTTAGTCTGACCCGTCGCCTAAGACCTGTTTGCCTTGGGAGACCCTACCAGGGGCATATAGCCCCAGACAACATAACTCCTAGGGTCACTCGGGTACTCAAACCCCTCCACCACGTTAAGGTGGCAGTTCTTGGAGGGGACAGAGAGGTTGTTTACATTGTCTCAAAAAGGATCGGTTCAGAGGATGTGTTTGTGTTGGGATAGACAGTATGGGATAGACAGCCACCACCATAGGCTGTTAAAAATAATTCTGTCCCTGTTTTTTACGTTAAGGCTGCACCACATTGCCAGAATTACAATCCTCAGATTACAGAGCAACAACATGCGACAGAAACTTTATAAAACTGTCCTTTTCAAAGGGCATTAGCCCAAGGTATGTGTTTTCAAGGTACTGTCCTCTTTTACTTCAACAGTAGTGTAGTGCTCTCTACAGCATTTCTTTTTTTTTGGATATTTGTAAAGGGGAATCATGTACCTATTTTTTGTGTGCAAATGTCACTCTTATAATAGTTTAAAAATAAAGACTTGTGTAATGATTCCATATTTTTTGTAGTCATTCTATATCAGAACCACTGACATACAATCCAAATAGTCTACAAGTAACATCAGTGTTACCTTTCATTTGATTTGATTTCATTATGCTTCTACACGAAGAGGTTGCCCCACAGTAAGCATTTTATTGTCAGCATTTTGTCTGACAAAGTCCTATGGGGAGTTTCCATAGGGCATTTTAGTATACGCATGACCATACCTTGGCAAATAATGGTCTAAAGTACTCAATTTCATTCTATATTGATCTGCTTTTGCACACAGCTTCACAAGACCTGGTGCTAGGGCTCAGTTGTTTCTAAAGTCATATCAAGTGACCTAGAGGGCTGAAATGTGATCAGTTCAGAGCTGCTTGTTATCCGGCATAAAGAAAAAACATGTAGTAATTAAAATTATTTTATAATAGTAATTTTATTATAAAAGTGTATACATCTTGTTGCCATTCTGTAGCCTATTAATTGATTTAACATACATACCTTGTTTGTTAATTCATTACACCTATCTGGTTCTGTTCAAGGATATTTTCATATGGAAGTCCATGGTTTTAATGGTTCATATGTATGCAGTGTCATAACTTTATCTCTGAAGTTTATAACAAACCAAACCGTTTGAAAATCGGTAGAAAAATGTGCAAGTTATGGTTATTTAAAAGTACATGCACCATAAAACACAATGTTACGAGTGAGCGCGCGGCCTGTGGCAAGATGGCCGCCATGTGCGGACGTCGACCTCCATTAGCCAACAGCGCGGACAACGTATCTAGCCTTTATATATGATGTCTATGGTCAGCGCCATATCGGGACACTGGCGGCTTCAGTTTTCACCAATGGAAAAGAGCGAAGGGGCGTCGTCCATTTTTTTTTTTTACAGTCTATGGGTTAGAGAGGAGGAAGTCGGATGTAGAGGGATCAGCCAATAATTTAAGCATCAGTAGAAGAAGAAGAATTTGCACGTGTACGCCTCGGAGCAGTTGGTTTAATAGTTTTCAAGACATCAGGCACCTTTCGTGAATTACGAACGCTATAATGGTAAGTGGTTAAAGAGCAGTATTTTTATTTGTTACTCTGCGTTGTAACCTATACTTGTTTTCAGACCAACTTATTTTACCACTTTGATTAATGATATGGACCTGTTCTGTGGATTTAGATATCTGCCAAAAGATTAAGCGTACGTATTGTTAGGATCGTAAGAAAATGTATTCGTAAATTGGTATGGTCGTAATAAATGTAATGCGTAAAACATGAACCGTAAGCGTGAAATTAGATCTGTGAACGCACAAACACCCTTTAACGACATTACATTCTTAAGTTTTTCTACAAGCTCTTCGAAACTGTAAAGCTAGCAACAATAAGTTTGATCGTCTGGCCCAGTGCTCTACCAAAGCGTTATATATATAATGAAGTAATTTAGGTCCAGATATTCCTTTTAAATATTACAGTCTGGCATGTGATATTTAATAGCTGTTCTGTATATAGTATTCATGGTGGCTGTATGTGGACAGGAACTTCTGTAGTGATTGCATAATATTTTTCATTTTGCAGCAACAACCTAGAGGGATAAAAACAAATTCCCATATAGCAACGCTGTTTGAGTATTTGGGACCCCAACAAGTGAGTAGGCCTACACAACAATACAATTTCTATAAGTTTAAGTGATTTTTATCACACATGAAACGTATGCACAAACAAAGAAGAGTTACATGAAAATCAGCTTTTACTATTAAGAAAGAGAACTCTATATATCCTGATATTTACAACCACCTTACTTAATCTTCAGTTAATGTATTTATTAAATCTGTCATTTTGTTTTGCGGTATATTTGTAGTATGTCCAATGTGACATTACTGTAAACTAATTAAATTGCTAACATGTTTAGCACGCTAACTAGCTAGCACCCTGCAACTATAAGGTAGGCTATAATGTACAGTAGACAATAATTCCATCCTCACCCCGTCACATACAGTTCACAAACACATGCACAAATGTACTGATTATTGAGGCATCACGCCAAATAATTCAAGGGAGCGCCGTGCACCAACCTGACATGAATTGTCATCCTCTCATATAGGGATTCACACAGCTAGCAAATTGAGTAATTACAAATGATGATAATTAGGGCATAAAATCTCTTCAGGGAAGTGCATGTTCTATGTACGGCCTTTTCAATGTAGATTCATGCACTTCTTTGACTTAACATTATAACTATTGACTTTAGCCTCATTAACTAACCTGTGATGAAGTGTTTGTCACAGACATCAATGTGTTGACTGGACAGGTCCCATACTTGACCATTTTCACCCTCTCTGCGGATGACCTGAAGATACAGATCTCTTCTTTTGCTGTCCTTCACTTTTTTGGGAAGTAAAGGAAAGTGTAAAGTAGGTTTTTTCCCTCGTATTCAACATGAAAACACAACGCAGCAGCTTTAAGGCATGGTACCAGTAACATTTCCAATTTTGCACCATTTTCTTCTAAACTTTTACAGCGCTATCTTTCCCCAAAAAGGGGAGTGGTTGTTCGGACAAGAGAAAAGTGACGTATTGCTGCTCTCATCTATATGTTGGTGTGCTCAAAAGTTTTCATGCCCTGCAGAAATCATGACATACTGGCAGTGATTTTGAAATCACAATCATTCAAAGTTTTTAAAATTTTACTTAAGGATAGTAATCATATGTTGCACAGCTGTGTGGCTCCTTTTTAAATCATAATGATAACAGAAATCGCCCAATTGGCCCTGATCAAAAGTTGACATACCCTTGAATGTTTGGCCTTGTTACAGACACACGAGGTGACACACACAGTTTAAAATGGCTATTAAGTGTGAATTTCCCACACCTGTGGCGTTTTAAAATGCTATTTTTGTCGGTATAAATAGTCAGTGAGTTTGTTAGCTCTCACGTTGATGCACTGAGCGAGATACGGGGCCATGGGGAGCAGAAAATAACTGTCCAAAGACCTGCGTAACAAGGTAATGGAACTTTATAAAGATGGAAAAGGATATAAAAAGATATTCAAAGCCTTGCAAATACCAGTCAGTTCTGTTCAATCACTTATTAAGAAGTGCATAATTCATGCATCTCTTTAAACCAAGCCACGGTCAGGTAGACCAAGAAAGATTTCATCCAAAACTGCCAGAACAATTGTTCGGGATAAATAGGAAAAACCCACAGGTAACCTCAGGAGAAATACAGCAATCTCTGGAAAAAGACGGTGTGGTTGTTGCAAGGAGCACAATACGACGATACTTGAACAGAAATGAGACTTCAGACAATATGAATTCTTCAGCACAAAAACTGCGCACGGGACTTCATATCATCAAGGGAGATCTCAAACGTGTGCTTCATGCTAGACGACCAAAGACTTTGCCTGACCTGGAGGCATTTTGCCAAGACAAATGGGCAGCTATACCACCTGCAAGAATTCAAAGCCTCATAGACAACTATTACAAAAGACGCCCTCCTCCATAGTATTAACTTTATAATTATTGGAGAACATGTAAGAACTATGGAAGATCAACATCATGGACTCATGCAAAAAAAGATTCTCCCCTGTCTACCAGTTGCATACATTTTGTTCATGGATCAAAAGTGGACAGAATCTAACACATGGTTGGACTTCAATAGTAATGTAGTAGTTAATTGTAATGATAAACACCGATGAAATCATAGCCTACTGTCCTTCCAATGGCTAGGGTAATACTGAGTCCAATGAACGAAATGTCCTGAAATATAACTCTTCACTGAATGACTCAAAGATCAGTTAAAATTCCCATCACTATTCCATATATCCAATCGACCCCCACCCTTGTCCAGATATTCTTGTCCAGTACTTTTCTGTACCTTTCGATACATGAGGGCAGCTATACATCACTTCCCTCTCTCCTGAATGGCCACGCCCCCTTTTGGGGTAATGAGAGCGCTGTAAAAGTCCCAGTGTGGGTATAGACGACACTTGGAAATATTACTGGCACCATCCCTGAGATCCTGCTGTGTTTTGTGCATCAATCAAGAAAAAAACTCTAGTTTCCTTTTTTTTTTTTCTTTCCCAAAGATTGAAAAAAAGATCAAAGATCACTAAAATACAGTGGGGCAAAAAAGTATTTGTCAGCCACCAGTTGTGCAAGTTCTCCCACTTAAAAAGACGAGAGAGGCCTGTGATAGGTACACTCATTGGTACACTTCAACTCCGAGAGACAAAATAAGATTTTTTTCTCCAGAAAATCACATTTTATGATTTCTCTTAAAATGAATGTGTTGGTAAATTCCTTTGTAAAATAAGTATTTGGTCACGTACAAACAGGCAAGATTTCTGTCTCCCACAGACCTGTAACTTCTTTAAGAGGCTCTTCTGTCCTCCACTCGTTACCTGTATCAATGGCACCTGTTTGATCCATATAAGGTCATGTGAGTGTGCGTTTCCTCCAGTGTGTTGGCTCACATTGACTTCATGTTTAAGGGAGGGGGTATAAAGAACCGGCTGATCAGACAGGTTTCAGAGGAAGCCTGTAGCGATCTACGACTCCACTGACTCTGCAGGGACAGTTCTAGAGGTGGCACATGATTGTACAGTGGGGTTGGGAGAAAAAGGGGGTAAAATATGAAAATAAAAATAAAATAATTGTGTGAAACTCAGAACAAAATTCTTATTAGCATATTGTTTACTATTTCTTTTCTGATATTTGTGCAGCTACAAACTGTACTGTCTTCCAGTAGAAGTAGGTGACAAGGGTAGGAATGTTCAGTAATGATATTTATTGTTCTGATTTCTAGCCAAAGATGTATGCAGAGGTCTTAAAGGACAGAAGGTTGAATCTTAGGACCCTTACTGTGGACCAGGGATGGAAATAAAAAAAAATGTCCACCGGCCACTGTGGCTGGTGGATTTCAAAATCTACCAGCCACTCAATGTTTTTACCAACCACTTTCTTGTTTTTAACCAACAATGTGTAACTGCATGTGAACATTTTTACCTGGATGTGGCATTTGGACGATTCGTGGTCTTTTATGGCTTCCAGTTTTAGGTTTTTAGTCCCAACAATGAAACTATTAGTTTTGGCATCTTCTGAAGCGTGTTGACGACATACAGAGCAGTACATTATCAGATTTGTCTCGTTGTAAACTAACCAATCGCGGGACTCCCCATTGTCTGCTTTTCTCCATCGGTCTTTAAAAAAACTTTTTTAGACTTTCGCCTCTTTGTCCACTGGCTCCTCCGGAGATGTTTTCTCAGCGGACTTCTTAACGCCTGCGATGTAACGCCACAATTTTTTTTAATGTGCGCCGCCTCTAAAGTGTCTGGGTGAAACAGTATGCTATTTTTATTTACCCGCCACGGTGGCCGGTAGGTGAAGCGAGTTTACCCGCCACAACACAAAATCACACGCATTTGGCTGGTGGCGGGTGCTAATTTCCATCCCTGCTGTGGACACTACAATGTGTTTCAGTTTACCTCTGCAGAAAATGAGAATGGACTCTGATTGATGTATAGAGTCAAGTTGGAATTGACTGTGAGGTTTTTAATAGCTCACAATCCAACTGTTTTCAGATGCTACAACTCTTGCAATTTTGTCCTCTCACTTAAGATTAGGGGAGTTGATAGACCCTAGGAACTTTGTCTAATTTAGCTGTAAGAAATTACCCATCAATGTGATGAGAAGTTGGGAAATGTTCTGATGTCAATATCCACCTGCACAATTTGGTCTGTGTTTAATTCCAAGTTATTTTGACTGCAGTAGGTATAAATACCTAATTCTCCATTCGCCATTCTTCTGTTCAATCAATATTTACACTACAGCTACCTTTGGGGGATTCTATTGTTACCTCGCCTGCACATTAACATTTAAAAATGTTTTAAATTCGGAATGGGAATATACTGTCAGATTTGAAGGAAGGCAGGACACTAGGAGCAGAGGTACAGCAGGGTAACATCCTTTTAATTGTAACAACAAAACAAAAGGAAAGGCAAACTAATGCACAACACAGCTGGCACAAACAAGATTTCCATTTCATCTTGATTGGAAGCTATTAAAAATAGTTAATGTGAATTAGGTAGAAGAGTTTTAATGAATTAGTGTAATTGTAAAATAAAGTCAAGATCATCAATTTGGAAAATATCGGAGGTGTATCTTTTCAGACGGGAGGTAAAGGAACACAACACACGTGTTCTTGGATCTCTAACTCTTATGGATAGTGAGCTATTAAAAAGAGAGGAATTTATCCTTCAAACCAAAACCATTAACCGAAATGAGAAATGGCAAATCTAAGGGGCGTATTCTTTACAAGGAAGGTCAGTGAACAAAATGCAAGTGGTTTTAGAGGTCCATGTCATCTGGATTGGAAGCTAAAACATTGTATAAAAGGATAAATTCTGATATAATCACCGAAATGTAAAAGGGCAAATCTAATGGTCAGTGACCAACATACAAGTGGTTGTAGGTGTATATGTCACCTCTATAGGAATCTATTAAAAAATGTAATGTGTACGGTTTAACAACCAAAATATATGTAGAAAATGTATTTAATAACACAAAACTTCTCTACCTATGACTTACCTTCACATGGGCAGGTATTACTAGGTTGACACAAAAGAAAAAAAAATTTTAGTCACATTGAATTAGTGGTATTGCACTTTCATGATGGTCCCTAAACTACTGAACAGACATTTGACCGCATTTTGCAACATTTTGGGCTCTGCTTTATTTATGATAAAATCAAAGGGTGTACCTTACTCTATACTCTAAACCAATTGTTTATAGTCCACTGTCGTCTTTGTACGATTTTTTTTGGAAGAGGTATTGACGATCAAACTCTGAATATCAAACATAAAAGCTAATTTACCCCGGTACTTGTAATATTTTTGTTGAATTGGTCAATTGTGACCAGTAAACAGTATCCTTGGTTTTTAGTTTTGTGAGTAATTATTTAGCATAATACATTTGATGAACATTAGATTTACATTTGATGAATTAGCTTCCACAATAAGCTGAATCTCCTATTGAAAAACGTTCAATGGGAACATTTTAGTTTTTTTTTAATATCCACGGAAATCATGTATTTAATTTGTAAGTTCCATTGAAATTAAACCGGGGCTCTGATCATTCATCTGGGATTATCGTGCATTCATCCATTGATGTCATCCATTCAGTGAGGGGTGATTAGCGCCTGGAAGCTATGGGCTGTTGGCCATTTATGTCTTAAAACCGGGTAAAATCGGTAAATCGTCTCTAAAAAGTTTTCCTTTTTTTAGTTTAGAATTCTGACAATTGAAATATTTTATATACATTTATATAAAAGTAATGGAAGGAGGTTGTAGCTTTCAGAATGGAAGTTTTACTTTAATTACAAACCCAAACGCCAATTTACGTAGGCATTTGGCCTTCCTGTTGTTAACTATTGTCAGATTTATCCTAATACCTTTCATCCGGGATGGTCTAGCATTCATTTTTAATACATTTTATAACTGATAATCAAAAAGGTAAAATTGTCAATTTCTCACAACTGTATTGTTCAATAATGTGTATTTGTGGTCACTTTCCAAGGAAATGATAATCCGTGAGATAACTGAAAAGCAATTTCCCTTTTCTTGGGTCAGGTTAAGGAAAGTGAACCTCATGTGGGACACAGGTCTGTTATGATCGTGATTGTTTTTTATTTTTCCCCATTGTGATCATATTTTATTCCAACAAACATGTATATCAGTCATGGATGGCTCTGATTTTGTCTTTATTATAGCAGAGGGAGGACAAACCCAGCCTGCTGCTCTTCTTCCACACTGAGCCCAAACAAGAGTCACTGGATTCTGATTGTGAAACTCAATGGGTATTGGGGGATTCAGAGATGACATCAGTAAAGCTGGAGGAAAAAAGTCAAAATCTGGGGCGGAATGTTACCAATAAAGATGAAGAGGAGGAGAAAAATGTGGTTATCATTAATAATGGAGAGGGAGATTTACTCACTCAAGGTAAGAACTGGTTTAATGTTGTCATTGTCACTGTGGTCATTTGTTGTTTTTGGCGGTCCACGTAAACTGAGCTGGCCTCAAAGAGCGAATTTCCCTGCCTGACTGACTGACTACCCGTTGTTAAGTAGCGTAGTTGTTAGAGACGCAGACTCCGGATCAACCAATTCCATCTTCGACTCCTGTCACAGTCAAAACACATTATTCCTTAGGGTTTGTTCAGGACAGCCAAAAATGTCACTGTGTACAACTTTCAGTAGCTACGTTATAGGAAGCATAACTTAAAACAGTTCTGATGGATATTAAAATTTGTTCAGGATAGTCAAACGCTTCACTGGCTACACGATTTTCTCATCTTTTCACAAAACAGTTAGTTATTGTCACATTTACTGCTGTGCAAAAGCCTGTAACTCTATCTTTGGTCGGTAATTAGTTATTGTCATTTTTGGAACATTTAAAGATCTGCTTCATCATGTGGACAAATATTTTGAGTACTTTTTGTTTTGTTGAGAAAATAGTGCCAGAGAAGACAAGGCAGAATCCCGTAACATCAGTTACGGTTCTTTTTCTTTGTTTTGCTGCACTCCGGAATGCTTAAATTGAGGTATGGTGTTCTGCCTTTGTTTTGCTGTGCATCAGTTAAGTTACTGAGTTACGGTGTCATGCCCATGTATTAATGTAAGATTAGGCTACAACATAAATTGATGGAGGATGGATGGATAGACTGGCAATCTACAAAAAGTATTTGTAAGCTAACACGTAACTACTTGACAAACAAAAACATATTTCACCCATATAGAAGCTCAATATTAGATAATATATTAGCATTATCATCACTCCAAGTTTGAATATTTCACTACACACCATTAACCACTGTGTTAAACTGACTAAAGTTTCTTGTTCAGTTTACCTCCACCACAAATGGCATCTATGAAATATATGGCTTTTGCCCCTGGCCGTTTTAACAGCTTATTAGCCGGTAACAGGCTTACTACTGTCTAACATACAACTTACAACATACATCCAACAGATATACTCGCAATATACACATTTCATTTTTTTAGGCTTCCTATAACGTAGCTAGCGAGGTTTTTGTCTGTCTATCCTGACCCAAAAAGCATGCACTGATGTGTACTTCCAAAATGCACCATAAGTAGATGCAATATAACCGTGAACAGTTTTATTTTAGGCTTACTACAACATAGCTGCTGAAGGTTTTGATCTATCCAGAACAAATCCTTACGCACAGTTTGCTTTGACTGTGTTAACATTTGAACGCGAGACCTATTGGTTGCAGGTCCGCATCTCTAACCACTGCGCTGTTTAAGGTCAGTCAGGTCGACATTCCTGTATTTGAACATTTTAATATTGTGAGATGCTGGATTTGTGATTTCCATGAGCTGTAAGCTGTAGTCATCAAGATAAAAAAAAAAAAAAGGTGTAACTAATCTAGAATATATTAAATTATCACTTTTTTATTTGAATTACTGAAAATGAACTTTTCCAAAATATTCTTATTTAGAGATGCACCTGTATGTAAAATTGATACAAGGTAAATATTTTATCTGCAACTATCTTCCTTGAGAACTAACAAAATAGGGTTGGAACCACAGTGTACAACGACAGGAGTTAGCACAGGTTTCCCAACCCATTGTACAGGGGCAATCCCATCAGCCCTCTCTAGTGGAACTAAACTAATCTGACTTCAGTACATTCCACTCCCGTTTGGCTACATAAGTTGAAATTATAAAAACTAAAGCAATTGTAATGAAAAGTTTAGCTCTTCGGTATCAGAAACCGGATCCAGAAATGGAAGTGGGTCTACCTTGGAATACTGAGAATGTGTTGCTTTTAGCTGTTCGTGTGAGAGCAACAAGCACACTTTGACCCACAAATAATGTTAATTTAGAAGTACAAAATCAAGGTTTGATGCGCATTTGCTTCAACAACGGCTGGTCAATTATGGACAGATCACTGAACATTTCTCATTAATCTAGAGATAAAAAATTAATCTAAAACATCTGTCATCTTAACTAAATGCATGTCTTGTTTTAATGTTTTTGAGAAAGTTATTTTCTACAAATTCAATTCTGTAAATTATTTCACTGTTTCATATTGAGTGTTAGCAGAGGAAGTAGAGGGAAATTATATAGAGGACGTGTACAACTAGGAAAAGGTGATGTTATAACTTTATTTATAAAGGGTTAGAATTCTAGTAAAAGCAATGGTATTAAAGTCGTAAGGGGAGACACTTAATTAGAAATACCAGAAATAGTATTTTATAATGACAACAGGAGAGAGGAGGAAGTTTAGGATAGGAAAGTAAAGGGTCTGTTTAAGGTGTATAATGAAAGAAAAGGTTCAACATTTTATACAGTCAGACAGATTATAAAACAATGGGCCCCTGGGCACAGCACCTTCAAAGCCTGAACCCCACCAACGGCAAATGAAGCCAATAGCTTAATTATCACCTTTACTTGCATCTCAACCGGATTTACACTGCATTAACTCTATTGTAGACAACACCATTTCTGTATGCTGGGAATGGGATTTACAACATAGAACTTACACACTCAAAGCAAACAGCTCATTCACTAAATTGCAGTTAAATCACAGCTAATATTACAGCATAAATAATTAAATTGTCTTACCTTATGATGCATTTGTTCCTGGCTTCGCTACTTGCAAAATCCTTCACGATGTCATCAAAGTCCAATGTTTTTATAAGTTCACTCTCAATAGCCATAAGATAAAATAGCGTGAAGACCTTTTTTGGCTCGGGGGCCACATCAAGATTGTGAAATTTAATGAAGGGCCACATTTGTTTTGTAATTTGTGGATAATAAATTATTTGGAGGCCAAAACGGCAATATAGAAAACATTAAACAGCATGTCCCTTATTTCTAAATAATATAAATTCAGATTTTGATGTATGAGAATGGGCTGGTGAGTTGTTTTACTTTCCATCAAAACTATTTTACTACTGGATGGAATTGTTTCACAGGACTTAATTTGCCCACCACTGGCCTAAACTGTCCTTGGATTCTGCACAGAGGAGTGCATTAAACAAATTGTCCAGGTTTCTCTTGGCCCACAGACTGTCAGGGACTCTGAGAAAGCATGTCAATGGCAACATTAAATGTATCTATTTGAAACTTTTGTCTTCCATCAAAATATAAAATCCTGCTCTCCACTCTAATCAGCAAATATTTTGCATTTCTTTCTCTAATGGTTGTCATGTCTGCACGCATGGCTAATCCCAGGTACACTTAAAGGCTTTGTCTCAAAGCTGTCAAAGGGTCTCTTTGCGATTCGATTTGAGTGTCCTAACTGCAAGGTTAAGGTCTCTATCACTCCGCTGTGGAATAATGCTAGTTGCTAGAATCCTTGATAATACTGTGTCCCAAAATGTGTCTAAATGCCTTTTCATGTCTGTCACAGATGGGATTCCTGAAGTGGAGACACTTGGAGAGAAACAACAGGAAGACTACAATCATAAGAAGTCTCACCACTGTCCCCATTGTGAAAAACAGTTTTCATCTCTATCACTGTTAAAAAAACACATTAAGATCCATACTGGAGAGAAGCCTTACTCCTGTTCTGACTGTGGGAAGTGTTTCTCTCAATTAGGTCACCTTAAAGTTCACCAGCGCATACATACTGGTGAAAAGCCTTACTCCTGTTCTGACTGTGGGGAGTGTTTCTCTTAATTAGGTCACCTTAAAGTTCACCAGCGCATACATACTGGTGAAAAGCCTTACTCCTGTTCTGACTGTGGGAAGGGTTTCTCTGGATTAGGTTACCTTAAAGTTCACCAGCGCATACATACTGGTGATAAGCCTTACTCCTGTTCTGACTGTGGGAAGTGTTTCTCTCGATTAGGTCACCTTAAAGTTCACGAGCGCATACATACTGGTGATAAGCCTTACTCGTGTTCTGACTGTGGGAAGTGTTTTATCTCATCATGTGAGCTTACTAGACATCAGAGAGTGCATACTGGTGAGAAGCCTTACTCCTGTTCTGACTGTGGGAAGTGTTTCTCTCAATTAGGTCACCTTAAAGTTCACCAGCATATACATACTAGTGATAAGCCTTACTCCTGTTCTGACTGTGGGAAGTGTTACTCTCAACCAGGTTACCTTAAAGTTCACCAGCGCAGACATACTGGTGAAAAGCCTTACTCCTGTTCTGACTGTGGGAGGTGTTTCTCTGAATTAGGTAGCTTTAAATATCACCAGCGCATACATACTGGTGAAAAGCCTTACTCCTGTTCTGACTGTGGGAAGGATTTTATCTCATTATCTGCACTTACTTCACATCAGAGAGTGCACACAGGTGAGAAACCTTTGAGTGAAATAAGTATTCGACTCCTCCGCAAAACATGACTGATTGGTGGCAAAACGCTTGTTGGCAATCACAGAGGTCAGACGTTTCTTTTTAGTTGGCCACCAGGTTTGCACACATCTCAGGAGGGATTTTGTCCCACTCCTTTTTGCAGATCTACGCCAGGTCATTAAGGTTTTGAGGCTTACTTTTGGCAATTCAAACCTTCAGCTCCCTCCACAGATTTTCTATGGGATTAAGGTCTGGAGACAGGCTAGGCCACTCCAGGACCTTAGTGTGCTTCTTCTCGAGCCACTCCTTCGTTGCCTTGGCCGTGTGTTTTGGGTCATTGCCATGCTGGAATACCCATCCACAACCCATTTTCAATGCTCTGGCTGATGGAAGGAGGTTCTCACCCAAGATTTGACGGTACATGGCCCCGTCGCGGTGAAGTTGTCCTATCCCCTTAGCAGAAAAACACCCCAAAGCATAACGTTTCCACCTCCATGTTTGATGGTGTGGATGGTGTTCTTGGGGTCATAGGCAGCATTCCTCCTCCTATAAAACATGGCATATTGAGTTGATGCCAGAGAGCTCGATTTTGGTCTCATCTGACCACAACACTTTCACCCACTTGTCCTCTGAATCATTCAGATGTTCATTGGCAAACTTAAGATGGGCTTGTATATGTGCTTTCTTGAGCCTTGTGTGGGTCTACAATCTTGTCCCTGTCATCCTTGGACAGATCTTTGGTCTTGGCCATGTTGAAGAGTTTGGAATCTGATTGCTTGCTTCTGTAGACGGGTGTCTTTTATACCAGTAACAAAATGAGATTAGGAGCACTCCCCCTAAGACTGTGCTCCTAATCTCAGCTCGTTACCCGTGTAAACGACACTTGTGAGCCAGACATTTTTCTGATAAAGAGGGGATAAAATACTTGTTTCACTTATTAAAATGCAAATCAATGTGTAACTTTTTATACATGCGTTTTGGGGGATTTTCAAATAAACCTACCATTAAAATTATAGACTGACCATTTCTTTGTCAGTGGGCAAATGTACAAAATCAGCAGGGGAATAAATAAGTTTTTCCCTCACTGTATATAGAGAAGAAACTTCCTATATACAAACCAGATTCCAACAATTTTGGGACACTGTACAAATTGTGAGTAAAAAACTAATAGAATAATTTACAAATCTCAAACTTATATTTTATTCACAATAGAATATAGATAGCATAGCAGCATAGCATAGCATAGCATAGCATCATCTTCCGCTTTTTCCGGGGCCGGGTCGCGGGGGCAGCAGTCTAAGCAGGGATGCCCAGACTTCCCTCTCCCCAGACACTTCCTCCAGCTCTTCCGGGGGGACACCGAGGCGTTCCCAGGCCAGCCGGGAGACATAGTCCCTCCAGCGTGTCCTAGGTCTTCCCCGGGGTCTCCTCCCGGTGGGACGGGACCGGAACACCTTCCCAGGAAGGCGTTCCGGAGGCATCCGAAACAGATGCCCAAGCCACCTCAGCTGACCCCTCTCGATGTGGAGGAGCAGCGGCTCTACTCTGAGCTCCTCCCGGGTGACCGAGCTTCTCACCCTATCTCTAAGGGATCGCCCAGCCACCCTGCGGAGAAAGCTCATTTCGGCCGCCTGTATCCGGGATCTTGTCCTTTCGGTCATGACCCAAAGCTCATGACCATAGGTGAGAGTAGGAACGTAGATTGACCGGTAAATCGAGAGCTTCGCCTTGCGGCTCAGCTCTTTCTTCACCACGACAGACCGATACATCGACCGCATTACTGCAGAAGCTGCACCGATCCGTCTGTCAATCTCCCGTTCCATCCTTCCCTCACTCGTGAACAAGACCCCTAGATACTTAAACTCCTCCACTTGAGGCAGGCACTCTCCACCAACCTGAAGTGGGCAAGCCACCCTTTTCCGACTGAGGACCATGGCCTCGGATTTGGAGGTACTGATTTTCATCCCCACCGCTTCACACTCGGCTGCAAACCGTCCAAGTGCATGCTGAAGGTCCTGGCTTGAAGGGGCCAACACGACAACATCATCCGCAAAGAGCAGAGACGAAATCGTGTGGTCCCCAAACCTGACACCCTCCGGCCCCTGGCTGCGCCTAGAAATTCTGTCCATAAAAATTACGAACAGAACCGGTGACAAAGGGCAGCCCTGCCGGAGTCCAACATGCACAGGGAACAAGTCTGACTTACTGCCGGCAATGCGGACCAAGCTCCTGCTTCGGTCGTACAGGGACCTGACAGCCCTTAGCAAAGGACCCAGGACCCCATATTCCCGAAGCACTCTCCACAGGATGCCGCGAGGGACACAGTCGAATGCCTTCTCCAAATCCACAAAACACATGTGGACTGGTTGGGCAAACTCCCATGAACCCTCCATCACCCTGTAGAGGGTATAGAGCTGGTCCAGTGTTCCACGGCCTGGACGAAAACCACACTGTTCCTCCTGAATCCGAGGTTCTACTATCGGCCGTATTCTCCTCTCCAGAACCCTGGCATAGACTTTCCCGGGGAGGCTGAGAAGTGTGATCCCCCTATAGTTGGAACACACCCTCCGGTCCCCCTTCTTAAAAAGAGGGACCACCACCCCGGTCTGCCATCCCAGAGGCACTGTCCCTGACTGCCACGCGATGTTGCACAGGCGTGTCAACCAAGACAGCCCCACAACATCCAGAGACTTGAGGTACTCAGGGCGGATCTCATCCACCCCCGGTGCCTTGCCACCGAGGAGTTTCTTAACCACCTCGGTGACTTCAGCCCGGGTGATGGACGAGTCCACCTCTGAGCCCTCATCCTCTGCTTCCTCAATGGAAGACGTGACGGCGGGATTGAGGAGATCCTCGAAGTACTCCTTCCACCGCCCGACGACATCCCCAGTTGAGGTCAACAGCTGCCCACCTCTACTGTAAACAGCGTTGGTAGGGCACTGTTTCCCTCTCCTGAGGCGCCGGATGGTTTGCCAGAATCCCTTTGAGGCCAGCCGATAGTCCTTCTCCATGGCCTCACCGAACTCCTCCCAGGCCCGAGTTTTTGCCTCCACAACCACCCGGGCTGCAGTCCGCTTGGCCTGTCGGTACCCGTCAGCTGCCTCTGGCCCCCACAAGCCAACCAGGCCTGATAGGACTCCTTCTTCAGCTTGACAGCATCCCTTACTTCCGGTGTCCACCACCGGGTTTGGGGATTGCCGCCTCGACAGGCACCGGAGACCTTACGGCCACAGCTCCGAGTGGCCGCTTCGACAATGGCGGTGGAGAACATGGTCCACTCGGACTCAATATCTCCAGCCTCCCTCGGGATCCAGTCAAAGCTCTGCCGGAGGTGGGAGTTAAAGATCTCTCTGACAGGAGACTCGGCCAGACGTTCCCAGCAGACCCTTACAGTACGCTTGGGCCTGCCGAGTCTGTCCAGCTTCCTCCCCCGCCATCGGATCCAACCACCAGTTGACAGCTCCGCCCCTCTCTTCACCCGAGTGTACAAGACATACGGCCGCAGGTCAGATGAAACGACAACAAAGTCGATCATCGACCTGCGGCCTAGGGTGTCCTGGTGCCACGTGCACTGATGGACACCCTTATGCTTGAACATGGTGTTCGTTATGGATAAACTGTGACTAGCACAGAAGTCCAATAACTGAACACCACTCGGGTTCAGATCAGGGGGGCCGTTCCTCCCAATCACGCCCCTCCAGGTGTCACTGTCGTTGCCCACGTGGGCGTTGAAGTCCCCCAGTAGAACGATAGAGTCCCCAGTCGGAGCACTTTCCAGCACCCCTCCCAGAGACTCCAAGAAGGTCGGGTACTCTGCACTACCGTACGGCCCATAGGCACAAACAACAGTGAGAGACCTATCCCCGACCCGTAGGCGCAGGGAAACGACCCTCTCGTTCACCGGGGGTAAACTCCAACACATGGCGGCAGAGCTATAAGCAAACCCACACCAGCCCGCCGCCTCTCACCATGGGCAACTCCAGAGTGGTGAAGAGTCCATCCTCTCTCAAGGAGTGTGGTTCCAGAGCCCAAGCCGTGCGTAGAGGTGATCCCGACTACCTCTAGTCGGAACCTCTCAACCTCACGCACCATCTCAGGCTCCTTCCCCGCCAGCGAGGTGACATTCCACGTCCCTAGAGCTAGTTTCCGTGTCCGGGGATCGGGTTGTCTAGGCCCCCGCCTTTGACTGCCGCCCGATCCTCTCTGCACCGGCCCCTTATGGTCCCTCCTGTGGGTGGTGAGCCCACGGGAGGGCGGCCCCATGTCGCTTGTTCGGGCTGGGCCCGGCCGGGCCCCATGGGGAAAGGCCCGGCCACCAGGTGCTCGCGAACGAGCCCCAACCCCGGGCCTGGCTCCAGGGTGGGGCCCCGGCTGCGCCATGCCGGGCGACGTCACAGAACACATGATTTTTTTCTTCATTAAGGGGTTTTTGAATATAGAATATAGAATATAGATGACAAATAAAATGTTTAACTGAGAAAATGTTTAAATTTAAGGGGAAAATAAGTTAATTTTAAATTTCATGGCATCAACATATCTCAAAAAAGTTGGGACAAGGCCATATTTACCACTGTGTGGCATCCCCTCGTCTTTTTATAACCGACTGCAAACGTCTAGGGACTGAGGAGACAAGTTGCTCAAGTTTATGAATAGGAATGTTGTCCTATTCTTGTCTAATTCTAGTTGATCAACTGTCTTAGGTCTTCTTTGTCGCATCTTCCTCTTTATGATGCGCCAAATGTTTTCTATGGGTGAAAGATCTGGACTGCAGGCTGGCCATTTCAGTACCCGGATCCTTCTTCTATGCAGCCATGACATTGTAATTGATGCAGTATGTGGTCTGGCATTGTCATGTTGGAAAATGCAAGGTCTTCCCTGAAAGAGACGACATCTGGATGGGAGCATATGTTTTTCTAGAACTTGGATATTACTGTCAGCATTGATGGTGCCTTTCCAGATGTGTAGGCTGCCCATGCCACACGCACTCATACCATCAGAGATGCAGGCTTCTGAACTGAGCGCTGATAACAACTTGGGTTGTCCCTGTCCTCTTTAGTCCGGATGACATGGCGTCCCAGTTTTCCAAAATGAACTTCAAATTTGTATTCGTCTGACCACAGAACACTTTTCCACTTTGCCACAGTCCATTTTAAATGATCCTTGGCCCAGAGAATACGCCTGCGCTTCTGGATCCTGTTTAGATACGGCTTCTTTTTTGACCTATAGAGTTTTAGCCGGCAACAGTGAATGGCACGGTGGATTGTGTTCACCGACAATATTTTCTGGAAGTATTTCTGAGCCCATCTGGAAACTCCTTTCTGATATTGCTCCACTATTTTTCGCCGCAGTATTGGGGGAATTGGTGGTCCTCTGCCCATCTTGACTTCTGAGAGACACTGCCACTCTGAGAGGCTCTTTTTATACCCAATCATGTTGCCAATTGACATAATAAGTTGCAAATTGGTCCTCCAGCTGTTCCTTATCTGTACATTTAACTTTTCCGGCCTCTTATTGCCACCTGTCCCAACTGTTTTGGAATGTGTAGCTCTCATGAAATCCAAAATGAGCCAATATTTGGCATGACATTACAAAATGTCTTACTTTCAACATTCAATATTTTATCTATATTCTATTGTGAATAAAATATAAGTTTTGTAAATTATTCCATTCCTTTTTTACTCACAATTTGTACAGTGTCTCACCTTTTTTGGAATCGGGTTTGTAGAACATCATCAATGTAGTCAGTCAATAAATATAGTGTGTGTGCATGCGTGTGCGTGTGCGTGTGCGTGTGTGTGTGCGTGCAGCTGGCTGGCTGGAATGATAATGAACTGAAATAGAGGGGTTGATCTGTGGACATCAGAGGGTTGAAATGCGGATTCATTTTAATGGTTTATATACCTGGATGTTGGACTGCAACAATTATTAGACCAAGTTGACTCTTTCGTCTTGAATAACTTTTAAACTGACATTGTAATACACTAGATTGTAACCTGTATGTAAAATCATTTAATGATGTCAGTCAATAAATATACTGTAAATATAAGAGGGTTTGTGTGTGTGTGTGTTTGTGTGTGGGGGGGTGGCTCCCATTCCCAGGATCCTCCTTAAACATGGTTAGGACTTCTAGTGAGCAAGTAGCATTTGATTGTAGCGATTGCTTCCTGCATATATGCTGAATTAATAAAGGCTCAATTTGTGCATTCAGACTTCTCATGGTCATTTCTGGTAATTCCCACAACAAGGGTCCCAGATTCTACAGCTTTACATCCATGACTGAGATTACAGTCTGCTTCTCTACCACAAGGAGTCGCTACAGTGCAACGTTGCAAGGCAGCCCGGTGTGACTTCCACCCATCCACCCCGGCAGCACTGAGACAAATTACTCTGTACTATGATGGATCCACAGGCAGAGTCAGTATGATGTAACCAGGCAGTTCCTGAAGAAATGTTGTAGATGGGAAATTCAAGTCCTTATGAGACAACATGGTAGAATGAAGGGAGGTCTACAAAATGAAAGAGTGTAATAATAAAACAGTGGGAATGAATGGTGGATCAGTGGATATCAGAGGGGTGGAATGAAGATTAGTTCTAATGTTGCATATACTTGGACTAACTATTTTTTATTAAGAATATGTTTTTGTTTGTCATGGTGGTCTTGTTTGTTGTGGTGTGTTTCCTTCCAGTCCTGCTAGGGTGTCTGATGGGATTTGCTCTTGGGATGGAGGCTTGGACCTGCTGGCAGCTCAGAGCAGGTGGAGGTGGGAACATAGCAGATGTTTGTATTTCCTTTCTGTTGTGTTATTGTCATATTTACTGTTGTGTTGTTAGTACTCACCTAAGAGTCTCCAGTCTACATTGTGGATCCAGGTTTTGTTCTGTTTGCTTTTGATTTTCTTCATCCCAGTCCGCCACCCAGAGTTCATTATTCAATCTAATCAGAGGGGATCCTGTGATGGTAATTCCATCAATAGGAATTAGACTGCTAATTCGCACAATTAGCAGTCTATTTGCAAATAGAGAGAAGCATCAAACGCTTACAGGATAATCATCTGAGAAGTCTCTGAAGTAGATACATGAACAGTCTGTATTTGTTACAGTTAAAAGGGGTGTGGTAAGTTGCTGCCCAGCTGTCCTATGTCAATAAAACACATTCCCTTTTTTCTGTCAATACCTAGGATTTAACCAAGGGGCAGGCTATCCTCCCCCACATGGGTAACCTCTTCACCCCCATAAGAGGTCTTACATCATCTGGACAAACAATAAATAGACTCTGGTGGGTTGTACAGATAGGCAGGTTTACAAGTAATCTGCTGATACCGGTCATTAATGACCCTAAACACCAGAACCCCCTCTTCTACATGCCTTTTCTTATCTAAACATGGAGACTCAGTACCCTTAACTAGTAAACCATCTATACACGTATAGGACCAAGTATACATCTGTTCAAGAATTTCCACAACAATCCTTCAGCAAAGCAGAGAGTCACTTCCCTCCCGTATCCTTCAGGTCATTGTTACTCAGATCCAGTTTTTTCAGATGTGAGGGGTTTGACTTAAGAGCTGAGACCAGAGAAGCACAGACGTCCCCTGTGATTTCACAACCTGACGGTCTAGAGAGAGATTATCATGATGTTACAAACAGAACAATAGTTCAAAATAACATTAGAATATCTTCTATATATTACATCATTGTAATGTCAACTCTACTTTAGGGCATGCTATTAAAACTGACATTGTAATACATCACACTAGAATGTAACTTCCTGTACATAAAATCATGAAAGTTGTCAGTTAGTACATAGAATGTAGATTTAAGAAGAGAGTTTGTGTGTGTGTGTGTGTTTGTGTACATACAGAGTAGTTCTGCAGATTTTGATCACTGGCAGCAACCCCAGAAGATCTTTCTGTGATGTGGAGTATTTCTTCAGGTCAAACACATCAATCTCCTCTTCTGAAATCATTAACACAAAGGCCAGAGCTGACCACTGTGCAGGTGAAAGTTGTTCTTCAGAGACACTTCCTGAACTCCGGTGTCTTTGGATCTCCTCCTCCAGAAATACAGTGGTGCGGAGAATCAAGGACTTGTCAGCTAACTTTTGCTTTTGATTTTTACTAGATAGCATGCGATGAGAGCACAGATGCCACAGACACCGTGCAGCTGCTAATGTTATTGCAGGGAGTAGATGATAATTTTTGCTGTACGGATATACCTTTCTGCTAAAAATTAGAAATATGTGTCTGTGATTATATCTCTCGTGACAGAATTCAACCAGCGTTTCCAAAAATGTTCTGTTATGGAAAAACAAATCAAGCTGTTCTCAACTCCCTTCCTGGTGGATGCAGAAGACGTAGAAGAGAGTCTGCAGTTAGAACTGATTGAAATGCAATGTGATGATTCTCTGAGGAGTCAACATCAGCTTCTCTCTCTCCCTGACTTCTATTAGAGTTTGGATAATGCCAAGTTTCCTCTAATGAGACAGAGCCTGATGACATTAAAGCATCTTCAAAATCAATAGCAGTCTCCTGAATCTCTGAAGCACAGACACATCCAGAATGACCACAGACACATCCAGTATAACCACAGACACATCCAGTATGACCACAGACACATCCAGTATGACCACAGACACATCCAGTATGACCACAGACACATCCAGTGTGACCACAGACACATCCAGTGTGACCACAGACACATCCAGTGTGACCACAGACACATCCAGTGTGACCACAGACACATCCAGGAGGACCACAGACACACAGAAGGATTTAAAAACTGATTGGTACAAACATGGTTCCTATTAAGTGAGCATGTTCCTATTATGTCACATGGTGCAAACATGGGAATAGAGATGGGGGACCGTGTTCCCACTGAGGACATTGAATAGACATTGAATGGACATTGAATAGACATTGAATGGACTTTGAATCGACAATTAATAGACAATGAATAGACATTGAATGGACATTGAATGGACATTGAATGGACATTGAATGGACATTGAATAGACATTGAATGGACATTGAATGGACATTGAATGGACATTGAATAGACATTGAATGGACATCTTTCCAATTATTTTGCTGTGTTCACTGCTGTTTACCTGCCTCTTGCAGGTAGGAGGCCATGCAAGTTATGCAGCCTGGTGTTTACAAACAGGGTGCCCCTGTGTGGCTCTTTTCATTAGGAGGGACAGCTGCATCTGTTATTAAAAACATACTTTCTTCCAGGCGGAAGGAAGCCCTCCTAGGGTTCCTTGTATCCCATGCACAGCTTTCGTGCAGAAGAAGGCAAATTGTCTGTCAGTATTTTCTGATAACACGCTGCATTCATCCATGGCTCAATATCTAGCCTGCTCATTGCATCCACATGAGAGCAAACAAACTAATTGACTATTTATACACAGACACTAATTGCAATTTAAAAAGCCACAGGTTTGGGGAATTAACCTTTAATTGCCATTTTAACAACACACTTTGTGTGTCTGTAACAAGGCCAAACATTCAAGGGTATGTAAACTTTTGATCAGGGCCATTTGGGTGATTTCTGTTATCATTATGATTTAAAAAGGAGTCAACCAACTATGTGATAATAAATGGCTTCATATGATCAGTCATATTTTCAAAATCAATGCCAAAATTTCACAATTTCGGCTAGGGTATGCAAACTTATGAGCACAACTGTAAGTTAGAAATTGGTTTTAGACAAAAGATAGGGATTATAGTCTCAGGTGACATTATGTCAAAAACGGTGAAAACAGCCCAAAGTGAAATTATTTCACAAGGCTGAATTGGCTTAGGATAACTAGGAACATTTTAATTTTAGTTTTTTGTGTTTCTCTAGTAACTGAGATGACACTAGTGTTTTAAAGAACAAGTTATATACTTGTCTGTTATGGAAATTTTGAACTAAGGTACATTTGAGAAATGTCTGTCTTTCTATTGGCTGGTTTGTAAATCTTTACTTTGATTGTGACACACATGTCTGTATAATATCAGAGGATTATTAGGTATTTGGGCCATGTCCTCCTGCCTAGATAAAGAAGGGTGTCAATCCTTTTCTGTTCCTTAGGAATGTAGGAGAGGGGATCTGGTATATGTCTTAGGGGTCATTCTTGATTGGTCACAGTAGGTTGTAGGGTTAATCATCTGCCGACCTGTAGGTTGTCTAGATGCTTTAAGTTTCCCTTAAGGGTTGAGAAAGTTAACCACATGAGGGAAGACACCATGTCCCTTGTGTCAAGCCCAGGACATGTGATAGAACAAAGGGCATGTGTTTGATTGACATGAGACCGATGGGCAACAACTTACCACACCCCTTTTTCTATGCAATAAACACGGATTGTTCATGTATGGAGTTAGAGACTCCTCGGATGATTATGTATGTAAGCATTTGACGCGTCTCTCATATTTGTATAATAGTTAATAAAACTGTTATAATGTGCCAAGAGAACTTTTTGTCTCTGTGTTCCTTATTCCGAGTGTCGATATTGTCAATTGCCATCACATTGTCTCTGTTCTAAAAAGTTTGACTGACAAAAATAGTCTCACCTTGGGTTCAGATAGCAGCACAAGAGGGAGTGCTTGAGCCAACCCCCCCACAATCTGCCCTGGGTTAGAAGAAGACAGGCTTTATTTGGTGGACATGTCTATTTTTTGTGAATGTTTTTGAAATTCCACAATAACGTTAAGTTACTGTGTAGATCTGGAAGCACTCTTCACAACTTCAAAGCATTGGATAGGATGGAATTTAAACCTTTGGTTAACATATAATGTAAATTATTACGTTTAAAATAAAACCTATCTTATTACAGATGTGGTAAAAATGTGCTTTAAATATATATTTTAGGATTTGATAAACAAAAAAAAGCTAAATGCTATAGAGTTGCAAAATCTCCCTACATACAATGTGGTTAATCAATGCATTAAGTTTGTGTTTCTCGTACGGGATTTGGGCCATAACCTTTAAAAATACCAATTTTGGGAGCTGTTGATATGCTAAGTCCATCGCCCTGGTGGAGTTTTTCTCCCCTACAATTGAGTTGAGCAGCTTTCCTCTTGGAGGGCAATCTGTTTATTTAGTTAGGCATGTGTCATCAATCTACAGGAATTTATGAATACATGATAGCCAATTTCAAGGTACTGAAGTGTATTCAAAATTGAGAACTGTTTAGCTTCACAAATACCCGCATTGTATTTGTCATGGTCGACAAGCTTACAAACACAATAATCTTATTGTCAGAAATCATGTCCACTGTGAAATGTAATTAATTTGCGTGTTTCTTTAGTGACGAAATTATAAGTATTAGGACATTAGAACATCAGAACTACACAGTCTAACAAGGACTCTGTACTGTCACCACGACCACCAAGACATAACTTGGTTATTATGTCGTATTTTAATACAATTGATCAAAAATCCCTAGAAGAAATAGTTTGACATCTTAAAGCTTACACTTGCTGTGTGGACACACTGCCATCAGACTTTACATTTTTTTTTTTTACTCTATAACAATGGACATACAGCAAATAGTTAATAGCTCTCTGCAATCAGGCATTTTCCCAACATCTCTAAAAACAGCTGCCATTAAGCCCCTATTAAAAAAGATAACACTGGATGCATCTATAATGAACAACTATAGACCTGTATCAAATCTCCCTTTTATAGCCAAGATAATTGAGAAGGTTGTCTTCAATCAATTTAGAAATGTTGTGACCTCTTAGACAAATTTCAGTCAGGTTTCCAACCTCACCACAGTACTGAAATGGCCCTGATTTTAAATGATATATGGCTGAATACTGATTTAGTTCTGGTTCTTTTAGATCTCAGTGCAGCATTTGACACTGTAGATCATAGAAAACTTATAGATAGGTTAGACAATTGGATAGGTCTCTCCGGGACAGTCTTTGATTGGTTCAGATATAATCTAGATAGCCGGAGTTAGTTTGTCAACATTGGTAATTATGAATCTGATAGGGTGGCTATGACATGCAGAGTTCCACAGGGATCAGTTCTCGGACCGCTTCTGTTCAATCTCTATATGTTAGCCACTGGGCCAAATTCTATTAACTACCACAGCTATGCCGATGATACTCAAATAAATATGTCTCTGGAACCGTATGATAACAGCTCAATAGACTCTCTGTGTCACTGTATATAAATACCTGGATGAACCAAAATTGTCTACAACTAAGATTATTGTGTTTGGCAACAAAAATAGAAGAACAAGTATTTATAAAGAGCTGGATTCTCGGGCCCCAGGGAAAAATTGCGTAATCTTGGCGTTCTGATAGACTCAGACCTCACATTTAACAGTCATATCTAAGCGGTCACCAAAACACCATTCTATCATCTAAAAAATATAGCCAAAATCAAAGGCTTGGTGTCCCAAAAAGACCATGAGAAGCTCATCCATGCTTTTATCTCTAGTAGGGTTGACAACTCTAATGGCCTCTTTACTGGACTCCCGATAAAGACTATAAAACAGCTGCAGCTCATTCAGAATGCTGCTGCTAGAATGTTAGCCAGGACCAAGAGAACAGAGCACATCACTCCGGTTCTTAAATCTTTGCATTGACTTCCAGTCAGTTACAGAATAGATTTCAAAGTGGTGCTTTTAATTTATAAATCTCTGAATGAGACCCAAATACATTTCTGATATGTTTGAAGAATATAAACCGAGCAGGGCTCTTAGATCCATGAACACAGGTCAGCTAGTAGAGCCCAGAGTCCAAACTAAACATGGAGAAGCTGGCTTCAGCACTAACGCTGTACACAACTGGAATAAACTACCAGAAGATCTTAGACATGCCTCAAACTTATCAATTTTTAAATCCAGGCTAAAAACACTTCTCTTCTCACGTGCCTATGACTGAGCACTTAAACTTAACCACACTGTTTAGCCTTATAGCTTCCTATGTTTTTATCCCATTTTTAATCTTTATATGTTTTCTTATTGTATTTTTTATTATTATGATGTTTTCATTTGTTTTGATGTTTCATTTGAGTATTTGTTTTTATGTTATTTTACTTTCATATGGTTTTCTTTGTAAAGCACATTAAATTGCTTTGATGTATGAATTGTGCTATATAAATTTGCTTGCTTGCTCAAATGGTTTCTAGATCCGTCCTTGATACCAATTTTTTTTTTCATGTCCGTCCTGAAATGATGGCCAGTGTGAACCTAGAAAGGCTCAGTCCGTGGTCATAATTCTGCTTTCACTCATGGTGTCACTTTTCCATTGACTTCAAGAAGAATGTGTAGGCAGCAAGGTTATAATCATAACTGAACCTGAAACTAAAACCTGCTAAACTTAAAAGGGTTGGAGCATCCTCACACTGAGGAGGCTCTTGCACAATTCATTGGAGATTCATTGGAAGAGTGGTATATTCCAGAAATGGAATGCAGATTTAGGTTAATGTGGTTATTTAGGACTAGGAGGTTGGGGAGAAGAAACAAATTGCCAAAACTTTATAAAGATGGGAAAGGATGTAAAAACATATCCAAAGCTTTGCAAATGCCAGTCAGTACTGTTCAATCACTTATTAAGAAGTGGGAAATTCAGGGATCTCTTGATACCAAGCCAAGGTCAGGTAGACCAAGAAAGATTTCAGCCAAAACTGCTATAATAACTTTTTGGGATACAAAGTAAAACCCACAAGTAACCTCAGGAGAAATATAGGCTGCTCTGGAAAAAGACGGTTTGGATATTTCAAGGAGCACAATGTGACGATACTTGAACAAAAATGAGCTGCATGATCGAGTTGCCAGAAAGAAGCCTTTACTGCTCCAATGCTACAAAAAATCCTGGTTACAATATACCGGACAACACCTTGACATGCCTCACAAATTCTGGCACATTATGATTTGGAGTAACTAGACCAAAATAGAGCTTAATGGTCACAACCATAAGTGCTATGTTCAGAGATGGGTCAACAAGGCCTATAGTGAAAGGAAAGGAGGGGGTGTTGCTAACATCCCGAAAAGGAGGGGGTGTTGCTAATATTTATGACAGTAAATATAAATCTACTCTTAAACACATCACTGGTTTTCATTCTTTTGAGGTTCTACTCATGAAAGTTAACCAGGCTGATAAATCGTTTTACATAGCTACGATTTACAGGCCCCCCTGGCCATACACAATGTTGCTCAGTGAGTATCCAGAATTCTTGCTAGTCTTGTAGTCACAGCAGATAGTATTCAAATTTTTGGCAATTTCAATATTCATATGGAAAAGTCCAATGATCCTCTTCAAAAAGCCTTTGAAGCCATAATTGACTCAATGGGTTTTATCCAACATATCTCAGGTCCAACGCATTGCAACAAGCTCGCTCATCAACGACAGAGAAAATAAATCCGCAAACGATAAAATCGAGGATCTTAAATCAACACTGCGAAATACTTTAGATACGGTTGCACCACTAAAAACAAAAGAAATCCGCAACAAGAAACTTCCTCCCTGGTACACAGACAATACTAGAGCACTCAAGCAAGCCTGCAGAAAATTGGAGAGAAAGTGACGCTCCACCATGTTGGAAGTATTTAGACTAGCCTGGATAGACACCCAGCAAGCAACACGCCAGTGGCCCACCGGTGTCCCACTAGCGTTTTGCCGCTGCGGCCTCCGAGCGTTTCTGCGAAGCGTTCGGCCAGCGGGCTGCCTCACGCCCCAATATTAGGTTTTATTTATAATAATCCTTTATAATAATTTTGGTCATATCACAAACGACAATGAACTTAATAAAATCTAAACAATTTATTTCAAATAGTGCAAGATGCATACAAAAAAAAAACATGGATTATACAGCAAGCATACAAAATAAACATGTGCAAATGAATTGAAATAAAAATTTTACAAAATCAAATAGTGCAAGAAAATGTGTCCAGCAACAGATAGTAAAAGTACAGTATTTGAATTTGAAAGTACAAAATAAACATAATACAATACAAAATAAACAAGGGCTAGAATGGCAGTAATATACATAAGTATGACCTAGCAGCAATCAATTGTTATTGAATATCATAGATACATCAGTGCAATAAGCTTATGAATGGTAGCATAACACTACAACTACAGTCAGAATTAAGAACATTCACACAGAGCTATAAATATATTAAGAGGATAATGCAATCATATATATAACACTGTACATAGCAGCAGTAAAACAAAAAGAAAAAAACAGAAATAGGCTACAGTACTGCAGCTTAGCAGCAATATTGGTTGTGCTGGAGATGTTATTCATATTCACGGCAGGTCCCTTGTACCGCTGCGACATCTCCCACCTGCACGGTCTGCTGCCCCTTTCCGGTACCTGGGGACCCGGTTCTGGACAGCCTAATCAGTGGCATCCCGGTTGAAAAGATATTATGGCTCCTGTAATACAGTAATCAGATATTGTCCTTAAATGGTCTGACATGATTTTGAGAATTGCATGACATTCAAGACAAATTAAATGTTTCATGAAGACATTTAGCATGTTTAACATGTTAGTGCAACTATAGTCTTGTTTTTACCTGATTGTAGAGGCAGCTGTGCCCTCGGCTTGACATTTCTTTCAGTCAGACGTTTATCAGTAGCTAAAAAGCACAATGAATTGTCAATAACTTAATAGTGAAATTAACAAAACTGCCATATACATGTAATTTCAGAAAGGCTGTACAGTACTGCATTTCATTAAAGGGCTCACATTCAGACAAATGCAATTTCATTAATACAAGATGCTAGCGTAACTATAGTCTTGTTTTTTTTAGTGCTGCTTTTGACACTTTTGATCACTCCCTTCTCTTAGAGAAACTGGAAACCCATATTGGGCTACGTGGACATGTTCTAGCCTGGTTTAAATCGTATTTATCTGAAAGATATCAGTTTGTTAGTGTGGATGGCATATCCTCTGACAATTCAAAGGTATGCTTTGGTGTTCCTCAAGGCTCGGTTTATTGTTCTCACTATAAATGCTCCCTCTGGGCAATGTAATCCGAAATCACAATATTAACTTTCACTGTTATGCTGATGACACACAGTTATATATTTCAATGAAGCATGGAAAAGCCCCAAAATTAGCTACTTTGGAAGAATGCGTTTCAGATATTAGGAAGTGGATGACAGAACTTCTTGCTTTTAAACGCAAGAAAAACAGAAATGCTCGTTTTAGGACCCAAGAATCTCACTTTGAACCTTGACGGCCGCATGGTCGTATCCCAAAAAACTGTAAGAAACCTCTGCGTTACCCTTGACTTTGACCTCTCCTTTGATGAACATATAAAATATGTCTCAAGAGTTGCTTATTTTCAACTTCAAAACATTGCAAAATTCTGAAACTTTCCATCAAAAACTGATGCAGAAAAACATATCCATGCTTTTCTTACTTCTAGATTAAATTACTGCAATGCACTTCTTTCTGGTTACCCTGATGAATGCATAAATAAATACATTACTCCAGTACTAGCCTCTTTACACTGGCTGCCTGTTAGGGTTAGGGCTTTTATTGTTAACTTATAAATCAATACATGGACTTTCTCCTACTTACCTCACTGAAATGATCCAGCCATACATACCTACACGTAACCTTGGATTGCAAGATGCAGGCCTTTTAACTGTACCTAGCTCCACTTGATAACCAGCCCTCTAGCACTTGGCAACAGCCATACAGATTCCTCGCATCCCGTTTGGAGAGTGATCTTGAATTCAGATCATTTTACCACCAGGGATGAAAGTGCAACTGCTGAACTGAAGAAATACCTGGAAAAGGTCAAGGTCGGTGTGCAAGGAGCATCACCAATCAAGTTCTGGAGAGGAAGAGAGGCTCTGTATCCTCTGTTAGCCCCTGTGACCCTTGACCTGGTGTGGGCACCTGCCTCACAAGCATTTGTGGAACAAATGTTTCCATTGTGTGTTCCTCAAAATCAACAAAGACATTGTAAACGAGTGATGCCATAAATACACAGTAACTCACTCATTCACACACACACACACACACACACTTTACTAATTTACTGTCACATTCCATAGGAAATATTGCTACGTTTGTTAGGTTATATATTGTTTTTTGTAAGTGTTACTTAGGCAAGGCAAGGCAAGGCAAGGCAATTTTATTTATATAGCACATTTCATACACAATGGTCATTCAAAGTGCTTTACATAAATATCCATTTGACAGAGGAACTGTTACAGAAATAAGAAATAATAAAAACCATTAAGAATATAAAATCAAATACAGAACAGTGAAGAAATAAGAAAAATTAAAACCGTTAAGAATATAATGTCAAATACAGTTTAGAATAAAAAATATAATAAAATAAAGGACAGTGAAAACAGTCGGACGGACAGTGGCACAGTGCTCATTCATTAAATGCAAAGTAAAATAGATGTGTTTTGAGTCTGGATTTGAATGTGACTACTGTAGGAGCACATCTGATCTCTTCTGGAAGCTGGTTCCAGCTGCGACTGGCATAATAGCTAAAAGCAGACTCTCCTTGCTTAGAGTGAACCCTTGGTATTTCTAGCTGATGTGATCCTAATGATCTGAGTGTTCGTTTGGGTTTATATTCATTGAGCATATCTGCAATGTATTGAGGTCCTAGGCCTTTGAACGATTTATATACCAGTAGTAATACTTTAAAATCGATCCTATATGTAACTGGCAGCCAGTGTAAAGACCTGAGGACTGGTGTGATATGATCATATTTTCTGGTTCTGCTGAGAATCCTGGCCGCGGCGTTCTGTACGAGCTGCAACTGTCTTATGGTCTTTTTGGGAAGGCCAGTGAGGAGTCCATTACAATAATCCACCCTGCTGGTGATGAAAGCATGCACTAGTTTTTCTATGTCTTGACTAGAAACAAAGCATCTAATTCTTGCAATATTTTTCAGATGATAGTATGCTGATTTAGTTATTGCTTTGACATGACTACTGAAGTTAAGGTCTGACTCTAGAGACACACCGAGATTCCTGACTTGATTTTTAGTTGTTTGACCTTTAGAGTGAAGGTACGCGTTCACCTTGAGAACTTCATCTTTATTTCCAAACGCAATAACTTCAGTTTTATCTTTGTTTAACTGAAGAAAGTTTTGGCACATCCAACTATTTATTTCATCAATGCATTGGAGCAGGGAGTCAATTGGGCTGTAATCGTTTGGCGATAGGGCTAAGTAGATCTGTGTGTCATCTGCATAGCTGTGATAAGAGATTTGGTTCTTTCTCATTATTTGGCTCATTGGGAGCATGTACAGGTTGAATAGGAGTGGCGCAAGAATTGAGCCTTGAGGAACTCCGCATGTCATGGACGTCCACTCAGACCTATGGTCTCCTATACTCACATAATACCCTCTTGCTTCTAAGTATGACCTGAACCATTTTAGGACTATCCCAGAGAGCCCCACCCAGTTTTCCAGCCTGTCTAGAAGTATGTTGTGATCGACAGTGTCAAATGCAGCACTGAGATCAAGTAGTATCAGCACTGATAATTTGCCTGAGTCAGTATTTAAGCGAATATCGTTTATTATCTTAATGAGCGCTGTCTCTGTGCTGTGATGCGGTCGGAAACCGGATTGAAAATTGTCAAAGTATCCGTTTGAGCTTAAGAATTTGTTCAGCTGATTGAAGACAACTTTTTCAATGATCTTACTTACTGAAATATTATCCTTATTCTATGAGTTTTACATAATTGTTTTCTTCACTAATGCAAATGATCGTTTTGCAATGATATTCCTAAAGAAAAAGAAAAAAGTTTCACATTTTGAATAAAATCTTTATTATGCAAATTAGAAAAATCTTCTGTTACTGGTCTTATTTAAAATGCGCAGATCAACTACAAACATGACACACTATGAACTAGAATTCTTCACAAATCTAAAACTAAACTGACACTTAAAAAGACACTGAAAACTAACTGAAACTAAAACGAAATGAAAAACCTCAAACTATAATAACCTTGGTAGGCAGTTCCTGGATGACAAGGGTATTGATGCTATTGACTGACCCTCATACTCTGGGATGTTATGTATTGGTGCATCCGACGCCACCAAGTAGCCACCATAGACTATCCAGGAGCTCATTGATCCCAGGACACAATCTGCCTTCTCATTACTAATTTTCAGGAGTGCATACAGGCACGTGGGGGCCATACACATTATTGAGTCACATAATGAATTGCCGTGAAACAGTCTGTGATTTCAGTTGTTTACTTATATTTTGGGTGTGAGTTAAAATCCTGCCCTCAGTCGGTTTGTGGTTTTAGTTTCCTTTGACTGTTGTTACTTTCAGTTCACTTTGGTTTCCATTGACTGTCAAGTTCAGTTCACTTTGTTCTCAACGAATTACACACTCTTTAATAGATTGCCTTAATCGAGACTCGATGTATGATTAATGTGTTCCCTTAATTTATTTGAAAAGTGTATTTACAACTTTCCGGTTGTCCTCTGCTTTATGGACATCGCAACCTGGAATATATTGTAAGCCAGTTGGCTAACTACTGTTGTGTTTTGAATGAATGTGACTTCCTGTGTACAGATGAACATGTGTTCTGTTGTAAACTAAACATACACATCAACACACTAGAGAATCATTGTTACCATAACTATAATGATATGCGTTTTATTTTCATTAGATTCAATGTCTTAACAAATAATGTTTCATAAAGAAATGTTTAAAAAATATAAACTTTGCTTTGAGAATGCCTAATGTCATCCTCCACTGACTACTGTCAACGAGCAAATACCATAGAATGAATTATAAAATGTAACTGAAGCTTTAGAAAACCCAGAGTACATCAAGCATTTACCAAAGAGGTTTAACTGGGTATGCCACTATTGCACCCTTTATTTTGGAGGAACTGCACAGTCATTCTTGGACAAGAAAGCTTTTCAGGGTTCCACATTTTGATTTGTAAATCACATTATGGCCCTTTATGAATTTCATAATTAGATCCATTCAATGGTTTATCTTTGACTATTTTCTACATTGTACAATAATAGTAAAGACAACAAAACTATAAAATATCAAAAGGAATCATGTAGTAAACCAAGATTATTTGAAGTAGCCACCCTTTGACTTTGACTTGATGCCTGCTTTGCACACTCTTGGCATTCTCTCAACCAGCTTCATGAAGTATCCTTTCCGATAGTTTTGAAGGAGTTTCCACATACTGAGCACTTGTTTGGGCGGACGTAGGTCGATTGTGATGAATTCTAGTTTATAGTGTGTCATGTTTGTAGTTGATCTGCGCATTTTAAATAAGACCGGTAACAGAAGCTTTTTCAAATTTGCATAATAAAGATTTTATTCCAAATGTGAAACTTTTTTCTTTATCTTTAGGAATATCATTGCAAAACGATCATTTGCATTAGTGAAGAAAACAATTATGTAAAACTCATTAAAAAAGGATCATATTTCAGTAAGTAACACTTACTGTTTACATTGTACTGGGGATCATAAAAGATTTTGATATTTTTTTATAACCTGACCCTGACTTGTACTTCTCAACAACATTGTCCCTTACTTGTATGGAAAGTTCCTTGGTCTTCATGGCAGTGTTTGGTTAGTGGTACCTCTTGCTTAGGTGTTGCAGCCTCTGGGGCCTTTCAAAAAAGGTGTGTATATGTAATGACAGATCATGTGACACATAGGTGGACATCATTTCACTAATTATGTGACTTTTGAAGGTAATTGGTTGCACCAGAGCATTTTTTGGGCTTCATAACAAAGGGGGTGAATACATACGCACATGCCATTTTTCAGTTTTCTCTTTCTAAAAAGAAATATTATGTATACTTTTTCTCATTTCACTTCACCAACTTACACTATTGTGTTCTGAACCATCCAATAAAATTCAGATTAAAAAAACATTGAACTAAAGGCTGTAATGTAACAAAATAGGTAAAAAGTAAAGCGGGGTGAATACTTTGGCAAGGCACTTTATATAGGACAAGGTAATATTATCAATGTTGGCAATAAGTAGCTCAAATAAATCCTTATGGGACAGTTTCGCAGAAACTGATTAAGCCTAGTCTAGGACAAAATAAAACAAGCCCAATGGAGTTTTCTATTGAACAAAAAAAATAATCTTAGACTAGGCTTAATCTGTATCTCTGAAACCGGCCCTTTTCACAGTAAAATAACAGACATTATCGACCAAATGGAGACGATCAGAGGCTATTGCCAATGCATAGCTTTAGTCTCTTAGATTATTGGCATATAATATTTTTCTATAGGTGACATGAGAAGAGTTATTAGATAAAGACGAGTTCCAAAATTAAATGTGAACCACATGTCTTTGCAGATCTCTCCCAGGGGTTGTTTGTTTTTCTTTCATTCGTGAATGACATTTACACAATAACTATCAATAAAGGCAACAATAACTAACTTTTTCATCAAGTGTCACCATGCCATATAATGTGAACAATTCAATAGAAAAACAAATTGAAATCTTCGAGGGGGGAAAATGAAAAATAAAAACCTTACAATAACCTGGTTGCCTAAGTGTGCATACCCTCTTATAACTGGGGAAGTGGCTGTGGTCAGAATTAACCAATCACATTCAAATTCAAACTGTTTCAAATAGAAGCACAACAGAGACATTACCAAGAATATGATGAAAAGAAAACTGGTCAGGGAAGCTTCCAAGAAGCCTAGAGCAACATTAAAGGAAATCCAGGAATTTCTGGCAACTACTGGCTGTGTGCTACATGTGACAACAATCTCCCGTATTCTTCATAGGAATGGTCTATGAGGTTGGGTGGTAAGACAGAAGCCTTTTCTTACAAAGAAAAACATCCAAGCCCGGCTGAAGTTTGCAAAAACAAACATCACGTCACCCAAAAGCACGTGGGAAAATGTGTTATGGACTAACAAAACCAATGTTGAACTCTTTGGCCATAATTCCAAAAGGTATGTTTGGCGCAATAACAACACTGCACATCAGCCAAAGAACACCATACCCACAGTGAATAATGGTGCTGGCAGCATCATGCTTGGGGGTGTTTTTCCTCAGCTGGAAATGGGGCCTTAGTCAGGGTGGAGGGAATTATGAACATTTCCAAATACCAGCCAATTTTGGCACAAACCTACAGGCGTCCGTTAGAAAGCTGAAGATGAAGAAGTTCACCTTTCAGCACGACAACGACCCAAAGTCAACATCCAAATCCACAAAAGCATGGCTTCACCAAAAGAAGATCAACGTTTTGGAATGTCACAGCCAGAGCCCAGACATGAATCGAATTGAACATCTGTGGGGTGATCTGAAGGGGGCTGTGCACAGGAGATGTCCTCGCAATCTGATAGATTTGGAGCGCTTTTGCAAAGAAGAAGAGTGTGATAAAATCAAAAGGTGCTTCAAAAAAGTATTATTTTAAGGGTGTTTGCACTTATGCAACCAGGTTGTGAGTTTTTTTATTTAAATTTTTCCCCCTCAAAGATTTCAGTTTGTTTTTCAATTGAATTGTTCACATTATAGGTCACATTAAAGGTGGAAAACGTTCTGACATGATTTATCTTTGTTCCATTCTTTTACATCACAAGAACCTGCCATTTTAACACGGGTGTGTAGACTTTTTATATCCACGATCAGAACTCTTTTAGAAGGAAGTACAGAGACGAAATTCCCTGGGCACTATTAACAGTCTTTATTAACAATTATTTGCAAATAAGAGAGACGCGTCAACCGCTTACACACATATAATCATCTGAGGAGTCTCTGACTCAAAACATGCACAATCTGTATTTATTACATAGAAAAAGGGGTGTGGTAAGATGCTGCCATCTGTCTTGTGCAACATTTACCCAAATGGCGGGCTGTCCCCCCACCTTGTCCTTCCTACCCCCTGTTGTGTATCTTCTCCTATCCTGTCCTAAAACCCATTGATCTGCATCTACCCCCATCCTGCTGGAGCTTCATGTTTACCTCAACATCTCATACCTCCTTTCCCACAGCACAACCAACATTCCTTTTCTCATCTAAACAGTTGCTCAATCGTTTAATCAGTTAGAATACATTATTAAAGAAATTTCCACAACAGTGCTTACTCAGTAATTTGTCCAGACTTGTTGAGATCAGAACAAAAAAGGCATCCATACCTGAAGAAGGTCAAGGTGAGAAATGTGTACTTGGCATCTTTGGAGGAGTATCCCATAATCAAGAACCTTTTCAGAGGTTCAACACAATCATCCCATCCTCAGCTCTAGTAGAGCATTTATTTTCCTTTGTTAGACTGATCAACCGGCCCCATCAACGATGTCTATATGCCACACCTTTTTAAAAGTTAGTTGTGCTTAAAGGCATCAGCAGCTAAAGAGACCTCTGCAATGTTAGTCCACAGGTCATTCATTACACTCCCTCTCACACACGCTCACTCAATCACATGCTTACTTTTCACCCACACTCATGCAAAAGTTTGACTGTTTTTGGTAGAACCTTTGAACTTTTGGAATACCTGGTCTGTAGTATTCTCTATTGTAGTACTCTCTATTGGAGTTTAAGTAAATGTTCTTACTACATTACTAATCTGTGTGAAAACATATTGTCAAAACATTTTGATAATTTTATAATTGTTGACAAAGTGCTTAAATGTTTGTTTTCAACTTCCAAATAAGTCTACAATGATTGATGAATAAATAAATAATTGCTAAAGGATTGTACCCTAATTGAGTAGCTGTTTAATAGGATCATGCCTTTGCATACCATTGCTTTAATGACTGCCTGACACAATTTATTATTATATTTATGATTAACAATCAAATGATTAATTACTTAGAAACTATTTGATATGAATAAAGGTGTCTTCTTATGAATGACTTGTTTGTCATTGAGTTGGTGTTGCTGATGCAAAGTAGGCCCTTCATTACCAAACACCAAGTAACTAAGTTAGGACACAGTTATGAGTCATTAGCAAACTGTTAGCTAGTTAGACTGTTGGTTAGGGGAAAGTGGGGTGAGTTGTGCCAGTTGTTACCCCAAGTGACTTTAAAGTGAGTCCATGACAGTAATGCCTTCAACGTAAAGATGTACATATATTTCAGGATGTGGTGCATCCCTGAGAACAATAACTGGATCTGAAATAAATTGTTTCAGAAATATGGCTATTGAGAAGAAAGTGGTCTCTTTGGGGGAATACGTTGGGGTAAATTGTGCCAGTGATTTCTGAAGTAAAACAGAACATTTTAATGTTATGAACTGTAATACTATATGAAAGCAAGACAAATTCAATACAAAATTCATTTAACGTTTATTTAGATATTGTCACCCTATTATACTGTTGGATAAAGTCATATTTTATAGTTTTTGGGAAAACACAAAAAACTTAAATACACAATAGCCTATAAGATATTTGTGAATCATTTCAGGCAAAAGGCATTGGCAATAGATGCCTGTTGACGTACATAGAACGCTGTCTGTCAATTATGTAACATATAAGAATAAAGTGACTAGGCTATTATCTAAACATCCTATTGTGACTTAGGCAACTTAACTTAATAAAACTTATATTTAATAACATAGTGCAAACTCAAAACTGAAATCAGTGTTAGCTAAATCAAACAAATGGCATGTAGGCCTAAGTCAAACACTGATGAGGCATGCCCATCTCCTCACTTCTCTAGATTATCCCCTGTGAGTATGTAGGTCTAGGTGGTCTGGACCTGACCTACTACCTAACATCCCACTTGTCAATACTGCAGGGGAATATACACTTCTGCTCCCTTCTGGCTGTAGGGATGACTCCTACATCATTTTCTTTAAATGTAAAGATGAGCTTTCCATCCACAGACTTTTTACAACTTTGCCTTAGAAACTTTGCACTGATGTCTGCACCCTCAACCTTCTCCACCAATCCAACAGAGTTTAGGATTTGGTTTTACCAGCAAAGCTCACAATGACAAAGTCACCAGCAGACAGATCATTGTCACCATCATCATCATCATCATCATCATTCTGGACATCTGAACTATCATAATCAGTGGTGTCGTTAAGTGGAATGGAGATGTCACTCTCTTCTGAGCAACTGTAGACAGTCACTTTCTTTTTGGGTTTGGTTGGTTTGGACACTTTCAGAGCCCCTCTCTTCTTATTTTCATTCATTTTCAGCCACTGGCACAACTTAATCCAGGCCCTTTGGCACAAATCACCCCAGACCCACAAGTTTGAAAAAATAGCATGATCTAGCAGTTAAGAGCTAAAATCATGCAAATTCTATAGACTTATTGAGTAGCCAGCTAAAGCACTAAAACATGTGTGAAATGTTTTCAAACTTGTCTATAATTGTTCAGACACTACAATCAAAAAAGCTTAATCATAGACATTTTACTTTGAAAGGAAAAAAAACAGTTTTTTGAGCTAAAATGTGCTTACCTCTCATGCCATGTGTCTCTCTTCTTTGGAGGATGAGTACAATGGATGGCTTTTCAAAATGATGTGGTCATATGACACATTTCTTCTATGGTTTTCCAGAAACAAGGGGTGGATCTACTTCCCGCCTGGCACAAATCACCCCACTCTCCCCCTAAATAGTTTTAGCCGAAAGTGAAATGTGGAACAGGGACAAGTGCCAGGCAACTTTAAAGTTGAATGAAATTATGTATTTACTTGAACCTGAATAACCTTTTTAGGAGAAAATTATCATCATCATCTCTTAAAGGTTATACTTTGTTTAGGGACAAGAGTCTTGATAGTGAGGGACAGAATGGTACAGAGAGCCATCATGGGACATGGAAGAGGAGAGAGTAGACCACAGTGGAACAGAGGATAGGAGACAGCAGAGAGAAGAGATGGAGACAATGATTAAATAAAAAGATTACTTTTATACGACAGTGATATTATGGCATAGGTTTAAGGTTACTTGAAAGCAGGCATAAACCTGTACTGCAAGCTTATGTTATGCCCCCTTTCCCCCTTCAGGTTGAGTAGCCCTGTTGAATAGTAACATGTGTTGTCATTGCAGATGGAGTACACCAGCAGCTCATCAATCCTACAGTCATCTGAAACCGACCTGGCCTCAAATGTAACTTCACCTGCTGCATCAGTTGACCCTGAGCCTGAGAACAGACAACCTTTAGAACCTGCCGTGTCTAATTACCCAAGACCTGTCCACCAAAAACAACCTAGGGGACTCTCCAGCTACATCCAGCCTTGACTCCTCTTCATCCTCCTAGAGAGCACCAAAGAAAATGAGGAAGAACAATGACACTACGGCCCGACTTAACCTTCTGGATCAGCACAGAAAAGAAGGAAGAGAGACATGCCATGTTCACTTCAGAGTTTGATGATGATATTGCCAGATTTTGTCACACCATAGGTGAACTGATCCGTGAACTGCCACCACATAAAAGGTCTAGCCAAGTTCAAAATCCATCAGATTTTATTTGAGATGGGGAAAGTGCTGAAGACAATGTTTGAATACACACCCCCGATGTGGCAAAAACAGTACTTGTACTGTTCAATTACAAAGTTGAATCTATTGTCAGTGAACAAGTACAGTACATAAAAATGCAGTTTGCATCTAACCAGAAGTGCAAATAGAGGGCAAACTATTTACAAGTATTAAGTATATTTTTGTACAAGTAGTATGTATGGATGTGCAATTAATGCAAATGCATTACATATGGCAATTCTAAATGTGCAATTGAAGCAAATAGAAGGCAGAACGTTTACAAGTATTAAGTATAAAACCCTAACCCTATTATTAATCTAATATCTGCTTATGATTTAAGCCTCCAAATATTTTCAGAATATCAATTAACAATTGCTTACTTTGAAAGGGCTTCATCAGATTTACATGCAATGGAAAAGCCTCATCTCCAAAGATGACATGGGGATGGTGACTCCTATCTCAGGAATGTTTGCAGATGTAGGGATTGTGTGGAGAATTTACATGTTTCCGAATCTCTGAAGAAGGAGTCATGTACTGCATTGGTCCAAAGGAAGATTTAACACAAAGATTTGTTAATAAAAATGATAAGTCAAAATACATGAATTACTTTGCAGCGGGCCTGTAAATAGTTGTTTTTAAACCTTAAGTCTCCACATCTATTCGCCCAGATCCCCGTCTCTCTACCGGCTTTATTCCTCTAGCCCCAGGGGCGGTTACTTTTCACTCTCGTGAGTAAAAACCCTCCTTATTGGCTCTTCCTTGGCATGGTGACATGTTGGATGAATCTCGTTGGTTTCTTTGCTGTCCAATGAAGAAGGACATGCTCTAAACTCTGCCCCCTTGGGGTCATTTTTGGTTACAGATACAACTGATTCTTGCATACAGATGTAAAATATTTACATGGTTACAGGAATTAACATTTTATTGTCCTACCCAAGTCTAGGACACCAGGGGGTTGGAGACAGAAGGTTTTTTCCTGCTGTATAGGAGGCGGTTTCTGTTGCATGTTAATTGTTGGGTTTTAATCCTATCTCTCTTGAAAAGACAGGTGAAAAGTCAGTGAGTGTGAGACAAAAGGCTGTCTTGACCTATTCCTCACAGAGACAACATGTGAGAATTACAACAGTATGAAGGAGTTTTAAACCTAGATAGTCATTGTATTCAATCATAGAAATACATGGTTATTAAATCAGCATTATTTAAACTTTATCTCAACAATAGCTGTCACGGCTGGGTGTAGTGGAGTGTGTCAAGAACTTGGAGCCAAACGCAGGGAGGCGATAAACAAAACTGTATTCTCAAAAATATAATAATACAACAAAGGCACGCTATACACGGCGACAAAACGCTCAAACGAACGTGCCTCTCTCCACAATATAAAGACATAGAACAATACCACACAAAGACACCCAGAAACACAGGAACTAATATAGGCAACCTAATGAGGGAATGGACACCAGGTGTGTGCAATAACAAGACAGGACAGTGCCGTGGGAGGAGGAGCGGCGTGGCTAGAGGACCGGCGACGACGCGCGCCGAATACCACGTCGGGGGGGATGGCGCGCGTCCTCCACGCGCGTCCTCGTTACAGTACCCCCCCCTCGACGCGCGGCTCCCGCAGCGCGCCCCCGCCGGCCCCGAGGCCGACCCGGAGGACGCCGCGCAGGACGATCAGGGCGCCGACGATGGAAGTCAGTGAGGAGCTCAGGATCAAGAATGTCCACCGCCGGCACCCAGCAACGCTCCTCCGGGCCGTACCCCTCCCACTCCACCAGGTACTGCAGGCCCCTCCCCCGGCGCCTCGAGTCGATGATGGAACGGACAGAGTACGCCGGGCCCCCCTCGATGTCCAGAGGGGGCGGAGGGACCTCCCGCACCTCAGACTGCTGGAGGGGACCAGCCACCACCGGCCTGAGGAGAGACACATGGAACGAGGCATTAATCCTGTAATCAGGGGGAAGTTGTAATTTATAAGTTACCTCGTTCACTCTCCCCAGGACTTTGAACGGCCCTACAAACCGCGGGCCCAGCTTCCGGCAGGGCAGGCGGAGAGGGAGGTTCCGGGTCGAGAGCCAGACCCGGTCGCCCACAGCGTAGACCGGGGTGTCGTTACGCCGGCGGTCAGCAGCGGACTTCTGGCGAACCCCGGCGCGCCGGATGTGTCGATGGGCCACGGACCAGGTGTCCTCGGCGCGCCGGAACCAGTCGTCCACCGCCGGAACCCCAGACTCGGGCTGGCTCTGCCAGGGTACCAAGACCGGCTGGTACCCCAGGACACACTGAAAGGGAGTCAAGGACGTGGAGGAGTGGCGGAGTGAATTCTGAGCATACTCTGCCCAGGGCAGGAACTCCGCCCACTCCCCCGGCCGGTCCTGGCAATAGGACCGCAGGAACCTCCCCAGGTCTTGGTTCACACGCTCCACCTGCCCATTGGCTTCGGGGTGGAACCCGGAGGTGAGGCTGACCGAGACCCCCAACCGGCCCATAAAGGCCTTCCAGACCCGGGACGTGAACTGAGGGCCCCGGTCAGAAACAATGTCCTCTGGCACCCCGTAGTGCCGGAAGACATGGGTGAAAAGAGCCTCTGCGGTCTGCAGAGCCGTAGGGAGACCAGGGAGGGGAAGGAACCGGCAGGCCTTTGAAAACCGATCCACAACAACCAGGACCGTGGTATTGCCTAGTGAGGGGGGAAGATCGGTCAGAAAATCAATGGACAAGTGAGACCATGGTCGTTGTGGAACGGGCAAAGGATGTAACTTACCCGCCGGAAGGTGTCTAGGTGCCTTACACTGAGCGCACACCGAACAGGAGGACACGTACGCCCTCACATCCTTAGCCAGACCGGGCCACCAGTACTTATCGGTAAGGCAGCGCACAGTACGGTCTATGCCTGGGTGACCCGTGGAAGGGGACGTGTGGGCCCAGTAAATGAGACGGTCACGGACGTCCAGCGGGACGTACTGACGACCCGCAGGACACCCAGGAGGCCCAGGATCGCCACGCAACGCTCGCTGAATGTCCGCGTCCACGTCCCACACAACCGGCGCCACAATGCACGAGGCGGGCAGAATCGGTGTATCATCTACCCGCCTTTCACCCGCGTCGCACAACCGAGACAGCGCGTCTGCCTTGGCGTTTTTTGTACCCGGAACGTATGAAAGAGTGAAATCGAACCGGGCAAAAAACAACGCCCACCTGGCCTGGCGAGGGTTCAGTCTCCTCGCCGCCCGGATGTACTCCAGGTTACGGTGGTCGGTCCAGACTACAAACGGGTGTCTCGCTCCCTCGAGCCAATGTCTCCAAACAGTCAAGGCGTTAAACACAGCCAACAGCTCCCTGTCACCGACGCCATAGTTGCGCTCTGCCTCACTGAGCTTTCGCGAGTAAAAAGCACAGGGGCGACGCTTAGGAGGGGTACCTGATAGTTGGGACAACACAGCACCTATCCCAACCTCAGAGGCATCCACCTCCACTATGAACGGCAGTGACGGATCGGGGTGAGCCAGAACCGGGGCAGAGGTGAACATTCTCTTAAGGGTGCGAAATGCGACGTCTGCCTCGGTCGTCCAGGTGATCCGGCTCGGCCCACCCTTCAACAAGGAAGTAATAGGAGCTGCCACCTTGCCGAAGCCCCGTATAAACCTACGGTAGAAATTGGCAAACCCAATAAATCGCTGCACCGCCTTAACCGTGGTGGGAACGGGCCAATTACGCACGGCTGACACGCGATCGACCTCCATTTCCACCCCACCGGCGGAAATCCGAAACCCGAGGAAGGAGACGGCTCGCTGGAAAAACGCGCACTTCTCTGCTTTAGCGTACAGGCCATGCTCCAACAGCCGCTTCAGCACCCTGCGAACGAGAGACACATGCTCAGCACGCGTAGTGGAATACACGAGGATGTCGTCAATGTAAACCACGACTCCGCGCCCCAGCATGTCCCTAAACACGTCGTTCACAAAGGACTGAAACACTGCCGGGGCATTCATCAACCCATACGGCATCACCAGGTATTCGTAGTGACCCGTGGTGGTGCTGAAGGCGGTTTTCCACTCGTCTCCCTCTCGGATTCTCACCAAATTGTACGCACTCCGGAGGTCCAGTTTCGTGAAGAAGCGCGCCCCATGCATTGACTCAATATATTGGGAAATCAGGGGGATAGGATATGAGTACCGGATCGTCAGTTTGTTTAACGCCCTGTAGTCAATGCACGGACGCAAACCCCCATCCTTCTTCCTCACAAAAAAGAAACTCGAGGAGGCGGGCGAGGTGGAACGGCGGATCTGCCCCTGCTGCAGGGATTCGGCCACATAGGTCTCCATCGCTGCCGTTTCTGCCTGCGACAGGGGATACACATGACAATAAGGCGGCACAGCATCTCCCTTTAGGTCTATAGCACAATCCCCGGACCGATGTGGTGGCAAACGACTAGCCATGGTCTTCGAAAAGACCAGCGCTAAATCGGCATATTCCGGGGGAATGTGCACTGCGGAGACACTGTCTGGACTTTCCACCGAGGTCGCACCAACGGAAACACCTAGACACCTCTCCTGACACCCCTGAGACCACCCTGTCAACACGCTCTGCGACCAGGAAATAGTTGGGTTGTGTCCCGACAACCATGGAAGACCCAGCACCACAGGGAAAGCAGGAGAGTGAATAACATGAAACTCAATCTGTTCGGTATGGGCGTGCTGTACGGTCATCGTGATAGGGACTGTGACGTGCTCAACAAGACCAGTGCCTAGTGGTTTGCTGTCTAAGCCCGTAATAGACCTAGGTTGAGACAATGGCACCAGCGGAATGCGCAGTTTCCGTGCGTAACCGCTGTCCATAAAATTCCCAGCTGCGCCTGAGTCTACGAGCGCCTTACACTGAGAGTTAGTAGGGAAATCAGGGAAGGCCACCAAAAGTGTCATGTGCTTCGCAGAGAGCCCTGACAGTGTGTGTGGTCTACTCACCTGACTCGGTGTAGTGGTGTCAGGCTTCCTCCGCTCGACCCTCTCTCGCTGGAAACAGTGGGAGGCAGAGTGTCCCTTCCTCCCACAAAAGGAACACTCCCTAGACCGCACCGTCTCCCTTCGTGCGGCGCCTCCCACTTCCATGGGTTCAGGTCCGGCGACGGGGTGTACCGGAGGGGGCTGATCATTCCCGGTGCGTCCGCGGGTGGCTAGCAGATTGTCCAGCCGGATCGCCATGTCGACGAGCTGGTCGAAGGTCAACATGGCGTCCCGGCAAGCCAGCTCCCTACGGACGTCGGACCGTAAGTGGCACCGGAAATGATCAATAAGTGCCCTGTCGTTCCAGCCCGACCCCGCCGCCAGGGTCCTGAACTCCAGGGCGAAGGCCTGTACGCTCCTTGTCCCCTGCCTCAGGTGCACGAGACGCTCGCCGACCTCCCTGCCGTCGGGCGGGTGATCGAACACGGCCCGGAAGAGGCCGACGAACGGAGTTGGCCCAGTCTAACGCCTTGCCCCTCAGGCAGGAGACAAGGGCCGAGACCTTCTCCCTATCCCCCGGGTGAGGGCTGAGGGAGGCGAAATATAGCTCCAACTGGAGCAAAAACCCAGAGCACTGGGCTGCGTCTCCGCTGAATCCCTGAGGAAGGCTCAGCTGAATGGTCCTCCTCTGCGACGGTGGAGACGATGGCAGGGGCACTTCGGCCGGGTTGAGTGTCGGGGTTTGCTGCTCAGGTGGCAGCCTCGCCTCCAACCGCCGCATAGCCTGGACCATCTCGGTCATGGCCTCCCCCAGGGACGCAATCATGCTGCCATGGTGGTGGAGCAGGTCACTCCCCGCTGACTCCATGGTGGTGTGGTATTCTGTCACGGCTGGGTGTAGTGGAGTGTGTCAAGAACTTGGAGCCAAACGCAGGGAGGCGATAAACAAAACTGTATTCTCAAAAATATAATAATACAACAAAGGCACGCTATACACGGCGACAAAACGCTCAAACGAACGTGCCTCTCTCCACAATATAAAGACATAGAACAATACCACACAAAGACACCCAGAAACACAGGAACTAATATAGGCAACCTAATGAGGGAATGGACACCAGGTGTGTGCAATAACAAGACAGGACAGTGCCGTGGGAGGAGGAGCGGCGTGGCTAGAGGACCGGCGACGACGCGCGCCGAATACCACGTCGGGGGGGATGGCGCGCGTCCTCCACGCGCGTCCTCGTTACAATAGCAAATGTCCCCTGAAGGCAGAATGTTTACGAGTATTAAGTATATAACCCTAACCCTATTATTAATCTAATATCTGCTTGTGATTTAACCCACCAAATATTTTCAGAATATCAATTAACAATTGCTTACTTTGAAAGGGTTTCATCAGATTTACATGCAATGGAAAAGCAGCATCTCCAAAGATGACATGGGGATGGTGACTCCATCTCAGGAATGTTTGCAGGTGGAGGGATAGCAACTGTCCTCTGAAGCAGGACTGCGTGAAGTGGGTGGCTTTTTGTGTTGTAATAAAGTGTTTCAAGCGATGGAGAAGATTGTTGGAACGATTAACTGACATGCTAAAATATTTTAAACACGCTCTTCGTCCATATTACGCATCTGCTGAACAAGCACACTGTATTCCAGCTAGATAGCTATTGTATTGTTTACCATCAAGCGAACAAATCAGGTGCCAAGTGTCTTCTCTTTTTCCTTATTCATTTAATTTGACTAGTTCTCTCAAACACGCCATTCCAGAAACCGTCTTCCCCAATCTAGCTAGATAGTTACCTATTATATTGTTTACCAACTATACAGTTACTTTTTCTGTGACGCCTTCCTGCTCTACGAGCGAACAAACCAATAATTTGCGAGACAGCGCTGCCTAGTGCAAATAAATGTAATGGCTATCTACGCAACAACGACGCACAAGGCCGCACAACTATAAATGCTGAGCACGTCTGCTTAAAGACGCACATGACATTAACAACGCAGACACGCAGAAGTATAAATCAGTCATCAAGAGAGGGAGAGACATATAGCCACGTTAATAACGTTTGTAAGAAACCAAACCGTTTGTAAATCCGTCAAGGTTTCAGCGAGATAAGAGTATTTGTGTTCGTGCTGATCACTCACCTTACATCAGGTACCACAGAGCCCGCCAGGAAGCCTGCCTGTGACAAGATGGCCGCCTGTGATGCCGGAAGTGACTGCGCAAAAAGACATCTAGCGTTTATATGATGTCTATGGGGAGAGATTGTATGAAAAGGTTAGAGAGGAGGAAGTCGGATGTAGAGGGATCAGCCAATAATTTAAGCATCAGTAGAAGAAGAAGAATTTGCACGTGTACGCCTTGGAGCACTTGGCTTAATCGTTTTCAAGACATCAGGCACCTTTCGTGAATTACGAACACTATAATGGTATGTGGTTAAAGAACAGTATTTTCCTTTGTTACTCTGCGTTGTAACCTATACCGGCACCTCCGTCTTGCTAAAATATTGTTTTTAGACCAACTTATTTTACCACTTTGATTTATGATATGGACCTTTTCTGTGGAGTTAGATATCTGCCAAAAGATTAAGCGTACGTATTGTTAGGATCGTAAGAAAATGTATTCGTAAATTGGTATGGTCGTAATAAAAGGCATGCGTAAAACATGAACCGTAAGCGTGAAATTTGATCTGTGAACGCACAAACACCCTTTAACGACGTTACATTCTTAAGTTTTTCTACAAGCTCTTCGAAACTGTAAAGCTAGCAACAATAAGTTTGATCGTCTGGCCCAGTGTTCTACCAAAGCGTTATATATAATGAAGTAATTTAGGTCCAGATATTCCTTTTAAATATTACAGTCTGGCATGTGATATTTAATAGCTGTTCTGTATATAGTATTCATGGTGGCTGTATGAGGACAGGAACTTCTGTAGTGATTGCATAATATTTTTCATTTTGCAGCAACAACCTAGAGGGATAAAAACAAATTCCCAGATAGCAACGCTGTTTGAGTATTTGAGACCACAACAAGTGTGAAGGCCTACACAACAATACAATTTCTATAAGTTGAAGTGATTTTTATTACACATGAAACGTATGCACAAACAAAGAAGAGTTACATGAAAATCAGCTTTTACTATTAAGAAAGAGAACAGTTCTAGTGGTGGCACATGGTTGTACAGTGGGGTTGGGAGAAAAGGGGGCAAAATATAAAAATTAAAAAGAAAATAATAATTATGTGAAACTCAGAACATAATTCTTATTAGCATATTGTTTACTATTTCTTTATTCTGATATTTGTCCAGTTACAAACTGTACAGCCTTGCAGTAAAAGTGGATGACAAAGGTGGGAATGTTCAGTAATTATATTTAATGTTCTGATTTCTAGCCAAAGATTTATGCAGAGGTCTTAAAGGACAGAAGGTTGAATCTTAGGACCCTTACTGTGGACCAGGGATGGAAATAAAAAAAAAATGTCCACCGGCCACTGTGGCTGGTGGATTTCAAAATCTACCAGCCACTCAATGTTTTTACCAGCCACTTTCTTGTTTTTAACCAACAATGTGTAACTGCATGTGAACATTTTTACCTGGATGTGGCATTTGGACGATTCGTGGTCTTTTATGGCTTCCAGTTTTAGGTTTTTAGTCCCAACAATGAAACTATTAGTTTTGGCATCTTCTGAAGCGTGTTGACGACATACAGAGCAGTACATTATCAGATTTGTCTCATCGTAAACTAACCAATCGCGGGACTCCCCATTGTCTGCTTTTCTCCATCGTTTAAAAAAAAACTTTTTTAGACTTTCGCCTCTTTGTCCACTGGCTCCTCCGGAGATGTTTTCTCAGCGGACCTCTTAACGCCTGCGATGTAACGCCTCTTCTTTTTTTTTTTTTTATGTGCGCCGCCTCTAAAGTGTCCGGGTGAAACAGTATGCTATTTTTATTTACCCGCCACGGTGGCCGGTAGGTGAAGTGAGTTTATCCGCCACAACACAAAATCACCCGCATTTGGCTGGTGGCGGGTGCTACTTTCCATCCCTGCTGTGGACACTACAATGCGTTTCAGTTTACCTCTAGAGTGGGCAGACACAGACCCAATCCAGATGTTTCTGGAGGAAAATGAGAATGGACTCAGATTGATGTATAGAGTCAAGTTGGAATTGACTGTGAGGTTATTAATAGCTCACAATCCAACTGTTTTCAGATGCTACAACTCTTGCAATTTTGTCCTCTCACTTGAGATTAGGGGAGTTGATAGACCCTAGGAACTTTGTCTAATTTAGCTGTAAGAAATGACCTATCAATGTGATGAGAAGTTGGGAAATGTTCTGATGTCAATATCCACCTGCACTACTTGGTCTGTGTTTAATTCCAAGTTATTTTGACTGCAGTAGGTATAAATACCTAATTCTCCATTCACCATTTTTCTGTTCAATCAATACTGACACTACAGCTACCTTTGGGGGATTCTATTGTTACGTCGCCTGCACAGTAACATTTAAAAATGTTTTAAATTGGGAATGGGAGTATACTGTCAGATTTGAAGGAAGGACACGAGGAGCAGAGGTACAGCAGGGTAACATCCTTTTAATTGTAACAACAAAACAAAAAGAAAGGCAAACTAATGCAAAACACAGCTGGCACAAACAAGATTTCCATTTCATCTTGATTGGAAGCTATTAAAAATGTGAATTAGGTAGAAGAGTTGTAATAAATTAGTGTAATTGCAAAATAAATTCAAGATCATCAATTTGGAAAATATCGGAGGTGTACCTTTTTCAGAAGGGAGGTAAAGGAACACAACAGACGTGTTCTTGGATATCTAACTCTTATGGATAGTGAGCTATTAAAAAGAGAGGAATTTATCCTTCAAACCAAAACCATTAACCGAAATGAGAAATGGCAAATCTAAGGGGCGTATTCTTTACAAGGAACGTCAGTGAACAAAATGCAAGTGGTTTTATAGGTCCATGTCATCTGGATTGGAAGCTAAAACATTGTATAAAAGGATAAATTCTGATATAATCACCGAAATGTAAAAAGGCAAATCTAAAGGTCAGTGACCAACATACAAGTGGTTGTAGGTGTATATGTCACCTCTTTAGGAATCTATTAAATGTAATGTATATGGTATAACAACCAAAATATATGTAGAAAATGTATAGTTTTGTTTAATTACACAAAACGTCTCTACCTATGATTTACCTTCACATGGGCAGGTATTACTAGGTTGACACAAAAGAAAAATAAATTTTTAGTCACATTGAATTAGTGGTATTGCACTTTCATGATGGTCCCTAAACTACTGAACAGACATTCGACAGCGTTTTACAACATTTTGGGCTCTGCTAAACGAAAAGTTTGATTTATGATAAAATCAAAGGGTGTACCTTACTCTATACTTGTGATGGAAATTCCAATGTATCGACACTCTGAGTAAGGAACACAGAGACAAATTTTATCTTTGTACATTCTAACAGTTTTATTAACTATTAATTTAAATATGAGAGACGCGTCAACCGCTTACACACACATAATCGTCTGAGGAGTCTCTGACTCAATATAGCTCATTCAACCTTATATATCACATACAAAAAGGGGTGTGGTAAGATGCTGCCATCGGTCTTGTCACAAGAGTTTACCCAAAAGGCGGGCTGTCCCCCCACCTTATCCTTCTCAACTCCTGAGGAGACACAATGTCTGGATAGTCAACAGAGACACTAAAGGGATACAGATTTACGAGTACCCCTCTAATCCACCCGTGCCGGTCAAGGATGTCTCCTATTCAAACACCAGACCCCTCTCGGCATCTTTAACTAGTAGCTCATTCATACATGTATATGACGACAAAGAATACATCCTTCTTCTAGGCAGAAATACCTAATAATCCTCTGATATTATACAGACATATGTCACAATCAAAGTACAGATTTACATACCAGCCAATAGAAAGACAGACATTTCTCAAATGCACCTTAGTTCAAAATTTCCATAACATAATCTAAACCAACTGTATATTGTCCACTGTGGTCTTTGTACGATTTTTTTTGGAAGAGGTATTGACGATCAAACTCTGAATATCAAACATAAAAGCAAATTTACCCCGGTACTTGTAATATTTTTGTTGAATTGGTCATTGGTGACCAGTAAACCGTATCCTTGGTTTTTTGTTTTGTGAGTAATTATTTAGCATAATACATTTGATGAATTAGCTTCCACAATAAGCTGAATCTCCTATTGAAAAAAGTTTTTGAATATTCACGAAAATCATGTATTTAATTTGTAAGTTCCTTTGAAATTAAACCGGGGCTCTGATCATTCATCTGTGATTATCGTGCATTCATCCATTGATGTCATCCATTCAGTGAGGGGTGATTAGTGCTTGGAAGCTATGGGCTGTTGGTTATTTATGTCTTAAAACCGGGTAAAATCGGTTAATCGTCTCTAAATAGTTTACCTTTTTTTAGTTTAGAATTCTGACAATGGAAACATTTTATATACATTTATAAAAAAGTAATGGAAGGAGGTTGTAGCTTTCAGATTGGACGTTTTACTTTAATTACAAACTGAAACACCAATTTACGTAGGCATTTGGCCCTCCTGGTGTTAACTATTGTCAGATTTATCCCAATACCTTTCAACCGGGATGCTCTAGCATTCATTTATAGTTACTTTTATAACAGATAATCAAAAAGGTAAAATTGTCAATTTCTCACAACTGTATTGTTCAATAATGTATATTTGTGGTCACTTTCCAAGGAAATGATAATCCGTGAGAACTGAAAAGTAGTTTCCCTTTTCTTGGGTCAGGTTAAGGAAAGTGCACCTCATGTAGGACACAGTTCTGTTATGATTGTGATTGTTTTTATTTTTCCCCATTGTGATCATATTTTATTCCAACAAACATGTATATCAGTCATGGATGGCTCTGACTTTGTCTTTATTATAGCAGAGGGAGGACAAACCCAGCCTGCTGCTCTCCTTCCACACTGAGCCCAAAAAAGAGTCACTGGATTCTGATTGTGAAACTCAATGGGCATTGGGGGATTCAGAGATGACATCAGTAAAGCTGCAGGAAAAAAGTCAAAAACTGGGGCGGAATGTTACCAATAAAGATGAAGAGGAGGAGAAAAATGTGGTTATCATTAATAATGGAGAGGGAGATTTACTCACTCAAGGTAAGAACTGGTTTAATGTTGTCATTCTCAATGTGGTAATTTGTTGTTTTTGGCGGACCGCGTAAACTGAGCTGGCCTCAAAGAGCGAATGTCCCTGCCTGACTGACTACCCGTTGTTAAGTAGCGTAGTTGTTAGAGACGCAGACTCCGGATCAACCGATTCCATCTTTGACTCCTGTCACAGTCAAAACACATTATTCCTTAGGGTTTGTTCAGGACAGCCAAAAATGTCACTGTTTACAACCTTCAGTAGCTACATTATAGGAAGCAAAACTTAAAACAGTTCTGATGGATATTAAAATTTGTTCAGGATAGTCAAACGCTTCACTGGCTACACGATTTTCTCATCTTTTCACAAAACAGTTAGTTATTGTCACCTTTACTGCTGTGCAAAAGCCTGTAACTATCTTTGGTCAGTAATTAGTTATTGTCATTTTTGGAACAGTTAAAGATCTGCTTCATCATGTGGACAAATATTTTGAGTACTTTTTTTTGTTGAGAAAATAGTGCTAGAGAAGACAAGGCAGAATCCCGTAACATCAGTTACGGTTCTTTTTCTTTGTTTCGCTGCACTCCGGAACGCTTAAATTGAGGTATGGTGTTCTGCCTTTGTTTTGCTGTGCATCAGTGAAGTTAAGTTACTGAGTTACGGTGTCATGCCCATGTATTATATAAGATTAGGCTACAACATAAATTGATGGAGGATGGATGGATAGACTGGCATCTACAAAAATTATTTGTTAGCTAACAATTAACTACTTGACAAACAAAAACATACTTCACCCATAAGCGATCAGAATGCAAACAAAGCAGTGGAAACAAACAATAACTAGTTGGCTTGCCAGCTGGAAGTAATCGTAAATCATACGCAATGAAGTGTGATGCCCGACATTGACAGCCAAGGAATAAATGCGTGTGGGTTAGGCCTCGCGTAGACAACACCTAAGTAGCTTATTCACACGCACATGAGCTGAAGAGTAACAGGTCACAATTAAATAGGTCACCTAACCTTTCTTGTAATCTGCTTAAAATGCATTGCAGCGTTCAATCCACAGCATGACTTTTGAACATTTCTAGCTGGCGTTCAACATGTTAAATACATAACATGAGTCGTTCTTGATTATCCTAATCTGGCATTCATCCAATTCCGTCCAAACCAAGAATGTTGTATGCTTGAATATTTGTTGCGTTAGTAAACCTTGCCCTCGATGAAATGGTTGCAAAACGTTATCCTCCCACATGCAAAACAATTTGGTTTGATCAATGTCATCTGTCTACATTTGTCATGTCAATAAACAATAAAATGTTTATCATTATACAGATTTAATATAGTGATCTGTAACCAAGTGAGCAATCAAATGGAAGTTGACGCCTTATGCCTTGGCATGTCCCCTTAAATATTTTTCAGACAAGGCAAAGGCAGAGTACATTAACTTCTGAATGAGGGTCAAAGGTCAAGTTTGGGCTCAAGATTTTTATGTAGATAAATATCTTTGTTAAAAAAAACAAAATTGCCACATTTTCTATATTTTGCCTACAATTAATTTGCCTGGACAACAAAGCAACTTTAAAGTAATTTTTCTCAGTTCTACACTCTGGCAAATTAAGGTCTTTTGCCATTGTAGGGCATTATATTGATAGATATTTCTGGTGTATTAGTATTTGTTCAGGATGGACAAACCTTTGCTGGCTACATGATTCTACTGTCTTTTCACTTGATGAACCAGAAAAAGAACCAGGCAAGCCTAGTTAAGCCGCATGCAATTAAAAGTGATAAATGTCGATGCCTTCACTGGATTCAAACCCAGGTGTCCCATGTGAATGGCTGTGTCTTTAACCACGACACCACAGTGCTATATGGTTGCCCACAGTCTGTATAGAAGCTCGATATTAGATCATTTTGTCACTCATTATCATCACTCCAATTTGAATATTTCACTACACACCATTAACCACTGTGTTAAACTGACTAATGTTTCTTGTTAAGTTTACCTCCACCACAAATGGCATCTATGAAATATATGGCTTTTGCCCCTGGCCATTTTAACAGCTTATTAGCCGGTAACAGGCTTACTACTGTCTAACTTACAACTTGAACTTAACACAATAAAAGCTATTTCATGGCACAAAAACGTTAGTTTTTATTTGGTTTGTGAATGACATTGATACAAGATACTGATGTTTTTGTCAAGAGAAGTGACGAGAGAATCGTGGAGACCCCTATTATTTTACTGCCCAAGGGTTTTTTAATCAATCAAGGATGCGTACTTCGGAAATCCAACAGATATACTCGCAATTTACATATTTAATTTGTTTAGGCTTCCTATAACGTAGCTAGCGAGGTTTTTGTCTATCCTGACCCAAAAAGCATGCACGGGTGTGTACTTCCAAAATGCACCATAAGTAGACACAATATAACCGAGAACAGTTTTATTTAAGGCTTACTACAACATAGCTGCTGAAGGTTTTGATCTATCCAGAACAAATCCTTACGCACAGTTTGCTTTGACTGTGTTAACATTTGAACGCTAGACCTATTGGTTGCTGGTCCGCATCTCTAACCACTACGCTGTTTAAGGTCAGTCAGGTCGACATTCCTGTATTTGAACATTTTAATATTGTGAGATGCTGGATTTTTGATTTCCATGAGCTGTAAGCTGTAGTCATCAAGATAAAAAAATAAAAAAGGTGTAACTAATCTTGAATATATTAAATTATCACTTTTTTATTTGAATTACTGAAAATGAAATTTTCCACAATATTCTAATTTTGAGATGCACCTTTATGTAAAATTGATACAAGGTAAATATTTTATCTGCAACTATCTTCCTTGAGCACTAACAAAATAGCGTTGGAACCACAGTGTACAACGACAGGAGTTAGCACAGGTTTCCCACCCCATTGTACAGGGGCAATCCCATCAGCCCTCTCTAGTGGAACTAAACTAATCTGACTTCAGTACATTCCACTCCCGTTTGGCTACATGAATTGAAATTATAAAAACTAAAGCAGTTGTAATGAAAAGTTTAGCTCTTCGGTATCAGAAACTGGATCCAGAAATGGAAGTGGGTCTACCTTGGAATACTGAGAATGTGTTGCTTTCAGCTTTCTGTTCGTGTGAGAGCAACAAACACACTTTGACCAACAAATACTATTAATTTAGAAGTACAAAATCAAGGTTTGATGCGCATTTGCTTAAACAACGGCTGGTCAGTTATGGAGAGATCACTGAACTATTATCATTAATCTAGAGATAAAAATAAGTAATCTAAAACATCTGTCATATTCACTAAATGCATGTCTTGTTTTAATGTTTTTGAGAAAGTTATTTTCTACAAATTCAATTCTGTAAATTATTTCACGGTTTCATATTGAGTGTTAGCAGAGGAAGTAAAGGGAAATTATATAGTGGACATGTGTACAACTAGGAAGAGGTGATGTTATAACTTTATTAATAAAGGGTTAGAATTCTAGTAAAAGCAATGGTATTAAAGTAGTAAGGGGAGACACTTAATTAGAAATACCAGAAATAGTATTTTATAATGACAACAGGAGAGAGGAGGAAGTTTAGGATAGGAAAGGGTCTGTTTAAGGTGTATGATGAAAGAAAAAGTTCAACATTTTATACAGTCATAGACAGATTATAAAACAATGGGCCCCTGGGCACAGCACCTTCAAAGCCTGAACACCAACAAAGGCAAATGAAGCCAATAGCTTAATTATCGCCTTTACTTGCATCTCAACAGGATTTACATTGCATTTACTCTATTGTAGACAACACCATTTCTGTATGCTGGGAACGGGATTTACAACATAGAACTTACACACTCAAAGCAAACAGCTCATTCACTAAATTGCAGTTAAATCACAGCTAATATTACAGCATAAATAATTAAATTGTCTTACCTTATGATGCATTTGTTCCTGGCTTCGCTACTTGCAAAATCCTTCACGAAGTCCAATGTTTTATAAGTTCACTCTCAATAGCCATAAGATAAAATAGCGTGAAGACCTTTTTTGGCTCGGGGGCCACATCAAGATTGTGAAATTTTATGAAGGGCCACATTTGTTTTGTAATTTGTGGATTATAAATTATTTGGAGGCCAAAACGGCAATATAAAAAACATTAAACAGGATGTCCCTTATTTCTAAATAATATAAATTCAGATTTTGTTGCATGAGAAAGGGCTGGTGAGTTGTTTTACTTTCCGTCAAAACTATTTTACTACGGGATGGAATTGTTTCACAGGACTTAATTTGCCCACCACTGGCCTAAACTGTCCTTGGATTCTGCACAGAGGTGTGCATTAAACAAATTGTCCAGGTTTCTCTTGGCCCACAGACTGTCAGGGACTTTGAGAAAGCATGTCAATGGCAACATTAAATGTATCTATTTGAAACTTCCATCAAAATATAAAATCCTGCTCTCTGCTCTAATCAGCAAATATTTTGCATTTCTTTCTGTAATGGTTGTCATGTCTGCATGCATGGCTAATCCCAGGTACACTTAAAGGCTTTGTCTCAAAGCTGTCAAAGGGTCTCTTTGCGATTCGATTGGAGTGTCCTAACTGCAATGTTAAGGTCTCTATCACTCCGCTGTGGAATAATGCTAGTTGCTAGAATCCTTGATAATACTGTGTCCCAAAATGTGTCTAAATGCCTTTTCATGTCTGTCACAGATGGGATTCCTGAAGTGGAGACACTTGGAGAGAAACAACAGGAAGACTACAATCATGAGAAGTCTCACCAATGTCCCCACTGTGAAAAACATTTCTCATCTCTATCACTGTTAAAAAAACACATTAAGATCCATACTGGAGAGAAACCTTACTCCTGTTCTGACTGTGGGAAGTGTTTCTCTCAATTAGGTGACCTTAAAGTTCACCAGCGCATACATACTGGTGAAAAGCCTTACTCGTGTTCTGACTGTGGGAAGGGTTTCTCTGGATTAGGTCACCTTAAAGTTCACCAGCGCATACATACTGGTGAAAAGCCTTACTCCTGTTCTGACTGTGGGAAGGGTTTCTCTGCATCAGGTCACCTTAAAGTTCACCAGCGCATACATACTGGTGAAAAGCCTTACTCCTGTTCTGACTGTGGGAAGGGTTTCTCTCGATTAGGTGACCTGAAAGTTCATGAGCGCATACATACTGGTGAAAAGCCTTACTCCTGTTCTGACTGTGGGAAGGGTTTCTCTCAATTAGGTCACCTTAAAGTTCACCAGCGCATACATACTGGTGAAAAGCCTTACTCCTGTTCTGACTGTGGGAAGGGTTTCTCTCGATTAGGTGACCTTAAAGTTCACCAGCGCATACATACTGGTGATAAGCCTTACTCCTGTTCTGACTGTGGGAAGTGTTACTCTCGATTAGGTGACCTTAAAGTTCACCAGCGCATACATACTAGTGATAAGCCTTACTCCTGTTCTGACTGTGGGAAGGGTTTCTCTCAATTAGGTTACCTTAAAGTTCACCAGCGCATACATACTGGTGAAAAGCCTTACTCCTGTTCTGACTGTGGGAAGTGTTACTCTCAACAAGGTTACCTTAAAATTCACCAGCGCACACATACTGGAGAAATGCCTTACTCCTGTTCTGACTGTGGGAAGGGTTTCTCTGAATTAGGTAGATTTAAATATCACCAGCGCATACATACTGGTGAAAAGCCTTACTCCTGTTCTGACTGTGGGAAGTGTTTTATCTCATTATCTGCACTTACTTCACATCAGAGAGTGCACAAAGGTGAGAAACCTTTGAGTGAAATAAGTATTCGACTCCTCCGCAAAACATGACTGATTGGTGGCAAAACACCTGTTGGCAATCACAGAGGTCAGACCTTTCTTTTTAGTTGGCCACCAGGTTTGCACACATCTCAGTAGGGATTTTGTCCCACTCCTTTTTGCAGATCTACGCCAAGTCATTCAAGTTTCGAGGCTGACGTTTGGCAATTCGAACCTTCAGCTCCCTCCACAGATTTTCTATGGGATTAAGGTCTGGAGACTGGCTACACTACTCCAGGACCTTAATGTGCGTCTTCTTCAGCCACTCCTTCGTTGCCTTGGCCGTGTGTTTTGGGTTATTGCCATGCTGGAATACCCATCCACAACCCATTTTCAATGCCTTGGCTGAGGGAAGGAGGTTCTCACCCAAGATCAGACGTTACATGGCCCCGTCCATCGTCCCTTTGATGCGGTGAAGTTGTCCTATCCCCTTAGCAGAAAAACACCCCAAAGCATAACGTTTCCACCTCCATGTTTGAGGGTGTGGATGGTGTTCTTGGGGTCATAGGCAGCGTTCCTCCTCCTATAAAACATGGCATATTGAGTTGATGGCAAAGAGCTCGATTTTGGTCTCATCTGACCACAACACTTTCACCCAGTTCTCATCTGAATCATTCAGATGTTCACTGGCAAAAGATGGGCTTGTACATGTGCTTTCTTGAGCCTTGTGTGGGTCTACAATCTTGTCCCTGTCATCCTTGGACAGCTCTTTGGTCTTTGCCATGGTGAAGAGTTTGGAATCTGATTGCTTGCTTCTGTAGACAGGTTTCTTTTATACCAGTAACAACATTTTTTTTTTTTATCTGTACATTTCACTTTTCCGGCCTCTTATTGCTACCTGTCCCAACTGTTTTGGAATGTGTAGCTCTCATGAAATCCAAAATGAGCCAATATTTGGCATGACATTACAAAATGTCTCCCTTTCAACATTCAATATTTTATCTATATTATATTGTGAATAAAATATAAGTTTGAGTTTTGTAAATTATTCCATTCCTTTTTTACTCACAATTTGTACAGTGTCCCACCTTTTTTGGAATCGGGTTTGTAGAACATCATCAATGTAGTCAGTCAATAAATATACTGCGCGTGCGTGTGGCAGGCAGGCAGGCAGGCAGGCTGGCTGGCAGGAATGATAATGAACTGAAAAAGAGGGGTTGATCTGTGGACATCAGAGGGTTGAAATGCAGATTCATTTTAATGGTTAATATACCTGGATGTAGGACTGCAACGATTATTAGACCAAGTTGACTCTTTCGTCTTGGATAACTTTTAAACTGACATTGTAATACACTAGAATGTAACTTCCTGTATTTAAAATCATTTAATGATGTCAGTCAATAAATGTACTGTAAATATAAGAGGGTTTGTGTGTATGTCTACGTTTGTGTGTGTGTGGGGGGGTGGCTCCCATTCCCAGGATCCTTAAACATGGGTAGGACTTCTAGTGAGCAAGTAGCATTTAGCATTTGATTGTAGCGATTGCTTCCTGCATATATGTTGAATTAATAAAGGCTCAATTTGTATATTCAGACTTCTCATGGTCATTTCTGGTAATTCCCACAACAAGGGTCCCAGATTCTACAGCTTTACACCCATGACTGAGATTACAGTCTGCTACTCTACCACAAGGAGTCACTACAGTGCAACGTGGCAAGGCAGCCCGGTGTGACTTCCACCCATCCACCCCGGCAGCACTGAGACAAATTACTCTGTACTATGATGGATCCACAGGCAGAGTCAGTATGATGTAACCAGGCAGTTCCTGAAGAAATGTTGTAGATGGGAAATTCAAGTCCCTATGAAACACCATGTCTACAAAATGAAAGAGTGTAATAATAAAACACTGGGAATGAATGGTGGATCAGTGGACATCAGAGGGGTGGAATGAAGATTAGTTCTAATGTTGCATATACTTGGACTAACTATTTTTTATTAAGAATATGTTTTTGTTTGTCATGGTGGTCTTGTTTGTTGTGGTGTGTTTCCTTCCAGTCCTGCTAGGGTGTCTGATGGGATTTGCTCTTGGGATGGAGGCTTGGACCTGCTGGCAGCTCAGAGCAGGTGGAGGTGGGAACATAGCAGATGTTTGTATTTCCTTTCTGTTGTGTTATTGTCATATTTACTGTTGTGTTGTTAGTACTCACCTAAGAGTCTCCAGTCTACATTGTGGATCCAGGTTTTGTTCTGTTTGCTTTTGATTTTCTTCATCCCAGTCCGCCACCCAGAGTTCATTATTCAATCTAATCAGAGGGGATCCTGTGATGGTAATTCCATCAATAGGAATTAGACTGCTAATTCGCACAATTAGCAGTCTATTTGCAAATAGAGAGAAGCATCAAACGCTTACAGGATAATCATCTGAGAAGTCTCTGAAGTAGATACATGAACAGTCTGTATTTGTTACAGTTAAAAGGGGTGTGGTAAGTTGCTGCCCAGCTGTCCTATGTCAATAAAACACATTCCCTTTTTTCTGTCAATACCTAGGATTTAACCAAGGGGCAGGCTATCCTCCCCCACATGGGTAACCTCTTCACCCCCATAAGAGGTCTTACATCATCTGGGGCCTGTTGCACAAAAGGGATTTAGCCGGGATATCCAAGTTATCCTGGATTAATTTAGCTTTGACTTGGTTGCACAAAAGCAGACTGAATTAATCCCAGCCAAGTTACCATGGAGATGTATTCTTTCCAGCCAGGCTAAGATTAATCCTGGAGTCTTATGTGTTAAATCAGCTGCCGCTCTGATCCGAAATAAACATCTTTAACAGTTGTTCCGTTGTCTTTTGAATGTTTTCTACTTTATTGTTAACATGCATTACTTGTCACTATTGCTGTGACGAGTTTGATTTAAATCCTACTATTGCAGTTTAGATGGTTTGTAATGGTTGATGAATTTGCAACGGGGATTTCAATGAAGTCAGTGATGAGGGCAATATATGAAGTCCCATTCACCTGTGTTTCTCCCTGCACCATGGCATGCCCATTTCTGAATGACGTTTTGGATGAAGAAGCGCTGATATTTAGACGTGCGTTCAAACGTGAGAGGGTGTTTCGGGACAGATCAGACCCTTTAGCTTTTCCTGACGAGTACCTGCATGAGAGGTATCGATTTACTGGAGATGGAATCCGTTATTGTGTGGCACTGCGTTTTTTTAGAACCGCCATGTTTTTATATGCCGTGGGACATGCCGAAATTCTAAATAAAGGCACTATTTGCCGTTGTGTCAGGCACTGAAATCCTTGGCACACATCTTTATTACCGCTGGCTACAGAAGAATGTGCTTCATCAAAGAGGATTTCTACAAGATTGCAGGTAACATGAGTTACAGATTACAAAAACGTGTTACATTACAACAGTCACAGGATATACTCAGACTATTTTGTGTTACAGCTTTCCCTAATGTCATTGGTGCGCTGGACTGCACACAGATCCACATTAAACGCCCCTCAGGGGCCCACGAGGGAGATTGTGTCAACAGAAAATCCTTCCACAGTATCAATGTTAAGGTTATAATTATTTAGTTACTGTCAACTTGCCCAAATGTATTCTGTGCATGACATGTATACTGAATAGGAAACATTGCATTGTTTCAGATGATCTGTGATGCTGCCTGCATCATTACCAATGTGGAGGCAAAGTGGCATGGGTCCGTCCATGACTCCCGAGTTTTTAGGTCCAGTACCATTTCCCAGAGACTATCACAAGGTAGGCCACACACATTTCACTGATAAACACAATTGCGTCAAAGGTTTTACTTCTGTAGTTGTAATGATTACATTTTGTATTCTCAGGTGAATTCTCTGGCGTTCTGCTGGGAGACAAGGGTTATGCCTGTGAGACATAACTTCTCACTCCCCTTGCAGACCCTCAGACAGCAGCACAGCAAGGATACAATCTTGCCGATGCAAGAACAAGGGCACTAATTGAGATGGCATTTGGCCTTCTCAAGTCACGATTTCAGTGTCTCCACCACCTGAGGGTCACCCTGTGACATTACTGTAGCCTGCACGGTCCAACACAATATTGCCTGTCTGAGAAAGGAAAGGGGTCCAGCAGTGGCACCGGAGATTGAGTGGGACAATGCAGCTATATTCCCAGATGACATTAATGGCAGACTGGTCAGAGACCAATACATTATTTCAGATGAGTGATTTCATTGTCTTGTCCTTCTCCAATGAAGGATTGTTTGTGTTACTCCTTAATTAGGCCTAATGTTTTATTAGATATTATAGTAGCTTACTTTGGTTTCATAACCTCAATTTTCTTCTCACCTCACTGAACTAATAACTTTGCATAGTGTAGTGTACATTCATCACACAGGAACACCACAATGCTTCTTAAGCTTTTTATTTTAGTGCTGTCACTTGTCAGTTTGGACCTTGGGAGAGAGAAAGAAAAACATGATTAATACATGTTTTACAGATGTGCTTACAGTGGGGATTGAAGTCACTTATTTTTCTAGTTTCTGGATTTTCCTGTGTTCTATTCTTGATTTCTATACCAAGGTCCAGATCCTGGAGAGTCCTTTTACTTACAGCAATCCTTTTACTTACACATAAAACAAGTATATTAAAGGCAATTAAAACAGTGTACAACGTTTCTAGAAAGTAGATATTTTTAAATCCATACGGCGGATCCTTACGTAATCCGCCGTATTTCCTTTTCTGCATATTATATGCTTTACCTCCTCATAACTTTCCATAATTAGTTGCTGCTCCTCGGGTGAAAAATATGCCGCACGCGTCTTCTCCATCTCTGAATCTGTGATCGACACCGTGGTCTATTTAAGAACGCCGTGGACGTGCACTTAACCCGACTATCTACACCTGGCTTGACATAGCTTCACCTTCTCATCCTGGCTCGGCAAACGTGCAACCGATTAAGCCGCGATGAGCGGATCACGCTAAGTCAAGCTGCGCTTTTTCAGTTATCCTGGATTTCTTCAGTCTACTTTTGTGCAACATGCCCCTGGACAAACAATAAATAGACTCTGGTGGGTTGTACAGATAGGCAGGTTTACAAGTAATCTGCTGATACCAGTCATTAATGACCCTAAACCCCAGAACCCCCTCTTCTACATGCCTTTTCTTATCTAAACATGGAGACTCAGTACCCTTATCTAGTAAACCATTTATACACGTATAGGACCAAGTATACATCAGTTCAAGAATTTCCACAACAATCCTTCAGCAAAGCAAAGAGTCACTTCACTCCCGAATCCTTCAGGTCATTGTTACTAAGATCCAGTTTTTTCAGATGTGAGGGGTTTGACTTAAGAGCTGAGACCAGAGAAGCACAGACGTCCCCTGTGATTTCACAACCTGACGGTCTAGAGAGAGATTATCATGATGTTACAAACAGAACAATAGTTCAAAATAACATTAGAATATCTTCTATATATTACATCATTGTAATGTCAACTCTACTTTAGGGCATGCTATTAAAACTGACATTGTAATACATCACACTAGAATGTAACTTCCTGTACATGAAATCATGAAAGTTGTCAGTTAGTACATATAATGTAGATTTAAGAAGAGTTTGTGTGTGTGTGTGTGTGTGTGTGTGTGTACATACAGAGCAGTTCTGCAGATTTTGATCACAGGCAGCAACCTCAGAAGATCTTTCTGTGATGTGGATTATTTCTTCAGGTCAAACACATCAATCTCCTCTTCTGAAATCATTAACACAAAGGCCAGAGCTGACCACTGTGCAGGTGAAAGTTGTTCTTCAGAGACACTTCCTGAACTCCGGTGCCTTTGGATCTCCTCCTCCAGAAATACAGTGGTGCGGAGAATCGAGGACTTGTCAGCTAACTTGAAACTTCTGCTGAGAGACAAAGCTTGTACTTTTGATTTTTACTAGATAGCATGCGATGAGAGCACAGATGCCACAGACACCGCGCAGCTGCTAATGTTATTGCGGGGAGTAGATGATAATTTTTGCTGTACGGATATGCTGATATGATGAGCCTAAAAGGCACAACGACGGGTAGAGCTATTTTTGAAGCTGTGTCAGAGGCAGGTGAAAAGATGGGGCTTAAATGGGACAAGCTCGACTTCCGGTTTGGCGTCGGTAATGGCGGCAGCATAGAGTAACAGCTCTCCGATACCCCTCGTCTCAGATTAGAAACATCAAAATTAGTGTATCAAAGGAAGGGGGGGAGGATCATGACAAGAGGGAAAGCGAGGAATACTGGAAATATGGGAGACGTAGAAAACCAGTCAGGAATAGCAACGAGGCCAACGTTAGCCGAGGACGATGCTAGCAAAGCTACGAGTAAAGCAGACGAGCTAACGTTAGTTCGGCATAATTCAACTAATAATATGGCAACTCTGGACATTGTGCTGCAAGAAATCAGAGATTTTCGCAGTGAGAACGTGGAAAGCCTCAGAATAATTCGGGAAGACATTCAAAAAATAGATAACAGGATGGATGAGGCAGAGCGGCGCATAACGGAATCAGAAGACCGGATTAAAAATATCGAGGACGCCACTTTGGAACTTTTAGAGTTACAAAATCAAGTTGCAGCTAAACTGACGGATCAGGAGGGCAGATTGAGAAGGGACAACATCAGGATTCACGGCTTAAAAGAAGGAGCGGAAGAAGGGGCTCAGTCAATGGTTGCTTTCATCGAGACCCTCCTGAGAGAAAAACTCGAATTGCCGCCGTCCCTTGAACGAGCTCACCGGTCGTTAGGTGCGTTGCCCCCAAAAGACGCACCACCGAGATCAGTAGTGGTGAAGTTTCGAAGTTACAGATGCAAGGAAGTAATCGTGAGGACGGCGTGGCAGAAAAAGGGATTTGAGTATGAAGGCAAGAAGATAATTATAGACCATGATTATGCACCGGAGATCCTGAAACAGCGGAAAAAATACGCGGAGGCAAAGAAAGTGCTCAGGGATAAGAAGATTCGCTTCCAAACACCATTTCCAGCACGTCTCCGAGTATTTTATGTTGACGGGACGCGCACATATGATTCAGCGGAGGAGGCGACGAAGGACATGGCTGACAGGGGCTATCAGGTGAAGGTCGTGCAGTCCACTGAGGACGTGATGGAGAGGATTAAGCGCTTGACGTGGCGCCGTGACCGAGGCGCGAACGACGGAAGACAAGCGGACGCTAGATCGGGATATAAGCAGAGACTGCAGGCTTTTAGAAGGACGCCGGAGGCAAACGACTGATCCAGGGGTTTCCAGCTGTTTCCAGGACTTCTTTTATTTTATTTATTAATTTTATTTTCAAGGCGAGAGATAGAAAAAGAATTCCCTCAAATTAAGGTACAATTGTCGGAACTGTATTCTTCGAACTGTCGTTACGGTATGCACTTTTTGTTAGATTTGGGTTGTAACGAGGGCCCCCTGGCCGTTAGGGCCAGAGGCTATCCCTCCGAGTCTTTTTTAGGCTCAGTTGAGGTCGAGAGAATGACCTTAACATTGGAAGTCCTTGTGTTTTTGTTTTGTGATTTGGGGAAAAATTGTTCTAGAGCTGGTTCTGTTAGGCTCATGGTTGTGTGTTTATATGGTAGGGGGTGGATTGGTGACTGTAATAAAAACAATTAGACCTAAAATATGGCTATACAAAAAAACGTAATAAAAGTAATTTCATACAATGTAAATGGTGTTCTAAACCCAATTAAAAGAAGTAAAATTCTAAGTAAAATGAAGAGAGACAGGGCGGGGATAGTTTTCCTGCAGGAAACCCACCTGACAGAAAAGGAACATGAAAAATTAAAGCGGAATGGTTATAACCAGGTATATGCTGCTTCATATAAATCAGGTCACAGGACAGGGGTAGCGATTTTAATATCAAATCAAATCCCATTTCAAAAACAGTCAGTGGTAAGTGATAAAGAGGGAAGATATGTCTGGGTTAAAGGACGAGTAGAGGGAGTATTAATCAGTCTTCTGAATATATATGCACCCCCTGGATCAGATTGGTCCTTTTATAGAAACATGTTTGATTTGATGGCATCAGAGGGGGAGGGGGTGTTAATAGCTGGAGGGGATTTGAACCAAAGGCTGGACCCTCTATTAGATACCACAGGGAGGGAAGTAAAAAAGAATGTGATTCCAAATAAAATTAGAGATATGATGGGGCAATTAGGTATCATGGACGTATGGAGGGAACTGAATCCTACAACCAAAGACTACACTTTTTACTCATCTCCACACAAAACATATTCAAGAATTGATTACATCCTAATGTACAATAAAGATAGACATATGGTGGCGAATTGTGAGATAGGGGTGGCTGACTTATCTGACCATAGTCTGGTTTATGCAACTTTTACTTTGACATCTAAAAAAAGAACAATGTTATGGAGACTTAATACCAGTATATTAAAAGGAGACATTAAAGAAGAACTAAAATTGGAAATTCAAAGATATTTAGAGGAGAACGATAATGGGGAAGTGTCCCCACCAGTACTATGGGATGCGTGTAAGGCAGTGTTAAGAGGGAAAATAATAGCCAAATCTGCTTATTTAAAAAAAGTGAGACAAAAAAATCTTGTTGCATTACAGTTGGACCTACAGAAATTAGAAAAGGAACATAAAGAAAGGCCGAGTGATACAATTTATCAGGAAATTAGGAAGAAAAAAGCTGAGATAAATGATATTTACTCAGCAGATATACAAAAAAATTTAATGTTCACAAAACAACGGTATTATGAAGCAGGTAGTAAATCAACAAAATTACTGGCATATAAGTTAAGAAAGCAGGATGCTAGAAGTAATATATACAAAATTAGGGACTTTCACAATAAAACAATAAAACATAAGACAGAAGATATACAAAAATGTTTTGAACTAAATTATAAACAACTTTACGACCAACCATTCATTGACAATAAAGCAGATATAGAAGGCTTTTTAGATACACTTTCATTGCCAAAGGTAACGGACGAACAAAATTCATGCCTGATATCAGAGATTACAGATCAGGAAATACGATCTGCTATTTCTAAACTCAAAGTGAATAAGTCCCCGGGAGCAGATGGATATTCTGCAGAAGTTGTTCAGGGAATCATTAATCCCAATGTTAGGAAAAACATTTAACTGGGTATTAAAGAAGGGGGAAATACCATATTCATGGCGGGAAGCTATAATTTCAGTAATCCCTAAAGAGGGCAAGGATGAATTGGACTGTTCCAGTTATAGACCTATTAGTGTCTATAACTTCCATGAAATAATAATTAGGACAATACAAGCCTTGTATACTGACCCAACGGCTAGGATTAAGATTAATGGTAGTTTATCCAGTTCTATTTTATTAAAGCGCGGATGTAGGCAGGGTTGTTCGGCTAGTCCCCTTCTCTTCGCAATTTTTTTAGAACCACTTAGCCAATCCATAAAGCAAAAAGCACAAATACAAGGCATAGAGATAAAGGGTACATGTCAGAAGCTTGCACTTTTCGCAGATGATGTTCTAATATTCTTGTCTAATCCTGATACATCCATGCCAGCACTCATGTCAGAATTTGCAAAGTTTGGTCAGATGTCCGGATACAAAATAAACGTACAGAAAACACAAGTCCTCACTTTTAATTATAGCCCCGCTGAAGCTGTTAAAGAAAATTATAAAATTAAGTGGGATTTAAAATCAATTAAATATCTAGGAGTAAATTTAACAAAAGAAATTGGCCAATTGAAATCAGCAAACTACGACCCGCTAATATCCAAAATAAAAGAAGATATTGCAAGGTGGAATTTAATCCCCTTTATGACTCTTACAACTAGAGTAGAGGTGATCAAAACCAATGTTCTTCCCAGAATGTTATATCTATTCCAGAATCTACCAGTGGAGATAATGGACAAGGAAATTATAGAATGGAATAAAATTATTTCAAGATATATCTGGCAAGGAAAACAACCTAGAATAAGATATAAAACATTACAACTGTCTAAGGCGAAGGGGGGGCTAGCTCTCCCGTGCTTAAAAAGTTATTATCAAGCAGCGCAAATAAAGCCTTTGTTAAACTTATGTAATCCCTCCTACTCTGCTAGGTGGAAAGAAATTGAACTGAAAATGACAACGGAAGCTCCAATACAGGCATTTATCGGGGATAACAAACTCAGGCACCAATCAGAAAATATACCCAATCCATGGATTGACATTTCACTTAAAGTGTGGTTTGAAATTGTTACAAAGAATAACTTGACACACAAAAATAAGCTGCTAAGGTGGATAGGATATGATACAGATTTTTCCCCGAATAAAAGAGATAATAGATTTAAAAATTGGGAACAAGGCCCTCATATGTTTTGGGAACTATTAGAAAATAAAAAGTGTAAAAGTTTTGAAGAAATCAAGAAACAATATGGTTTGGTAAATCTAGATTTTTGCAAATGAGGCATTATTTAGAGCACAGGTGTCAAACTGGTTCCACGGAGGGCCGAGTGTCTGCAGGTTTTTGCTCTCACCTTGTACCTGATTGATTAATTAGTTCACTAATTGGTTAATTTCTACCCCCACCTGGTTGTTCAGGTCTGACCTGGGAACCAATTTAAAGGAAAACCCAAAGACCTGCAGACACTCGGCCCTCCGTGGAACCGGTTTGACACCCCTGATTTAGAGCATGATATAAAAAATTAAAATTTTGAGGTTGAGTTAAACATTATTAAACTTTTTATTTCTGCGTACCAATCTAAACTAAATAAGAAACTAATTTCGAAGATATATTCAGGGTTAGTAACATTAAAAGGAGACAATACACACTACATAAAACAAAAATGGGAAAATGAAGCAAATATAAAATTGATGGATGAAGAATGGGAGGATCTCACTCAACAAATATGGAGAGTGACATCATCTTTAACTTGGAGGGAACATGGGTGGAAAAATTTAGTGAGATATTTTAGAACTCCAGCTCAAACAAAATATCGGGATACAAGCTGTTGGCGGGAATGTGGGGAACAGAATGCAAATTATGTTCATATTTTCTGGAGTTGTCCTTTGATGGAGAAATATTGGAGGGAACTCAAACAATGTATGGACAAGATATTACGGATTAATCTCCCGTTCAATTTTGATACATTTTATTTGGGAAGACTTAATATGCAAGGCAAAAAAACTCTGAATTGTAAATTGTTTAAAATTATGCTACTAGCAGGGAAAAAAGGAATTACTAGGAAGTGGCTAAAGGTAGAGGTGCCAAGAAAGGAAAATTGGGTTGATGTGATGCATGATATATACATTATGGAAAAGCTTACGTACACTGTTAGATTTCAAATGGATAAGTTTGAGAGGTTGTGGAAGGATTTCTTGGAATTTATTAGGCCAATAAGATCGGACTTTGTGTAAATGAGAATACCTGTGACACTCCCCCAGTTTGCTCTTGCTACCAGTTTATTTTAGTTTACTCTTTTCTTTTTTATGGTGGTTGGAGGGAGGGGGGGTTAATTTAGTTCTGGGGAAAAAAGACGATGTTGCATGACAAGATCAAAATCTGTACTATATGACCAAATGTGTATTTATATCCTGCAGCTTCAATAAAAATAAAAAATAATAAAAAATAAAATGGGACAAGCTCTGTGGAGTAACAACGGATGGAGCTCCGGCCATGACGGGCGAGCGCAAAGGAAAGCATCGATGGTGTGTGCCAAGGTAAAAGAGAGCGGAGGTGAGGCTGTTGGGATGCACTGTATAATCCATCAAGAAGCACTGTGCGCCAAGACTGTCCAGCTGGGCGATGTGATCAACACTGTTGTGAAGACTGTCAACATAATTGGAGCTAGAGGACTGTACCACAGAGCATTTCAAGCCTTCCTATCTGATGTGGATGCTGAATACGGGGATGTACTCCACCACTCTGATGTGGATGCTGAATACGGGGATGTACTCTACCACTCTGATGTGGATGCTGAATACGGGGATGTACTCCACCACTCTGATGTGGATGCTGAATACGGGGATGTACTCCACCACTCTGATGTGGATGCTGAATACGGGGATGTACTCTACCACTCTGATGTGGATGCTGAATACGGGGATGTACTCCACCACTCTGATGTGGATGCTGAATATGGGGATGTACTCCACCACTCTGATGTGTATTCTGAATACGGGGATGTACTCCACCACTCTGATGTGGATGCTGAATACGGGGATGTACTCCACCACTCTGATGTGGATGCTGAATACGGGGATGTACTCTACCACTCTGATGTGGATGCTGAATACGGGGATGTACTCAACCACTCTGATGTGGATGCTGAATACGGGGATGTACTCCACCACTCTGATGTGGATGCTGAATACGGGGATGTACTCCAACACTCTGATGTGTATTCTGAATACGGGGATGTACTCCACCACTCTGATGTGGATGCTGAATATGGGGATGTACTCCACCACTCTGATGTGGATGCTGAATACGGGGATGTACTCCAACACTCTGATGTGTATTCTGAATACGGGGATGTACTCCACCACTCTGATGTGGATGCTGAATACGGGGATGTACTCTACCACTCTGATGTGCGCTGGCTCAGCCGCGGCTCTGTGTTGCAGCAGTTTTATTTGCTGAGATCAGAAATCGACCAGTTTTTGAAAGAGAAGGGCCAACCTCTTCATGGACTGAGTGACCTTCTGTGGCTGGCAGACCTGGTATTTTTAGTTGATCTTACTCATCGTCTGAATACACTGAACAAGAACCTACAAGGCAAAGAACAGCTGGTGCCACACCTGTATGCGCACTTGAAAGCCTTCTGTGTAAAGCTCCGCCTGTTTGAGACACAACTACGAAGCTTTAATGCTGCACATTTCCCTGCGCTGTCTGAAATCAAGTCTGCTTTTCCAAAGGCCGACCTTTCTGCTAAAAATGAGAAATATGTGTCTGTGATTACATCTCTCGTGACAGAATTCAACCAGCGTTTCCAAAAATGTTCTGTTATGGAAAAACAAATCAAGCTGTTCTCAACTCCCTTCCTGGTGGATGCAGAAGACGTAGAAGAGAGTCTGCAGTTAGAACTGATTGAAATGCAATGTGATGATTCTCTGAGGAGTCAACATCAGCTTCTCTCTCTCCCTGACTTCTATTAGAGTTTGGATAATGCCAAGTTTCCTCTAATGAGACACCACGCAAAAAGAATGATGAGCCTGTTCGGCTCCACTTACAAATGTGAACAAACATTTTCTCTGTTAAATCTGAACAAAAGCAGACTGAGAACCAGAATGACTCTGTGAAGTCCTGTGTGTCTCAACCACCAAACCTTCTCCTGACATGTCAGCCATCCTTAAATCCAAAGGACAGATTCACTGCTCCCACGGAGTGCAATGTTCTTCACATTATAGGTGAGTTAGAAAGACACACAGTATTCATGTGTCAATATGTCACCTCTAGTGTGTGGCCCGGACCTTTGTCTATTTTTCTGTATTTGGCCCTCACTAAAAGAAATTTGGACGCCACCTGATCTAAATGATCAAACAAGGATATGAGTGTTACGCAACAAAATGATACACTACACAAATATGACATGGAATATTATATATGAGAATGAAAGTGAGAAAGGCATATTACTAAGTATCCTCCTCTTAATCTAAAGTCATTTACATTTTCAGAAATACCCTTTAAACCATTCAAAAAGGCATTTAATACATTTACTTTAGGACAACAAGCTTTATTCAAACTGAAAGGAAATATTACTTGTATTGCAGTTAATCTCTTAAGAAGATTGTTCCGGTTCATCTTTTTCAAGATCTCCATTGACATCTTCATAGCATTGCCATGGGTGAAGGTCTGCACCCTCATATCCACTGTGACTATTCTGTCAGACTCGTCTAACTTGCTCTTAGGGATGTTGATGAAGCCCTTCTGAGGGATCAACTCATCAGCATGCTGCAGGTACCATTGAAACGTCTCCAACTCGTCTTCGCCCACCTCCTCCAGAGTGGCCAGCAGCAGCTCTCGAACAGCAGTGGCCATTCTAGATCTCTAGATACTGGGAAACAAGACAGTAGGAACCTCAGACTAAATTATGAAATTTAGTTTAGTTTCTAGAAACAAATGCTGAAATATCCAATAAAACACGACATCCTGTTGAGGAGGATTCTGTGGATAACGTCAATTACTTTGAACACTAAAATATTTTTGGGGATGTTGGTTTTTCAGTGCATTTCCCATAGCTGCAGTATAACGTAGAGCCTGATGACATTAAAGCATCTTCAAAATCAATAGCAGTCTCCTGAATCTCTGAAGCACAGACACATCCAGAATGACCACAGACACATCCAGTATAACCACAGACATATCCAGTATGACTATGGACACATCCAGTATGACTACGGACACATCCAGTATGACCACAGACACATCCAGTATGACCACAGACACATCCAGGATAACCACAGACACATCCAGTAGGACTGAACACTTGCTGCCCACTGCTGCCTGCTAACTCACTTCTACAACAATTTAACTAACATTGCCACAATTACGAATACCATGTAGACCCTTCACATAGAGAAACGCAGGACACCCTTCCACCAAGTGAATCTACAATTTATGTTGTTTTATGTTTGGTTTATTTTATTGTTCCTTTTAATCAAGGACCTTGAACCTGTGATGGCCACTCCAGAACCTTCACTTTTTTCTAATTTATCACTGGAGGGTCAAACTTGGTCTTGTGCTTAGGGTCATTGTCATGCTGGGAAGTCCAAGAGCGTCCCATGCACAGCATTCGTGCAGAAGAATGCAAATTGTCTACCAGTATTTTCTGATAACACGCTGCATTCATCCATGGCTCAATATCTAGCCTGCTCATTGCATCCACATGAGAGCAAACAAACTCATTGACTATTTATACACAGACACTAATTGCAATTTAAAAAGCCACAGGTGTGGTGAATTAACTGTCACGTCCTGGCTGTGGCCCTAGCCATCTCTGCGCTGGGCTCGGGGCATAGCCAGGACAGGACAGGAGGTGGCATCTAGCCACCTCTAAACCTTTTTGGTTTCCCCAATTGGAGGCAGGTGTTGGTTATGATGTTTTGGGGTGTGTGAGCTCCAAAGGCATGGGGAATCTTGTCAAAATTGGCAAAATTGGCAAGATGAATGCAGCATTCTGATGAATTTACTGCCCTAAATGAGGCCTCTCATCCTGGCTATAGTAGTGATCAGATCCCCCGTGCATCCCGAAAAGGAGGGGGTGTTGCTAATATTTATGACAGTAAATATAAATCTACTCTTAAACACATCACTGGTTTTCATTCTTTTGAGGTTTTCTCATGAAAGTTAACCAGGCTGATAAATCGTTTTACATAGCTACGATTTACAGGCCCCCCTGGCCATACACAATGTTGCTCAGTGAGTATCCAGAATTCTTGCTAGTCTTGTAGTCACAGCAGATAGTATTCAAATTTTTGGCAATTTCAATATTCATATGGAAAAGTCCAATGATCCTCTTCAAAAAGCCTTTGAAGCCATAATTGACTCAATGGGTTTTATCCAACATATCTCAGGTCCAACGCACTGCTACAAGATCGCTCATCAACGACAGAGAAAATAAATCCGCAAACGATAAAATCAAGGACCTAAAATCAACACTGCGAAATACTTTAGATACGGTTGCACCACTAAAAACAAAAGAAATCCGCAACAAGAAACTTCCTCCCTGGTACACAGACAATACTAGAGCACTCAAGCAAGCCTCCAGAAAATTGGAGAGAAAGTGACGCTCCACCATGTTGGAAGTATTTAGACTAGCCTGGATAGACACCCAGCAAGCAACACGCCAGTGGCCCACCGGTGTCCCACTAGCGTTTTGCCGCTGCGGCCGCCGAGCTTTTCTGCGAAGCGTTCGGCCAGCGGGCTGCCTCACGCCCCAATATTAGGTTTTATTTATAATAATCCTTTATAATAATTTTGGTCATATCACAAACGACAATGAACTTAATAAAATCTAAACAATTTATTTCAAATAGTGCAAGATGCATACAAAAAAAAAACATGGATTATACAGCAAGCATACAAAATAAACATGTGCAAATGAATTGAAATAAAAATTTTACAAAATCAAATAGTGCAAGAAAATGTGTCCAGCAACAGATAGTAAAAGTACAGTATTTGAATTTGAAAGTACAAAATAAACATAATACAATACAAAATAAACAAGGGCTAGAATGGCAGTAATATACATAAGTATGACCTAGCAGCAATCAATTGTTATTGAATATCATAGATACATCAGTGCAATAAGCTTATGAATGGTAGCATAACACTACAACTACAGTCAGAATTAAGAACATTCACACAGAGCTATAAATATATTAAGAGGATAATGCAATCATATATATAACACTGTACATAGCAGCAGTAAAACAAAAAGAAAAAAACAGAAATAGGCTACAGTACTGCAGCTTAGCAGCAATATTGGTTGTGCTGGAGATGTTATTCATATTCACGGCAGGTCCCTTGTACCGCTGCGACATCTCCCACCTGCACGGTCTGCTGCCCCTTTCCGGTACCTGGGGACCCGGTTCTGGACAGCCTAATCAGTGGCATCCCGGTTGAAAAGATATTATGGCTCCTGTAATACAGTAATCAGATATTGTCCTTAAATGGTCTGACATGATTTTGAGAATTGCATGACATTCAAGACAAATTAAATGTTTCATGAAGACATTTAGCATGTTTAACATGTTAGTGCAACTATAGTCTTGTTTTTACCTGATTGTAGAGGCAGCTGTGCCCTCGGCTTGACATTTCTTTCAGTCAGACGTTTATCAGTAGCTAAAAAGCACAATGAATTGTCAATAACTTAATAGTGAAATTAACAAAACTGCCATATACATGTAATTTCAGAAAGGCTGTACAGTACTGCATTTCATTAAAGGGCTCACATTCAGACAAATGCAATTTCATTAATACAAGATGCTAGCGTAACTATAGTCTTGTTTTTTTTAGTGCTGCTTTTGACACTTTTGATCACTCCCTTCTCTTAGAGAAACTGGAAACCCATATTGGGCTACGTGGACATGTTCTAGCCTGGTTTAAATCGTATTTATCTGAAAGATATCAGTTTGTTAGTGTGGATGGCATATCCTCTGACAATTCAAAGGTATGCTTTGGTGTTCCTCAAGGCTCGGTTTATTGTTCTCACTATAAATGCTCCCTCTGGGCAATGTAATCCGAAATCACAATATTAACTTTCACTGTTATGCTGATGACACACAGTTATATATTTCAATGAAGCATGGAAAAGCCCCAAAATTAGCTACTTTGGAAGAATGCGTTTCAGATATTAGGAAGTGGATGACAGAACTTCTTGCTTTTAAACGCAAGAAAAACAGAAATGCTCGTTTTAGGACCCAAGAATCTCACTTTGAACCTTGACGGCCGCATGGTCGTATCCCAAAAAACTGTAAGAAACCTCTGCGTTACCCTTGACTTTGACCTCTCCTTTGATGAACATATAAAATATGTCTCAAGAGTTGCTTATTTTCAACTTCAAAACATTGCAAAATTCTGAAACTTTCCATCAAAAACTGATGCAGAAAAACATATCCATGCTTTTCTTACTTCTAGATTAAATTACTGCAATGCACTTCTTTCTGGTTACCCTGATGAATGCATAAATAAATACATTACTCCAGTACTAGCCTCTTTACACTGGCTGCCTGTTAGGGTTAGGGCTTTTATTGTTAACTTATAAATCAATACATGGACTTTCTCCTACTTACCTCACTGAAATGATCCAGCCATACATACCTACACGTAACCTTGGATTGCAAGATGCAGGCCTTTTAACTGTACCTAGCTCCACTTGATAACCAGCCCTCTAGCACTTGGCAACAGCCATACAGATTCCTCGCATCCCGTTTGGAGAGTGATCTTGAATTCAGATCATTTTACCACCAGGGATGAAAGTGCAACTGCTGAACTGAAGAAATACCTGGAAAAGGTCAAGGTCGGTGTGCAAGGAGCATCACCAATCAAGTTCTGGAGAGGAAGAGAGGCTCTGTATCCTCTGTTAGCCCCTGTGACCCTTGACCTGGTGTGGGCACCTGCCTCACAAGCATTTGTGGAACAAATGTTTCCATTGTGTGTTCCTCAAAATCAACAAAGACATTGTAAACGAGTGATGCCATAAATACACAGTAACTCACTCATTCACACACACACACACACACACACTTTACTAATTTACTGTCACATTCCATAGGAAATATTGCTACGTTTGTTAGGTTATATATTGTTTTTTGTAAGTGTTACTTACTGAAATATTATCCTTATTTTATGAGTTTTACATAATTGTTTTCTTCACTAATGCAAATGATCGTTTTGCAATGATATTCCTAAAGAAAAAGAAAAACGTTTCACATTTTGAATAAAATCTTTATTATGCAAATTAGAAAAATCTTCTGTTACTGGTCTTATTTAAAATGCGCAGATCAACTACAAACATGACACACTATGAACTAGGATTCTTCACAAATCTAAAACTAAACTGAAACTTAAAAAGACACTGAAAACTAACTGAAACTAAAACGAAATGAAAAACCTCAAACTATAATAACCTTGGTAGGCAGTTCCTGGATGACAAGGGTATTGATGCTATTGACTGACCCTCATACTCTGGGATGTTATGTATTGGTGCATCCGACGCCACCAAGTAGCCACCATAGACTATCCAGGAGCTCATTGATCCCAGGACACAATCTGCCTTCTCATTACTAATTTTCAGGAGTGCATACAGGCACGTGGGGGCCATACACATTATTGAGTCACATAATGAATTGCCGTGAAACAGTCTGTGATTTCAGTTGTTTACTTATATTTTCGGTGTGAGTAAAAATCCTGCCCTGTGGTTTTAGTTTCCTTTGACTGTTGTTACTTTCAGTTCACTTTGGTTTCCATTGACTGTCAAGTTCAGTTCACTTTGTTCTCAACGAATTACACACTCTTTAATAGATTGCCTTAAAAAGTGTATTTATGAGTAACAATCAAATGATTAATTACTTAGAAACTGGTTGCTATGAATAAAGGTGCTGTCAGTCTCTTTTATTTTTATGAATGACTTGTTTGTCACGGAGTCAGTGTTGCTGATGCAAAGTAAGCCCTTCATTACCAAACACCAAGTAACTAAATTAGGATACAATTATGAGTCATTAGCGAAATCCCAGGATTTTCACTCTTTTCCAGGAGGGTCACATTGACTGTAATATTGTAATAATATTACGACTATTGTCCTCTCTCTGCCATCTTAGGTTTCTTTTGTCCTATATGTTCCACACACTACATCTGTCCATACACAACTTCCTCTGAATCCATCTTGTTTAACCGGCACACTTTATTTTTCTTTCGATCCATTAAGATTTTAGGCTATCGTTGTTAATGATCCTTTTTTGTTATTGATGTCCTATTCGTTCCATGATATTTAAACATTATTTACTCTGTCTTACAAACTGAATGTCATCTCAAAGAACTTTCCGGTTATCCTCTGCTTTATGGACATCGCAACCTGGAATATATTGTAAGCCAGTTGGCTAACTACTGTTGTGTTTTGAATGAATGTGACTTCCTGTGTACAGATGAACATGTGTTCTGTTGTAAACTAAACATACACATCAACACACTAGAGAATCATTGTTACCATAACTATAATGATATGTGTTTTATTTTCATTAGATTCAATGTCTTAACAAATAATGTTTCATAAAGAAATGTTTAAAAAATATAAACTTTGCTTTGAGAATGCCTAATGTCATCCTCCACTGACTACTGTCAACGAGCAAATACCATAGAATGAATTATAAAATGTAACTGAAGCTTTAGAAAACCCAGAGTACATCAAGCATTTACCAAAGAGGTTTAACTGGGTATGCCACTATTGCACCCTTTATTTTGTGTCACGTCCTGGCATCTGGCCACCTCTAATCCTTTTTGGTTTCCCCAATTGGAGGCAGGTGTTAGGCATTGCCTCCAACTGGGGACCCTATTTAAGTTCAGTGTGTTGGCCATGCTGGCGTGGTTCATTTTGGTTTTGTCCTGTTGAAGTTAACCCACGTCACTGGTTGCTGCCTTTTGTTTTGTTTGAGTTTTGTTTTCATTAAAAGATGGATTATCTCCATTACCTCTACTCTGCGCCTGTGTCCTTCTCCTCCCACGACCGTGACAGAATGAACCACCCCAAAGAGACATGGCAGAATTGGACGGTAGGGGAACTCCTCGGTTGGCCTGACAGCGACACGGAGGAGGAGAACCCCTACCGTCCCCTGCGGCCCACCGGGCCAACACAGCGTCCACCCAGGAGGAGACGTCGACAGAGGCGACGAAAGCAAACCTCTGTGTGTCCGCCCCAAGAATTTCTTGGGGGGGTGCTGTGGGGGCAAGCAGAGGACCCTGAGGCGTGGCCGCCATCCCCGGAGGAGTGGAAGGATGCGACCTTGTGTAGATATATTCATTGTATAAGTTAGTGAACTGTTGTAAGACAAGACAGAAACCACAAGCGGGCAAGAAGATACTTGCAGTTATCCTATAAGGAATAGAACTGGGATTGGGCCAATGGCACACTTGCATTGTTAACTTAACGCCTCTATCTTTTGGGCGTAGTTGAAATATAAATGCTGTTTTGACTGTTGATCCTTGGACATTGTGCGGCGTCACTTGTCTCCGGAAGCTTCTGTAATAAATGGATATACGATACGGTAATTGACCTGACTCCTGGTGTTTTATTCTCCTTTCCAACAAACCAACATGTGTTCTATTGACATGAGACAGATGGGCAGCATCTTACCACACCCCTTTTTCCTCCCTTAAATACTGATGATTTTCCTGTACTAATTTAGAGATTATTCATTGTAACTTTGTAATCTGTGTATTCTCTCCTTGCAAGAATAAACTGTTTATTGTGCATTTGAGTTTTCTTCTGTCTTACCCCAATTTCGCAAATCGTTTTGACTTTAGAAATTGCCATCACAATCGTCAGCCCTCCCCTTGTCAATCATCAGTCCTCCCCTTGTCAATCATCAGTCCTCCCCTTCTCAATCGTCAATCCTACCGTTGTCAATTGTCAGCCCTCCTCCAGTCAAACATCAGCAATCCCCTTAGTAAATTACAGATCAATTTGAAAATTATATTTTTGCGCTTAATCGCCAAATGTCACCTTTATTGAAATACTGTTGTGTACTGGCTTAGCTAGATTCATTATTTTCAGTTAAGCTGTTCTGCTAAATAATTGACTACGCCACTGAATCTAGCTAAGCAAAATGTAAACATGTCTGTATGTTTAAAAGGACATTTGCCCTTCTTGAGAGCCCTAGTCGTGGCTAGCCCTAAAGAACACAAGTCTGCCTTGGCCCATTGTTCTTCAGATCTTATTTTGGCCCCCTGTGAGATTGCTTTGAACGTTCTCAAAGGGCGCGTCCCACTCAGCCAGGAACAATTTAAAAAACTAAAGAGGCAAAAAGCAGTCGTCAAGCTATTTGACCATAAAGGACCAGTATTAAAATAAGAGGTGTGCCATACATGAGACGGGCGGTTTCCTCCTACCCCTACTAAGCATCGCCCTCCCTTTCCTCAGAAGCCTAATCGCCCCCAGGAGTGGAGCTAATGTCTAACAAAATGAATTTAGTGCCTTAACATCAGCTGGATAAACTTAAGGAACAAGGTCCTGAAACTGTTAGACAAACGGCTGAAAGGGATCTGGATACGGATATGAAGGATGTGTTGAACATGAAAGGAATGAACCCTTAAGACAAGACAAAGAAATACTCTCAACTCTTACAAAGGTATTTGTCTTTGTTGAAACAAGATGAAAATAACACTGGACACATGACCCTCTCCCAATCAGAAACGGAGGCTACAGAACCTCTTGTTCCAGAGAGCTTACAGGAATACACCATAGATGAGGATGCTGTTTTGAGTGACATGCTCGACCATACTCCAGCACATAGCCAAAAATATGTTTATATACATTATGAATTAAATAAAGGGTTCAAAAGGAAGAGATAACTGGAATGACAAGTGGGAATTCATTAGTAATGGTAACATTTTAAGAGGCTTTAATATGATAGACTTGATCAAAAATTGAACTCACACAAGATATCCGAAGACAGAAGACCTCTATAATGGACCATTTTCTTGAGATCATGGCTGACCTCAGTTTACCTCTGGCAGGTGTGGCTAATTTGTGAACAGATACAACATTTTTAATCGGTTCCCTCCAAAAGACACTCATTTGAAAAGAATGGTTAAAATGTTCTGAATAAATACACAATTGATAATTGTAATGTAATGAGATTATTATTATTTTTTTAAATACATTTGACAAAAAAACGTACCATTTATGGTCTTCTTTAAATATTTGTCTTAAACATGCACACTGAGTATAAGTTTTTAAAGGGAGTACGTTTAAAAACATTAGATATTTTCTAACAAAACAATCTACCGTTACATCATTACCTCTTAAATCATCACTATATTGGGATATAACATCTTCATATGAAAGCCTCCGTCTCTTCGACAAAGACAGAAAATACAATGATAACCACAGGTTGTAGAAAATTCATCCTGTAATTGTTTAGTGCTGTAATATATCTTGAATCCATTTCTGATTAAAAATGTCTTCATAGATATGGGAGAATGAGAAAATCCCAGTGGAAACACGTACGAAACCTTTTTGGCAATCACAGAGGTCAGACATTTCTTTGTAGTTGGCCACCAGGTTTGCACACATCTCAGGAGGGATTTTGTACCACTCCTCTTTGCATATCTTCTCCAAGTCATTAAGGTTTCGATGCTGACGTTTGGCAACTCCAACCTTCAACTCCCTCCACAGATTTTTTTATGGGATTCTGGAGACTAGCTGAGCCACTCCAGGACCTTAATGTGCGTCTTCTTCAGCCACTCCTTCGTTGCCTTGGCCATGTGTTTTGGGTCATTGTCATGCTGGAATATCCATCCACGACCCATTTTCAATGCCCTGGGAGAGGGAAGTAGGTTCTCACCCAAGATTTGACGGTACATGGCCCCGTCCATCGTCCCTTTGATGCAGTGAAGTTGTCTTGTCCCCTTAGCAGAAAAACACCCCCAAAGCATAATGTTTCCACCTCCATGTTTGACGGTGGGGATGGTGTTCTTTCCTCCTCCTCCAAACACGGCGAGTTGAGTTGATGCCAAAGAGCTTGATTTTGGTCTCATCGGACCACAACACTTTCACACAGTTCTCCTCTGAATCATTCAGATGTTCACTGGCAACCTTCAGACGGGCCTGTACATGTGCTTTCTTAAGCAGGAGGACCTCGCAGGTGCTGCAGGATTTCTCTTTGGACAGCTTTTTGGTCAAATGCTTACAGAATAATCATCTGAGGAGTCTCTAAAGCATTTGGAAATACATTAGATACTTATAGAGGAATGGGTGGGGATAAGAATCTGCATGGTCATACCATAAAAACAACACATGTTCCTTATCCATCCTACCCCCTGTAGTGTATCTTCCTCTATCCTGTCCTAAAACCCATTGATCTGCATCTACCCTCATCCTGCTAAAGATTTACGTTTACCTCAGCACCTCATACTCCCTTTACCACAACACAACCTACATTTCTTTTTCTTATCTAAACATGGGGACTCAATACTTTAATCAATAAGAATACAACAGTTCAAGAAATCTCCCTGACAAATCTGATTGAATGATTGCTTCTGTGGACAGGTTCTTTTTATACAGGAAACACATTGAGATTAGGAGCACTACCTTTAAGAGTGTGCTCCTAATCTCAGCTATCAATGATTTAATCATCTCAGCTATCAAATATGAAAAGAAATCACAGAAAAAAATATCTAACTCATGATACTGCAACCTGAGTAATCATTGCAAAATATCTTTTCACAACCTCTCATTAACAAATCCAAACACAAAAATCTGTACAATTCTTCCAAACAATTCTTGCCTCTTGGAACTTTGAGCTCCAATATCTTGTATTTTTCTGCCATATTCAACTTCCTATTAAAGATCTAAAAATGTTCACAGGTCGCACATTTTGTCCAACCTTCGCGAAGTTTTTGCAGAGATGATCTACAAGCAAAGCCTAACAAAAGATACTTGGAGGAGTTTTTGATTTGCAAAGTTGTTTGCCCATTGCAGCCGATCAAAGATGGCGGCGAAGCCACCTAACAGGAAGTGAGTGACTTTCACAGCAACCATTTGTCCGATTGTCATGAAACTTGGTATCCTTGGTCGGAATGAGGTGCCGTGGAGGTGCGCGTACGTCACCTGCCAACAACTTTCTGTGTCCGAGAATTTCACAGGAAGTGAGGGCGTTTCTCAGCAACAGTTTTTCGGATTGTCACCAAACGTGGTGTCTGTGGTAGGTTGGAATGTGGCGCTGATTGGCCATGTGGGGGCACTGTTTCGGAAAATTTGTTGGGCCTACTATCGGGCTTGCGTGGCCGATCCTTGTTTGCGCTTTGTTTCCTTGGACCCCTAATTGCTGTTTGCAGCTGTATTTAACTTATTACCTTTCACTTACCTGCAGACAGGTTATTCAGGGCTCTCTGAGGTGAATAAAGTAAGACTGGCAACAGCCACATCAAACTGTAAGGCTCGCGAAAAGAGATGGACTTGCTGGGGTGAAGATCCACTTGCAAGCTGATCTCTGCTGACCTGATTTTTCTGCACACTGTCACAGTCAGTATCCCAAAGAACATCAACTCAAGGTTTATATTACACATTTTGTATTTCTACACAAACCATTCATGTTTCTATTAAGTTTATTATTGTTTAGGGAAAGTGTGCCAAGCTTTGAGGGTTTTGTGGTGCTGACTACCTTTTGCTGATTATAGTGGGTGTGTTGGAGGCCACAATTCAGCAACTGCCCATCTATAGTATTGGAAACACTGCTACAGTATAGTACCATATAGGATGTTGTGTCCTGGTTATATTTACAATCTGGCCTTCATATCATGGTCACATAGTTTTCAATTGGACAGTTAATCAACCCTCCTACCCACGTAACTATTCAGTAATTTATTCTGTAAAATAAAGTATTAAAATACCACTGCACCATAAAAGGTCTGGCTGGTTCTGTATTGGAAAATATATTGCCATCAATGTTGTTTATCTTATACAAATACGCATTTAGGCGGCTCTAACAGCTTTGCATGCATTCCTTGTGGCTGGGAGGTATTACCAGTTTGTATTATTATACCAAAAGAAGTATCAGATAATTGTTTCTGATTGGCTAAAAGTAAGTTCTAGAAGGGTAATTAAACTCCATCATACAGGAAAGTTGAATGGACATTTATTCTAGATATTCAAGACACCTAAAAGAAGACATTTAGAATGACTGGTATACAGGACAAATAGTCTAAATCACTTCAGTGGGTTTTCTGTAGCAACCAATACCCTGTATCAAATTCACTAACAATATATCTGAATATAAACATATAAACTTCTGTTCTACTAGTACATTTTTGCTTGTTTTGTTGGCCACTGTGGTATAAGCGGTTTAAACACCTCTGTTAAGTATATTACTTAATTTACTTCACAAAGTGAATCTGCTACACATCATCCACATAAATGTAAAGAACATTGCTTAGTCTAACTCAATTCTCAAAATGTAAGGTCCAGCATCTGGCCAAGCCGTTAGGCCTGGTTCGGGTCGGGCTGAGAATGACAGTTCTAATCCTTGTGTGTCTAGCCATCCGGCTCCAAGCCCACAACCTTCACAGGCTCTTCTTCCCATAGGAGCCAAATTCAATGATACATGCAACATTCTGTAAAGTATGAGACCAATGATTTGGACCTTTCTTCTACCTTTCTGTACCTGCATGCCCTGGTAGCCTCTGGTGGCAGACACTTGATGAGCAGGTTAATTGGAACAGTGACTACACAATAACATGTGATACATGACGTTATGGGTTCTGAACTTCAGCATCACACACCAATATAAGTGGTAGCTATCTCTCTGCTAAATGGGTGACATTTGGAATTGTTTTTGTTATCTAAGTGAGACAAATGCTGTAAATTAAGAGGAGTATGTATTTTGAACGATCATTCATTGAGGATTATGTTGAATAGAGTTTAGATGTCATACAAGCTAACAAACCTGTCCTGAACATATCGTAAGACTAAGAGCATTGAATTAGGAACAAGAGTTCAAGACCTCAGTTGAATCAGTGTTGCAGTTGAGCAAGTATAGGAAACAAAGCTTGAACTCTAAACTGTTCTGGTGACTTAATGATTCACTGGTTGTAAAGATGGAGGGAACATGTCGGTAGTTAGGAGACGATCTCTGTTTTCAACATCACACCTGACCAAACGGGTTCTGCAGACTAAGATTATCACAAATGGATTATTGCCCGGTGGTTTGGTCAGGCTACAAAGACAAAACTAGGATAGTTACAGCTGGGGTCAGAGCAGGGCAGCTTGCCCTTCGAATGACAATTGTTGAAATTTGAAAAGTTGTGAACAGGCAAAAAGCATGACTTGCATTTGTAAGAAAAATACCTGTATTGATAAATACAATTAACTCATTAAGCTTCAATATACACATACTCCACCAGACATGCAACCAACTCCAAACAACAAACATTGCTGTACAAAGTTAGAATGGGACTCCCTTTCAGCTCAAATTTTTAAAACATAGAACATAGCAGATTTCAAAATCAAATGTGCATTGCTGACATTTACTGTAGTGATAATAAATGTGTTATACTGGCAGGATAGTAACAAAATATGAATGTGAAAATACTGTACAATTCAACTATTTGTAATTCTGTGTTCATCTATTTTCTTGTTTTGCCAAGCTGTTATTTTTAGTGTGGACCCCAGGAAGTGTAGTTCGTGCATCAGCTAATGGAGATCATATTCAACTTCCATATCATGAAATGCATGTTTATGGTTCTATTTTTGAAAAGACACACATTTTAATTAATTGTCATTTTGTGTTATTTGTTATACTTTAACATTTCAGAATAAAGAAGTGAGTTGGAAAAGTTATTTTTGTAATTTAGTTGCCTAATAATTGTGCACCCTTATATATTCCCCTGAAAAAGATCAAAACTCACTGTTCACTGTTCAATGACTCACTGAAGTTCAATGATATTTTGAATTGACATAAAGCATTGTGATTGTATTTCAAGATTTATTTTATTGTTGAACAATGTGCCTAATAGTTGTGAACGCAGTGTAAACTTGTAACAAGGCATACATTCATCAATAATCTCAAGTAATCTTCTACATAAAACGAGAAAAATACAATGCAGTGAAACAGAATAAAACGAAACTTTTTTCTATCAAAGCTGTAACACAGCAAACAGTATCTGATAATGAAATACCATCTAGACAACTAATGGGGTAAACTGTGCCCCATATTCTTCTAGCCCTACTAGATCTTAGATAATTGTGCTGTCTATTCTGGTAACACAATATCACACTATATTTAGGCAGTTTATACATTAAATGAATATCAAAGTGATTAAAGCCAATTTAGTCCCCTAGGTATCAAAAGGTCGGATCAGAACACACAAACACACAATAACAACACAGAAGTTATTTTTTTAACAAAAGCTTGCAGGCAATACTGCCTTGGCTACTCTAGGACTATTTTCACAACAAACAAAAAAGGTACTCAAAATATTTGTCCAAATGATGAAGCAGATCTTCAATACCAACATACAGAATCTATGCAAATATAGAAGGATTGAAAATTAAGAAACACACATCCAGTATAAAGTGATACAAACAACCCAACCCCTCCTACTGTTTCCCCTTTCATGTCACCAACTCATTCTGTAATTCTCTACCAGGATATGATGGAAGTGAGGAAGCTTCTGTTTGAAGAAGTGAGGAAGCTTCTGTGGACATGTAAGGCTTCTCACCAGTATGCACTTTCTGATGTCTAGTAAGTTTAGATGATGAGATAAAACACTTCCCACAGTAAGAACAGGAGTACGGCTTTTCACCAGTATGTATGCGCTGGTGAATTTTAAGGACACCTAATCGAGAGAAACACTTCCCACAGTCAGAACAGGAGAAAGGCTTATCACCAGTATGTATGCGCTGGTGAATTTTAAGGTTACCTAATAGAGAGAAACACTTCCCACAGTCAGAACAGGAGTAAGGCTTATCACCAGCATGTTTGCGCTGATGAATTTTAAGGCTACATAATAGAGAGAAACACTTCCCACAGTCTGAACAGGAGTAAGGCTTATCACCAGTATGTATGCGCTGATGAATTTTAAAGCTACATAATAGAGAGAAACACTTCCCACAGTCAGAACAGGAGTAAGGCTTATCACCAGTATGTAAGCGCTGGTGAACTTTAAGGTTACCTAATCGAGAGAAACACTTCCCACAGTCAGAACATGAGAAAGGCTTATCACCAGTATGTATGCGCTGATGAATTATAAGGTTACCTAATCGAGAGAAACACTTCCCACAGTCAGAACAGGAGTAAGGCTTATCACCAGTATGTATGCGCTGGTGAACTTTAAGGTTACCTAATCGAGAGAAACACTTCCCACAGTCGGAACAGGAGTAAGGCTTATCACCAGTATGTATGCGCTGGTGAATTTTAAGGTGACCTAATTGAGAGAAACACTTCCCACAGTCAGAACAGAAGTAAGGCTTATCACCAGTATGTATGCGCTGGTGAACTTTAAGGTGACCTAATCGAGAGAAACACTTCCCACAGTCAGAACACGAGTAAGGCTTATCACCAGTATGTTTGCGCTGGTGAACTTTAAGGTAACATAATCGAGAGAAACATTTCCCACAGTCAGAACAGGAGTAAGGCTTATCAACAGTATGTATGCGCTGGTGAATTTTAAGGTGACCTAATTGAGAGAAACACTTCCCACAGTCAGAACAGGCGTAAGGCTTATCACCAGTATGTATGCGCTGGTGAACTTTAAGGTCACCTAATTGAGAGAAACACTTCCCACAGTCAGAACACGAGTAAGGCTTATCACCAGTATGTATGCGCTGGTGAACTTTAAGGTGACCTAATTTAGAGAAACACTTCCCACAGTCAGAACAGGAGTAAGGCTTTTCACCAGTATGTTTGCGCTGGTGATATTTAAGGCTACCTAATTCAGAGAAACACTTCCCACAGTCAGAACAGGAGTAAGGCTTTTCACCAGTATGTATGCGCTGGTGAACTTTAAGGCTACCTAATTCAGAGAAACACTTCCCACAGTCAGAACAGGAGTAAGGCTTTTCACCAGTATGTATGCGCTGGTGAATTTTAAGGTGACCTAATCGAGAGAAACACTTCCCACAGTCAGAACAGGAGTAAGGCTTATCACCACTATGTATGCGCTGGTGAACTTTAAGGTGACCTAATTTAGAGAAACACTTCCCACAGTCAGAACAGGAGTAAGGCTTTTCACCAGTATGTATGCGCTGGTGAACTTTAAGGCTACCTAATTCAGAGAAACACTTCCCACAGTCAGAACAAGAGTAAGGCTTATCACCAGTATGTATGCGCTGGTGAACTTTAACGTTACTTAACCGACAGAAACACTTCCCACAGTCAGAACAAGAGTAAGGCTTTTCACCAGTATGTATGTGCTGGTGAATTTTAAGGTGACCTAATTGAGAGAAACACTTCCCACAGTCAGAACACGAGTAAGGCTTATCACCAGTATGTATGCGCTGGTGAATTTTAAGATCACCTAATTGAGAGAAACACTTCCCACAGTCAGAACAGGAGTAAGGCTTATCACCAGTATGTATGCGCTGGTGAACTATAAGGTGACCTAATTGAGAGAAACACTTCCCACAGTCAGAACACGAGTAAGGCTTCTCTCCAGTATGGATCTTAATGTGTCTTTTTAACAGTGATTGAAATGAGAAATGTTTATCACAGTGGGGACAGTGGTGAGACTTCTTATGATTGTAGTCTTCCTGTTGTTTATCTCCAATTGTCTCCACTTCAGGAATCCCATCTGTGACAGACATGAAAAGGGATTTAGACATTTTGGGACAGTATTTTCAAGGATTCTAGAAACTAGCATTATTCCACAGCAAAGTGATAGAAACCTTAACATTGCAGTTAGGGCACTCAAATCGAGTTGCAAAGAGACCCTTTGACAGCTCTGAGACAAAACCTTTAAGTGTACCTGGGATTAGCCATGCGTGCAGACATGACAACCATTAGAGAAAGAAATGCAAAATATTTGCTGATTAGAATGGAGAGCAGGATTTTATATTTTGATGGAAGACAACATTTTCAAATAGATAAAATAGTAAAATAGTTTTGAGGGAAAATAAAACTACTCACCAGCCCATTCTCATACATCAGAATCAGAATTTATATTATTTAGACATAGGGGACATGCTGCTTTTATTTTTTTTGGCCTGCAAATAAATTTATGATCCACAAAGTACAAAACAAATGTGGCCCTTCATTAAATTTCACAAACTTGTTGTGGCCCCCGAGCCAAAAAGGTCTTCAGGCTATTTTCTCTTTTGGCTCTTGAAAGTCGAATGTATTTTTATAAAAACAGACTTTGATTAAATTGTGAAGGAAGCGAACACATAGAAGACAAAGAACATAACAGGACAGATGACACACACACTTGGCTACCTCTGCCCCTCGCTTTCTACGCGTATTTGTAGTATAAATAGTACTTGTGCTACTGCTGATATTCGGACGTTGTTGGGGCTGACACGCCGTCTCCAGAAGCTTCTGCAATAAAATGATTATACGTGTTTGGAATTGACCCGGCTCCTGGTGTGTTATTCTCCTTTCCGTCAAACCAACTCAGGGAAGTGTTAGACTTCAACAATCTCCTAAATCTTACTTATTTTTATCTCTAGATTAATGATAATTGTTCAGTGATCCCTCTATAATTGACCAGACGTTGTTTAAGCAAATGCGCCAGCCGTTTATACTTTCAAATTAACAGTATTTGTGGGTCAAAGTGTGTTTGTTGCTCTCACATGAACAGATAGCAGAAAGCAACACATTCTCAGTCTTCCAAGGTAGACCCACTTCCATTTCTGGATCCAGTTTCTGATACCGAAGAGAGGTCCAAGAGCTAAACTTTTCATTACTACTGCTTTAGTTTAAATACTTTTAACTTATGTAGCCAAACGGGAGTGTAATGTACTGAAGTCAGATTTGTTTAGTTCCACTAGAGAGTACTGCCCTTGGTAGGAATGTTAGGCAAAGGCTGATGGGATTGCCCCTGCACAATGGGGTGGGAAACCTGTGCTAACTCCTGTCGTTGTACATTGTGGGTCCAACACCATTTTGTTTGGTAAATATTATTTATTATTGTTCCCAGGTTAGGGCTCAAGTAAGATAGTTGCAGATAAAATATTTACATCGTATCAATTTCATATACAGGTGCATCTCAAAATTTGAATATTGTGGAAAAGTTAATTTTTTTAGTAATTCAAATGAAAGTGACAACTTCATATATCCTAGATTAATTACACAGAGAAACATTTCAATCTTTTTGTTTCAATGTTGATGAAGACAGCTTACAGCTCATGGAAATCAAAAATCCAGTATCTCAAAATATGAAAATGTTCTAATACAGAAATGTCGACCTGACTGTCACTGACTGACTACCCCTTGTTAAATAGCGTAGTGGTTAGAGATGCGGACCTGCAACCAATAGGTCTCACGTTCGAATCACATCACTGTCAAAGCAAATTGTGCCTAAGAATTTGTTCTGGATAGATAAAAACGTTGCTGTTTACAACCTTCAGCGGCTATGTTGTAGTAAGCCTAAAATAAAACTGTTCACGGTTATATTGCGTCTACTTCTGGTGCATTTTGGAAGTACACATCCGTGCATGCTTTTTGGTTCAAGATAGACAAAAACTTTGCGGCTACAACCTTCAGTAGCTACGTTAGAGGTAACCTAAAATAAAACTTTATTTTGCGACTATATCTGTTAGATTTTCGAAGAACGCATCCATTCTGATTGCTTATGGGTGAAGTATGTTTTTGTTTGTCAAGTAGTTAGCCTAGCACTTGGTTTTGTTTGTCAAGTAGTTACTTGTTAGCTAACAACTAATTTGTGTAGATTGCCTGTCTGTCTATCCATCCATCCTCCATCAATTTATGTTGTAGCCTAATCTTATATTAATACATGGGCATGACACCGTAACTCAATTTAAGCGTTCCAGAGTGCAGCGAAACAAAGAAAAAGAACCGTACCTGATGTTACAGGATTCTGCCTTGGCTTCTCTAGCACCATTTTCTCAACAAAAAAAGAAAAAAAGAGAAGTACTCAAAATATTTGTCCACATGATGAAGCAGATCTTTCAATATTCCTAAAATGACAATAACTAATTTCCGACCAAAGATAGAGTTACAGGCTTTTGCCTTTTGGGGATACACTGAATGTATAAGCTGTCAAACTGTTGTGAGCATGGAAGCAAGATGTTGAATGTATGTGCCATAAGCTGAAACTGAAAGTTGCAAGTAGAAAACAGGAAATCTTATTTAGGCTGTTGCTGGGGAAGATGAGCAGACTAAGCCTGTATGTCAGACTAACAGGAAACAGAGGGGGACAAATTAATAACACACACACACACACACACACAGTCAGGGCAGGGCTGAATTAGGAATAGACAAGACAGAAACCACAAGGGCAAGATGATGGTTGGGCTAGCCCCCCCCTCCCCCCTCTCCTTTCCATCAAACCAACTCGGGGAAGCGTTTGACTATCCTGAACACATTTTTATATCCATCAGAACTGTTTTAATTCATGCTTCCTATAACGTAGCTACTGAAGGTTGTACACAGTGACATTTTTGGCTGTCCTGAACAAACCCTAAGGAATAATGTGTTTGAATGTGTCAGGAGTCGAAGATGGAATGGGTTGATCCGGAGTCTGCGTCTCTAACCACTACCCTACTTAACAAGTGGTAGTCAGTCAGTCAGGCAGTGACATTCGCTCTTTGAGGACAGCTCAGTTTACGCGGTCCGCCAAAAACAACAAATTACCACATTGACAATTACAACATTAAACCAGTTCTTACCTTGAGTGAGTAAATCTCCCTCTCCATAATTAATGATAACCACATTCTTCTCCTCTTCATCTTTAATGGTAACATTCAGCCCCAGTTTTTGACTTTTGTCATCCAGCTTTACTGATGTAATCTCTGAATCCCCCAATGCCCATTGAGCTTCACAATCAGAATCCAGTGACTCTTGTTTGGGATCAGTGTGGAAGGAGAGCAGCAGGCTGGGTTTGTCCTCCCTCTGCTATAATAAAGACCAAAACCAGAGCCATCCATGACTGAGATACATGTTTGTTGGAATAAAATATGATCACAATGGGGAAAAATAAAAACAATCACGATCATAACAGACCTGTGTCCTACATGAGGTACAATTTTACCTTTTTGATTATCTGTTATAAAAGTAACTATATATGAATGCTAGAGCATCCCGGTTGAAAGGTATTTGGAAAAATCTGACAATAGTTAACACCAGGAGACAATAGTTAACACCAGGAGGGCCAAATGCCTACGTAAATTGGTGTTTGGGTTTGTAATAAAAGTAAAACGTCCATTCTGAAAGCTACAACCTCCTTACATTACTTTTATATAAATGTATATAAAATGTTTCCATTGTCAGAATTCTAAACTCAAAAAAGGAAACCTATTTAGAGACGATTTACCTGTTTGTTTGTTATTTACCCTGTTTTCAGACAGAAATCGCCAACAGCCCACGGCTCCCTTAGAGGCAGTGTGAACAACAGGAAATCAGGGAAACCGGAAATAGGTATAGTGCAAGATTTCAATTTAAAAGTCACTTTCTTAATTGTAAAAGCCGATTTTCATGTAACTGTTCTTTGTTTGGGCATACGTTTCATGTGTAATAAAAATCACTCAAACTTATAGAAATTGTATTGTTGTGTAGGCCTACACACTTGTTGTGGTCACAAATACTCAAACAGCGTTGCTATATGGGAATTTGTTTATCCCTCTAGGTTGTTGCTGCAAAATGAGAGTGTTAAAATATTATGCAATCACTAAAGAAGTTCCCAGCCACATACAGCCACCATGAATACTATATACAGAACACAGCTATGAAATAGCACATGCCAGGCTGTAATATTTAAAAGGAATATCTGGACCTAAATCACTTCATTATATTTTGCAGCTCAGAAGGATATTCTATGCCCGAGTATACTGTGTTCTAGTCATTCTTACAAGTATTTTTACCTAACGCCTAAACCAATGATAGACTACTGGTGTAATATCGTTATGCAGTCCTAAAAAAACAGCTATGGACTTTTATTTTGAAAAGCTGTAAAGCTAGCAACAATAACTTTGACAACGCTTTGGTAGAGCACTGCATAGATAAAATAAAGAGTAGACGCCGCATTGGCTGCTGGGCACGAGAAATACGGCCGCCATCTTTGACCGGTCATACTCCTATTTGCGTAGCAGCAACTATGCCAGGGCACTGTGCAGCATACTCCTGCTCATATCGGCGGACCATCGAAAGCAGGGCTCAGGGGATTACTTTTTGTGACTAGAATATTACCAGAGAGTTGAGAAGGAGCAAGGATCTTTGATATTACTGTACTGAAATCGTATCCAGCTAGCTAGGCTATGTTTACTGCACCAGCCGGTGTTCACCCAGCGAACTGAGACTTGATAAGTCTTATTCTATAACACTGACTTAGATTACAACTGACATAAGAATGCTATTGTAGAAATAAAGCAAATATTACTGGTATAACATTGGCCAGCACATTTTACACAAGTGGCACAGACTGTATCATATATATTTATTTAAATAAAAGACGGTATTATCATTGTTGGGCAGTACTAGCTTAGCTAGTAACTTAGTATTTTGGCGGTAGCTTCACTTTTTCCAGAATCAAGTAACTTTTCAGTAGTACTAACTTCTTTATTTACCAAGTAGCTTGGCCACACAAGCTACTTTTCTTGTCATGTGAAATTAGCACAACCTGAAGTAGCTTCCTGTGTAATGAACTAGCCTACTGCTGTGTTTTTGTTACTTAGCTTGCTACATTTGACTGGGTGGTAGCTTTTGTGTAGTGAAGCTTTATTCATGGTAGAGTAACTAATAGCTTAGCTCACTGCAATTTCCAAGTAACTTGCCCAACACTGTGTATTATTCACGTGTAATTCACCCTAACAAAAGTAAGTTACCTCTCATGTCTCACACCCACCCCACGCAACAGAACATCTGAAAGAATGGTTTTCAAACAAGCTTATTATTTAGTTCAGCGGTATGTGCTCACCTACAGGTTCAGCCATGATCACTTGGAGCTCCTATTTTATTCAAGCAGAGCGTCAGGTAGGGTTGGTGTTCTTTTAATTACAATTCGGAAAATATACCTAATGAATATCTTTGTCTTGTGAGTAATGTATGTATTGTGTGCCTGTTTTCCATATAAGGAGGCTGGAATAACAATCCATCGGCACTTCCAGGCCATCTTCCGCCGCCTGATGGTTCGTTGTGGTGTCTCACCTGTGTAAAGCACTATATAAATATAATGTATTTTTTTTCATTATTATTTTAATAAGGTGCTGAGTGCTGCAGAGAGGGTGATCCGCCAAGCTTCACCAATACAAGCTCCTAAGGTGTCGACAGTCACACACATCGTCCGGGAGGAGATTGGAACGGAGGATGTTTTTCTGCTTGGGGAACACATTGAGGAGACTCAGTTTGGCATCAACAACCATCCTTCTGACTTGTTGTCATTGATTGTGTCTGTGTTTCTCAAAATAAGGCTGCACCACATTACCAAACTGTCCTCTTTCAGGGGTTTTAGAGTGTGTGCATGTGTGTGGTTCCACGACAATTCAAGACTTTAATCCTAAATTCCAGCTAATTCTACTAATTCTAAGCTTTATATCTGTACTTTAACCTTACTCATCACACAAAGTATCTTTGTCATATCTGTCATCATTCTGACAAGATTAACACTGAAACTGAAAGCAATGGCTTAAAACTGTCTGGAAACAGTGGTCTGTCACATTATATGTGAATACTGCTGTAAGTGTTGGTGGGTCTGTAAATACCTCTGTTTGTTTCATGAACTCTAGCCTCATGGTGTGTGTCTCCAGGAATCCAAAAAAAATTCTCCTTTGCCTTACACTGGGTTTGTGAGATTGTGTATAATGAAGTTTATCTTTACATTATGTCCTTGTGATTGTCTTAACCCTGATCTCTTTCCCTCTGGGTTCTGAAATGCACTTGTAACTGTGTTTTGAAAATTGCTACATTAAGTTTGCTAAATAAATGTGCGGTTTAAATAAAATCTGTCACTTTTAATTTCATCCTGCTATTTTATACTGGGACCCATGTGTTGGGAGGGGGGCTGCGAAACGAGAGAGAAATATAGATCTGACTTTACTGCCACTATTTACACATTATGTGTTTCAATCAGAATGATAGTCAAACTGGAAATGTCCCTGTTTTTCTCCCTTTTTGGGGATTATGTTAGAAGTTTTGATCTCGGACATCTGGTCCCTTTATATCATCTATCAGAATATTCTATTACTGTTAAGCCCACTATCAATATTAAAATACGCCGAACCATGTGTCCTGTATCATAGCTACATGTCTGACCTTTGCAGCAAAAAAAACACGTGAAAATCAGTAAGTTATTCACTGAGGTATGATTAATTAAATCACCTGCCAAAACAGATTACACTGAGTGGAGTGGCGGACCGGTCCAAGATGGCGGCCCCACGGCTCGTCCGCGCCAGTAGCGGTCGATGCGGTGTCTATTCTTTATTATGTCTGTGGAGCACTGGACCAGGCGGCCAAACTTATCGTTGCTAGCTTTACAGTTTCAAAGAGTTACGTTTGGGCAGAGATGGGTAACGAAGTACAAATACTTCATTACTGTACTTAAGAAGAATTTTCAGGTATTTTTACTTTACTTTACTATTTATTTTTGTGCCGACTTTTTACTTTTACTCCTTACATTTTTAACACAAATATCGGTACTTTCTACTCATTACATTTTTAAAAAAGTGGCTCGGTACTTTAGTTTCAAATAAGTTACCGTTATTATTTTTCACGTCATCAATACCAAATTCAATCTAATTGGATGGGAATATACGTTGCAATTACGCACCACTACATGACGACCCCGCAGATTTGGCGGCATTCATTCGTAGCAAATCATTGCGGCTTGATGGGTAACGTTAGCATAGTATTATGGATGGCGACATTGAAAATGAACAAAACGGAGATCCCAGAGATTCGGCAGACAAGCAGCTAGACATTCCCAATCATCCTTGGCCTTATCTGAGACAGATGTTTGACATAGTAGGCATGAAAAATGACTCCTGGCGAATGTGCTGCAAATTGTGCCAACCGAAAGACCATGAACTGCTGGCTTTCAAGAATTCACCATCGAATTTGAAAAAGCACATAAAGGTAAATGCAGCTGGAGACCTACCTGGGGTGCCCAGGTGATACAACGGATGTACTGAAGTCTTTCCCGGCAGTATGCCGCCTGTCATTGAGGCTTAACACGGTGAGCTCTTGCTCTCCATGGGAAAGCCTTTTTGCTCAAGACTTTTCACCAGTGTGACTTTGTGATTTTATAAAGAAAAGTGTATCATATTTGTTTGTAATATACTGTATCTAAAAACACTCACTCACTGTCCTACACAAAATTATGTTATGACACGCTAAGCATTACAAATGGTGTGTGTATCTGTTCTGTACATAATTACGTTATGACACTTACACTATACAGAAGGTCTGTATACCCTAGTTGCTCCCAAGTTCTTTAAGGGATTCAGGACAAATCTGTGCACATCTACAGATTTGAAGGCATACATCACTTGCCATTTTTCTTTTGCTGGATGTCTATTTGCATGTCAATAAAACATTTTTATAGAATGCACATTGAATTTGTAATTTCAACTGTAAAAATTGTGAGCCTGACATATTACATTTATTATTATTAGCACTCCATGTTCAAAGATTTACTAGCTGCCAGTTTATTTCTAATACACTGCTGCCATCCGTTAGTTGTACTCTAAAAGTATGCAGAACTTACATGATTCCTTTCAATTTTAAGGGGAAGATTAAAAAAGGAACAGGATCTGTGACTTATCACAGAATCACAATTGAATTCATATCTTGCTACTCAGTCAGAATCTTATTAACCTGGAGTCCCAGTCTATGTCACAATAATCATATATGGGATGTTTTAGGCCTATTGGCAGACATTCATTTAAAATGTAGACAATGGCATATAAAGAGCCTTTTCTCCATGTCCACTTACGTTTCTCAGCTTGCACTCTAGTAACATTTGTGGTCCAGGTAGCTTTGCATAAAAAATGGTGGTCATTCGCAAGGCTACTTTTACTTTTATACTTTAAGTACATGTCCAAGCCTGTACTCTGTTACTTTTACTTGAGTAAATAAGTTAAATCAGTACTTCTACTTTTACCAGAGTATTTGTTAACACAAGTATCTGTACTTCTACTTAAGTACAATAAAGTGAGTACTTTTGCCATCTCTGCGTTTGGGTCATATCTAGGCAGATACCAGATTACTGACAAAAGTTTGTACGTAGAAAAACGATTTCTAAGGAAATACATTGAGACGAAATGTAAGAATGTAATGTCGTTAAAGGGTGTTTGTGCGTACACAGATCTAATTTCACGCTTAAGGATCATGTTTTACGTATGACCTCTATTACGACCATACCAATTTACGAATGTATTTTCTAACGATCCTAATAATACGAACGCTTAATCTTTTGGCAGATATCTAACTCCACATAACAAGACCATTTCATAAATCAAAGTTGGAAAATAATTTGGTCTTAAAAACAATATTTTAGCAAGACGGGGGTGCACAGCAGGTAAGGGTTAAAACACAGAGTAACAAAGAAAAATACTCTTCTTTACCACATACCATTTTAGCGAAATGGATCTATATTCGTAATCCAGAAAATTAAACCAACTGCTCCGACACAGACAAGAGCAAATTCTTCTTCCTCTTCTGCTTAAATTGTGGGCTGGACGTTTCTCTTCGTCTCCTCTTAAATGAATGGCTGATCGCATCAATTGAAGGGGCATATACCGCCACCTACCGTACCGGAGTGTGAGGCAGCTCATGACCTACCTTTCCAAACATAGACATCATATATAAAGGCTAGATACGTTGTCCGCGCTGTTGGCCAATGGAGGTCGACGTCCGCACATGGCGGCCATCTTGCCACAGGCCGCTGGTTCACTCGTAACATTGTGTTTTGTGGCGCATGTACTTTTTAAATAACCATAACTTTCACATTTTTCTACCGATTTTCAAACGGTTTGGTTTGTTATAAACGTCAGAGATGAAGTTATGACACTGCATACATATGAACCATTAAAACCACAGACGTCCATATGAAAATATCCTTGAACAGAACCAGATAGGTGTAATGAATATACAAACACAAGGTATTTATGTTAAATCAATAAATAGGCTACAGAATGGCAACAAGACATATACACTTTTGTACTATTATAATAAAATTACTATTATAAAATAATTTTAATTACTACATGTTTTTTCTTTCTGCCGGATAACAAGCATCTCTGAACTGACCACATTTCAGCCCTCTAGGTCACTTGATATGACTTTAGAAACACAACTGAGCCCTAGCACCAGGTCTTGTGAAGCTGTGTGCAAAAACAGATCAATATAGAATGAAATTGAGTACTTTAGACCATTATTTGCCAAGGTATGGTCATGTGTATACTAAAATGCCCTATGGAAACTCCCCATAGGACTTTGTCAGACAAAATTCTGACAATAAAATGCTTACTGTGTGGCAACCTCTTCGTGTAGAAGTATAATGAAATGAAATGTAACACTGATATTACTTGTAGACTATTTGGATTGTATGTCAGGGGTTCTGATATAGAATGACTACAAAAAATATGGAATCATTACACAAGTCTCTATTTTTAAACTATTATAAAAGCAACATTTATTTGCACACAAAACAAAATAGGTACATGATTCCCCTTTACAAATATCCAAAAAAGAAATGCTGTAGAGAGAACTACACTACTGTTGAAGTAAAAGAAGACAGTACCTTGAAAACACATACCTTGGGCTAATGCCCTTTGAAAAGGACAGTTTTATTAGGTTTCTGTTGCATGTTGTTGCTCTGTAAACTGAGGATTGTAATTCTGGCAATGTGGTGCAGCCTTAACTTAAAAAACAGGGACAGAATTATTTTTAACAGCCTATAGTGGTGGCGTCTATCCCAACACAAACATCCTCTGAACCGATCCTTTTTCAGACAATGTAAACAACCTCAAGCAGTTTGATGGGCTGTGATCGTCTGGTACTGCCTGATGACTGCCGAATGACCCACTGTGCCGCCCTGATGACCCTCACGGTTCCCTCTGATGGAATCACCAGACCTCCATTGTTTTTTAAATTCAGCATGTGGTAGCTCTGGTCCTTGATGGCAGATGCAGCATGTCACCAGGCTGGCACGGCAGACATCACACGACAGCTTCTGTCGCACAACAAATCCTGAGATTTGAGTTAGTAATATCATAACTTATAACAATAATCATTAATAAGCATGGGGAAATTAAGGGAACACTTCTCTTTTTGGACAATCGTGATATTGTTTTTCCCCAGATTGTGACTATTGGCACTTTTGGTTATAGGGAAAATCGACTTTCAGTTAGCCTTCACCTAAAATGTACAAGAGAGCGTAGACCATCGAAGTGGACGGTAAGGAAGCTGTGATCATGTACTAGGGCAGGAATGTCAGCAAACGGGGATGGAAGATCTTCTCCTCCTGCTGCAGAGGACACATCTACAGCTGACAGGCTTGTAGAGGTGTCGATGACAGCTGGTAGGGACTCTGTGTCATCCTGTGCCGTCACATTGCCTCTGCATGGTTTAACAACCCCACACTGGGCCATCCGCTTTACATCCTAAAGATGTACTTGAACTGGCTGGCATTAGGGTTGTTATTGCAGCCATCGTTTAAAAATAAATAAATAATAATAAATAAAAAAAGATATTATAGTACACAGATATTCAATACATGCTTTAAATTATTTTATGCTTAAAACGTTTTTACAAACAAATACTAATTAGAACTAGCCACCCCTGAATGATCTTTCCACATAAAATAGGTTGGATGACATTATCATACAATTCTGTGTCATCGGTGTGTCAGGGTGTGTGAATAAAGGAGCCAAACGCAGGGAGGTAGATAATCTTCTTTCTTATTTAAACGAAAAAATGGCACGCGTAACAGCAAGAGCGCAAAAGCGTGCAATAGACTTGCAATACAACACCAAACATAGAACAATACCACACAAAGACGCCCAGAAACAAGGGAACTAATATAGGCAACCTAATGAGGGAATGGACACCAGGTGTGTGCAATAACAAGACATGACAGTGCCGTGGGAGGAGGAGCGGCGTGGCTAGAAGGCCGGCGATGACGCGCACCGAACACCACGTCGGGAGGGGTGGCGCGCGTCCTCCATGCGCGTCCTCGTTACAGTACCCCCCCCTCGACGCGCGGCTCCGGCAGCGCGCCCCCGCCGGCCCCGGGGCCGACCCGGAGGACGCCGTGCAGGACGATCAGGGCGCCGACGATGGAAGTCGGCGAGGAGCTCCGGATCAAGAACATCCACCGCCGGCACCCAGCAACGCTCCTCCGGGCCGTACCCCTCCCACTCCACCAGGTACTGCAGGCCCCTCCCCCGGCGCCTCGAGTCGAGGATGGAACGGACAGAGTACGCCGGGCCCCCCTCGATGTCCAGAGGGGGCGGAGGGACCTCCCGCACCTCAGACTGCTGGAGGGGACCAGCCACCACCGGCCTGAGGAGAGACACATGGAACGAGGCATTAATCCTGTAATCAGGGGGAAGTTGTAACTTATAGGTTACCTCGTTCACTCTCCCCAGGACTTTAAACGGCCCTACAAACCGCGGGCCCAGCTTCCGGCAGGGCAGGCGGAGAGGGAGGTTCCGGGTCGAGAGCCAGACCCGGTCGCCCACAGCGTAGACCGGGGTGTCATTGCGCCGGCGGTCAGCAGCGGACTTCTGGCGAACCCCGGCGCGCCGGATGTGTCGATGGGCCAGGGACCAGGTGTCCTCGGCGCGCCGGAACCAGTCGTCCACCGCCGGAACCCCAGACTCGGGCTGGCTCTGCCAGGGTACCAAGACCGGCTGGTACCCCAGGACACACTGAAAGGGAGTCAAGGACGTGGAGGAGTGACGGAGTGAATTCTGAGCATACTCTGCCCAGGGCAGGAACTCCGCCCACTCCCCCGGCCGGTCCTGGCAATAGGACCGCAGGAACCTCCCCAGGTCTTGATTCACACGCTCCACCTGCCCATTAGCTTCGGGGTGGAACCCGGAGGTGAGGCTGACCGAGACCCCCAACCGGCCCATAAAGGCCTTCCAAACTCGAGACGTGAACTGAGGGCCCCGGTCAGAAACAATGTCCTCCGGCACCCCGTAGTGCCGGAAGACATGGGTGAATAGAGCCTCTGCGGTCTGCAGGGCCGTCGGGAGACCAGGGAGGGGAAGGAACCGGCAGGCCTTTGAAAACCGGTCCACAACAACCAGGACCGTGGTATTGCCTAGTGAGGGGGGAAGACCGGTCAGAAAATCAATGGACAAGTGAGACCATGGTCGTTGTGGAACGGGCAAAGGGAGTAACTTACCCGCCGGAAGGTGTCTAGGTGCCTTACACTGAGCGCACACCGAACAGGAGGACACGTACGCCCTCACATCCTTAGCCAGACCAGGCCACCAGTACTTATCGGTAAGGCAGCGCACAGTACGGTCTATGCCCGGGTGACCCGTGGAAGGGGACGTGTGGGCCCAGTAAATGAGACGGTCACGGACATCCAGCGGGACGTACTGATGACCCGCAGGACACCCGGGAGGCCCAGGATCGCTGTGCAACGCTCGCTGAATGTCCGCGTCCACGTCCCACACAACCGGCGCCACAATGCATGAGGCGGGCAGAATCGGTGTATCATCTACCCGCCTTTCACCCGCGTCACACAACCGAGACAGCGCGTCTGCCTTGGCGTTTTTTGTACCCGGAACGTATGAAAGCGTGAAATCGAACCGGGCAAAAAACAACGCCCACCTGGCCTGGCGAGGGTTCAGTCTCCTCGCCGCCCGGATGTACTCCAGGTTACGGTGGTCGGTCCAGACTACAAACGGGTGTCTCGCTCCCTCGAGCCAATGTCTCCAAACAGTCAAGGCGTTAAACACAGCCAACAGCTCCCTGTCACCGACGCCATAGTTGCGCTCTGCCTCACTGAGCTTTCGTGAGTAAAAAGCACAGGGGCGACGCTTAGGAGGGGTACCCGACAGTTGGGACAATACAGCACCTATCCCCACCTCCGAGGCATCCACCTCCACTATGAACGGCAGTGACGGATCGGGGTGAGCCAGAACCGGGGCAGAGGTGAACATTCTCTTAAGGGTGCGAAATGCGACGTCTGCCTCGGCCATCCAGGTGATCCGGCTCGGCCCACCCTTCAAGGAAGTAATAGGAGCTGCCACCTTGCCGAAGCCCCGTATAAACCTACGGTAGAAATTGGCAAACCCAATGAATCGCTGCACCGCCTTAACCGTGGTGGGAACGGGCCAATTACGCACGGCTGACACGCGATCGACCTCCATTTCCACCCCACCGGCGGAAATCCGAAACCCGAGGAAAGAGACGGCTCGCTGGAAGAATGCGCACTTCTCTGCTTTAGCGTACAGGCCATGCTCCAACAGTCGCTTCAGCACCCTGCGAACGAGAGACACATGCTCAGCACGCGTAGTGGAATACACGAGGATGTCGTCAATGTAAACCACAACTCCGCGCCCCAGCATGTCCCTAAACACGTCGTTCACAAAGGACTGAAACACTGCCGGGGCATTCATCAACCCATACGGCATCACCAGGTATTCGTAGTGACCCGTGGTGGTGCTGAAGGCGGTTTTCCACTCGTCTCCCTCTCGGATTCTCACCAAATTGTACGCACTCCGGAGGTCCAGTTTTGTGAAGAAGCGCGCCCCATGCATTGACTCAATATATTGGGAAATCAGGGGGATAGGATAGGAGTACCGGATCGTCAGTTTATTTAACGCCCTGTAGTCAATGCACGGACGCAAACCCCCATCCTTCTTCCTCACAAAAAAGAAACTCGAGGAGGCGGGCGAGGTGGAACGGCGGATCTGCCCCTGCCGCAGGGATTCGGCCACATAGGTCTCCATCGCTGCGGTTTCTGCCTGCGACAGGGGATACACATGACAATAAGGCGGCACAGCATCTCCCTTTAGGTTTATAGCACAATCCCCGGACCGATGTGGTGGCAAACGACTAGCCATGGTCTTCGAAAAGACCAGTGCTAAATCGGCATATTCCGGGGGAATGCGCACTGCGGAGACACTGTCTGGACTTTCCACCGAGGTCGCACCAACGGAAACACCTAGACACCTCTCCTGACACCCCTGAGACCACCCTGTCAACACTCTCTGCGACCAGGAAATAGTTGGGTCGTGTCCCGACAACCATGGAAGACCCAGCACCACAGGGAAAGCAGGAGAGTGAATAACATGAAACTCAATCTGTTCGGTATGGGCATGCTGTACGGTCATCGTGATAGGGACTGTGACGTGCTCAACGAGACCAGTGCCTAGTGGTTTGCTGTCTAAGCCCGTAATGGACCTAGGTTGAGACAATGGAACCAGCGGAATGCGCAGTTTCTGTGCGTAACCGCTGTCCATAAAATTCCCAGCTGCGCCTGAGTCTACGAGCGCCTTACACTGAGAGTTAGCAGGAAAATCAGGGAAGGCCACCAAGAGTGTCATGTGCTTCGCAGAGAGCCCTGACAGTGTGTGTGGTCTACTCACCTGACTAGGTGTAGGGGTGTCAGGCTTCCTCCGCTCGACCCTTTCTCGCTGGAAACAGTAGGAGGCAGAGTGTCCCTTCCTCCCACAAAAGGAACACTCCCTAGACCGCACCGTCTCCCTACGTGCGGCGCCTCCCACTTCCATGGGTTCAGGTCCGGCGACGGGGTGTACCGGAGGGGGCTGATCATTCCCGGTGCGTCCGCGGGTGGCTAGCAGATTGTCCAGCCGGATCGCCATGTCGACGAGCTGGTCGAACGTCAACATGGCGTCCCGGCATGCCAGCTCCCTACGGACGTCAGACCGTAAGTGGCACCGGAAATGATCTATAAGTGCCCTGTCGTTCCAGCCCGACCCCGCCGCCAGGGTCCTGAACTCCAGGGCGAAGGCCTGCACGCTCCTTGTCCCCTGCCTCAGGTGCACGAGACGCTCACCGACCTCCCTGCCGTCGGGCGGGTGATCGAACACGGCCCGGAAGAGGCCGACGAACGCCCCGTAATGGGCCAACTCCGGCTCGTTGGTGGACCAAACGGAGTTGGCCCAGTCCAACGCCTTGCCCCTCAGGCAGGAGACAAGGGCCGAGACCTTCTCCCTATCCCCCGGGTGAGGGCTGAGGGAGGCAAAGTAGAGCTCCAGCTGGAGCAGGAACCCAGAGCACTGGGCTGCGTCTCCGCTGAATCCCTGAGGAAGGCTCAGTTGAATGGTCCTCCTCTGCGACGGTGGAGACGATGGCAGGGGCACTCCACCCGGGTTGAGTGTCGGGGTTTGCTGCTCAGATGGCAACCTCGCCTCCAACCACCGCATAGCCTGGACCATCTCTGTCACGGCCTCCCCCAGGGACGCGATCATGCTCCCATGCTGGTGGATGAGGTCGCTCCCCGCTGGCTCCATTCTGGAGGTGTGGTATTCTGTCATCGGTGTGTCAGGGTGTGTGAATAAAGGAGCCAAACGCAGGGAGGTAGATAATCTTCTTTCTTATTTAAACGAAAAAATGGCACGCGTAACAGCAAGAGCGCAAAAGCGTCCAATAGACTTGCAATACAACACCAAACATAGAACAATACCACACAAAGACGCCCAGAAACAAGGGAACTAATATAGGCAACCTAATGAGGGAATGGACACCAGGTGTGTGCAATAACAAGACATGACAGTGCCGTGGGAGGAGGAGCGGCGTGGCTAGAAGGCCGGCGATGACGCGCACCGAACACCACGTCGGGAGGGGTGGTGCGCGTCCTCCATGCGCGTCCTCGTTACATTCTGACTGTATCAGTGATGATAAGTTCTGCAAACAAATAGTCAAACATGGACATTTTTCTAAATACTCAAAATGGTTTGGGACATTTCCAGGTATTGTGTATGTCTTAGGGTGTAAGTCTTCAAAAAACATGTTAACAAAAGTAAAAAAACATATGGACCGACAAACTGAAAACAATACATGCATTTGCGGACACTGTGTCACTTAGTGTTGCGGCTGGTAAATATAAATTATGATCCTTACCAGATGCTCTGATGGAGTTGAAGAGAAGCTCCAAGTGGTCCTGGCTGAACCTGTAGGTCAGGACATATTGCTGTCCTTCAAGCAGCACAGGAACCAACCGGATTGAAAATCATGTGCAACTTTGCTGGTTAGCAGCTAAACTGTAAGGTTAGCTGCCATAGGTCTCACTCAAAGCTTATTGTTATTAGGCAGCAAATAACTACAACCACATCCACAAATATTGTAACAGCTCGTTTGTGATATCTGGCTTGATATCTTGCGCAAGTAGCCGTGATCCAACTATGCTGCACGATTTAGATGTTTTTAGAAAAGAAAAGCAGCAATTTCAACATTTTCAAGCATTCAGAATTATAGCCACGTTAATACCGTTTGTAAGAAACCTAACTGTTTGTAAATCCGTCAAGGTTTCAGCGAGATAAGAGTATTTGTGTTAGTGCTGATCACTCACCTTACATCAGGTACCACAGAGCCCGCCAGGAAGCCTGCCTGTGACAAGATGGCCACCGGTGATGCCGGAAGTGACTGCGCCTTGAGACGTCTAGCCTTTATATATTATGTCTATGTTTCCAATAACCTCTTGCTCAGACCTGTAGCCCTGGACGGAGTTCTCGTCTAAATATATTCAGCTAAATCAAAAATAACATTTAAACACGACATTGTACATTTTAGGATTATTAGGTATTTGGGCCATGTCTTCCTGCCTAGACAAAGAAGGGTGTCAGTCCTTTCTGTTCCTTAGGAATGTAGGAGAGGGGGATCGGGTATTTGTCCTAGGGGGGGCATCCTCTGACCGGCACCAATAGATTATAGGGTTGATCGTAAATCTGCCCATCTGTATTACCGTTTAGTGTCTCTGTTGTTTGTCCAGATGCTTAAGTTTCCCTCAAGGGTTGAGAAAGTTAACCAGATGGGGGATGACAACATGCCCCTTGTGTCAAGCCCAGGACATGTGATAGAACAAAGGGCATGTGTTTGATTGACATGAGACAGATGAGCAGCATCTTACCACACCCCTTTTTCTATGTAATAAATACAGATTGTTCATGTATGGAGTTAGAGACTCCTCGGATGATTATTGGTAGTCGTTTGACGCGTCGCTCTTATTTGCAAATAATTAATAAAACTGTTAAATTGTGCCAAGAGAATTTCGTCTCTGTACTTCCTTATTAATGAGTTCAGATTGATGAAATTAACATCACATCAGCCCGACCCGAACCAGGCCTGACGGCTTGGCCAGATGCCAGACCTTACATTTTGAGAATTGAGTTAGACTAAGCTGTGTTCTTTTTCATTTATTTGGATGATGTGTAGCAGATTCACTTTTGTAAAGTAATATACTGAAAAAGGTGTTTAAACCGCTTATACCACAGTGGTCAATAAAACAAGCAAAGATGTACTAGTAGAAGACGTGTTTTTGTTTATATTCAGATGTATTGTTAGTGAATTTGATACAGGGTATTGGTTGCTACAGAAAACCCACTGCAGTGATTAAGTCTATTTGTCCTGTATACCAGTCATTCTAAATGTTCCGTTGCCCTGCTTCATGGGATACAGACTTCTTTTATGTCAATCAATCAATCAATCAAATGTGTTTATAAAGCCCTTTTTCAGAAGTTGTCACAAAGTGCTTTTACAGAGACACTCGGCCTTAAATCCCAAGGAGCAAACAAATAGAGTTGAATTTCAGTGGCTAGGAAAAACACTGTGGCGCCAATGTGGCACTACCCGGGGGAGGCCCGGACAGGGCCCAACAGGCAGGAAATCAATCATGATTAGGTGTCCTGAATATGTAGAATAAATGTCTGCTCAACTTTCCTGTATGTTGGAGTTTAATTACCATTCCAGAACTCACTTTTAGCCAATCAGAAACATTTATTTGACAATTATTTTTGACAAAACACCACAAAACCCTCAAATCTTGGCACACTTTCCCTAAACAATAATAAACTTAATAGAAACATGAATTGTTTGTGTAGAAATAAACCTTGTGTTGATGTTCTTGGGGATACTGACTGTGACAGTGTGCAGAAAAATCAGGTCAGCAGAGATCAGCTGGCAAGGGGATCTTTACCCCAGTGAATCCATCTCCTTTCGCAAGCAATTGTCAGTCTTCATGCACATCAGAGAGCCCTAAATAACCTGTCTGCAGGTAAGTGAAAGGTAATAAAATAAGGTTTGCCACGAAAGCCCGAGAGTAGGCCCAGCAATTCGGTTTTGCGTTAGGCGGTAATGAGCGTTTAAACAGATTGTCCGAAACAGCACCCCCACATGGCCGATCAGCGTCACGTTCAGACCAACCTCAGACACCACGTTTGGTGACAATCGGAAAAACAGTTACTGAGAAACGCCCTCACTTCCTGTGAAATTCTCGGACACAGGAAGTTGTTGGCAGGTGACATACGCGCACATCCACAGCACCTCATTCCGACCAAGGATACCAAGTTTCGAGACAATTGGACAAACGGTTGCATTGAAACTCACTCACTTCCTGATAGGCGGCTTCGCCACCATTTTTGATCGGCTGCAATGGACCTTGCCACGGAATAACCAGCGCACTTCAGTGTGGAAGAGAAGCTTTGTGTGCTCACTCCCCATTTCTTCACACAGGACTTTAAAAAGATGCGAGTTGAGGGCCTTGCCTTTGATTGAGTTGACCATTTTAACTGCCTCCTCCAAATCAGTTTTAAGGCAACTTGGCATCTTTTTCACCACAAGCTGTTCTCTGTGAATAAGCCTGTGTACTGGTGGGTGGGGGTATGTGGGTCAACACTAAATAAGGCCAGACATGGGTGGGGGTATGTGGGTCAACACTAAATAAGGCCAGACATGGGTGGGGGTATGTGGGTCAACACTAAATAAGGCCAGACATGGGTGGGGGTATGTGGGTCAACACTAAATAAGGCCAGACATGGGTGGGTGTATGTGGGTCAACACTAAATAAGGCCAGACATGGGTGGGGGTATGTGGGTCAACACTAAATAAGGCCAGACATGGGTGGGGGTATGTGGGTCAACACTAAATAAGGCCAGACATGGGAGGGGGTACGTGGGTCAAAACTAAATAAGGCCAGACAAGGGTGGGGGTATGTGGGTCAACACTAAATAAGGCCAGACATGGGTGGGGGTATGTGGGTCAACACTAAATAAGGCCAGACATGGGTGGGGGTATATGGGTCAACACTAAATAAGGCCAGACATGGGTGGGGGTATGTCGGTCAACAGTAAATAAGGCCAGACATGGGTGGGGGTATGTGGGTCAACACTAAATAAGGCCAGACATGGGTGGGGGGTATGTGGGTCAACACTAAATAAGGCCAGACATGGGTAGGGGTATGTGGGTCAACACTAAATAAGGCCAGACATGGGTGGGGGTATGTGGGTCAACACTAAATAAGGCCAGACATGGGTGGGGGTATGTGGGTCAACACTAAATAAGGCCAGACATGGGTGGGGGTATGTGGGTCAACACTAAATAAGGTCAGACATGGGTGGGGGTACGTGGGTCAAAACTAAATAAGGTCAGACATGGGTGGGGGTATGTGGGTCAACACTAAATAAGGCCAGACATGGGTGGGTGTATGTGGGTCAACACTAAATAAGGCCAGACATGGGAGGGGGTATGTGGGTCAACACTAAATAAGGCCAGACATGGGTGGGTGGGCCAATTTTACCCTGTCGAACCACTTATGATATTAACAGATATCAGGAAAACTATTTACAGAGCCAAATCAAATGTACGTATTTATTAACTAGTGAACTGTATGAATATCACTGGATACGATTACAAGGAACAATGTCCTGACTTCCTGAACTTTGCCAGGTTGAACAAGTCCTTTGATTCATTCTTTGACATCAGTCTCCCACTGGTCTCCTGAGCCGTGATCCCTCCATCCCTCTTCTCCTGAGCCCTGATCCCTCCATCCCTCTTCTCCTGAGCCCTGATCCCTCCATCCCTCTTCTCCTGAGCCCTGATCCCTCCATCTCTCTTCTCCTGAGCCCTGATCCCTCCATCCCTCTTCTCCTGAGCCCTGATCCCTCCATCCCTCTTCTCCTGAGTCCTGATCCCTCCATCCCTCTTGCGAAAAGTACTTAGCAGAAGCCTCAGTCACCATGTTAATAACCCTCTCAATACTTGGCATGTGGCAAGGCCAGTTGAGCAACTCCATGATGAAGTTTTTCACCTCCGAGGTGCTTAGGGAGCAGGTGAGAGGTGGCTCTGACACACCTTCTGACCACATGTTTAAGTCACCGATGCTGGAAGCATCACAATTAATGTCAGGTGTCCTTCTGGTTCTGACAGAGGAGTCCCCCAGCTGAGTGTCTGGGTCCCCATCTCCCCTGATGGCCGGGATTCTCTCCACCCCCTCAATCCTCTCCCTCTGATCCTCATCTATCCAATAAAACACACTACTGCACCTTAAACAAATCCATCCTATAAAACACACTACTGCACCTTAAATAAATCCATCTTATGAAACACACTACTGCACCTTAAACAAATCCCTCCTGTAAAACTGTTGTGGAAATTCTTGAACTGATGTATACTTGGTCCTATACATGTATAAATGGGTTACTAGTTAAAGGACTGAGTTCCCATGTTTGGATAAGAAAAGGAATTAGAGAGGGATCTGGTATTTGTCTAGGGGGCATCCTTGACCGGCACCTGCGGATTAGAGGGTTACTCGTAAATCTGTATAACCCTTTAGTGTCTATCTGTTGTTTGTCCAGACATTGTGACTCCTCAAGAGTTGAGAAGGTTACCCATGTGGGGGAGGACAGCCTGTCCCTTGTGTGAAGTCCAGGATATATGATGGAACAAGGGGAATGTGTTTTATTGACATCCAGGAATTGGTAGAGGGCAGTCACCAGTGCTAAGCTACGCTTCATCTCTTCTCCGGGCTCGGTCTGGCCACAATACTTTGTCTACATTTTCTCTTGCCAAACATCGAGGGAAGTATCTCCTAGCATGGCATATCCAACCTTGGACAGAGGCAACCTCTATGTCCCTACATGCGTCCTCCATTGCCTGGAGATGCGGCATGCGGGCACAGGGTTGGCCATTATACACTTTCCAGCGCCAGGCTGAGAATAATTCCTTTAAGGGATTTAGAAAGGTGAATATGGGGGTAGGTATAACACTAAAAATTGTGGATGGGTGGAAAACCAGTTTTGGACCAAATCAGCCGGTGAAAACTAACATTGTCCCATATAACCACAAATCTAGCAGGCTCGTGATCTGGATCAGGGACAAGCATTGTGTAAATTGCATCCAGAAAAGTGATGTACGGACCCAGTGTGGCATTACAGTTTTTGCCCGTTGCTTGAACACTATAGACGCATGCTTAAACCAAAGTAACATAACTTGAAGTTGTTGTTACTATACCTTAAACAAAGTGTAACAATAACTTAAACAAAAGCGCTGCTTTGCACTTTAGTTGCAATTCTGTAACACACTTGCTCCTTTCTGCAACACACTTGCTCCTAGACACTACATACATAATAAAAATGAAATCTCAGGGTACCATTGGGAAAACACATCTATTCAAAATACAACACACATTGGTTAATTGAAAAGACGTAAGCAGTTGGAAAAAACTGTAATTAAGTGAAAGCAGGGGGGATGTATGATCATTGATTATGATTGGAAAGAGCTGAGCTTAGGGCACAAAGCAAATCAAATTGGTACTTATAAGGAGTTACAGTGCATATAAAAAGTCTACACACCCCTGTTAAAATGCCAGGTTCTTGTGATGTAAAAGAATGAGACAAAGATAAATCATGTCAGAACTATTTCCATCTTTAATGCGACCTATAACGTGAATTAAATTGTAAAACAAACTGAAATCTTTTGAAAAAAAAAAAGAAACTCACAATAACCTGGTGTGCACACCCTTAACATAATACTTTGTTGAAGCACCTTCTGATTTTATTACAGCACTCATTCTTTTTGGGTAGGAGTCTATTAGCATGGCAAATCTTGATGTGGCAATATATATTAATTTTCACTGCACTGAATTGCTGGTCACAATTTGTTAGCTAGCGGGTAGCTGACGTTTGCTAGCGGTTAGCTGACGTTTTCTAGCTTGCTACAGTTATAAATCAACCAACTTTTGATATCGGTATTCAGCTGCTCAACAGTTTAGGGTCTCCTATTTCATATTTTTCGTTTCATCATTCTCCAAATGTTTTCAGTGATTGACAGGTCTGGACTGCAGGCAGGCCAGTTTAGCACCCAGCCTCTTTTATTATAGAGCCATGCAGTTGTAATACGTGCAGAATGTAGTTTGGCATTGTCCAGCTGAAATAAGCAAGGCCTTGCCTGAAAAAGACTGGTTGTCTGGATGTCAGCATATGTTGCTCTAAAACCTGAATATATTGATCAGTATTAATGGTGCCTTCACAGATGTGCAGGTCACCCATGTCATGTGCACTAATGCACCCCCATACCATCACAGATATTGGCTTTTGAGCTGTGTGCTGATAAGCTGGATGGTCCCTTTCTCTTTTATCCGGGAGGATGCAGCATCCATGATTCCAAAAATAATTACAAATTGTGATTTGTCAGACCACAGGACTAATTTCACTTCGCCTCAGTCCATCTAAGATGAGCTCGGGCCCAGAGAAGAAGGCAGCGTTTCTGGATCTTGTTTATATATGGTTTATTTTTCATGGTAGAGTTTTAGCTTGCATTTGTGGATGCAGTGAAGTACTGTGTTCACAGACAATGGTTTTTGGAAGTGTTCCTGAGCCCATTCATTGATGTCCACTACAGAACCATGTCTGTTTTTAATGTAGTGGTGCCTGAGGGCCCAAAGATCACTACCATTTCTCCCGATTTTCTGAATCATTTAATGATATTATGTAGTATAGATGATGAGAACTTTTTGCAATTTCATAGTGAGATATTTTATTATTATATTGTTGCACTATTAACCGTGCAGTCTTTCAGAGTGGTGAACCCCTCCCCAATCTTAACTTCTGACTTCTCTGGAATAATCATGTTACTGACCTGTTTCCAATTAACCCAGTTAGTTGTGAAATGTTCCACTAGGTTCGTTTTTGTATTACACAACTTTTCCAGGCTTTTGTTGCCACTGTCCCAGCTTTTTTTTGTTGCTGGCATCAAATTGGGATTATATTTGTTCAAGGAAAGATCTTCAGTTTCAACATTTTATATGTTGTACTTATACAGTTTTCTTTTGAGTAAAGGGTTCAAATAATTTGCACATCTTTAGCATTCATTTTTTATTTCCATTTTACACAGTGTCCTAACTTTTTTGGAAATGGGACTGTATACGCACACCAGTTTGTGTTTCATAAATAACCAAATCCGAATAGTATATTTGTGACTGGCAGTTAAAGGGAAGAAAGACAGTGTGTATGAATTAGTTGGAGGCTGAGGGGTATGAGACATGGGTAGTGACAAAACCATCAAGCGAAGCTAACTAACATCTATCTGGATGTGTACCTAGGCCTGTATTAGTATCAGCAACACCTATCGTATATCTGGATGTGTACCTTGGCCTGTATTAGTATCAGCAACACCTATCGTAAATCTGGATGTGTACCTTGGCCTGTATTAGTATCAGCAACACCTATCGTATATCTGGATGTGTACCTTGGTCTGTATTAGTATCAGCAACACCTATCGTATATCTGGATGTGTACCTTGGCCTGTATTAGTATCAGCAACACCTATCGTATATCTGGATGTGTACCTTGGTCTGTATTAGTATCAGCAACACCTATCTTATATCTGGAAGTGTACATTGGCCTGTATTAGTATCAGCAACACCTATCGTATATCTGGATGTGTACCTTGGCCTGTATTAGTATCAGCAACACCTATCGTATATCTGGATGTGTACCTTGGCCTGTATTACTATCAGCAACACCTATCGTATATCTGGATGTGTACCTTGGCCTGTATTAGTATCAGCAACAGCTATCGTATATCTGGATGTGTACCTTGGCCTGTATTAGTATCAGCAACACCTATCGTATATCTGGATGTGTACCTTGGCCTGTATTAGTATCAGCAACACCTATCGTATATCTGGATGTGTACCTTGGTCTGTATTAGTATCAGCAACACCTATCGTATATCTGGAAGTGTACCTTGGCCTGTATTAGTATCAGCAACACCTATCGTATATCTGGATGTGTACCTTGGCCTGTATTAGTATCAGCAACACCTATCGTATATCTGGATGTGTACCTTGGTCTGTATTAGTATCAGCAACACCTATCTTATATCTGGATGTGTACCTTGGCCTGTATTAGTATCAGCAACACCTATCGTATATCTGGATGTGTACCTTGGCCTGTATTAGTATCAGCAACACCTATCGTATATCTGGATGTGTACCTTGGCCTGTGTTAGTATCAGCAACACCTATCGTATATCTGGATGTGTACCTTGGCCTGTATTAGTATCAGCAACACCTATCGTATATCTGGATGTGTACCTTGGCCTGTATTAGTATCAGCAACACCCATCGTATATCTGGATGTGTACCTTGGCCTGTATTAGTATCAGCAACACCTATCTTATATCTGGATGTGTACCTTGGCCTGTATTAGTATCAGCAACACCTATCTTATATCTGGATGTGTACCTTGGCCTGTATTAGTATCAGCAACACCTATCGTATATCTGGATGTATACCTTGGCCTGTGTTAGTATCAGCAACACCTATCGTATATCTGGATGTGTACCTTGGCCTGTATTAGTATCAGCAACACCTATCGTATATCTGGATGTGTACCTTGGTCTGTATTAGTATCAGCAACACCTATCTTATATCTGGATGTGTACCTTGGCCTGTATTAGTATCAGCAACACCTATCATATATCTGGATGTGAATCTTAGTCTGTATTGTCATCTTCTGCCTGTAGATTACATTTCCTGTACATGATGTCTTGCTAACGTCTGACCTATGTTGCTATGAGCAAGATGGTGAGGAATATGAAAAGCTTCAGACACTCATTTTCAGTTTAATTTCCAAACCTCTCTTCATGTATTCTCACAGAGCTAACCAACTCTTCACTAACTAGCTAGTTACATAGAGGGCTAGCTTACCAAATGTGTATTTGATTTAGAAATTTGGATATTTTATATTTATTAATATAAATGCACTGTCTGCTGCACATGTGTAGGTGTAGTAAAGTTAGTTGATATGTGAGGCATTTGCTTTATTCTGTCCTGCTGAGTTTATTTTTCAATATTAAAGAAGTGAACCTTTGTCACGTCTTCGGGGGGGCGGATAAAGAAGGAGCAGGAGAATGGCGTGATAGAATGCAGTTTTTTAATACTAGAACGAGAACTCAGAATGCAGTCGATCCGAAGCGTACACTGCTCTTCTTTCATACAAAGACAATTACACACAAAGACAGGGGGAGCAGAGGGAACATATATACTGGGGGGAATGATGAGGATGAGGAACAGGTGGGCTAAACAGGACACAGGTGACAAGCATGATGAGATGGGCGATGGTGTCAGAAGGCCGGTGACGTCGAACGCCGGAGCCCGTCCGCTGCAGGGGGAGGTGAAGCAGCAGAGGGCGCAGTCGTCACAACCTTACTCTGGTTATCTATCGTATTCTTTATACAACAATTTCCTTTTTTTTTTTTACTGTATTACACTATACACAATGTGGTAACTTGCTACTAGAAGATTAATTTTATTTTGAGTGAGACCTGACCAACTATTAGATACAGTTGTGCTTAAAAGTTCATACCCTTGGAGAATGGGTACTATATATAGAATTTTTTAAGAAAACATAATTGAGCAGGCAAAACACATTTCTTTGTTTTCTTATGGGATTCATATTCAACTGTAGGTTGTAACAGAATGGTACAATAATAAAACAAAACATGGCAACAAAGAAAATAAAAGAATAGTCTGCATACCCTTAGTTCTTAATACTGTGTATTGCCCCCTTTAGCATCACTGACAGTGTGCAGTCTTTTGTAATAGTTGTCTATGAGGCCCCGAATTCTTGCAGGTGTTATAGCTGCCCGTTCGTCTTGGCAAAATGCCCCCTGGTCATGTGAAGTCTTTGGTTGTCTTGCATGAACCGCATGTTTGAGATCTCCCCAGAGGGGCTCAATGATATTAAGGTCAGGAGACTGTGATGGCCACTCCAGAACCTTCACCATTTTCTGCTGTAACCACTGGAGGGTCAACTTGGCCTTGTGTTTAGGGTCACTGTCATGCTGGAAAGTCCAATAGCGTCCCATGTGCATTTTTTGTACAGAAGAATGCAAATTGTCTGCAAGTATTTTCAGTAATTTCTGTTCACGATAGGCCTTCTTGACCCCTCTCCAAACATAACGCTTATGGTTGTGACCATAAAACTCTGGTCTTGTCACTCCTCATTACAGTCTGCCAGAAGCTGTGAGGCGTGTCAAGGTCGGGCATATTCTAAACAGGCTTTTTTGTGGCACTGGCACAGTAAAGGCTTCTTTCTGGTAACTCGAACATGCAGCTAATTGTTATGGACATTTTGAACTAAGGTGCATTTGAGAAATGTGTGTCTTTCCATTGGCTGATATGTAAATCTGTACTTTGATTGTGATACACATGTCTGTATAATATCAGAGGATTATTAGGTATTTGGGCCATGTCCTCCTGCCTAGAAGAAGGATGTATTCTTTGACGTCCTATACATGTATGAATGAGTTACTAGTTAAAGATGCCGAGAGGGGTCTGGTGTTTGAATAGGAGACATCCTTGACCGGCACGGGTGGATTAGAGGGGTACTTGTAAATCTGTATAACCCTTTAGTGTCTCTGTTGACTATCCAGACATTGTGTCACCTCAGGAGTTGAGAAGGATAAGGTGGGGGGACAGCCCGGCCTTTGGGTAAACTCTCATGTGACAAGACAGATGGCAGCATCTTACCACACCCCTTTTCTATGTAATAAATACGGATTGTTCATGTATGGAGTTAGAGACTCCTCGGATGATTATTTCTGTAAGCGTTTGACGCGTCTCTCTCATTTGCAAATGATTTAATAAACGTGAAATTGTGCCAAGAGACCTTTGTCTCTGTTTCTTACTCCTTTAAGAGTGTCGATACATGGAATTTCCATCACATAATTCTGGTTCAAGTACCGTATTTTCTGCACTATAAGGCGCACCAGATTATAAGGCGCACCTTCAATGAATGGCCTATTTTAGAACTGTTTTCATATACACGGCGCACCGGATTATAAGGCGCATAGAATAGAAGATACTGCAGTCAAAAGTTTGACTGGGGTTGCGTTATTATCCACTAGATGGAGCTGTGCTAAAGGTCAACAAAACAGTCAGATAAAGTCAAACTGCAAGCGGTAATGCTGCAAGCGGTGCGGCTTTGTAGTTTACCAGTCGTACTGAACATTTTATTATTATTACATTGTTTTTATTGGTTTTTCATACTGAAACATTTTGACAGAGCGCCTTGAGTGCCGTGTACAACCAGTATGGATCAACCAATTAACCAATTGATCCATATATAAGGCGCTCCGGATTATAAGGCGCACTGTTGTTTTTTGAGAAAATTAAAGGCTTTTAAGTGCGCCTTATAGTGCGGAAAATACGGTTTTGTCATATTGTGCTTCTTGAAACAACCAGATCGTCTTTTTCCAGAGCAGCCTGTAATTCTCCAGAGGTTACCTGTGGGTTTTTCTTAGTATCCTGAAGAATTCTTCTGGCAGTTTTGGTTGAAATCTTTATTGGTCTACTTGACCCTGGCTTGTCATCAAGAGATCCCCAGAATGTCCACTTTTAATAAGTGATTGAACAGGACTGACTGGCATTTGCAAGGCTTTTGATATCTTTTTATGTCCTTTTCCATCTTTATAAAATTCCATTACCTTGTTACGCAGGTCTTTGGACAGTTCTTTTCTGCTCCCCATGGCTCAGTATCTCACCTGCTCAGTGCATCCACGTGAGAGCTAACAAACTCATTGACTATTGTGAGGGAATTTTCTGTAAACTGCTTATATAATCACACGCTTTATGAATATATCAATATGCATGCATAATCACAGGCTTTATGAAATATATTAATTTGCAATCCAGACACACAGAAAAAGACTTCTTGAATGATGCACCCACGCACACACACAGACAATGAGTTCTCAGATATATATGGCCTTTATGGTGGGCGTATCTTGTCTTGACACCTGTCCTGGGTGTATAAGCAGTAGTGCATCACAGCAGAGCAGCATCCCGTGTCCAGACATTTATGACCTTGAAATGTATAGCTTTTGGGTTCACTGGAAGTGTGACCCGAATATGAACCATGAGTTTCTCATGAGATACTGATCCAAACTAAGGACACTCAGGTAGAGATAGGGGACAAAAGGTAAACCCCGCCCTAGGGGGACTTCCAAAAAGGATGGTCAGATTGCATGATGTGTGAAGGTTTTGTAAAAAAGCTATGGTCCTGGACTTAGAACTTTGGGTGTATCTGCAGAAGGGCCTGGTTTTGATGTCTGTCATTGTTTTATGATTTTCATTCAAGTCTATTGGATTCACAAGTTCCTGAGTTGAAGTGCATTTGTTTTAGTCGTTGTCGACACTATTCATACACAGACACTAATTGCAATTTAAAACGCCACAAGTGTGGGAAATTAACCTTTAATTGCCACTTTAACATGTGTGTGTCACCTTGTGTGTCTGTAACAAGGCCAAACATAAACTTTTGATCAGGGCCATTTGGGTGATTTCTGTTATCATTATGATTTAAAAAAGAGACAAACATCTATGTGATAATAAATGGCTTCATATGATCACTGTCCTTAACTAGACCTTAAATAAAAGATGGGACTGTATTTTCAAAATCAATGCCAATATTTCACAATTCCTGCCAGGCTATGCACACGTATGAGCACAACTGTATGTATTATGTCCCCTTTTTAATGTTACCACCTTCATCTGTCTATATGAGCATCCATGAATGCTGTTGACTTTGCTCTGTGTTGTAAAGTTAATTTAGGTGTTTTTACAGATAATTCCATTAGTCAGGAGTTACAATTAGTCAGCCTATGAATTCAAATACAATAACATATATTGATGTAAATAGTTTCATGGAGGGATATGAATATTTTTTTTTACATTTTATTTTGGAATACTAAGAGTTCTTGGTTTGATTGTTGGGTGTTTTCTTTGGAATGAACCCTGAATAAAATATATCCCCACATGGCTATGATGAGGTTGGTGTCATGCTCTACTAACCAACAAATGCTTTTTGTCGTCTGTGATCGATCTACACTGCGTGCACAGTTATTAGACTAATCGTGTTCCTCAAGATTTATTTCATTGCTAAACAAACACAATGCTCTCAGTCAATCCAAAATATAATTGAACCTCAAACCTGAATGTTTAAAACAAAAGAAAAGTGAGCTTTGATCTTTCTCTGGGGAATATACATTGAACAAAATTATAAACACTTTTGTTTTTGCCCCCATTTATCATGAGCTGAACTCAAAGATCTGAGACTTTTTCTATGTACACAAAAGGCCTATTTCTCTCAAATATTGTTCACAAATCTGTCTAAATCTGCGTTAGTGAGCACTTCTCCTTTGCCAAGATAATCCATCCACCTCACAGGTGTGGCATATCAAGATGCTGATTAGACAGCATGATTATTGCACAGGTGTGCTTTAGGCTGGCCACAATAAAAGGCCCATCTAAAATGTGCAGTTTTACTGTATTAGGGGAGTGCGGGGGGTCCGAAAATCAGTCAGTATCTGGTGTGACCACCATTTGCCTCCCGCAGTGTAACACATCTGCTTTGCATAGAGTTGATCAGGTTGTTGATTGTGGCCTGTGGAATGTTGATCCACTCCTCTTCAATGACTGTGCGAAGTTGCTGGATATTGGCAGGACCTGGAACACGCTGTTGTATATGCCGAAACCTATTTGCCCAATCTATACTGTACATTAAAAATCTTATTCAGTGGTGGTCTTCTTTCAGCCTTCTTGACCTTGGCCATGTCTCTGAGCACTTGACATCTTGTACTTCTGGACACTCCTGGTAGGTTGCAATCCTGGAATATGGTGGTGCTGGAGGATAATGGGTTCCAGGTAGCTTCACGTTTAATTCTTCTCAAGTCTTTTGCAGTTAATTTGCGTCTCTTGTCCTCTCCATGCTTTTGACTATTTGCAACAAAATGTTTGAGTGTCCGGTGGTCAATACGACTCAATAGTTTAGCTATTTCAAGAGTGTTGCATCCGTCTGAAAGGCTTTTTACAATGTATGACTTTTCAGTGTCAGTTAAATCTTTTTTTAACCCATTTTACCTGAGGTCATGAAGCTGCCTAGTAATTATGCACACCTTGATATAAGGTGTTATTCACTGTTGCCACACCCTCCCTCATTACACAAATACATATCACTTGAAAATGATTCAGTACAATGAGCATTCAAGTTTATATGGTTTGGAGTCGGAAAATGTGCATAGAAATAATAATACGATCAGAATACACACTTGCCTACTAATTGTTGTGATGGTAATTCCATCGATAGGAACTCTTAACTGTAAAAAATGTATTAAGTTAGAGACTCCTCAGACGATTATGTTTGTAAGCGTTTGACGCATCTCTCTTATTTGCAAATAATTAATAAACTGTTATATTGTGCCAAGAGAATTTTGTCTCTGTTTCTTACTCCTTTAAGAGTGTCGATCGATGGAATTACCATCCCACACGTCTATAAACCCAGTCTCAAATAGGACTTATATTGTTCTGGTCTCGGTCTTGACTCGGACTCGACCCTTTTCCTGCTGTTCTGGTCTCGGTCTCGCCTTCCTTTGGTCTTGGTCTTGACTCTGATTAATGACTCTAGTTTACAGGTTACATCATCAGTGGTGTTTAATCAGGAACATTTACAATCACATGATATATTTACTCACTACTAGAGAGGTCCACCCGAAAACACCATGTATTAGTTTTAACCATCTATTGGAACATGAACAACAATAATTGTACAGGTCTTGGCATTAGGTTCTGGTCCTCTGGAGTAACTCACTGCCGTGCCATCACATGATCATATATACTATACTACTGATAACAATATCAACACCATAATATCATTAATAGTAATCCCCAAAGACACTGAGTAAGGTACTCTGTACAGATCCCCCATTAAAATAACACAGAACAAAACAGGTTGAGGCAGGGGTGGAGTCACACCCTCATGTTAATAAGACCATCAACACATCAGACTGAGGGAGTAACCTGATGATTAAATAGTCAGTATGAAGTCTGATATTGTGATTGGACGGTTCCCCAACATGAGCTGATATGTCGCTGACCAATGAGGTGTGTTCGGAGGTGTTCATATTGGGTTTCGCTCATTTACTCTGTGTTTTACTATGGTGTATCCTATTGAACATGACCATGATTATAGTGAAACATCATGCTGTGTTTGACACAGGGACCATCTGACACAGAGACACTGAGGAGTACTGAACCCTAAACCCTGGATAGAGGGGCTCAGTGAATGTGGTGTTGAATGTGTACAGGTGGGTCAGTGTGTCAGAGGAGACCCTGTAGAAGGACAGAGTACCGGCTGGCCAGTCCAGATACACTCCTACTCTGTGGGGATCTGAGGAGGTGACAGGTATGAAAGTTTTCTTATTATTGTGACAAGCAGAGTAACGGTCATCATCACAGGTCAAACTCCAGGACTTGTCATTGTGTCCAAGACAACAGTCACCACCTCCTCCTTTCCTGTTGATTCCTTTATATGTCATTCCTATCCTAACCCATGTCCCACTCCACTCTGCCTCCCAGTAACAGCGTCCAGACAGACCCTCTCTACACAACACCTGTAGCCAGACATCAAATCTCTCTGGGTGATCAGGATACGGCTGCTCCTCTCTCCTCCATGTCACCTTTCTGTTCTCCTCAGACAGAGAGAGGTTTCTGTGTGCTGTGTTTGGGTCCAGTGTGAGATCACAGATGTCTGATGAACGAAACCAAGAAACAATATTACACATAATGATTCATATTTTACACACACATGCATGTTTTATTTCTGTATTTCATATATTAAGACACTCAGACAAAACATGCAGAAACACACACGCATAATGAAACATGCACACACTTACACACAGAGACATGTACACACAAACATACATACATGTGTACACACACCAGCTGTAAAATGTTCTGTATAATAAATCCCTTACATTTCTTCAGTCCTGATTTCAACGTCCACTCTCCACCATGATCCAAACTGTGGAAGAAACAGAGTGTGTCATCATTCAATGACACGCAACCTGTCTTACACTCTTACACACACAAACACTCATTAAACACAAATTCACACAACCCCTCCTCGCACACACACAAAACATCCCTTCCCCATCATACACACACCACTAAGGTTAGATGATTAATCAAATTATGATCTAAATTGTGATGCAGAAATGGGCAATATTTTAATCCCAAACGTCTGTGATTTCTAAGATGTTTTGAATGAGACCAGAGTGGACAGGTGTCGTCCATCAGTCATCATGTTTTAATGTGGAGGTCCATTGACATTGTAATACACCAGAGTGAACAGGTGTCGTCCATCAGTCATCATGTTTTAATGTGGAGGTCCATTGACATTGTAATACACCAGAGTGAACAGGTGTCGTCCATCAGTCATCATGTTTTAATGTGGAGGTCCATTGACATTGTAATACACCAGAGTGGACAGAGTCTTTTCAGTCAGTCGACTCTTCTGGCTTCATTCACCTGAAAGAGCCGGATCATTTGGCTCCTAACAACACTTTATTTAAAAAACGCCTATCAAAATAATCCCAGAACAAAGTAACAACAGCCTCCAATGAAAAGGCTAAAAAGTAGACTAGAAGTTTGTTAGACGTGAAACGAACAATAAAATAGGTTACATCTTACCTTTCCTAATGATTGGATTGGCAGTTTTTCTACTGACGTTACTCTACTGGAAAAATACATGTGAAACTCAAAGATGTGCTACCTCATCTGAAAATAGTTGTTGTTTTAGATCAAAAAATTAAGGAGGCAAATGAAGGGTTCCATTTAACAATGCAAATTTGTTTCCAACATTCCCCTAAAAAGAACCGTTCAAAAATAGTTTGTCACTAGTCAGGGCTTGTTGTTATTCATAGAAAACTAAAACTCTGTGAAGTATTTTATCCCTTAAATGTATGTAACAACACACATAAGATTTGATCCCCTGCTGATTTTGTATGTTTGCCCACTAACAAATAAATTATCAGTCTATATTTTTAATGGTAGGTTTATTTAAACCGTGAGAGACAAAATAACAACAACAAAATCCAGAAAAACCTATGTCAAATTTTTTTTAAACTGATTTTGGTCCATTCAGTGTCTCATTAATCTATAGTAGCTTAAACAAATCACCCTATCAAACAAGGCTAATGGGACATATCATAATGTTTCACTTACAGTACTGATATTGCCTACAATTAGGCATATTAATAAAAAATTTAAGCACAGTGTTGTGCACATTATGGAAGCGTGAAATGTCCAAAATGTAATAAGCCAGTGGAAAGTGCGTATTGCACATGCGCTATTTTTCATGCAGTTTAATTCAAATGGATGGAAATATCAGTTTGTAAGAAATGAGGGGAGCATGAGGGGAGAACCGAAGATTTATTTTTATAGTTAACAAATTAGGGTATACCCTATTTATAAATACATATCCAGGGACCACAACACCAAAAGTATTTTCATTTTGTTCTATTTCTATTCAGTCAGTTATCGTCTCGTCCACTGCCAATGAAAAATTGGTTTTTAACAAATATTTTCGTCTCTATTTTTGTTGATGAAATTAACTATCCTACCCACACATTCTCCATTGCTCTCTAATACACAATCCTATTACCGTTTCCAAGAACCTAGCTAAGCAAAACTCTTAATAATTATCTTATCTACCTCTCAAATTACCTACACGTTTGTATGGCTCTCAAATAATAGCTAACCAACACTAAATTATTCTCTTGTATGACTCTCAATTTATTGTTCCATGACTACTATCGAAATAACTAGCTCTATATCACTCTTGACTAATCTGCTCTTTCAAATACATCTCTATAATTTCGACTCCTACTCCTACTGACAACCCTCGAAGTGACCGGATTTCATTAACCTTTTATGCACGCAGTTTCAAAACAACCATTCCAAAAACAACACCTGTTGGGCTCGAAACCTGTTGGTGATTTTATGGCACAGGCAGAGGCCTGTCCCTCTTACTGCTAAAAGGAGCCAAGGCCCTGCTCAGCCGACATTCCATTCATCACTGTCCCTGAACATAGATACTGGCATCATAAGTTGGAGACAAAGAAAGTCTTTTAGCATATGTAATTAATCAAGCATACAGGGTACAAGGCCCTTCTAATAGAATTATGAATAAATAAGGATATAATAATAAAATACATTTCTAGGCATGGGAAATTGTAATGCCTTTTCGCATCCCGTGTTCTTCTTGCATTTCCAACTAGCATTTTTCAACTCTGCATCTGTTCTAATGTTTTGTATTAATAAGGCAAGAGTGTCATATACTCACCTAAAGAATTATTAGGAACACCATTCTAATATTGTGTTTGACCCCCATTCACCTTCAGAACTGCCTTAATTCTACTTGGCATTGATTCAACAAGGTGCTGAAAGCATTCTTTAGAAATGTTGGCCCATATTGATAGGATAGCATCTTGCAGTTGATGGAGATTTGTGGGATGCACATCCAGGGCACGAAGCTCCCGTTCCACCACATCCCAAAGATGCTCTATTGGGTTGAGATCTGGTGACTGTGGGGGCCATTTCAGTACAGTGAAATGTTCAAGAAACTAATTTGAAATGATTCGAGCTTTGCGATATGGTGCATTATCCTGCTGGAAGTAGCCATCAGAGGATGGGTACATGGTGGTCATAAATGGTCAGAAACAATGCTCAGGTAGGCTGTGGCATTTAAACGATGCCCAATTGGCACTAAGGGGCCTAAAGTGTGCCAAGAAAACACCCCCCACACCATTACACCACCACCACCAGCCTGCACAGTGGTAACAAGGCATGATGGATCCATGTTCTCATTCAGTTTACGCCAAATTCTGACTCTACCATCTGAATGTCTCAACAGAAATCGAGACTCATCAGACCAGGCAACATTCTTCCAGTCTTCAAATGTCCAAATTGTAGCCTCTTTTTCCTATTTGTAGTGGAGCTGAGTGGTACCCGGTGGGGTCTTCTGCTGTTGTAGCCCATCTGCCTTAAGGTTGTGTGTGCTGTGTCCTCACAAATGCTTTGCTGTATACCTTGGTTGTAACGAGTGGTTATTTCAGTCAAAGTTGCTCTTCTATCAGCTTGAATCAGTCGGCCCATTCTGACCTCTAGCATCAACAAGGCATTTTCGCCCACAGGACTGCCGCATACTGGATGTTTTTCCCTTTTCACACCATTCTTTGTAAAACCTAGAAATGGTTGTGCATGAAAATCCCAGTAACTGAGCAGATTGTGAAATACTCAGACCGGCCCGTCTGGCACCAACAAGCATGCCACGCTCAAAATTGCTTAAATCACCTTTCTTTCCCATTCTGACATTTAGTTTGGAGTTCAGGAGATTGTCTTGACCAGGACCACACTCCTAAATGCATTGAAGCAACTGCCATGTGAATGGTTGATTAGATAATTGCATTAATGAGAAATTGAACAGGTGTTCCTAATAATCCTTTAGGTGAGTGTAAATTTACACTCAAACATATCACTGATTTTCATTCTTTTGAAGTTTTACTCATGACAGTTAACCAGGCTGATAAATCATTTTACATAGCTACTATTTACAGGTCCCCTGGGCCATGCACAATTTTCCTCAATGAGTTTCCAGAATTCTTGTCTAATTTTGTAGTCATTGCAGATAGTATTCAAATTTATGGCGATTTCAATTTTCATATGGAAAAATCCAATGATCCTCTTCAAAAAGCCTTTGAAGCCATAAATGACTCAGTGGGTTTAATCCTACATGTTTCAGGTCCAACACACTGCCACAATCACACCTTAGATTTAGTCCTGTCACGAGAAATAGATATTGTAGATCTAATAATTTCCCCCCCCAAATCCTGGATTATCGGATCACTGTCTTATTACATTTACCGTTAAAACAAGAAATCCACTTGCTCGGCAAACAATGAGTTTCAAAAGCTGTACTATAAATTCTCTGACTAAAAATAGATTATTTTGATATTCTTACATGTTCACTCATCAATGACAGAGTAAATCTCTCTGTTTAGATTATCTCTCTGTAGGTTGCGCTCTGATAACCCCAGGAATGCTTACATTGACCATTTGGAATGGGGGTTACTGTCTTGGAAACCTGATCTTTGCTAGGTAGACACACCCTTCAATGTATACATCCGCTTGTAACCAGCATTACAGTGAGAAGAGATTTAGTGAGATGAGATTGAGGTTGTGTAAGGCAGACCAGGTCCGTAACCTCATGAACAAGACTATCTAATGCTGCAATAAATATATGAATTACTCTCTCCCTTGACAAACGGGTATACGATAATTATTAAAACCACTATACGAAATGGCTGATTTCTAACACTGGTACACAGACAGTACTAGAGCACTCAAGCAAGCCTCCAGAAAATTGGAGCGAAAGTGGCGCTCCACCAAGTTGGAAGTATTCAGACTAGCCTGGATAGACAGTACACCACTATACCGAAAATCACTCACATTTGCTCGATCAGTTTATTTCTTCAAACTGATTGAGGCAAACAAAAACAATCCAAAATTATACAGTTGCAAAGTTAACAAAAAAGCAATGCTCAACAAGTGTAGTAGATCTTCACTTTAGCTGTAATGAATACATGAACAACTTTGATGAAAAGATCATTACCATTAGAAAACAAATAACTGACTCCTCCTTAAATAGTTACAGTCCCAAAAATTATCCTGAGAATGTCTTGAACCTCCTTGACCAGGTGTCAATGGGGACACTTTAATTGTTTGATACTGTATCGCTCAACACATTCACTAAATTTGTAATGAGTTCTAAACCCACAAATTGTCAGCTAGACCCGATTCCAACAAAATTACTTAAGGAGCTATTTCCTGTGCTAGGTCAGCCAATGTTGAACATAATAAATTGCTCCCTTTCCTCCGGATGTGTACCAAACTCAAAAAAAAAAGCGGAAATTAAGCCTCTTCTAAATAAATTGAATATGGATCCTGACATATTAAACAATTATAGGCCAATATCAAACCTCCCGTTCCTTAGAAAAAATTGTTTCCCAACAACTGAATGCCTTCCAGAAGACAAATAACATTGATGAAATGCTCCAGTCCGGTTTCAGACCCCATCATAGTACTGAGACTGTACTCGTGAAGGTAACAAATGACCTTCTAATGGCCTCAGACAAAGGTTCTGCATCCGTCCTGTTGCTTATTGATCTTAGTGCTGCTTTTGACACTATTGATCACTCCCTTCTCTTAGAGAGACTGGAAACCCATATTGGGTTACGTGGACATGTTCTAGCATAGTTTAAATCTTATTTATCTGAAAGATATCAGTTTGTTAGTGTGGATGGCATATCCTCTGACAAGTCAAAGGTATGTTTTGGTGTTCCTCAAGGCTTGGTTCTGGGCCCATTATTGTTCTCACCATATATGCTGCCTCTGGGTGATGTAATCCGGAATCACAATGTCAACTTTCACTGTAATGCTAATGATACACAATTATATATTTCAATGAAGCGTGGAGAAGCCCCAACATTTGCTACTTTGGAATATTAGGAAGTGGATGACAGAAAATGTATTGCTTTTAAACTCTCGTTTTAGGACCCAAGGACCCAAGAAAGAAGGTTCACAGTGAGATCTGCCAACAAAGATAGCATCCCAAAAAACTGTCAGAAACCTAGGCGTTACCCTTGACATCTCCTTTGATGAACATATAAAATATGTCTCAAGAATTGCTTATCTTCATCTTCGAAATATTTCAAAAATCTGAAACTTCTTATCAAAAACTCATCTCTCATCTCATCTCCATCCGCTTATCCGGTATCCGGTCGTGGGGGCAGCAGCTCCAGCAGGGGACCCCAAACTTCCCTTTCCCGATCCACATTTGCCAGCTCTGACTGGGGGATCCCGAGGCGTTCCCAGGCCAGTGTCGAAATATAATCTCTCCACCTAGTCCTGGGCCTACCAGTTTTTTTTTTCAAAAACTGATGCAGAAAAACGAATCTATGCTTTTGTTACTTCTAGACTAGATTACTTTCTGGTTACCCTGACTAATCAATAAATAAACTTCAATTAGTGCTGCACACGGCTGCTAGAATCCTAACTAGAATTCTTTTTTTTAACACATTACTCCTGTACTAGCCTCTTAACACTGGCTGCCTGTTAGGGTTAGGACTGATTTAGAGGTTTTATTGTTAACCTATAAATCAATACATGGGCTTGCTCCTACTTACCTCACTGAAATGATCCGGCCATACATACCTACATGTAACCTACGATCGCAAGATGCAGGACTTTTAATTGTACCTAGAATCTCTAAACAGACAGCCGGAGGCAGGGCCTTTTCTCATAGAGCTCCACTATTGTGGAACGATTTGCCAGTTAAGGTTAGAAATGTAAACTCAGTGCAAACATTCAAGTGTCTATTAAAGACTCATCTCTACAGCACAGTTTATGATTAGGTGTAGCCTGGCCCAAGGGCTTGAAGGTGACCAGAAAGGCTTGATACTGACACCCTTGCTGTCTTGCCAGGTGGGCTCTCATCGCCATTGGAATGCCCTCCCTCTAATGCTTCTCGGGGGCGGGGTCACTGGCTTGTTGTCTCTCTGTTGTGCACTTGTGCAATTGGGCTGTACGCTGCTGGCAATACTCGGCCCTCATTCAGGGTGGTTGCGGTTGGTAGGTGTCCCTTTGGTTGAAGCTTGACAATGTGGGTGGATTGATTTCCTGCCTGTTGGGCCCTGTCTGGGGCCTCCCCCAGATAGGGCCACAGTGTCGCCGGACCCTCCTTTCTCAGTCCCAAGGTCTTACGCTGCTATATTATTGTGCTGGGGGAGTAGGGTCAGTTCTCCTTCTCCACTAAGTTCTCCTTTTCCAGTAATTATCCTTGTTAATATGAGGAATGCATTTTCTGAACTTAGGAAGGCATGAGGTCCTGGCCCACATCTGCATCACACTGCCTCACATCTGCATCACACTGAGTACCTGGCTTGGGGGACCCGTTGCTGTCCCTGTCCAGAGTCCTCCTGGCTGTGTTGTAGATCGAGATGAAGCCTGAGGATTTCAGCTGTCACTGTGCTGACACCTCCCCCTCCCTTGTGTTGTCCCTGTCCTCGTCCATCATGTCATGCTTCCGACCTGGACTAGGTTTAAATAGACTCTAGACTCAACCTATTTATTAATTATTATAATTGTAATCTTAATATGTTCACCTGGCACAGCCAACACTGATAATCTTGTTATCAATCTGTAAATATAAAGGCAACAGAAAAATTATCAAAACTGTTTTAATTTAGATCAACTTTTTTAGATAAAATATGTGCGTGAGTGGATGTGAATGTAATTGAACGCAATTGTCAACTGAGTACAAACAAAGAAATACTTAGTGTTCAAAAATGACATTCACAAATCTGAAACCCTGCATTGTAGGCTACTGGTAGGTTACAGTCTTTGATGGATCGGTGCTAGTGCCTCTACCTCATCAAGAAGAACATTGATTTCTTCAGCTCTGAATGCTTGTTTTCTCTTGTATTAAATATTTTCCACTATGCTTTATATTCCCAGTTAACTAATCATGTGTTGATTGCTAAGTAACATACACTGATCAGCCATAACATTATGACCACAGACAGGTAAAGTGAATAACACTGATAATCTATATAAATATATACACCCATCAGCCAACACATTATGACCACTGACAGGTGAAGTGAATAACAATGATATTAGCATGGTACCTGTCATGATGTCGCTATCAAGGTACCTGTCAGTGGGTGGGATATATTAGGTAGGAAGTGAACATTCTGTGTTCAAAGTTGATGTGTTAGAAGCAGGAAAAATGGGCAAGCGTAAGGATCTGAGCGACTTTGGGGCAGAGCATCTCCAAAACTGCAGCCCTTGTGGGGTGTTCCCAGTCTGCAGTGGTCAGTACCTATTACAATTGGTCCAAGGAAGGAAAAGCAGTGAACCAATAGGGTCATGGGTGGCCAAGGCTCATTGATGCATGTGGGGAGCGAAGGCTGGCCTGTGTGGTCCAATCCAACAGATGAGTTACTGTAGCTCAAATTGCTGAAACAGTTAATGCTGCTTCTGACTGAAAGGTGTCAGAACATACAGTGCATTGTAGTTTGTTGGGTATAGGCTCTGTGCACAAGCGTATGGACGAAGTTCCGCTTTAGCCAGATGTCGGCATATCAGTTTCCGGTTTACTTAACGCGATCACCCGCATCGCCCAAAATTTCAGTTTTTAGTAGATGTCTCCAAGACCTGCCTAAAATAAGCATTAGTGATGTCCATCGAATTGTTGATGCCTGGTCCCCTGCTCCAACAAGCAAGTGGAACAAGGGATTCAAACTCTACGTATTGAGTTATCTGCACAACTATGAGGGTAAGTAGTTTACTGTGGTGTGCCGGCCGGCTATCGGCTAAGCTAGTTAGCGACGTGTTCCTTTTTAGTGTAGTATTAGGCAGGACAATAGAACGCATAAAAATTCACCCTAGCCTCAAAAACGGCAAAAGAACGCTGGCTGAGCTGGAACGCTAGCGCGTCCCCATAGCAAGTGAATTGAAACAAACCTTCATTCAGCCTCTTCTAACCTGAATTAAGCTTAAAAATTCCATTGCCTCAAAAAAGCACCAAAACAGGTCTCTTTTATTTTACTACTGTAACCTCATTTCACAACGAAACTGAAAAATAACAACTGGCATAGGAAGTAAACTTCTGGTCCTATATGGTATTAATTGCGCTTAAACCTGCATTACGTGGAAGTATATAAACAAATCGCCTTTTCTGACTATTTCTAGTCTAGCGTTTGAAGTCATTGAATGGCCCTAGCCATATTTTATTAAAAAGAGGACATTCTCCTGATTAAAATGATGCCCCACTTGTACCTTGAAAATTAAATGAGTCACGTATATTATATTTCTTTTTTTCGTACAACAGCATCACTCATCTTGTTGTGAGTTTAGGTGTTTACTAATGCGGATGAGTATTAGTAAGTAAACCGGAAACTGCAATGCCGACTTCTAGACAAAAGCGGAAGTTTGTGACTACGCTGGTGCACAGAGCCTATTGGGCTGTGTAGCCACAGACCAATTAGGGTGCCCATGCTGACCCCTGTGACTACTGCTGAAAGTGCCTAAAATGGGCATGTGAGCATTAGAACTGGACCAGGGAACAATGGAAGAAGGTGCCCTGGTCTGATGAATTATGGTTTCTTTTACATCACGTGGATGGCCGGATGCCTGTGCATCGCCTACCTGGGGAACACATGGCACCAAGATGCACTATGGGAAGAAGGCAAGCCGGAGGAGGCAGTGTGATGCTTTGGGCAATGTTCTGCTGGGAAACCTTGGGTCCTGCCATTCATGTGGATGTTACTTTGACACGTACCAACTACCTAAGCATTGTTGCAGACCATGTGCACCCTTTCATGGCAACGGTATTCCCTGATGGCATTGGCCTCTTTCAGCAGGATAATGCGCCCTGCCACAAGGCAAAAATGGTTCAGGAATGGTTTGAGGAACACAACAATGGGTTCAATGTTTGACTTGGCCTCCAAATTCCCCAGATCTCATTCCAAATTAAGCATCTGTGGGATGTGCTGGACAAACAAGTCTGATCCATGGAGGCCCCACCTCACAACTTACAGGACTTAAAGGATCTGCTGCTAACTTCATGGTGCCAGATAACACAGCACACCTTCAGAGGTCTAGTGGAGTCCATGCCTCGACGGGTTAAGGCTGTTTTGGTGACAAAAGGGGGACCTACACAATATTAGGCAGGGGGTAATAAAGTTATGGCTGATCAATGTACATAGTCACTCTAAATATGCTACACAGATACACTGAAATGTTGATGTGATCAGACCAGCTGATGTCTGAACATATTAACATTTTCATATTCATATAATAATATAATATTCATATTTAAATAATTATAATGAATAAATAATGTTTTTCTCAAATTCACAATTCTCCATCCCTTGATATCACGAGTGTACCTTGACCTTGAAACTGTGTTCATGCTACACAAAATTAGTACAGGTAGGGAGGTCTGTATTTGACACTTTACATAATGCAAAACAACATGACAACTACCACATTATTGATTACTGATAGAGAAAACATCTACAGGACATACTTGAGTTTCTCAGGTCTCCAGTGTAGATCCTCCAGTCCAGCAGAGAGCAGTCTGAATCCTGAGTCTCCTGGGTGATTGTAGCTCAGATCCAGCTCTTTCAGATGTGAGGGGTTTGACTTCAGAGCTGAGACCAGAGAAGCACAGCCTTCCTCTGAGACCAGACAGCCTGACAGTCTGCACAGAGTTGATCACAAGTTAACAAACAACTTACATTAACAAATATGTGTACTTCCGAGTATTAATGGACAACTTAGGCTTTCTGAAGATTGTGTAAAAAAGGTTCATTGCTTAAGTTATTAAACAGTTCACAGTAGTGACATCTGCTGGTCAGAAATTAATCATTTGATGTTACGAGTACAGTCAGAATGGGGAGTTCGCCTCCAAGGAAACCATTCAGTACAAGGTATTAACTCTGCAGGGAGCCCAAACTTTTGCAGACGCCATTTTTTTGTATAAATTATGGAAATGAAATCAAACTTTTTTTGACGTATTATAAGAATGTCTAATCTGTCATTTGATGCCTTTTGGAGATTTTTCCATCTTTTCTTGGCTTCTTTATGTACATTAATACAGATTTTTACCTGGGGTGCCCAAACTTTCGAGCCCCACTGTATATACACACAGTTTTTAAACTACCATTTCCAACACCAGTCAGATGTTTCTATGATGTCAGACCACACATTAGAACTCAAGACTTTTAATGGATTTCTAGCATGTGTATGAACCCTCTAAGAATATAAAAAAAGGACAAAATGGATTGTAACATTTGTGTTTACATGATCTTCCACCATTTGCACCAGTGTCACAAACCTGAGGGAGGGGAATTATTGTCAAGGGTGCAGGAACAAATTAGACCCTCCAGTGATTGTCCAACAATTTCACAATAAAGGCCTAATTATATATGTAATTTGCACTTGTTTAAGTCTAGTTTCAATACTTATTTATCAAACAAAATAGCTCTTAAATAAAATGTTCACTTGTTAATGAGGGTAATTTCTTCTAAAACAATAACAGAAATTGGTACATTTTAATTTCATGCCCATTTTATTAATTAGAAGTGGACCATGTATTGCATCATGCAAGTCACAAGTGTACCAATGTTGATCTGCTTATTAACCACCTGTCCACTCTGTGGAAGTCACCCTCTGAGTTGTCAGCCACATGTCACCCTGATGGGCACTCAGAGAAAGTGTGTAGGGCATAGGGACTAGATTGGGACTTGTGGAATGCCTGAATATAGCGATAGCCCCGTACACATTTTCTTTTTAAAATATACATTACCAGTCTCTGAGTAATTAAGTGCCTCATCAAACGTACAAAAAGGCAATAGAGGTTAGGGTTGTAAACAATATGCAGTTGATGAATTTAGTCACAACAGCGGGTGGCACAAAGTTTAAACTAGGTATGTTAAAGGTCAGAAAATTATTTAAGGGCAAACTGGACCAACTTGTGATCAAAATAAATCACTATGAGACATTGTTACTGAAAGTGAGCCCGACTGACCAAATTTGAGGTTTTGGAATGGTGTGACAAATACAAACTATTAGACTACTCACCTCAGTGTCTCCAGTCTACATTGTGGATCCTTCAGCATGAAAGAAAGATGCTTGACACCTGAATCCTTCAGGTCGTTGTTACTCAGATCCAGCTCTTTCAGGTAGGAGGGGTTTGACTTCAGAGCTGAGACCAGAGAAGCACAGCCTTCCTCTGTGTCCAGACAGCCTGACAGCCTGTAGAGAGTCAATCATGATTTTGCTAACTGCTTCTGCCATTAAAAAAATGCTTGTGTAGGGCCCCATAAAATGTGTTTTATCTTTTCACAAATTCTGTGTATGAATGGTGGATTAGTGGACATCAGAGGGGTGGAATGAAGATTAGTTCTAATGTTGGATATTCTTGGACTAACAGAAATGTTTTATTTATTATGTAAGAAGGCCTGCTGGGATGTCTGACAGGGTTTGGTCATTACCAGGGATGGAGGCTTGGACCTGCTGGCAGCTCAGGCTGGAGGTGGGAACACAGCAGACATTTGGATTCCCCTTTTGGTGTGTTGCCCCTCTGTTGTGTTGTTGTCATGTTTATTGTTGTGTTATCAATGCAGGTGGTATTTATTATAACTCACCTCAGAATCTCCAGTTTACATTGTGGATCCTCCACCAAAGCAGAGAGATGCTTCACTGAATCCTCTGGCTGATTGTAGCTCAGATCCAGTTCTTTCAGGTGTGAGGGGTTTGACTTCAGAGCTGAGACCAGAGTAGCACAGCCTTTCTTTGTGATTCCACAGCCTGACAGCCTGTAGAGAGTCAATCATGATTTCACAAATTGCTTCTGCCCTTAAAATCCTCCCTTTGCAGGGCCCCATAAAATGTGTTAAATCTTTTCCCAAATTCCATGTTAACCATTTAATTTTTTTGTGATTCTGGTTTTGATGTCACACCTCCATTTGAACATTCTAGACAGTACTGGTGTGCGGGTCAACTGTTTCTTCATCTGCAACCGCCCACAATTCTTAATAACCTATCCTCAACTATATGGATAAAGTGTAATTCTCAATCCCATATCCACCCTGAACATGCAAATACAGAAAAAGCTGCTTTAACACACAATTCAGGCATCATTGGCCCAAGAGGCTATATTGTTTACAATGCAAAAGAGTAAAACGATTCCCTGCCGAAACGTAGACAAAGGTCTGTCACAAAATGCGTTTAAATATATTTATTATTTTTCCTTCATCACTATATCATGTTATCTTGATCACCCAAGATGGCAACGCATGCACTTTGCGAGGCCCAGGGTCTACCCAGATTTAGCAAATTAGCAGTAATTTACTTAATAGCTCTCCATTTATTCACTCACTATAGCCTGACATACACTCTATATAGCTGACCAGAACTTCTGGATATTGGAGCACAATGCACAAAGAGTTGGAGCACAATGCACAAAGAGCGTTTTTGACAACTTACGACTTACACTGGCAAATGCAAGGGCACCCCAGGTGATGCTAACAACATCGACAAAGGGAAGTGCACGGAGGCGGTGTCGAGATCGTAAACATAGCTGAGGGAGATGTGGTGGCTTCCAAGAAAAGCTAATGCAAACCCCCCACCGGCTTCCACTACCTAGCCATTTCCATGCTAGCGTCCGTTCACTGGCGAACAAAACGGATTAAATAAAACAAAGAACTATTTCACAAAAAGGTTTATGGATTGCAGCGCCATGATTGTCACAGAATAGTGGCTTAAAAAAAACATACCCAACAACACAATTGAGCTAGAAGGGCGCGATGTTCCCCAGATGCTAATGCTACGTTAGTAATGAAAGAGCCGCAGGCTACCATTAGCAAACAGCAGAGGGTACATCCCGAGGGTGCTCACACCATAGCAGGGGATTTCATTCACACAAATCTGAAAACGTTTTTTCCCCAAATTCCACCAAAATGTCTCCTGCCCTATCAGCAGAAACCATACACTAGAGTCTAGACCATGTGGACACAAAAATTCCAGAGGCTTACAAAGCTATTCCCTTCCCCCACCTGGGACAGTCTGATCACCTTTCACAGTTCCTATTCCCCAAGTATTTACCCCTCATTAAACGTGTGAAACCATCAGTGAGGACAGTCAAAGTGTGGCCAGAGCGATTGGACCCACTTCAACAGCACCAGTTTGAATACACAGACTGGAGTTTGTTTGCCACTCAAGCAACCCTTGACTCCCATACGGACATTGAATCATATGCTTCTTCCATTCTGGATCACATCAACATCTGCACCAACAATGTCACCACCCATACACAAATAAAGACCTTCCCCAACCAGAACCCGTGGATGAACAGAGAGGTCCGACAACTGCTATCGGCACCCAATGCAGCTTTTAGATCCGACACTGCGGAGGCCTGCAGCTCATCCAGGGCCAACCTGAAAAGGGGCATCAAAATGGCAAAAAATCACCGCAAACACATCAACAACAATTCCAAACCCTGAGGCATCTTGCAAGGCATCAAAGCCATCATAGACTACTGGCCAAAGAACCCTACCCCGACAGCCAGCACTGGCTGAATTCTGATTCACTGGCAAACCTGAAAAGGGGCATCAAGATTATAAAAAATTACCACCAACTGCGGATTGAGGAGCACTTCCACAACAACTCTGAACCTCGATGCATGTGGCAGGGCATCCAATCCATCACAGACTACAGGCCAAAGAAACCCTACCCCCACAGCCAGCGACATCTCCAACACTGGCACGTTAAACGGGTTCTATGCTCACTTTGACAGGAAGAATAAAGATCAAGCCATTAAATCTGAACTCCCTCCAGACGACATCCCCCTCAGCCAATCTACTGCAGATGTGCTGTTTGCACTGAGCAAGGCTGCTGGTCCTGATGGCGTCTCCGAGCGTGTGCTCAGAGCATGTGCTGGGCAGCTGGCCGAGGTCTGTAGTGACATTTTCTGCATGTCTCTAGTCCAGGCGGTTGTCCCCACGTGCTTCAAGAAGGCAACCATTGTGCCAGTGCTGAAACTGCGTCTTGCCGGAAAGGTTTTTGACCTGTCGCACTCAGCCCTACGATCATGAAGTGCTTCGAAAGACTAGTTCTGGCCCACCTTAAGTCCTGCCTGGATCCCTACCAGTTCGCCTACTGGTCGAACAGGTCTACAGAGGACGCCATCTCCACAGCTATTCACTCTGCCCTGACCCAGCTGGACAAAACCAATACCTATGTAAGAATGCTATTCACAGACTTCTGATCAGCATTCAACATGTTCATCCCTAGGCTCCATGACCTGGGGATCAGCCCCTCTCTCTGCAACTGAACTTTGGACATCCTAACCAACAGACCTTAGTCAGTCAGGTTAGACAACTTCACTGCACCTTTAGAGTAGGCAAAATGTGATGGTAATTATTATTAACATTACGGGACTTTATTATAATTATATTTGACCTACTTATAGGTTTTTCTGACCTCAATCTCTGCAACGTGGGAAATATAGGGCCCTACTTGTGTGACAACACATACAGATCAAGGTCAGTCAATAGATAATATGATTTTGCATTTGGCTCAAATTATTTTTTTTTCTACCCGTTTTTCACCATTTAGTTTATCCCCTCCGAATTTCATGATGAAAAAAAGATTACAGTCTGCTACTCTACCACAAGGAGTCGCTACCGAGCAACGTGGCAAGGCAGCCCGGTGTGACTTCCACCCATCCACTCCGGCAGCACTGAGACAAATTACTCTACTATGATGGATCCACAGGCAGAGTCAGTATGATGTAACCAGGCAGTTCCTGAAGAAATCTTGTAGATGGGAAATTCTAGTCCTTATGAGACAACATGGTAGAATGAAGGGATGTCTACAAAATGATAGAGTGTAATAATAATACACTGGGAATGAATGGTGGATCAGTGGACATCAGAGAGGTGGAATGAAGATTAGTTCTAATGTTGGATATACTTGGACTAACAGAGAAGTATTATTTATTATGTAAGAATATGTTTTTTGTCATGATGGTTCTGTTAGTTGTGGTTTGTTTCCTTCCAGGCCTGCTGGGATGTCTGACAGGGTTTGGTCTTTACCAGGGATGGAGGCTTGGACCTGCTGGCAGCTCAGACTGGAGGTGGGAACACAGCAGACATTTGGATTCCCATTTTGTTGTGTTGCCCCTCTGTTCTGTTGTTGTCATGTTTATTGTTGTGTGGTCAGTTCGGTTGGTATGCATTATTGCTCACCTCAAAGTCTCCAGTCTACATTCTGGATCCTCCATCAAAGCAGAGAGCTGCTCCACTGAATCCTCTGGCTGGTTGTAACTAAGATCCAGCTCTTTCAGGTGTGAGGGGTTTAACTTAAAAGCTGAGATCAGAGAAGCACAGCCTTTCTCTGTGATTCCACAGCCTGACAGTCTGGAGAGAGATTATCAAAATGAGGATTATCAAACAGAACAATTATAGAAAATGACCAATGCTGGGGGGGGGGGGGCAATTTGCATGACTGTACTTACAGAGCAATTCTGCAGGTTTTGACCACTGGCAGCAACCCCAGAAGACCTTCCTCTGATGTGGAGTATTTCTTCAGGTCAAACACATCAATCTCCTCTTCTGAAGTCAGTAACACAAAGGACAGAGCTGACCACTGTGCAGGTGACAGTTCTTCTCTGGAGGGACGTCCTGAACTCAGGTATCTTTGGATCTCCTCCACTAGAGAACGGTCATTCAGTTCATTCAGACAGTGGAACAGATTGATGCACCTCTCTGAAGAGGGATTCTCCCTGATCTTCTCCTTGATGTACTTCACTGTTTCGACATGGCTCTGTGAGCTGCTTATGGTCTTTGTCAGTAGACCTCGTAAATGCTTCTGATTTGACTCCAGTGAGAGACCCAGAAGGAAGCGAAGAAAAAGGTCCAGGTGTCCAGTCTTACTCTGGAAGGCTTTATCCACAGCAGTCTTGTAGAATGTGACTTGGTCTCTTAACTGCACTACAACGTTCCTGTCGGTTGATTGTTGTTCATCCATTAGATTCTCATTGTTGTTGATGAATGAGAGAAACACATATACAGCAGCTAGAAACTCCTGAATGCTCAGATGGACAAAGCAGAACACCTTGTCGTGATTCAGTCCACATTCCTCTTTAAAGATCTGTGTACAGACTCCTGAGTACACTGTTGCTTCACTAACATCAATGCCACAATCTTTTAGGTCTTCTTCATAGAAAATCAGATTGCCTTTCTGAAGCTGTTTAAAGGCCAGCTTTCCTAGTGTCAGAATGTTCTCTTTACTCCAGTGTGTATTGGTCTCTTTATTCCCCTCGTACTTTACATTCCTGTGTGTGGACTGAAACACAAGGAAGTGTGAGTACATGTCTGTTAGGGTCTTGGGCAGCTCTACTTTATCATCTGTAGTCAACAGTAACGATCCAACAGAAGACTGGTATGTGACACATGATGTGGAGGCTCCTTGATGTCTTTGTGTGTAAGATGATTCTGCTGGCCAGGTCCTCTTCAGTGAATCTTTTCCTGATATACTCTTCTTTCTGTGTGTCATTGAACCCTCTCACCTCTGTCACCTGGTCAACACACCATAAAGGAATCTGATTGGCTGCTGCAGGTCTGGTAGTTATCCAGAGGAGAGCAGAGGGAAGCAGATTCCCCTTGATGAGGTTCGTCAGCAGCACATCCACTGAGGTTGACTCTGTCACATCACAACAGCTCTTGTTGTTCTTGAAGTCAAGGGGCAGTCGGCACTCATCTAGACCATAAAATATGAACTGAACTTTGTATTTGTTGTAGTCAGAGATTCTTGCTTTTTTGGTTTCCATTGAGAAATGATTGATGAGCTGAATCAAACTGAGTTCTTTCCCGTTCATTAAATTCAGCTCCCTAAAAGGGAGAGGAAATACAAATTGGACATCATGATTGGCTTTTCCTTCAGCCCAGTCCAGAATGAAATTCTGCACAGAAACAGTTTTTCCAATTCCAGCGACTCCCTTTGTCATCACAGTTCTGATAGGTTTGTCTTGTCCAGGTAAGGGTTTGAAGATGTCATTACATTTGATTGCTGTCTCTGGTCTTGCTTGTTTCCTATTTGCAGTCTCAATCTGTCTCACCTCATGTTCATTATTGACCTCTCCCTTTCCACCCTCTGTGATGTAGAGCTCTGTGTAGATCTTATTGAGAAGTGTTGGGTTCCCTTGTTTAGCGATACCCTCAAATACACACTGAAATGTCTTTTTTAGGTTAGATTTGTGTTCACGACAAATCACAGCAAGCTCACCTGAATGAACAAATACAGAATATTGTGTCTTTACACAATGACAATTGAAGGATTGTATTGTAATCTTCTCTGTCTCAACACTTTCTTATTCTATGTTAAATTATTCAACACATCACTACTAGAAGAGGCCACCAGATGTTGTCTTAAGGCTGCTACATTATTATTGAGTTAAACAGCAACATAAAGCTTTTAAATAATCCTCATAATGACACATTCAACAGTAAAGTCAGACAACTCTTACTTTTCTCCAGTGTGTCAGCAAGTTCCTTCTGGTTCATCTTCCTCAGGACATGTGATCATCAGAGCCCCCTCTTTGGCCCTGATCTCCTGCTTCTCATCTTCAGGGTCCAAACCTTCCTCATCCTCCCTCTGACTCTTAAAGCCTTCTGGGAGATCTGAACTCAGCATTGTCTTAAACCTCTTCAACTCTTTCTTCACAAATGTCATGATATTCTGTTCAAGTATCTGAAGGGGGAGAGTAAAAAGGTTAACATTGGGCTGAATCAAAGTTAATTGGTTAAAATTGTTCTGATATTTAATTAATTGACTGACAGATTAAGTTTACTTGAATTAAAGAGAAACAAATGTACATAAGGACCACATACACTGAATATGGAGGAAAGGTCTTTTTGATGACTCTGTACAGGCCAACAACTGAGAATCTCTGACTCTGATCTCTCCTGTGTGTCTCTGTGGACAAAACATGACATTACATATACACCCCCAGAGTGAACCACTTTCAGGATAAACAAACGTTTTTATAATTTAAAAAACTATTTTTGCCTTTAATCTAAAACCTAGACCTAAAAGAAAGAAGGGATAAAGAAACCAAAAAAGAAACCAGGCGATTAAAAGTGAGAAATGTTGCTGCCCATGCTGGATTCGAAGCCGGGTCGGCCGGGTGGATTCGAAAATAGTACATCTTAACTTCCCTTAACTTTTCCCAGTCATTCTCTATGGTCTTATCAAAACGGATGGTCTTATCACTACGGATGTCATATATTTCTGTCCGCTAGTTGGTTTTGTATTGGTTATGTGGCGCTGTAACCTCTTTCCCATATGCTAACGTTATTTGGAGTTTCAGTAGTTTTAGTCAGTCTGTTGTAGGAATGTCAGTCTGTTGTTGTAATTTAAATACGTTTAACGGTAAATATTTTATTCCATTGATGTCCGCCTTTATTGTGACAAATTTAACTCGGTACAACGTTGACTAGTCAACTTCGCTAGCTACATCGCTGGCTGTATTTCACCGATCATCTTTTCTCAGCATCACTTACCGTACTCCCGATACTGTAAATCAGGTAAGTCACCTTCCATTATGTGTACACGTCTTGGGCTGAGAGGTGTATTGAACCTTTTTAATCTGGGCTATACTGCTATGTTTTTGTTTCCAATTATGTTAATATTAAAATGTCAATGATTCCTGTCTAGCATTGCCACCCACGATGATGTTTTAATTCATTAAACCCCCTAAAATGTTTCATTGATTAATATGTCAATCAACTGTTTAAAATGATTACCTATTAAAGAAGCGCCAGTTATCCACTAACACAGCCCCATCCCCAACTACACCTGTCACTGCAACCCAAACGCCAGCGGCACCCTCTCACATTTCCACTGTTCTTGCCCAGGATTTGGATAGAGGAATGATGAGTCTATCACCATCTAATTGTACTGTCCATCTGAGGGAGCATTATATTTTTAATCAATCAGTTCCAAATTAGTGATCGATTAAATCGCTACTCTGATGTCAGTGATCAAATGTTTTTTCTGTACCCTCAGGCTCACCTGCAGCATTTTTGTATGCTGGTAGAAGTTGTGGTATAAGGGTTTGCATGCTGGTAGAAGTTGTAGTTTAAGGTTTTGCATGCTGGTAATGAGTTGTGGTTTAAGATTTTGCATTCTGGTTGAAGATGTGGTTTAAGGGTTTGCATTCTTACCCAGCCTGACTTACAGTGGATGGGAAGAAACTGTTCCTGAGCCTGCTGAGACCTGTAGCGCCTGTCTGATGGTAGAAGGGCAAACAGTTTGTGGTATGGATGTGAAAGGACCCTGATGATGCCTGTTATGGAAATTTGGAACTAAGGTGGATTTGAGAAATGTCTGTCTTTCCATTGGTTGGTATGTAAAGTTTTACTTTGATTGTGACACACGTCTATATAATATCAGAGGATTATTAGGTATTTGGGCCATGTCCTCCTGCCTAGACAAAGAAGTGTCAGTCCTTACTGTTCCTTAGGAATGTAGGAGAGGGGGATCTGGTATTTGTGTAGGGGGGCATCCTTGACCGGCACCAGCGGATTAGAGGGTTACTCGTAAATTTGTATAACCCATTAGTGTCTATCTGTGGTTGGTCCAGATGCTATGAGTCCTCCTCAAGAGTTGAGAAGGTTACCCATGTGGGGGGACAGCCCGCCCTTTGGGTAAAACCTGACACAAGACAGATGGGCAACAACTTACCACACCCCTTTTTCTATGTAATATATACGGATTGTGCATGTATTGAGTTAGAGACTCCTCGGACGATTATGTTGGTAAGCGTTTGACACGTCTTTGTTATTTGCAAGTAATAATTAATAAAACTGTTACTTGTGCCGAGAGTATTTCATCTCTGTACTTCGTTCTTAAAGAGTTCTGATCGATAAAATTACCATCACATGCCCCGCGCCCTGCACAGACACCACTTGCACTGGAGATCGGCTATGGCAGGAAACTGGGCACCAGTGATGTGCTGGGTGGTTTATATGGAATCATTCATAATTCGCCTGCAAGGAGATACGAACTCGGGACCTATAGTTAACAGGTCTGCTTGTCTAACCACTACGCTATTTAACAAGGGGTAGTCAGTCACCCAGTCAGTCACTCAGTCACTAAGACACATTCGCTCTTCTTGTCCGGCTCCACTTACGCGGTCCGGCAAAAATATATAGTATTGTCAAGCCTTCCAAATTCACCTCATCCTAGTCTGTGCCAGGCTCTTCCTCTCTCATGTTTGCCTAGGTATGTTTGTGCGCCAGATCCGGGCTCCTCCGATCCAGTTCCTGCTCTCCTCCACATCTCCACTACTCCTCAAGTCTCCACACCAGCGGTTCATCTCCTCATCAGCTTTGCCATCAAATACCCTGGTTTCCTGTCCGCTCGTCACTAGATTGTTGTTGTTCACTACTCGGTAGTTACGTTCACAGCCGCTCTATACGTTAAGAGTACACCTGTTTGAGTTGTTGTTCTTCCCTACTAACACTATTCTCCTCTGTTCAAAGATCCACCTTATCCCGCCTACAAACTTGTCCACTTGCCAGCCTACCTGCCTACCCCACTGCCCTGTCTGCCTCGCCCTGCCTGTCTACCTCCCAGCCCAACCCTCACCCCTCTGGCCCGGCCTCAGTCCTTCCACGCCAACCCTTGAGTTTCATTGCTTGTTTCTGGTGTCGTGCACTTGGGTTCACTAGTGGCAGCTCCCATAACAAGTATATAATATCATTCATAATTATATATAATTCCATACTTTTATATAAAATGTACCTTACCAAGTAGGGACCTTGGCCTATTTGGTAAGGAACACTGTGTTGAGTTAAATCATTTGTGTTCAATTGTATTGTTATGGAAATTTTGAACTAAACCCTCTGCAAAGTTATTTAAAGAAAGGTTCCACTTATAGGACACATCGAGGAATCCTATGGTTTTACTAAGTTTATTTTTAGTAAGAATGCAATAGGCCTAGCACATTGTATCCCAATCCAGACCTCATGTATCAATCGTGCGTCTGCACAAATATGTGCATAAACCATTCGTACGCCAGTTTGGACGCAAAGGTTGGCATTTATCAATGTTGATCTTAAAGGGAAAGTGTACATGTGTTTATGCAAATTCCAACCCATGTGTATGCACAGCCTAGCAGTTGATGCAGATAAATGCTATGATATTTTGGAAAAGCTGGCTGAGGAATGTTCATAAATACACAAGGGCAGATTGATATAAATAGAAACATTAATACATAAATATGCACAATTTCCCTGCACAAACACTTTCCTCCAACATGGTATAGGATAAGATTGTTAGAAACGTCCAGGCCTAGACAAAATGAAAATAGTTTCCCAAGGCAAATTAGGCCAAGCAATTTAATATGACCCATTTACGTTCCAAATCCACGGCTGTTATAATTGTCATTTTAAATAGACCAGACCTATGAGCTCATCTATGGCAGCCCTGATACTATTGGAGGACATAGCAAATAGTGCTATTCAACGTGAGTGCAGATTCAGGGACCATGACGACTTTTTTAGACATGGTGATGCGTGGCTTTTAAGCCGATATCGGTTCCCAAGAGCCTTTGCTTTTGGACATTTGCCAGGAGCTGACATGAGTTGGAGAGGCGAAAAAAATCACACCCGTTCCATTCCAGTGCCAATCCAAGTCCTGTCCGTTATAGGTTTTTTGGCCACTGGAATGTTCCAGAACGAAATGGCAGACCAGTCAGGAATATCTCAGTCCTCCCTTTGCCAGTTATTGCTGCCGGTGTTGAACAGGCTTGTTCGTCAGACCCCCAGATACATTCGGTTCCCATACACTGCTGCTGAGCAGACAACGGTCAAGAGGCCATTTGCAGATGTGCCTGCTGGTGGTGGTTTGTCGAATGTAATGGAGCCATACTGCACTCTACACAAAAATATTTTTTTCAAATTGTGTCATTCCAACTTTAAATAAAAAGTATAGGCATGCCAACACCAAACTGAAGTCAAATGTATTTCAATTAAGAGTAACTACAACATTATTTAGATGAAGACTTTCAAAGTCTCACTGATGTTCTATAACACTTCCGAAATGTTACTTAATTCCTGCGTATGCAGGAATGCCTCTGTGAGGACTCTTCCACCTTTGTGACTGTCAAGGGGTGCGGGGGTAAGGAACCAGGCGCAGGCAGAAGGCAGTCGATGTCTGTGGTTTGGACGCTGGTTCGGTGGATGGCAATTTGCTTTTTTGTGTCTATTGTCAAGTAATTTCTCTTCATTCTCTGTCAGAGTTCTCACTTCAGATGTGGCCACATTCACAGCAGCAGACCCTTCCTGCCATGCTGAATAGTTTTGCCTGTTAATCAGGCTGCTTGACTGATTTCCAAAAAGGGCATGTTTTTTTTTCTTTCTTTCTTTCTGTTTTTTTACCTCCGAAATAAAAACTTCTATTTCACATTGTGCACAGGGCGTGGAGCAGGCATTGGCTGCTCCAGGCTGTCAATGGGCTCCACCACTGGGGGTGAGACCAGGTACGGCGGATCATGGAAGCACCACCAGTCTTCACACCTGCCGACATCAGGGAGGGCTTCTACATGCCCCACTCGAGGTGTCGCCCAAAGCCTTGGAGCTGGCACCGGGCACAAGACGAGACAAGACAAATGAAGGGGTCTGGGGTGAGTTCATGAACCATGGGAAACCAGGAAAAACAGGAGACGACAGAGCTGTCCGTCACCTCACCGTCAAAGATATATATTATTATATATTATAAATCATATATTATACCACTTATAATGAAATGTTATATAAACATACTGTTTAAAAGAAGACCAGTGTTGGAGAATGACTTATGTGAGGACAGCTGCGTTCCAACACAGACCAGGGTGATAATAATGACAAACCCTGGTTCACTGCTTAACTCAGACTGTTGCGCTTGGAAAAGGAGGAGGCTTTCAAGAGCAGGACAGAGACATACAGAGGAGCTAAATACAGGTTTGGTAAGGCAGTGAGGGAAGCCATGCACCTGCATGATGAGAGACTACACCAGCAGTTCTCAGCCGATGACTCTGCTTCTGTTTGGAGAGACCTCAAGCAGATTATCAACTACAAGACTAACCCCCCCCCCCCAACTCCATTGACGACCTGCAACTTGCCAATGACCTGAATGAGTTCTACTGCAGATTTGAAAGACAAAAGTGTGGTCCTGACAATATACCTTCTCCCTGTGTGTCCAGCCATCAACACCAACCCCCCACCACCAGGGCCCATTCACAATCACCTATCCCAATCATCCCCACCACCAGGGCCCATTCACAATCACCCAACCTAATCATCCCCCCCACGGGGGTCCATTCACAATCACCCATCCCAATCATCCCCACCACGGGGGTCCATTCACAATCACCCATCCCAATCATCCCCACCACGGGGGTCCATTCACAATCACCCATCCCAATCATCCCCACCACGGGGGTCCATTCACAATCACCCATCCCAATCATCCCCACCACTGGGGCTCATTCACAATCACCCATCCCAATCATCTCCACCACGGGGGTCCATTCACAATCACCCAACCTAATCATCCCCACCACGGGGGTCCATTCACAATCACCCATCCTAATCATCCCCACCACCGGGGCCCATTCACAATCACCCATCCTAATCATCCCCACCACCGGGGCCCATTCACAATCACCCATCCCAATCATCTCCACCACAGGGGTCCATTCACAATCACCCATCCCAATTATCCCCACCACCGGGGCCCATTCACAATCACCCATCCCAATCAACCCCAATCTCTGTCACTACAATGGAACCTGAAGGAAGAAGTTATCGGTCTATTCAAGAGACAAAACCCCCGATAAGCAGCAGGGCTTGACGGTGTCTCCCCATTCACCCTTATTCACTGTACAGATCAGCTCTCTGCTGTGTTTACTGACATCTTCAACACCTCACTGGAGACAAGCTGCATCCCGGCCTGTTTCAAGTCCTCCAACACCCCAGTCCTCAAGAAGCCAAGGATCACAGGACTTAACGACAACAGACCAGTTGCCCTAACCTCTGTGGTTATGAAGTCATTTGAGCGCCTTGTACTGTCCCACCTCAAGACCATCACCAACCCTCTACTAGACCCACTGCAGTTTGCCTACAGGGCCAACAGATCTGTGAACCACGTGGTCAAGATAGCTCCTCACTTCATCTTCCAGCATCTAGACTACCCTCAAACCTATGCCAGAATTCTCTTTGTGGACTTTAATTCTGTATTCAACACCATAATTCCCGCTCTGCTTCAGGACAAGCTAGTTCACCTCCACCACAAATAGCATAGATTTATGAACTGTATAGCTTTTGCCACTGCCACTTTTTCTTCAAGTGAAATGACAAGAGAAGTGTAGCCAGCGAAATGATGAAATCCTGAAGAAATCCTGAGACATAAATCGAAATTCCACCAGAAATGGTTGTGTAAGTGGTAGACAAAAACAGCCATTAGCACCACTGTTTCCAGTACTAAACAATTTTTGGATACCTTTTTGGCCAGGTGCAACCACCTTTTGTTTATTCTTTTCTTTACTGTTGGAAGGTAGGGAGCATTAAATCAGTGTCTGATAAACTCCTTTGAATAGTTGCCCATCCAGTTATTCGGTTAAAAGAACATGAATAAGATGTTTATCTGCTGATACATGTGTTTATTTGTGACGGATCTCGAATATACTACAAAACAAAGTCACTTTGTTTAGTAGTAGCGGTAACTAGCATAGTAGTATTCATTTGTCAAAGTGAATCAAATTTCCTACAGGTAGACTTAATATCGTGTTGAATATCTAGAATTGTACGGCTGTCTTACACGTAGGCAATATGTATGTAGAATGATGGGTGACCACTGTCTTAATTGATTAACAGTTAGTTGAAGCTGGCCGTTCTGTCTGATGATTCTTTTTCTTGACTGTTGGAAGGCTATGAACAACTGAGGCTGTATTGCACCGAATCATTCCACACAAAAATTGAGGACTCCTGATTAAACTCTCTACTGAAACCACAACCTGAACCCTCCAGTGCCTCTTTTCTTCCACCAAGATCCACACACAAGATCAAAATCGCCCAGGCACAACACAGGGTACTCGTGGAAGAGGACTTACATTTGTCATGGGGACACAGGGGGCAAATAGCAACCAAGACAATGGGTTACAGTCTTTTATACAGGTACCAAGCTGAGATTCGGAGCACACTCTTAAAGGGTGTGCTCCTAATCTAATCTTGTTATCTTTATAAAAGACACCTGGGAGCCAGAAATCGTTCTGATTGAGAGGGGATCAAATACTTATTTCACTCATTTAAATACAAATCAATTTATAATATTTATTTCGCTCTGGCTGTCGGGGAATCACAGCCAGAGCGAAGGACAACGACCGCCATGGCCGCCATGAAATTCCTAAGCTGCTAGACACCATTAAGCATTGTGTTAAACTGACTAACATTTCTAGGTAAGTTTACCACCACCATAAATAGCGTCTATGAACTGTATGGCTTTGCCACTGGCTGTTTTAACAGCTTATTAGACAGTAATGGACTTACTAGTATCTATTAACATCCTAGGAATAATCATAAGAATTGTGCAATTTCTAGCGAGACTGAAGATGAACTTTTCCATGACAGAAACAGTCACAATATCACCGTATTCAGTTTTAGTTAAGGCTTACTATAACGTAACTACTGTATGTTGTAGCCAGCAAATGTGTTTGTCTATCCTGACCCAAAACACATGCACAGATGCATACTTCAAAAATCCACCAGAAACAGTCGCAATATAATGGTGGACTGGTTTGTTTCAGGCTTACTATAATGTAGATACTGAAAGTTATAGCCAGCGAAGTTTTCATCTATACGGAAAGACGTAGAATGCATACTTCGTTTCGACTGTGAGGAGATATGAACGTGGGACCTACAGTTTACAGGCCCATTTCTCTAACCACTACACCATTTAACAAAGGGAACTCACTCTCTGATCCACTCACTCACTCAAACTAGAAATATTCGCTCTTCTTGGCCAGCTCCGCTTATGCGGTCTGGCAAAAAACAAAACTAGTAAGGGATTACTTATATAACTAACTTGTTACGTTACTCGTTACCAACAATGAATATGACAATACTTGTGGTATTTATCTTAATTGTCACCATGGTACAATGTATAATGCTGGTTAAAACCATGAAATTCCATGATCCATACCTATACCATGGAATAAATGATGCAATAGGATGGTGTTATTTAGGGACATGGAAGGATCATCATATTTTAAGTCTAAAACATGGTCACACTCAACTGAACTATGTAAATCTTGATTTAAATGTTTGTACATTGTGAACATTTGTTTGCCTGTAATGTATTTATTGTTTTAAATGTCAGAGTTGAGGAAGACTACCCGTTGTCATGGCATCAGCTAATGGGAAACCTATTTAGTAAATGAAAAGACAGACTATTTACAATCACTGACCATGATCCATTACTTCCTACCTTTGTTCAGTAGAAAATACTCCCTCTCTGAAGTCAATAGGAGGCCCCATAGACTTGTCACTCTTCAAGGACACACAGGTGGGTACAGGAGAGGCTGTTATTTCCTCTTGGATTGGGCTTCAAAAGAACAGAGACAAACATAACTTATATTTACTGAACCCTAACAGGGAAACATCATTCTTAAAATGTTCATCTCACATCTTGGCTTTGCTTTCATGGTCCACAGAGAGGCTAATTTTAGAGTCAGGGTCCCTCTCATTTTTTCCCCTGGAGTGTGGTATAAGGGTTTGAATTCTGGTAGAAGTTGTGGTATAAGGGTTTGCATTCTTACACAGCCTGACTTACAGTGGATGGGAAGAAACTGTTCCTGAGCCTGCTGGTGCATGAATGAAAAGAACTGCTGTTAAAAAACAGTTTGTGGCATGAATGTGAAAGGACCCTAATGATGCCCCACGCCCTGCACAGACACCACTTGTGCTGGAGATCTGCCATGGCAGGAAGCTGGGCACCAGTGATGTGCTGGGTGGTTTTCATCACCTGTTGCAGGGCCTTCTGGTCGAATATGGTGCAGTTGCTGAACCACACTGTAGCGCAGTTTGTCAGAATGCTCTCGATTGTGCAGTGGTAAAAGTTGACAAGGTTCTTACCTTGTAGTGTCATACATCTTCTAGTGTGTGGTCGTTTCATCCTAACTGTTCTGAATGAACGTGTGTCAGCCTCAACATCCAACGGGGTGCCTATTGCCTTTTCCACAGGTAGGTTATGTCTGTTGAGGTCAAGTTTGTTTACCTCTTTGGCCTTCTCTAATGCAGGTAAAGACATGAGCACAGCCTGTTTCTGAGCAAACTCTTCTCAAATCAGGTTGATGGCTTCAGTTGCTGTTGGAACTGATCTTATACAGTCATCCACATAAAATTCCTTTTAACAGTGTTCAGATTCTTCTCATACACTTTTCATTGTTATCTTCTGCTGTTTTCTTAAGTACAAAGCTAGCACAGCTGGGTGATGAAACTGCCCCAAATAGAAGAAATGTGATTCTGTATTCTGCTAGTCACTGACCTAAATCACCATCAGAGGGAGTACTTTGACCTGATGGAACATGCCCTCAATGTTGGGCATCATGTCTATAGGCTCCTGTCAAAACCTAACAAGAACCCCAAACAGTGTGTTAGACAAATCAGGGCCTTACAGGAGCTCAATGTTGAGGGATCAGCCCCTAAATGAGGCAGCACAATCAAAAACCACACGGATACTCTTCTTCCTCGGGTGGTAGACAGCATGATGTAGAATGTACTACACTCTCCTGTCATCATGAAGCAGCTGGTGTTTTGGTACCTTTTCACCGTGACCTTTCTGAATGAACAGCATCTGTAGTCCTAAAATAACCTTGCTGAACTTCCTAATGAGGGTAAAGGTTCGCTGTTCTGCTATGTAATAATTCTGTGGCATCTTCACATTATCCTTCCGAAAAGGTGGTAGTGTCCATCCTTCAGTATTCAATATAGGTAAAGACATTTTGGTAAAACTTTACTTGAAGTGTAGTGTCATAACATGGCCATAACCCTTTCATAACCATGTCATAACATGCTGTGTCAGCTGACATAACATATGATAGCCTTCATAAACACTACATTTAGTTTATGAAGGCGGTAAATAGTGTGCAGACTGGAGTATGAGTACTGTATTGGTCACTGTACATTCCATAGCCTAGAATTATTTAATAAGGAGGATACGTTTCCTCAATGGCACTTATGGCTTAGGGATCATTTTATATGACTTGAAATGTCGGTAATACTTACTTGAAGTGTAGTGTAATAACATGGTCATTATTCGGTCATAACCTTGTCATAGCATGATATGTCAGCTGGCCTGACATGTCATACTCTGTCATAACATTGTCACAACGCATATATTTAGATACATTTTGACATATTGCATTGTTTTCTGAATGGTTATGAAACTTACGCAAGTCTATCAAAACATTAAAAAAACATTCCAGTTTGTACAGTGTCCCAACTTTTTTGGAATCGGGTTTGTAAATAACCGCTAGCAACCACCTTTCCAGTGAGATCGATTGAACATGTAACATCAGACAACTCTGCTGCTGTGTTTTTGATAAAGCTTCTCTTTCACCCTTGATTTTCGATCAAGTGTGTTCTTACTAAGATAACCACTATACAAAAGATATATTCCAAAATTAGCCATAATAGTGTCATTGATTAAACATGTTTCCTCCTTATTAAATAATTCAGTAAAGAGTAAATGTTCTAGGCTTGTAACGAAGACTCGCGTGGGAGACGCACGCCCCCCCCTCCCGATGTGGTGTTCAGCGTGCGTCATCACCGGCCTTCTAGTCACGCCGCTCCTCCTCCCACGGCACTGTCATGTCTTGTTATTGCACACACCTGGTGTCCATTCCCTCATTAGGTTGCCTATATTAGTTCCTGTGTTTCTGGGCGTCTTTGTGAGGTATTGTTCTATGTTCGGTGTTGTACTGAGAAGCTCTTAGTGTTGTTTTGAGAAGCACTTGCACGCTTGTTTTTGTGCTTGTGCACTTTGTTTTTTTTGCGTGCCATTGAAAAGAGAAAATACAAGCTACGTTAACCGTCTCCCTGCGTTTGGCTCATTACTTCCACACACACCCTTGTGACAAGGCTATGGAATGTACAGTGACTAATTCAGTACTCATACTACAGTCTGGACACTATTTTTCATAAACTAAATGTATTAGTCATTGCAAACTTAACACACACAAACGTAAAATTACAGTGAATCACTGGAAGCTGAGTTGTCAGCTAATTACTGTAATCATACAGCAGACTTCCTTTCTACAAGATATCATAGGAAGTTGGGGTGCTGGGGATGAGGCTTCATTAGCGTTATTTTAGCAGCAGGAAATTATGCTGGCAGCACTCAGATTTTCTTTATCAAAATAAAAGCCATCATTGAAGAGTATAAGCCAATATAGTTAATCTAGTCTGTGAAAAAGAACAGACAAGAATAACATTGGAACGGACATTAAACATAAAATGTACAGACTAGATTAACTATATTAACTTATATATTTGAAAGATTGCTTTTATTTTGAAAAAGAAAATCTGTGTTAGCACTGCTAGCATAATATCCTGCTGTTAGAAGAACAGTAATGAAGCCTCGAATGGCCATCACTAACGATAACTGACTTTTTTGTCAAAGATGAAAGAATCGTGTAGCTAGCGAAGTGTTTGTCTATCCTGAACAAATCCAAATATCCACCATAACTGTTATTTTAGGCCTCCTATTACGTAGCTACATAGAGTTGTAGCCAGCAAAGTTTTTGGCTGTCCTGAACCTCAAGCATAATGCGTACTGACTTCTACGGAAGGCGAACGCGAGACCTATTGTTCTGGAGCCAGAATCTCTAACCACTACGCTATTTAAGGTCAGTCAATCAGTCAGTTCACTCACTCACTCAGAGACATTCGCTCTTCCAGGTCGGCTCTGCCTACATTGGTCCGGCAAAATCCTGGTGGAATATCTCACAACTAATTAGGTTAATTGGCAATGTCAGTAACAGGATTGGATATAAAAAGATTATACCAGAGAGGAGGAGTCTTTCAGAAGTAAAGACGGGGAGGGTATCAACACAGTGAAAGACTACATACAGTACAACAATTTAAGAATATTTTTTCTCAATGTAGAATTGCAAAGGATTTGCACCATAGACTGTATATATAATGGACGTCGCCCTTTCGCTCTTTTCCATTGGTGAAAAATGAAGCCACCAGTGTCCTGATACGGCGCTGACATCTTGGACTTGCGTCTGCGCAGATAGCGATCTTGGGACCAGTTCTGCGCAGTAGTTATGCGCAGTAGCGAGAAGGAAGTAAAGCCCTAAAGCCACGAAATCAACGGTCCCACCCCTGTGCCCCGCCCTCACTCTCCCTCGCAGAATGCGCATACCGTAATCAATCGCAAGTCCAAGTACAGTACAACCTTTGCTTGTTAAACCTAGACGATGTTATAGCCTAACTTACATCATGTTTAACCTTAATTTAGAATAGGCCTAATACAAAAATAATTGGTAACTTCTAGCTAACGATCACCTGCTAGCTATTAACATGGCTATTAACGAGGCTTGTTGTCTTTTAGCTAACGTTAGCTAGTCCATTACATTTATTTACTAATTAAATAGCTTATACATTTAACTTACCGAAAAAAATTCAAAGATCGATTGGAAATGCCAGATCGGTTAGCACAATGTACTGCAGAACAACCCATTATGTCCGTGTGAAATTATATCAATTATAGAAATTTAGAGATTAAATGTAAAGTTCCAATCTCCTCAGTCCTCCGAAGATTCAGTGGCTCCTCGGCTCAGATAGCTGTCAATCGCAGCTGTGAATCACGACGTCACACCACCGTTTTTAGAGCATTAAATAACTAACTAAAAACAAACTTATTTTAAAAACAAACTCTTGAATTTACATTAGCGTGATACAAACTACAGTAAATGACAGAAACCAGCTTCGGAAAAAATATATTTGAAGGGTAATTTAATTGTTTAGTTGGTCTCGCGTCCCATTGAATAACATGGGGAGGGCGGGGTTTATGACCTATACTGGGACCACTCACCAGGGGGCGATCGAGACGTTTTGGCTTCACTTTTCAGGGCTTGTGCGGCACGCTTGATTTGCACACATTCTGCACGTATTACAACAACATGTCTCCATAGTAAAACAGTCTGGGTGCTAAACTGGCCTGCCTGCAGTCCAGACCTGTCACCTATTGAAAACATTTGGCACATTATGAAATGAAAAATACAACAAAGGTGACCCCGAACTGTTAAGCAGCTGAGATCCTAAATCAAGCAAGAATGGGAAAACTTTCAAAACTACAGCAATTGGTCTCCACAGTCCCCAAATGCTTACAGAGTAGTGTTAAAAGAAGAGCTGATGAAACAAAGTGATAAACATGGAACGTGTTGTTGGCCTCAAATAAAAAATGAGCATATTTTTCAAAAAACAACAACATTTCTCAGTTACAACAATTGATATGTTGTCTTTATAATACTATGTTCAATCGAATACAGAGATGATTGATTTGCACATAAGTGCATTCTGTTTTTTTTATCTGTATTTTACGTAGCGTCCCAACTTTTTGGAAACTGGGTTGTAGACCTGAAAACATTCAGTGTGACAAATACGCAATAATCGAGGAAACCAGGATGGGGAAGTTGTTTTTTTTATGGCACTGAACCATTGTCTTTATTTTATGACACACATTTTTTGTAAAATCAGTACAATAAAAAAAGGTTTACATGGGTGATAATTTAAAGGAAAAATATGAATGAATTAGCAGTGGAAAATAAGGAATGCAGTTGGTTTTATACAGGCGTACTGCATGATTGAATTAACCTTTTCACGCGTGAGTTTCAAATATTGCTTACCGACCCCCCAGCGTGAGTTTCTTTGCGTGTGACTACAGTACTCTGCAGCATTTGAATTCATGCCAGCATTTGAACAGTCACCTTGCTAGGTAAGGAACACTACATGCATTGCATTGCAAGCTTCTCTCGTTGACTCGAATTCTAAGAGCTGCAAAAGTTGGTTGATTTATAACTGTAGCTAGCTAGAAAACTTCAGCTAACTGCTAGCAAACATCAGCTGCCCGCTAGCTAACATATCGTGACCAGTAATTCAGTGCAATGAAAATGAATAAACTATATAAAATGCATACAACGGGTAACGTAACTTCTAGAAAGTTTTTGCAATGGTTTTGATCGGTAGTAGTCACTAATACAATTAGTTTTTGTGTATTAGCATACGATCACCAGTGTGATCGTACGCTTCAGGGACCACTCTAGCCTGATCACACTGGTGTGACCGTACGCGTCAAACGGTTAAACCATTAACATCCTATCTGGCTCATGTACAAATGCTGAGCAGGACCAGTTGACTTGGATCTTGGATCAGGATGAGTAGAGGAAAGGACCTAAGTGACTTTGAAAAAGGATTTGTTGTTGGCTCACTTCCAGGATGACAGTGCCTCCATGTACACAGGGTGACTGAATGGTTTGATGAGTATGAAAATAATGTTAATCATATGCTATCTCAACCCAATTAAACACCTATGGGAGATTTTGGACCGAAGTGTTAGACAGCATACTCCACCACCATCATCATGTCATAAAATTAGGAAATATCTTTTGGACGAATGGTGTTCCATCCCTCCAGTAAAGTTCCTGAGAATTTTACAGACAAGGTGCATTGAAGCTGTTCAGGTGTCTCGTGGTGCCCAAGACCTTATTGAGACCTTTATGTTGGTTTTTCCTACAATTCTTTTTCTGTCTGTATCTCTCATTCTGTCATGAGAGCGTATTTTGGGTAATAAAACCAACAATGTGCATGATGAGAAAAAGGGAGAGAAGTTACTAGAATCATGGGTTCTCACCTTTGATCAGTAGAAGAATGTCCCTGACGGAACAATAAAGGTAGTAGCATAGAACAGTCACTCTTCATGGACAGACAGCTGGGTACTGGGGAGGCTGGTATCTCCATCTGGACTAGCCCGCTACACAGCAGAGACAAACATTACCTCTCTCGTCTACTCGGAACTGAGATGGGTAGCAAACATCTTTAAAAAAAATATATTCTCACCTCTTAGCTGTGGTACCATGTTCACCAGAGAGACTCATTTTGGAGGCAGTGGTCCCTTCCTCTCTCTCCCTGGAGACACTAAATTTAGACGCAGGCTCCCCCTCTTCTCTCTCCTCAGAAAGACTCATTATAGAGACACATGCACCTCTGTGACACACATTTCCTTAATAAAGATTAACTGTAAAGTCAAGAGGCACAATGTATGGATCCAAAATTAACTGCAAAGGATGACAACTTACCTTGACCAAACAAACATCTAGCCAAGTTACCTCAACGACACAAAACTGACAGTAAGGTACAGCCATTACTAATGTGGACTCCACACTGTAGAGGACTAGAGCTTCCAAGGCCAATTAAATAGAATTTAGTTCCCAAGATAGAGAAATAGTCTTTTACACTTTTAGGATTTTGCAACTCTGTGATTGCCAACCAGTCTCATGTGTTAGTTTAAAAACTCAATCAACATTCTGACATCCTCATTGTGTTCTTTCTTTCATAATTGAAATGTAAAAACTAGACAGGGGAAATGTCCCAGTAGGAGGTCACCATATAACTGTGACTATTCAATGTCCCAGTAGGAGGTCACCATATTACTGTGACTATTCAGTGTCCCAGTAGGTGGTCACTATATTACTGTGATCATTAAGTGTCCCAGTAGGAAGTCACCATATAACTGTGACTATTCAGTGTCCCAGTAGGTGGTCACCATATTACTGTGACTATTCAGTGTCCCAGTAGGTGGTCACTATATTACTGTGATCATTAAGTGTCCCAGTAGGAAGTCACCATATAACTGTGACTATTCAGTGTCCCAGTAGGTGGTCACCATATTACTGTGACTATTCAGTGTCCCAGTAGGTGGTCACTATATTACTGTGATCATTAAGTGTCCCAGTAGGAAGTCACCATATAACTGTGACTATTCAGTGTCCCAGTAGGTGGTCACTATATTACTGTGATCATTAAGTGTCCCAGTAGGAAGTCACCATATAACTGTGACTATTCAGTGTCCCAGTAGGTGGTCACTATATTACTGTGATCATTAAGTGTCCCAGTAGGAGGTCACCATATTACTGTGTCCATTCAATGTCCCAGTAGGTCACCATATTACTGTGACCATTCAGTGTCCCAGTAGGAGGTCAACATATAGCTCTAAGAGTCATTATTCAGTTAAGAGGAAAATAAAAACTGAGCCCTGATCATACTCAGACTGTAGTATAATTAACATCTCACTCTGCTGCATTCCATTCAGTTCATTATGTTTACTGACATACAACGTCACCAGTCTGTGTAAGAGGAAATGCAGCTATTTTTTACTCAATATTCCATGAACAATTTGGTCTGTTTTATAAATAGTAATAACTACGTACCATCACATTAATTCTCCATAGTTCTGCTGTATACATGCACTGAGTGTTTTGCTCACAAATCTGTAAGACAGAAGGATCATCAAGGTTTGAGTCTTGCCCTATTTTAAGAGGAACCTATAGCTCTTTATGCTTCCTCCTTAGCACTAAATGATTACATCCAATTTCTGACTGATATATTCATACCCATGAACATAAATGTCTAGTACTCACCATGAAATATGTGTTTTCCCTGTTCAATGTCTCTGTGTGTTGCAGTGTGCTCCCTCCTGTCCCTCTGTGTACAGTCATGTATAGATAGTAGGACAGTTTGTACCCATCTCATCAGAACTGGTTGGACCAGTTGATCTTGTTGGGAGAAGCTACTCCTTCTAGAGGCCATGTCAAACATCGGCTCATGTCTAATCCTCTGGTAGTTAGTGCATACCATCTTGTCAACACAAATGTTACTGTGTTGGTTTGGTCACTCTTCAAGCCCTAATTAACATTGCTAGCACCTCAGACAGCTGATAAAAAAATTGGTTTGGACAAATGAAAAATATATGCAGGAAATGTCAGATCTCCTACATACCTGTGCTTCAAGAAACAGCCTTTCACGTGGGAGACCGGGGTTCAAATCTTGAGAGAGTAACAAGGATAAACACATTTCATTGCGGGCTGGCTGAACTAGGCTTGCCTGGTTTCTTGTTGTAAATTGATTTCACTACTTAAAATGAAGGGATGTATGTCTGCCAAAAGATTTAGGGATGTATGTCTGCCACAGGACTGAGGGATGTATGTCTGCCACAGGGCTTAGGGATGTATGTCTGCCACAGGTTTTAGGGATGTATGTCTGTCACAGGACTTAGGGATGTATGTCTGCCACAAGAATTGTCTCAAACATCTTGCCTGCTAAAGTACTGTACAAATGGCTCAACTCATCGTATGGTAGGGCTGCACAATATGGAAAGTGGTTGGTAGCTGAGAGAGGAACCTGGGGTCAATGCCACACAGGAGGACTTCAGTGTTTAAAAATTAGGTACAGTGAATTGAAGTCACTAAAGGGAAAAGTGAATTTTCTGGTGCTAGTAACCATCACTTTCGACCCGGCCTGCAGCTATAGAGCCCTTAGATAAAACTGGTCATCTTGGCATTCACAAAGGAGAACACACAGATTCTCCTGACCTGGCTGATAGAGCAGCTAGAATGGAGACAACTAGAGCTGTGTCATGGTAACCTGCATTTGAGCTATGAAGAACATCACCTTGGAATATACATCTGACTTTCACGTTCTGTTACAAGGGTCTGCCAAGAAATGGTTCATAACTGACTGTCTGACGTTTGGAGGAGCAGAACATTTGCGATGACTTTGGAAGTACACCTAATTAGAACCAGTAAACGTTGTCCAGAACCGGAGCTCCCCCCCGTCAATTGGGGGTTGCCTTCTTCATCTCGTGGCATAATCATCAGGACTAGAATTAGTCCAACTGTCAGAAACCAGGCATTACTGAAGACTCGCTGCACCCCGGGAAGTAGAATCCACTTGCAGCTGTGGGACTGTGTGTGTGTGTGTGTGAGATCCATCTTATCTCAGTCCACCTCACAATCGCCCTTAAAGCCAAACTCAGTCTCTCTGGGTCCAACCAGTCCTGTATCGCTGAATCGCTTTCAAGTGTCCTGTACCTGTCAGTGAATTGTCCTTGAGAAGATTAGTTGCAACTGCACAGTACACAATCAGAAATATGTCCATTACATTAGTTTGTTGCTTCTTGCTAATGTATTAAAACACAGTCCTACCAAACACTTAAACTTGTATACCTGAATATCCAATATCTTTCTGTTTCCTTTATCTAAATAGATTAGAACAGTTGTAAACAGTAACAATATAGTGGAAACGTAAACATTTCTGGTGCTTCTGTTCTATTAGTGTAGGAGTTCCACTATTTTCTATAGTTGGTTTAACAACCAACCAGTACCAAACCTACAAGAACAGAAGAACACAATTTCCTATTACTGTTCCAATTACTCATCATCAATTAATATGATTACTTCTAAACAAATATCACACAAACAAACTGAACAGTCACATTCTTATAGTCACTATTCATCCCAACAAATTAGTTCTTACTTAACTAAACCAAATCAAGATGGTAAGATGTATTCTACTCAACCATGTTGGATTCTGTCCAGTTTTGATCCATGGAAAAAAATAAATGCAACCGGAAGTCAGGGGAGGGACATCTTTATTCAGCATGAGTCTACGATGTTAACCTTCCTTCTGTCACGGTTGGCCTTTAGCCACCTCTCCCGTCTCCTGACCCTCTGCCTCCCTGGCCTGTCCCTGCGGCTCCGCCTCCCCGGCCTGTGCCGGCGGCTCCGGGCGCTGAGCCTCCGCCGGTCCGGGTGTGGTCGTCCCGGTCTTGCGGTCGGGAGCCCGCGCCTTTGGGGGGGGGTACTGTCACGTCCTGGCTGTGCCCCTAGCCATCTCTGCGCTGGGCTCGGGGCATAGCCAGGACAGGACAGGCCAGGGAGGCAGAGGGTCAGGAGACGGGAGAGCCGGCGGAGGGACAGGAACCGGCAGGAGAGCCGGCGGCGGGTCGACAGCCGGCGGAGAAGCAGGAGCCGGGGGAACCGGCGGAGGGTCGACAGCCGGCGGAGGAGCAGGAGCCGGGGGAGCCGATGGAGGAATAGGAGACGGGGAAACCGGCGGAGGGTCAGGAGCCGGCGGAAGAGCCGGCGGAGGAGCAGGAGACGGGGGAGCCGGCGGGGGAATAGGAGCCGGCGGAGGAGCAGGAGCCGGGGGAGGCGGCGGAGGGTCCGGAGCCGGCGGGAGAGCCGGCGGAGGAGTAGGAGACGGGGGAGCCGGCGGGGGAATAGGAGCCGGCGGAGGAGCAGGAGCCGGGGGAGGCGGCGGAGGGTCCAGAGCCGGCGGAAGAGCCGGCGGAGGAGCAGGAGATGGGGAAACCGGCGGAGGGTCAGGAGCCGGCGGAAGAGCCGGCGGAGGAGTAGGAGCCGGCGGAGGAGCAGGAGACGGGGGAGCCGGCGGGGGAATAGGAGCCGGTGGAGGAGCAGGAGCCGGGGGAGCCGGCGGAGGGTCCGGAGCCGGCGGAAGAGCCGGCGGAGGAGTAGGAGCCGGGGGAGCCGGCGGAGGAATAGGAGACGGGGAAACCGGTGGAGGGTCAGGAGCCGGCGGAAGAGCCGGCGGAGGAGTAGGAGCCGGCGGAGGAGCAGGAGCCGGTGGAGGAGCAGGAGCCGGGGGAGCCGGCGGAGGAATAGGAGCAGGAAGAGGAATAGGAGACGGGGGAGCCGGCGGGGGAATAGGAGCCGGTGGAGGAGCAGGAGCCGGGGAAGCCGGCGGAGGGTCCGGAGCCGGCGGGAGAGCCGGCGGAGGAGTAGGAGCCGGGGGAGCCGGCGGAGGAATAGGAGCCGGCAGAGGAATAGGAGACGGGGGAGCCGGCGGAGGAATAGGAGCCGGCGGCAGGTCGGCAGCCGGCGGAGGAGCAGGAGCCGGGGGAGCCGGCGGAGGGTCCGGAGCCGGCGGAAGAGCCGGCGGAGGAGTAGGAGCCGGGGGAGCCGGCGGAGGCATAGGAGACAGGGGAGGCATAGGAGACAGCAGGTCGGCAGCCGGCGGAGGAGCAGGAGCCGGGGGAGCCGGCGGAGGGTTGACGGCCGGCGGGGGAGCAGGAGCCGGCGGAGGAGCAGGAGACGGGGGAGCCGGCGGGGGCATAGGAGCCGGTGGAGGAGCAGGAGCCGGGGGAGCCGGCGGAGGGTCAGAACCCTGTGGGAGAGCCGGCGAAGGAGCCGGAGACAGGGAAGCCGGCGGAGGGTCAGGGAGAGCCGGCGGAGGGTCAGGGAGAGCCGGGACAGGCGAGGGCGCCGCTGAGGCCGGGACAGGCGAGGGCGCCGCTGAGGCCGGGACAGGCGAGGGCGCCGTAGGACGATGCGGGGGCTCCTGGGCAGGTGAAGGCGCTGCGGGACAAGGTGGCCAGTCCACCGCGGGCTCGGGCGGCGGCCAGTCATCCGCGGCCTCGTGCGGCGGCGGCCAGTCATGGAGCTGGCGGCTGAGGCCACTGGGCAGCGGGTGGAGCTGGCGGCTGAGGCCACTGGGCAGCGGGAGGAGCTGGCGGCTGAGGCCACTGGGCAGCGGGTGGAGCTGGCGGCTGAGGCCACTGGGCAGCGGGAGGAGCTGGCGGCTGAGGCCACTGGGCAGCGGGAGGAGCTGGCGGCTGAGGCCACTGGGCAGCGGGAGGAGCTGGCGGCTGAGGCCACTGGGCAGCGGGAGGAGCTGGCGGCTGAGGCCACTGGGCAGCGGGTGGAGCTGGCGGCTGAGGCCACTGGGCAGCGGGTGGAGCTGGCGGCGGAGGCCACTGGGCAGCGGGAGGAGCTGGCGGCGGAGGCCACTGGGCAGCGGGAGGAGCTGGCGGCGGAGGCCACTGGGCAGCGGGAGGAGCTGGCGGCTGCGGCCACTGGGCAGCGGGAGGAGCTGGCGGCTGCGGCCACTGGGCAGCGGGGGGCGCTGGCAGCGCTGACTGCGTCTCCCAGGCAGCGGGGAACGCTGGCTGCGGCTCCCAAGCAGCGGGGGGCGCTGGCTGCGGCTCCCAAGCAGCGGGGGACGCTGGCTGCGGCTCCCAAGCAGCGGGGAGCGCTGGCTGCGGCTCCCAGGCAGCGGGGGACGCTGGCTGCGGCTCCCGGGCAGCAGGGGGCGCTGGCGGCGCTGGCTGCGGCTCCCAGGCAGCGGGGGGCGCTGGCTGCGGCTCCCGGGCAGCAGGAGGCGCTGGCGGCGCTGGCTGCGGCTCCCAGGGAGCGGGGAGCGCTGGCTGCGGCTCCCGGGCAGCAGGGGGCGCTGGCTGCGGCTCCCAGGGAGCGGGGAGCACTGGCTGCGGCTTCCGGGCAGCGGGGGGCGCAGGCTGCGGCTTCCGGGCAGCGGGGGGCGCAGGCTGCGGCTTCCGGGCAGCGGGGGGCGCAGGCTGCGGCTCCCGGGCAGCAGGGGGCGCTGGGTGCGAGAACCGGTACGGCGGGTCCCGATAGCCCCACCAGTCCTCACATCTCCCAACATCAGGGAAAGCCCTCATAGGCCCCCCCGGCGTTGTTGCCCGACGCCTAGGAGCTGGCACCGGGCAGGGCTGGGGCACCTGGACTACCCCACACGTGAGCACGGGTGGCACGGCCGCGTCCTTCCATTCCGCCTGCCCCCACAGCACCCCGCCAAGAAATTCTTGGGGCGGACACACGGAGGTTTGCTTACGTCGCCTCCGTCGACGTCTCCTCCGGGGTAGATGCTGTGGAGGCCCGGTGTGCCGCAGAGGACAGTAGGGGTTCTCCTCCTCCTCGGTGTCGCTGTCCGGCCAACCGAGGAGTTCCCCTACCGTCCATTTCTGCTGTGTCTCTTGGTGGTGGTTCATTCTGTCACGGTTGTGGGATGAAGAGGACACAGGCGCAGAGTAGAGGTAGGTAAGGTAATCCATTTAATACAAAATAAAGAATGCAGGACTCCAACAAAACAAAAAGCAGCAACCAGTGACGTGGGTATTCCTTACACAGGATAAACAAAACCAAAATGAACCACGCCTTGGGGCCTACAAACTAAACTTAAATAGGGTCCCCAATTGGAGGCAATGACTAACACCTGCCTCCAATTGGGGAAACCAAAAAAAGGAGTAGAGGTGGCTAAAGGCCACCTCCTGTCCTGTCCTGGCTATGCCCCGAGCCCAGCGCAGAGATGGCTAGGGGCACAGCCAGGACGTGACACCTTCTTTCATTTTTCAATCTCCAATTATTACAGGTTAACAGTCTTTTATGCCAGGATACATAGGAGGTGGCCAGTGGTCATAACCAACCATTACACAGTCTATTATCCTCCAATAAGAAAGGTTTATCCTACAACAGACCCTTGTATGGTTTGTTCCAATCTCCCCTATGGTCCATGGGTCTATCGATATAATCTATAACAGTCATGTGGACAGTTCCTAGCAGGAGGTGTGGACAGGATGTATGGACAGGGTGTGTGGACAGGGTGTGTGGACAGGATGTGTGGACAGGATGTATGGACAGGGTGTGTGGACAGGATGTGTGGACAGGATGTGTGGACATGATGTGTGGACAGGATGTGTGGACAGGATGTATGGACAGGATGTATGGACAGGATGTGTGGACAGGATGTGTGGACAGGATGTGTGGACAGAATGTATGGACAGGGTGTGTGGACAGGGTGTGTGGACAGGATGTATGGACAGGATGTATGGACAGGATGTATGGACAGGGTGTGTGGACAGGGTGTGTGGACAGGGTGTGTGGGGCCTGTTGTGGAAATTTCTTATACAATGTATTCTGACTGTATAAAGGAGTGAGTCCCACTGTTAAGATAGGTACAGGAATGTGTGGGACCTGGTATTTGCATAGGGGGCATCTATTGTCTGTCCAGATGCAGATCAATGGGTTTTAGGACAAGATAGGAGAAGATATACAACAGGGGGAGTAAGGTCAGTTGGCCCCTTTGGGTAAACATTATTGCAGGAAGGATAAGGTGGGGGAAGATAGCATTTGACGTGTGTGATAGAACAAAGGGAAAGGTGTTTGATTGACATGAAACAGATGGCAGCATCTTACCACACCCCTTCTTCCTATGTAATAAATACTGTCGAAATGATGTTTTTATTTAGAGACTATCCACTGTTACTTTGTAACCTGTATACTTTCTCCTTGCAAGCAAGATTAAAACCGTTTATTGCGCAATTGATTTCTCCTGTCTTACCTACCATTTTCATAGAACTTTGGAATTTTAGAAATTGCCATCACAGGCCTATCAGTAATGGTCACCACGTCTTATCTATTTTCCATTGTTCAGCGTTTGGCAGCATAGTCAACATATGCGTTGTGTTTTCTCATGCCCATTTCCTCTCAACCATAACCATGTTAGATTTTGTATCAAACAAACAGTTTCCAAAAACCCAAATTAGACAAACACTGTGACAAGCTACTAAGGGCCATAACTGATTTTCTGATGTTTCTATTTTTACTAAGCAAACAGGAAAACCCAATTCTTCATGTAACTCTTTAAGTACATATTTAATTCGCTTTGAACTCTCAGTTCAACTGTTTTTCATCATAGATAATAATTTCACAAATCCACCCCCTGCTTTCACATCATAAAGTCACAAAATTACTTATGAGAGAAAGCAGCACCCAGAATGAACATGAAAAAAGAAAATCGATATTAAGGATGAATCTAACATTCATTCTAAGGAGTCGTAAACTGAATATTCATCAAAAACAAATGTGAAAATGACAAAAACACAACATCCACAAACAAAATAAAAAAATACCACATTTGCCACACGGTCGCTTGTGTGAAGGAATTATAACCCATAAAACCTATAGACAAAGTTCTCAAATTAGCATATAGATTTTAGCGTTTCCCCAGGCAATGGCCAAACTACATTATAACAACACAAACATCATGTCTCAATTAACCACCTAAAGCTCAGGGAATTTTTTCAACTTTGATGCATATCTATGTTACACCAAATAGTGGCGGCCACCAAAACCAAAATCACAACTGTCATGCATATTTCATGCATCGACACCAAGATTGTCCTAATTATTAACAATTGGGGATGACATTAGGTCTCTACCCTCACTACAAGTAGGTTTCGAAACCATAAATTTCGACATGAACTCTATTAAGAGGAAAGTATATTTAGCTTGCTCTTAACATTTGATTATCCCAAAACTGAATATACTCATATTGGGGAAATAACCACAGGTGAGACCAGTCAGAACACTCAAATTTAACCCGTAGTAATAGGCTACTTTCTTGTAATGGGAAAGGTTGGTAGAGGCCATCCCAGGGGTCTGCCCCCCTTCCTGGAGCCCAGGACTTCACCCACTTCTGGTAGGCCATAAAGCCCAAATGGATTGTCTAAAATGTTCATGAAACAGAAGTTTCCACACAAAAACGTGACATGGTCTTCAGACGGTAAGAGACGTAATGCTTTCAACTTATATCCTACCTTAACTGAAGGTGCTATGAGTTATTACCCCACTCATCTGATATCTCATAAACACAGTAACAGCAGGGTGGAAAGTAAGAAAAAACCTCTCCAGAAACAGAAAACAGATGCATGATGTCACTAAAATCAAGGAACAAAGAAAACGGGTTGACGGAGATCATGGTCGACAAGTAGAGTCGACTACGGCACCCGCAAGGAAGCGTTCGCTACTGGGGTCGCCGAGCCAGATGGGGCGATGCAGGGCCCTGAGGACCCACAGCAATCCATGTAGAACCACCGAGGCTGGCTGGCGATGCGGGGAGCAGGTCCGAAGCCACCGACACGGCTGGCAGGGCCCCTGGGAAGGCTACAACCGCTCGAGGAGGAACACCGTGGAAGGGTGGGAGCGGGTCAGGGGGACAGCCAGAAACAGCCTGAGAAGGGAGAGCTAGAAAACAGCACTCTGCCTACACCTCCTATCAGCCTCTTCCTTCCACATACCAAAAGCCTTCCAATCCACCTTCCGTCTCCCGGTCAGCAACTTCTGAATATTCCCCTGCTCGTAGGCATCCAACTTCACTCGCAATCCATGCAGCCGTCTCTGACTAAAACGGCCATTCGAAGGAAAGCCCAAAAGCTCCCAAAGATACAGTTGTTCACATTTCCAGACACCATAAACGTTGGACATCATTTTTGCCGGTCCATCGTAAAGACGAGAGACAGGCAAAGATTTACTGCCGCACTCACTATCATTAAACGCAGCAAACCGAAGAGTGCGAACCGGAGCGAACACCAGGGGGTCGTCATGCTGCCACCTCGAACAACATGTCCAGCACGCGTTAATAAGCTTGTCAGCCCTTTCCCGAGATATACCTTACACCAGTGTTTTATACAGTGGTCCAACCACCGTACTGTTAACAGTATCAACCAAGTATCTGACTGTATTGTGCCCTTACCTCCGGAGTTCAACATTTTACCCCGGGCACCTGTACTGATATATCCCAAAATTCACAACAGCCGGGCGCCCTGACTCTCACCCCTTTCATAGCCAGCCCACGATCGTGGGAGGATTCAGGCTCCAGAGACCCAGTCTCCGGCCATGCACGGTTGACCCGCTAGGATGAGTTTGAGATATCAGGTTAAGTAACCAAAGGATGAGCCCCCAAAGTGTGATTGTAACTCCATCGATAGGAACTCTTAAAGGAATAAGTCACATTCTGCAGACCATTTCTACGGCACTTTGGGACTAAGCAAGGACGTCAGGGGAGCAACTACTGCCGAGAAGTTCCTGCAGAAGGTGCGATAGTACCCCACCATTCCTAGGAACCGACGCAACTGACGGCGAGTAGTAGGAGCAGGAAAAGAAGCTATCGCTTCCACCTTGCTACCAATGGGGCGCACCTGACCACCTCCCACCTGCTTCCCCAAATAGGTTACTGTTGCCTTGCCGAACTCACATTTGGCCAAATTAAGGGTTAACGAGGCCTTCTCCAAGCGCTGAAGCACCATCTCCAGCGTAGAGAGATGGTCGGACCAAGTAGGAGAATGGACTACCACATCATCTAGGTAAGCAGTACAATTTGGTACATCAGCAAACACAATGTGAACTAACCGCTGAAATGTTGCTGGAGCGTTGCACATGCCAAAAGGCATTACAGTGTACTGCACAAAGTTGTCAGGTGTCACAAAAGCCGAAATGTCTGATGCACGAGGGGTCAGAGGCACTTGCCAGTAACCTTTCAGCAAGTCTAACTTACTCACATATTTAGCGGAGCCTATCCTGTCGACACAGTCTTCCATCTGAGGCAGTGGGAAAGAATCCGGCACCGTAACAGAATTCACACGACGATAGTCCGTGCATAAGCGGGACGTACCGTCTGGCTTAGGAACAAGAATACATGGAGAACTCCAGGAGCATTTACTGGGCTTAGCCATGTCATTCTTTAACAAGTACTCAACCTCACCTTTCAATATCTCTCTTTTTCGAGCGTTTACTCGATAAGGATGTTGCCGAATAGGAGCGGTGTCCCCCACATCCACGTCATGTTCCAGGACAGAGGTGCGGCTGGGGACGTCTTGAAACACAGTAAGAAAACAGTTTAGCAAGGCAATAAGATCAGTCATTTGATCTTTGTTCAAATGTCCCATTATCAAGGGCAATGTTTTTAACATCTCTGAGTTACTGAGGCGTTCACACTGCTGCAACGTATGACGTGACACCAACCCATCGTCGTTCTCCTCTAGGGTCGTGCCAGGCTGCAGCACCACCGCAGCCACGCTGGAGACAGCGGGCTGAACCGGCAGGCTGAAGGAGCTGTCAGTGGAACACCGTGCACGATATGGCTTCAACTTCTCTGGTGTGACTGACAGAAGAATGTCTTGCATCTGGGGAGCGACTCCGCTTTCCCCTTTCTGAGTCTGTATGGGACTTGACACCGTAGACTTAGCAGAAGGACCGTTCGGTTTTGGGTCCTCTACCCTGTCTTGCTCGAACATGGAACCAGACAAATCCACCACGTCACCCAGCTTGCGAGACTGCATTGTGTGTACACAAGCCGGGAATACCTGGGGAAATGCTTGGATCAAGTTATCATCTGTACTTTCGGGTCTCGGGCTGTCTACCACCTCTAACACTGGAGTCACGTGACCACCAGCGATGTCGTTCCCTAGTAAAAGTGTGACCCCTTTCACTGGTAGGCTATGCACTACGCCAACACGGAAACGGCCTGATATCAATTCAGATGTCAAATAAAGCCAGTGTAACGGCACAGACTTTGGCTTGTTCTCTAGGCCTTGTAAAAGGACGTGTGAGCCGCAGTACGTCTCAGCAGACCAGGGCAAACTGTCTGTGAGAATGAGTGACTGCGCTGCACCGGTGTCTCGAAGTATCCGAACGCTTTTCTGATCGGTTGGTTTTCCCGTTACCGAAACACAACCGACAGACACAAACGGAGCGTAGACGGGATCCGGCTTAACAGTGTCCACAGAGACAACCGATGTGCCCGGTACACGACGCACAGTCTGAACGAACCCAACACCTTTCGGTTTAGCGGACGATGGCGGGGACTGTTTCGGTTTGCCTTTTAAAACCGGGCAGTCCGAAATTACGTGGCCTATTCGGTGGCAGTAGAAACACTCGCAGGTCTCAGGCGAAGCTTTAATGTCACCGGATGAGAACCGAGGTGAACGAGACGCTGTTGACGTCACTGTTCGGTTTTCACAGCGAGGCCCGCCAAACACAGTTTTGTGGGTTAAGGAATACTCATCTACCAATACAGCTGCCTGGGACAAAGTCGCCACTTTCTGTTCATTTAAATGAACAACAATCCGGTCAGGAAGGTGGTTTTTAAATTCCTCCAGCAGGATTAATTCCCTAATTTCTCTGACAGTTGTAGCCTTGCTGGCTGCACACCAGCGATCAAATAGAGATTCTTTGTCTCTAGCAAATTCTACAAAGGTGCGATTTGAAGTTTTTTTGTAGTTTCTAAAACGCTGCCTATAGGCTTCTGGAACCAATTCATACGCCTTCAGTACTGTTGCCTTTACTAACTCATACTGTAAACTCTCTTCCAGGGAGAGTGCGGCTACCACTTCCTGGGCCCTCCCAGTCAATTTACATTGGAGGAGGAGAGGCTAAACATCCTGTGGCCAATGTAGTGCAGCGGCCACGCGCTCAAAGGTGGAGAAGTAGCTATCCACTTCGGCCTCCCGAAAGGGTGGCACCAAAGCAATATTCTTGCTTACATCAAACTGGGCCTGCTGATGGGTAGGTGACATACTGAAGCCTGCCTCTAACTCCAGCTGTCGAATTCTTATTCTCACCTCTTTGTCAGCTTCGGCCTCTATCTCCTTCTTTCGTATCTCTAACTCAAACTCCATCCTTCTGGCCTGTTCCCTGTCTTTCAGCTCCCTTTCCAACCGGGCTACCCTCACCTTGAGCCTGGCAGTTGCTGAATCAGATCCGGAACCACTCGACTGAGGAGACAGGCAGTGTCAGGGGGGCGCCAATAACTCCCTCCCGTGCACCGTCCTCCGACCGTGCAGGGGAGACAGAAACAGCAGCTCCCTTCTCACCAGCCTCCTCTCCAGAGTCCAAGCCCTCACTTTCCTCGTCCTTTAAGGTCAGCACGCCTTTTTCCACCAAACCCTCTCTAACTAGTACCAAAAGCTCAGCCTTTAGGGCCTGTTTCGGCACTGAAATATCGTAGTGGTCAGCTATTGCGCAGAGGTCAGCTTTCCGCAGCCCTACCAGTTGGCCAACAGAAGGCGCCTCACAAAATGTAGAGATGACCGAGGCAGCCATGTTACGCACGCTTGCCTACAGACCTAGACCTGGCGAACAACGAGACTGAACACCAATCTCACCACCACTGCCGCCACACCACAATCCCACCAAAACCACAGTGGCGCTCAGTGTAGCGGGGTCGTATGGATCGTTCAAATCCCGGACGATCCCCCACGTATGTTACGCACGCCTCCCGGAGGAGAGAGCGCAACACCCCGCTACACGTAAAGCACCCTAGGGCTTGACAGAATGGGTATGGGGTCGTGGGTGCGAGAATGGATGACAGAGACAGGATTACCGTTTTCAGGACTATTTAATGAACGTAATGGTAATTCAGGGAAAAGGGGCTGGACGGAACCAAAGCAAAGAACATAAAAGTAAACCCAAACCCTCTAAACCTACCTTACCTGTCAAACCAAGAACTTACCTAACTAGCACCTCTTGCGCCGGTGCTCTAACCAAAATACAGGGGTGGTCCGCCCAGATCTTACCTAGTGGTTTTAGACAGAGTAAAGCTATGGGAGGTGTATGCCCCAGGGCCTCTTGCCTAAAGCACAATGGCTTTCCCCTTCCCCCTGGAAACAAATGGAAAAGGTTTAAACACAAACAAATGCCACAACATACAATGCACATAAAGTTTGAACACAGACACTTGCCACAACACTTAATCACAAACGTTCCTTCTACCTTACATATAGCAACACAGATCAAAAGCAACAGCATGTGTGACTCCCTCTGAGACACTAGAACTGTGGCTTATAAGCAGGCTAAACCAGCTGTACCCACTGACGAGCTGGCATAGGGGCTCTCCAATCAGCCACAGGGACAAAAACACATACGAACACAGAGCAAAAGAAAGCACTGGGGACGTAACAATGATCATATGCAGAGTGGCAGACAACTAAGCATTTATGTTGCACATGTTTTTGGGCATGTTGTCATGCAGATTATTTTTGGTGCAAGCACACGAGCTTGCCCAGCTTGAATTTTAAATACAGGCCTACATCTACAATTATTGTTATACTCCAATAACTTTCGATTTGAAGGTAAACAAAAATCAAACAAAAACAACACGACTGCTCAACTTGAAGAATTCGACTGAGGAGTCTCCGACTGCTGATTTGACTCATCGACTTTCAGGGGGCAGCCCTAACCACCGCAGTGGACTAACTACCACCGCAGTGGACTAACTACCACCGCAGTGGACTAACTACCACCACACTGGACTAACTACCCCACACTGGACAAACTACCACCACACTGAACTAACTACCCCACACTGGACAAACTACCACCACACTGGACAAACTACCACCACACTGAACTAACTACCCCACACTGGACAAACTACCACCACACTGAACTAACTACCCCACACTGGACAAACTACCACCACACTGGACAAACTACCACCGCACTGAACTAACTACCACCGCACTGAACTAACTACCACCGCACTGAACTAACTACCACCCCACTGGACTAACTACCACCCCACTGGACTAACTACCACCCCACTGGACTAACTACCACCACACTGTACTAACTACCACCACACTGAACTAACTACCACCCCACTGGACTAACTACCACCACACTGTACTAACTACCATCACACTGAACTAACTACCACCCCACTGGACTAACTACCACACCACTGAAGTAACTAACATCTACAAGACATACTTGAGTTTCTCCAGTCTCCAGTGTGGATCTTTCAGTCCAGCAGAGAGCAGTCTGACTCCTGAGTCTCCTGGGTGATTGTAGCTCAGATCCAGCTCTTTCAGGTAGGAGGGGTTTGACTTCAGAGCTGAGACCAAAGATGCACAGCCTATCTCAGTGACCGGGCAGCCTGACAACCTGCAGAGAGTTGATCATGAGTTAACAAACTATTCAGATATATATATATATATATATATATATTTTCACTTTTAAGTATGATATGTTAGATTATGTAAATTTTTTATCCATGAACAAAATAAATGCAACCAGAAGTCAGGGGAGAGTCATCTTTATTCAGCATGAGGCTACGATGTTAACCTTCCATTTCTCTCATTTTTCTCTCCAATGATTACAAAGTGAACACAGTATTTATGCCCCAGCACATCCCCTCCAACATCTGTCTGTCTTCCAATCACATATGTGTATTCTACATCCTAACCTTACATGGCCTAATAGTGTCCCCTCTTAAGATTCTTGGCTCCACAGCTTATCAGGTTGTGTGAGGCCCCTCAGTAGTACACAGTAGTTGACAACAACAACATGCGATAGAGTACCTCATATAGCACAAGATAACGAACCACTCCTCTAACAAGAGAATAGAACTAAAATACCGGCGTATCATCAGGTAAAGACAGGCTTCCTCACAATGTTATGTCCCAACCTACGGTCCATGGGTCTATTCATCTAGTCTATGACAGTCACATGGAAAACTGCTATCAGGAGGTATGGACAGGATGTGTTTGGGACCCATCAGCAATGGGGCATCACATGTCCTACCTATTGTCCTTCGTATAGAGATAGTATAGTACTCTCATACATTGTGTCAATCTTAATTCAGTTACCTTTCATGCAGATGCTTCTGCCATTAAAATATTCCTTGAGTATGGCACAATAAAATCAGTTTCATTTATTTCCAAATTCCATGATAACCGTTTTGTTGTGATTCAGTTTTTATTGTAACATGAACACCCAAGACAGTAGTGGTGGGTAAGCAGTTTCTTCACCTGCAACCGCCTGCAATTCTTAATAACCCATCCTCATACAGTGGGGCAAAAAAGTATTTAGTCACCAATTGTGCAAGTTCTCCCACCTAAAATGAGGAGAGAGGCCTGTAATTTTCATCATAGGTACACTTCAACTATCAGAGACAGAATGAGAAATAGAAATCCAGAAAATCACATTGTAGGATTTTTAATGAATTTATTGGTAAATGATGGTGGAAAATAAGTATTTGGTCAATAACAAAAGTTCATCACAATACTTTGTTATGTACCCTTTGTTGGCAATGACAGAGGTCAAAAGTTTTCTCTAAGTCTTCACAAGGTTTTCACACACTGTTGCTGGTATTTTGGCCCATTCCTCCATGCAGATCTCCTCTAGAGCAGTGATGTCGCTGGGCAACACAGACTTTCAACTCCCTCCAAAGATTTTCTATGGGCCATCCAAATGCTCTCTAGCAAACCTCAGATGGGCCTGGATATGGACTGGCTTAAGCAAGGGGACACGTCTGGCACTGCAGGATTTGTGTCCCTGGCGGCGTAGTGTGTTACTGATGGTAGCCTTTGTAACTTTGGTCCCAGCTCTCTGCAGGTCATTCACTAGGTCACACTAGGTGTGGTTCTGGGATTTTTGCTCACAGTTCTTGTAATCATTTTGACCCCACAGGGTGAGATCCTGTGTGGAGCCCTGGATCGAGGGAGATTATCAGTGGTCTTGTATGTCTTCCATTTTCTTATAATTGCTCCCACAGTTGACTTCTTCACACCAAGCTGCTTACCTGTTGCAGATTCAGTCTTCCCAGCCTGGTGCAGGTCTACAATTCAGTTTCTGGTGTCCTTTGACAGCTCTTTGGTCTTGGTCATAGTGGAGTTTGGAGTGTGACTGTTTGAGGTTGTGGACAGGTGTCTTTTATACTGATTACAAGTTCAAACAGGTGCCATTAATACAGGTAACGAGTGGAGGACAGAGGAGACTCTTAAAGAAGAAGTTAAAGGTCTGGGGGAGCCATAAATCTTGTTTGTAGGTGACCAAATACTTATTTTATCGAGGGATTTAGCAATAAATTCATTAACTATCCTACAATGTGATTTTCTTGATTTTTTTTGCTCATTTTGTCTCTCATATTTGAAGTGTACCTATAATTAAAATTACAGGCCTCTCTCATCTATTTAAGTGGGAGAACTTGCACAATTGGTGGCTCACTAAATACTTTTTTGCCCCACTGTATATGGATAAAGTGAAATTCTCAATTCCACATCAACCCTGAACACATAAATATAGAAAATCCTGCTGTAACACACAGTTCAGGCATCATTGGCCCAAGAAGCTACATTGTTTACTTTGCAGAAGAACAAAATGATTCTCTGCTGATATGTAGACAAAGTCTGTCTGTCATGAAATGTGAAATGAAAAATTAGTTCATATTTTAAAACTGACATTATAACACAGGACACTTGGGGAGGGGGGGGGGGGTAATTTGCATGACTGTACTTACAGAGCAATTCTGCAGGTTTTGATCAATGGCAGCAGCCACTTTGCCTCCAGATTGGTAATGATTCAGGCGGCATCACAGATCATCTGAAACAATCCAATGTTTCCTATTCAGTATACATGCCATGCACAGAATACATTTGGGCTAGTTGACAGTAACTAAATAATTTTTACCTGAACATTGATACTGTGGAAGGATTTTCTGTTGACAATCTCCCTCGTGGGCCCCCTGAGGGGCGTTTAATGCGGATCTGTGTGCAGTCCAGCGCACCAATGACATTAGGGAACGCTGTAACACAAAATAGTCTGAGTATATCCTGTGACTGTTGTAATTTAACACGTTTTTGTAATCTGTAATTCATGTTACCTGCAATCTTGTAGAAATCTCTTTGATGAAGCACATTCTTCTGTCGCCAGCGAAGGTAATAAAGATGTGTGCCAAGGATTTCAGTGCCAAACACACTTCTGACACAACGGCAAATAGTGCCTTTATTTAGAATTTCGGCATGTCCCACGGCATATAAAAACATGCCGCTTCTAAAAAAACGCAGTGCACACAATAACGGATTCCATCTCCAGTAAATCGATACCTCTCATGCAGGTACTCGTCGGGAAAAGCTAAAGGCTGATCTGTCCCGAAACACCCTCTCACGTTTGAAAGCACGTCTAAATATCAGCACTTCTTCATCCAAAACGTCATTCAGAAATGGGCATGCCATGGTGCAGGGAGAAACACAGGTGAATGGGACTTTATATATTGCCCTCATCACTGACTTCATTGAAATCCCCGTTGCAAATTCATCAACCATTTCAAACCATCTAAACTGCAATAGTAGGATTTAAATCAAACTCGTCACAGCAAGTGACAAGTAATGCGTGTTAATAACAATAAAGCAGAACACATTCAGAAGACAACGGAACGACTGTTGTTGAAGTCTAACACTTCCCCGAGTTGGTTTGTTGGAAAGGAGAATAAAACACCAGGAGTCAGGTCAATTACCGTATCATATGTCAATTTATTACAGAAGCTTCTGGAGACACGTGTCGCCGCACAAGGTCTAAGGATCAACATTCAACAGATCATTTTATACTTCTACTACGCCCAAAAGATATAGTCGTTAAATTCACAAAACAAGTGTGCTATTGGTCCTGTTCCAGTTCTATTCCTTATAAGGATAAACGCAAACATCTTCTTGTCCCCTCCTGGTTTCTGTCTGGCCTGTCAGACTGTGTGTGTGTCTCTAACCTGTGTCCTGTTTCTCAAAAGACAGACATACTAAATCTTTCTCTCCCCGGCAACCGCCGAACAACCGGCAACCAAACAGGGTTTTCCTATTCTCCTACTTGCTCCTTCAGTTTCAGCTCATATTACAAACATTAAATATTTTGTTTCATTGGTTACAACAGCTTATAACAGTTCACTAACTTATACAATCAATACATCCACATTGGTTACAACAGCTTACAACAGTTCACTAACTCATACAATCACTACATCTACACTGTTAAAGACGTTTATTTCGAATCAGAGCGGCAGCTGATTTAACACAAGACTCCAGGATTAATCTTAGCCTGGCTGTTAGCCTGCTCTGGAGCAGGCTAGCTGCAAAGAATAAATCTCCATGGTTACTTGGCTGGGTTTAATTCAGCCTGCTTTTGTGCAACCAAGTCAAAGCTAAATTAATCCAGGATAACTTGGATATCCCGGCTTAATCCCTTATCCTGGTTTTGTGCAACAGGCCCCTGAAGTTGCAAACACAGTAGCTATTATCCCACGTTTTTATGGTAGCCTACTAGCTCTGGTAACAACATCTTTGCCTGGTGTTCATTATTTCTAAGCATTTGCCTCTTCCTCCGGTGAAAATGTTGTTGCAAACGTAGCTTGTGCTAGCCGCCGCCAAGTAGACTGGTCATGTCTTCAGCGTGATTATTTCCGATAACTACTCCTTGTGATTGTCATTGACACCGTCAGGGTACTGCTTACTGAGAGGGAGGGGGAGAGAGAGAGTAGTAAGCGTGTCTGTGTCGCTGTGTTTTGCAGGTGCATTCATTTGAATTGAATGAATAGCTAATTCCGGTTGACTTGAACACAAATATAGCACATTTATACTTCGAAAGAAAGCTGGCTGTTCTCCGTATTTGCCGGGAAAATAAAAAGGGATGGGTTTTAAAACTAGCTATCCAGTAGTGCTTTCATTATTTTGTTGAGAGCATTATCTAGCTAGCGCTACAGTGAATATGGGCTAGTAGCTAGAAAACCGTGCTTGCCACTATATAATGACATCATACTTTGTCAACTTAGTGTAAAAACAGTCATGTTGACATGTCCTTTGGTTTAATTAAATGTAATAGTGAATATGGTATTGTGGTCTATAAATATAGTTCCTATTGTATTAATATTTTGTATTATATTGATATAGCTAGCCATTTACTTGAATAGCTTTTTGCAATATATTTTCTTTGGAATATGGAAAACATCCCACTTTGTTATTTTTTATTTGGTAATATTTAAGTTATTTATATTGTTTTATGGGTTATTAAGTTGATGTATTGTATAGTTTTTCTAACCTACTGCTAAATGTTTATACTTTTGACAGGGAGACAACTCAGAAGTAGTCAATTCAGCAAGACACCTCAAAAATTTGCTCACAAATCCAATACCTTCCCCTGGTCCTGTTGGGCCCAGTGCCCAACACAGAGCTACCCCTGTTGGGCCCAGTGGCCAACATCAAACTGGCCCAGAGACTTCAAGGTGTTGTCTTGTTTCACAACAAATAACACACACACAACCAGATTAACATGTATAAAATAATGTAAATTCATCTTCTGAATACGGCATGTCATTCTAGCAGACAGGGAAGGAGTCAGGAAAGAGGGAGAGATGGCCGACCCAGTGTCCACACTGAAATGACAAGGTCCTTCACTGTATTTGGTTTCTTTGTCAAACTGACTTGTCCCTTACAGTCAGCAATTACATTCTCAAACTGTAGCTAGTGAGATGTGTATTTGTATTGTGTAATGTCAAATAAAAAAAATATCATCACAGGTCTTTTCCTGCCCTTTTTGGAGCCAGGGGAAAGCGCCGGTGCATTCAACGGCCTTCCAACCACTTCACACCAGTCAAAGAGATACATGTTACATTTTATCTCTTATCCAAGATTGTTGAGCGCACTCCCAAAGGCAGTGAAAAAGTTTTTCATCTACAAGCTGGTCTGGGACGCAGGTCCACGCTGATACCAGAGAACTACACCCATGATGAGGTGAGGCAACTTGTTTTTTTTGGTCATATCATATTTTAATATAGTCCACTATCAAAAACAATGTTCTTTTGTCAATATGATGGTATGATTTATATTACTCCTGAAGGTATGTTCAACCCTCAAAGATCTTTATCCAAAACTGGAAAGTGTGTCTGGGGGCTGGCTGATTTATAAAGGAGCAGGTACATAGAACTTACCCATGGTCAATCTAATCTAGGTATAAAATAATTTGAATCTATATCATGAGTGATAAGTACTATCACATTTCAAAAGAGTTCAACTATTAAATAACTTTTGTTAGGAGGGTGGGGTTCTAGAAAACTATATATGGTGTCTCCTGAGGACAGTGGATATACTGGGCTAAATGCTGAATACTGCAAGTATAGGCGGAAAGGGTGTCCTATATATTGCTCCGATACAGGAGGAACTAGACACTCAGCCACTGCCTCCTGACTCCAGGTCCTTCTCCAGTATGCCAAAGGCAATGTGCCACTCCTGTCACACCAGCTATCCAATGCAAATCCTAGCGCTGCATGTTGAAACATGTAAGCCTTCAGATACTTATCCACAGGAGGTATGTACAGACCCATTGTATGGATAATGTTGGGAGACCATTAAGCTTGAATACAATGTCTTAAGAGAACAAAGAGGAGGCTCACCATTACAGTTGGATTTGGTCATAACTTGTATAGTGGCCAGTTCCACCTGATGTGATGTGGATTTTTTAAGGTAGTTAATAGGGGTGTAACGATTCATTTTAACCACGATTCGTATCACAATTTGTGGTTGTCGATACGATTCAAGGCCGATAATGGTTCATTTAGAACGATACGATCCGAAACGATTCAGTGACTAGAAATCGATTCAGTATCTTTTCAGCCAAAAATTCAACCCGTTTGACTGAAATAGATACCTGGATACTGGACAGTGCAGGTGAAGTTTCCTAGATTCCTGTTGTTTCTTGTAAGGGAATCAGGTATCAATTAATTATGGATATAAACAAACAAGTAAACAACAATTAATGGCAAATGCATTCACATTTTATTTGAATAAAGTGCAACCAACACTTCAGGTTGAATGAACAGGAAGTTAAAATGTTCTGCTCTCATTTTCAAAATTCAATACATTTTCAATAAAAGTACAGTAAGTGCAACCAACATTTCAACAGTAGGTTTACCTGCTACTTTTGCTGTAGTTTTTCAACATAAAAATACTACTATATTAATATCAAAAATAAAGTGCAACCAACATCTCTTCAGGTTGAATTAACAGTAGGTTTACCTGCTACTTTTGCTGTTGTTTTTCAACATAGAAATAATACAAATACAGTACTAATATCAAAATTAAAGTGCAACCAACATTTCTTCAGGTTGAATTAACAGTAGGTTTACCTGCTACTTTTGCTGTTGTTTTTCAACACAGAAATAATACAGTATTAATATAAAAAATGAAGTGCAACCAACACTTTCCACACACTGGACCGCAATGGTGGCTTGATAATTTCTCGCTCGTCGGCTTCTCCTCTGCCATCTGCCATGCTATGTTTTGTTGTCTTTGCGCTGCTGCTGGCCCGGGGCGATGACGTCACGGATAGGCAGACTGAATCGAGTAACGTTTATCGCCTTTATCATTAAAAGTGCTAAGAAAAAGCATTCCTATAAAGTCTGACGTGCTTAAATCCAATGGGTTATTTCCTAGTATTGATACAATCGATTGATTACATTTTAAAACGATGTTAGATCGATATATGTCGTCCGGAAGGCCAACTTGCTGAGCACAGATCGATGTAGTTGGTTCATAGGAATATAAATCGATACATCGACGTAGTAGATGGATCGTTACACCCCTAGTAGTTAAGCTATATTGGCAATGAGGCTGTGTCAATTAATGAACAGTTTATGCAAAAACATGTTGAACGATGAGTAACAACAGATATATGCAATCATGTCACAATTTCTTTTTCAATTTTGTTATTCCTCCTGACAGCCTATGGAGGAAGATGTGTTTTTTGTGTCCTCAAAGACAGAGGTATGTTGTGATGTGTTGAGTGTTTATTTTTGAGGTATTATTGTCTCCACCTTTTTATGTTAAACATTTAAGTGATTCCAGTTGCAGACCGTGTGCCCAATCTGTGGCAAAAATTTTCCTACCAATTACCTGGAGGCACATGCAAGCGAGTGTGGAGAGGTAACAGAATCTTAGCACAATTTAGTCAATATAAAAAAGATATCAAGATATTGTAACATTTTAGTTAGAGAGATCCCGCCAAGCATCTGTCTTTCCACGAGTGGATTAATGTATTTACCAGTTGGATTTAATACTTTTAAATTGACTGAGTTGTTACCATAAAGGCTGACTGTGCTGTGTGTGATATACATTTATTTTCAACACTACACAAGTTTTATTTTTTGGTTGTCACTGTTGCCATATGATTTTTATTGATCAGTTAGTCCAGACCATAACAAAATGTAACTTTATATGCAAGTTAAGACAGTGTGCGGGAGCTTCCTCTGTTTCAGTCTGTTGCCCTTCTGGTCCTCTCCTACGACCTGTCTGCCTCTGTAGGTGTGCATACTTTTTTGTTTCATGTTCAGTAGGCTAAATGTTTTGGCTTGTGATCTTAAGTATGTCCTCAGGACATTGCTATGTTTCTACTAATTTATACGGTTTTCTTTCAGAAGTGCTGGTGAAATCTGGGCTGCAAGTCTGGCTCAAAGCGGACCACCACCCTGCTGCCTCAAACTTTGGTGCTACAAGTACTTGTGTGATGGGGAGATACAGATTCAGCAAATTTCCAAAGAGGATGTCTCTGATGCGGAGTATACATCACTTCTCTCCTAGGTAAGAGGTCTTAAGGGTTTTAGTGCTGTAAAATGTTATTATTCAGTGGTTTCTTTTCTGTGTGTGTATGTGTTGAGTCGGTCACAGAGGCTACAATGACTAAACTGATTGAGGATATTTTGAACTGTGGCTATAATGGTTCTGTTAATGTTGAAAAGAGGGAAGAAATTCTTCGGTATAATTGTTTTTTCACTATGCTAATCCTTGTACGCTGCTATATTATTGTGCTGGGGGATATGAGGAATGCACTTTCTAACTTTTCTCAGTCTCCTCCAGTTTAAAATTTTAGGAGATGAGGTCCTGGTCCACACCTGCGGAGTAACTGGTTTGGGGGGCCCGTTGCTGTCCCTGTCCTTGTCCACCTGGTCTTACTTTTGACCTAGTCTAAAATCAAATAGACTCTGGATTTAGCCCAGAGAAATGTATTAATTATTCCAATTGGACTCTTAATATCTCACCTGGCACAGCCAGAAGAGGACTGGTCACCCCTCTGAGCCTGGGTCCTCTCTAGGTTTCTTCCTAAAATTCGGCCTTCTTAGGGAGTTTTTCCTAACCACTGAAATCCAACACTACTGTTGTTTGCTCCTTGGGGTTTAAGGCTGGGTTTCTCTGTAAAGCACTTTGTGACAACTGCTGTTGTAAAAAGGGCTTTATAAATAAGTGTGATTGTCAAGGATGTTAATATTCATGTTTTGCTTTTTTACATTTCACTTCATATTGATATAATTTTTTCCTTCTATATTTTAGTGCTGTTGTTCTTCATGCCGTACTTCGGCTGCTGCCCCTTCTCTCCCAGCTACGTGAAGGTCTGAAACTTTATGGTCTCGCTGATCTAATGAACCAATACCCAAACATCTGCCAACCACTCTTTGTCCCTGGGATGGAGGTGAAGGTGAGTTAATAAATGTAGGCTTTAGTAGGGATGTACTGATACCACTTTTAACTAACAATAGTGTATTCAAGTCCTAAACTCAGCTTATTTCAAGTACCAATCATGCCCTTTACTTTAACTTTTTTGTATAGACTCCGAGCATTTGTGGGCTCGCTGGACAATAATAATGAAGATATTAAAGTTAAAGGTCCACGATTTTCCTATTAAACAATGTGTAGTGTCATACAAAAGTAATCCTCCTCAATCATCACTTATGACCCACAACAAGTGTGAGGTGGTGTATTTATCTACAGAGAGACTGCCTTCTGTCTGTATTTTCTGGTTTTATTATTGTGCTGTGTTTGGGACATTTCTGTGTCAACCTTTTGGGCAGTGGGTGTGTAGTCCACAGCCAGCATGTGTGAGGTTGGGACACATAGTATAGCAACCAGGTAACATAATTGTGTTTTTATGTGCTGCTTCTCCTTCTCTCTCCTCTGCTGTGTGCTATCTGCTGTCAGTGTGTCTGTTTCGACTGACCTAGTTTTTCTCATTCATTTGTTCTCACCAGCACCGCTTGCTCTATTCATTAACTCTCTAGCTCACCTGGCCACCACTGCTCTTTCTGGATAAACTCATAACGATACATTGTTTCTCTCACCAGGCTGATGCTGACTTTGTCTTTGCGGCTTGCCAACCTGAGTTCAGCGAGAAGGGCTCCAATAAAGAACAGGTGGAAGTGAGCGTTATGAACCATCTACAGGACTTCTTGCAGGAGCTGGAAGCATGTAATTTCTCTGTCTTACACATTTCATGAAGTTTCCATGTAGATTTTATTATCATTGTAAGTACACTTATTTAAGATATTAGATTTCCAAATTCTACCTCTGTGCTGGTACAGGTAAACCAAATATTTACATGATTGTTTGCTTTCTGTCTCTGAAAAGGTGAACATCCAGAGGTGGGTGACACAGACTATCCAGGTCACCTGTCCCCCAGTATGTTTCTCCAGTGGCTCACAGGACAGGGCCACATTCCTGTCTTACCAGAAGAGAAACTTCAGAGTCTGTGTGCAGTTCAATCACACCTGTGACATCCAGTATGGTTCACATACAGTTTGCTACCCAACAGTTGCTGCATGTAGTAACACAATCCGCCTGCCTGTTAAACATATGCAAACTTATACTGAGTTCAAACAAGTGATGACAGAGGCCTTCCATCTAGGGCAGGCATTTCATCAGGTTTAAGTGAAATGTTGCAGTTACAAATATGCATATACATTCAGACTCAAATAGTCATAGATAAGATATTTTTGTAAAATCCAGTTTGTATCTGTTAACCCAATTCACTGTTCATGGGTGTATTAAATGACCCAGTTTGCATGGCTAATTGATTTTATATTTTAGAAAGTATAAATTGTTTGCCACATTAAATGTTACACTTCAAACAATTTCCATTTGTGCATCGCACCATTACAATGTTTGTCAGAGATGTACTTCACTGCGTTCTTTCCCACTTCCCTGTGGTGGTGTCAGCTTGACCGATGTCCGATTAAAAAAAATATATATACAAAATCTTTGGAAGCAAAATGCATTTTGTGGCATTTATTTGGTTTCAATTACTTTGCGGTGAATGGAAGGTGGACTACAAGGTGCCTGGATACATGGGGTCCTAGACTGGACTTAAGCAATAATGAATTATTAAAAGCCTTTAGTCCTCTGATTGGCACAGGCATGACTGTCAATGATGATGAAGTATGTACAATGCATGTGCGAGTGTGGTCAAATAAATGTCTCTTCCAAAACTGTTTGAATGAGAAAGTGGATCAAAGGCAAGGCGTAGAGTTTCAATGTCCTCGGTCTTCTATGGACATTCCATTTCTGGCACGGTAACACCTGTGTTGGCAGAGTTATGAGAGAGCCCTGAGCTCTCCCAATCAATATCCTCAATTTGGATTCCCTAAAACCAACAGAAGATAGTATACTATACCATGGTAACAGTAAAAACGAATTTGTAACTGGTTGGATCGTGCCCATATTCACTATAACGTTAAGTTTCATCTTGCTGAACTTTGTGCAGATCACAGCATAAGTTGGTCAGAAATCATTGACTTTCACTCGGAGCTATTCACTGACAGTAAAAAATAAATAAAAGTGTCGTTATTGTACGCACTGCTGTTTGTAGACTAGCTCCAGCGATCCTTGCAGCGTTGCTAAAATAATAGCTGAAACAATGCTAACAAGGCACATATTTCAGCCCATACATGGGGTGTTAGCGAATTGATACTGCCCACAATAAAGACATTTATTTTATTTCTATTAATGTTAGTACTTTCAAAAGTACTACAAGATCTGACAGTTTGTAAAAATCACTAACCAATCCGAGTCGGATCCAACCTTGGACCCAAAAATATGCCAGACAGAGTTAATTGACTCTAATATTCTGTTGGATATATCCGAATGTCCAGAACAGGACGCACCATTTTAAAAATAAAAATGGTGTGTTATTGGAGGAGGGGTTGTGTATGGTGTGTTATTAGAGGAGGGGTTGTGTATGGTGTGTTATTAGAGGAGGGGTTGTGTATGGTGTGTTATAGAGGAGAGGTTGTGTATGGTGTGTTATTGGAGGAGGGGTTGTGTATGGTGTGTTATTAGAGGAGGGGTTGTGTATGGTGTGTTATTGGAGGAGGGGTTGTGTATGGTGTGTTATTAGAGGAGGGGTTGTGTATGGTGTGTTATTGGAGGAGGGGTTGTGTATGGTGTGTTATTGGAGGAGGGGTTGTGTATGGTGTGTTATTAGAGGAGGGGTTGTGTATGGTGTGTTATTGGAGGAGGGGTTGTGTATGGTGTGTTATTAGAGGAGGGGTTGTGTATGGTGTGTTATTAGAGGAGGGGTTGTGTATGGTGTGTTATAGGAGGAGGGGTTGTGTATGGTGTGTTATTAGAGGAGGGGTTGTGTATGGTGTGTTATAGAGGAGGGGTTGTGTATGGTGTGTTATTGGAGGAGGGGTTGTGTATGGTGTGTTATTAGAGGAGGGGTTGTGTATGGTGTGTTATTAGAGGAGGGGTTGTGTATGGTGTGTTATTGGAGGAGGGGTTGTGTATGGTGTGTTATTAGAGGAGGGGTTGTGTATGGTGTGTTATTAGAGGAGGGGTTGTGTATGGTGTGTGATGGGAGGAGGGGTTGTGTATGGTGTGTTATTAGAGGAGGGGTTGTGTATGGTGTGTTATTAGAGGAGGGGTTGTGTATGGTGTGTTATTGGAGGAGGGGTTGTGTATGGTGTGTTATTAGAGGAGGGGTTGTGTATGGTGTGTTATTGGAGGAGGGGTTGTGTATGGTGTGTTATTGGAGGAGGGGTTGTGTATGGTGTGTTATTAGAGGAGGGGTTGTGTATGGTGTGTTATTGGAGGAGGGGTTGTGTATGGTGTGTTATTAGAGGAGGGGTTGTGTATGGTGTGTTATTAGAGGAGGGGTTGTGTATGGTGTGTTATAGGAGGAGGGGTTGTGTATGGTGTGTTATTAGAGGAGGGGTTGTGTATGGTGTGTTATAGAGGAGGGGTTGTGTATGGTGTGTTATTGGAGGAGGGGTTGTGTATGGTGTGTTATTAGAGGAGGGGTTGTGTATGGTGTGTTATTAGAGGAGGGGTTGTGTATGGTGTGTTATTGGAGGAGGGGTTGTGTATGGTGTGTTATTAGAGGAGGGGTTGTGTATGGTGTGTTATTAGAGGAGGGGTTGTGTATGGTGTGTGATGGGAGGAGGGGTTGTGTATGGTGTGTTATTAGAGGAGGGGTTGTGTATGGTGTGTTATTAGAGGAGGGGTTGTGTATGGTGTGTTATTGGAGGAGGGGTTGTGTATGGTGTGTTATTAGAGGAGGGGTTGTGTATGGTGTGTTATTAGAGGAGGGGTTGTGTATGGTGTGTGATGGGAGGAGGGGTTGTGTATGGTGTGTTATTAGAGGAGGGGTTGTGTATGGTGTGTTATTGGAGGAGGGGTTGTGTATGGTGTGTTATTGGAGGAGGGGTTGTGTATGGTGTGTTATTAGAGGAGGGGTTGTGTATGGTGTGTTATTAGAGGAGGGGTTGTGTATGGTGTGTTATTAGAGGAGGGGGTGTGTATGGTGTGTTATAGAGGAGGGGTTGTGTATGGTGTGTTATTGGAGGAGGGGTTGTGTATGGTGTGTGATGGGAGGAGGGGTTGTGTATGGTGTGTTATTAGAGGAGGGGTTGTGTATGGTGTGTTATAGAGGAGGGGTTGTGTATGGTGTGTTATTGGAGGAGGGGTTGTGTATGGTGTGTTATTAGAGGAGGGGTTGTGTATGGTGTGTTATTGGAGGAGGGGTTGTGTATGGTGTGTTATTAGAGGAGGGGTTGTGTATGGTGTGTTATTAGAGGAGGGGTTGTGTATGGTGTGTTATTAGAGGAGGGGTTGTGTATGGTGTGTTATTGGAGGAGGGGTTGTGTATGGTGTGTTATTAGAGGAGGGGTTGTGTATGGTGTGTTATTAGAGGAGGGGTTGTGTATGGTGTGTTATAGAGGAGGGGTTGTGTATGGTGTGTTATTGGAGGAGGGGTTGTGTATGGTGTGTTATTGGAGGAGGGGTTGTGTATGGTGTGTGATGGGAGGAGGGGTTGTGTATGGTGTGTTATTAGAGGAGGGGTTGTGTATGGTGTGTTATTAGAGGAGGGGTTGTGTATGGTGTGTTATTAGAGGAGGGGTTGTGTATGGTGTGTGATGGGAGGAGGGGTTGCGTATGGTGTGTGATGGACGAAACCTGTCCACTCTGGTATATTACCATGTCAATGGACCTCCACATTAAAACATGATGACTGATGGACGACACCTGTTCACTCTGGTATATTACAATGTCAATGGACCTCCACATCAAAACATGATGACTGATGGATGACACCTGTTCGCTCTGGTATATTACAATGTCAATGGACCTCCACATTAAAACATGATGACTGATGGATGACACCTGTTCACTCTGGTATATTACAATGTCAATGGACCTCCACATTAAAACATTATGACTGACGGATGACACCTGTCCAGTCTGGTGACGTGTCTCATTCAAAACATTTTAGAAATCACAGAGGTTTGGGATTAAAATAATGCCCATGTCTGCTTTGCAATTTCTACATTAATCGTCTAACCCTAGTCGTGTGTGTGTTTGTGTATGCGTGTTATTGGGGAGGGGTGTTATATGTAATGAGTGTTTAGGTGTTTGTGTTGCAGGTATCTAAAGGTGTGTGTGTGTTAGACAGGTTGTGTGTCAATGAATGACAGTCTGCTCCTCTGCTTTTTCCACAGTATGGATCATAGTGGAGAGTGGTGGTTGAAATCAGGACTGAAGAAATGTAAGTGATTTATTATACAATACATGTTTACAGCTGGTGTGTGTAGGTTTCTGTGTGTTTTGTGTGTCTAAATATCCAGTATATGACAATAAAGAATTAAAACCTGCTTGTGTGTGTATAATGTGATTGATGATGATGATATGTAATATTGTGTCTTTGCCTCATCCATGTCTGTGATCTCACACTGGACCCAAACACAGTAAACAGAAACCTCTCTCTGTCTGAGGAGAACAGAAAGGTGACATGGAGGAGAGAGGAGCAGCCGTATCCTGATCACCCAGAGAGATTTGAGAAGTGGCCACAGGTGTTGTGTAGAGAGGGTCTGTCTGGACGCTGTTACTGAGAGGTAGAGTGGAATCGGAGAAAGGTTAGGATAGGAGTGATTTATAAAGGAATCAACAGGAGCAGAGGGGGTGTTGACTGTCTGCTTGGACACAATGACCAGTCCTGGAGGTGACAGTTACTATGTCAGACACAATAATAATAAAAATGTCCTACCTGTCACCTCCTCAGGCTCCCACAGAGTAGGAGTGTATCTGGACTGGCCAGCCGGCACTCTGTCCTTCTACAGGGTCTCCTCTGACACACTGACCCACCTGTACACATTCAAAACCACATTCACTGAGCCCCTCTATCCAGGGTTTAGGGTTTATTCTGACTCCTCAGTGTCTCTGTGTCAGATGGTCCCTTTGTCAAACACAACATGATGTTTCACTCTAATCATGGTCATGTTCAGTAAGACACTGTAGTAAAACACTGAGAATAAAGTAGCGAAACCCGTCGTTGACCAATGGGGTGTGTGAACACCTCATCACACAACCCATTGGTCAACGACATATCAGCTGATGTTGGGGATCTGTCCAATCACAATATCTGATTTCATACTGACTATTTAATCATCAGGTTACACCCTCAGTCTGATGTGTTGATGGTCTTACTAACATGAGTGTGTGAACCTGCCCACCACCCCTGACTCCACCCCTTACTCCGCCTGTTTGGTTCTGTGTTATTTTAATGGGGGATCTGTACAGAGTACCTTACTCATTGTCTTTGGGGATTACTATTAATGATATGATGGTGTGGATATTGTTATTAGTAGTATCGTATACATGATCATGTGATGACAGTGAGTTACCCCAGAGGACCAGAACAGTTACGCCAAGACCTGAACAGTTATTGTTAATGTTCCAATAAATGGTTAAACTAATACATGGTGTTTTCAGGTGGACCTCTTTAGTAGTGAGTAAATATATCATGTGATTGTAAATATTCCTGATTAAACACAACTGATGATGTAACCTGTAAACTTGTCATTAATCAATAGAATGAATCACCACACTGGTCTCTAAAACCTTCTCATTTAGAAATCATTCATCTGGTTGTTATTGTTTATCATTGGTCTTCTATAAATGAATTACAATGTCCCATATTTGACAGAATAAAAGTGTTTTAAAACTGCAATGATAATATTGTGTGTGTGTGTCAGAGCTGTGTTCAAAACCACCTAAAGCGAGACCAAGTCAAGACCAAAGCAAATCGAGTCAGAGTCAAGACCGAGACCAAAGGGAGGCGAGACCGAGACCGGAACAACACAAGTCCAATTCGAGACTGTGATTATAGACGTGTCAGATCATCACCATAATATGACCTCTGTTTTCGTATTCATATTATGGAAGCACGGTATATTTCCCAAGAATACTGAATTAGCAGCAGGTTTAAATTGCGGAAAAAACTAATTGAGCCTTACCGCTAATTTAGAATTGGGTCACTGCATTTACATAGAAAAACCTATTCAGGTGTTTTTCATTGGTCTTTTGACCAGTCATATCAGCAATAAATAAAAGATGATAACTGATTTCACTGACATGATCCCAAGTGTGCAGAGAAGATTGAAGTACGTGCACAGGTGCACACACTAGCAACGATGATCACATGCTCATTATAGCTAGTGATAGTCATTGGTTGGAGAAAAGTCGATAGTCATTGGCTAGAGAAGCCAAAGGCAGAACGCAGCTGTATGGTGGCTTTGAAAGAAATACAGCGCCTGTAACCAAGAGCGAAATAGTCACAAATTAGGGGGGACAGAGTCAGAGACAGGTGTTCAACTTCCTGTGTTTGCATATGCACATTTTTTGGGGGGACTAATAGTAAACACATGAAACTTTACATTCATTCTATCTCCAATGCATCAAATGAATTATGTCCATAAACATTCAAGATGAATAATGAAGTGAAATGTGCACAATAATATCAACACAAAAATTAACAAGCACATACTTTTTAAAGCTCCACCGCAAACAATAATCCAAACATTCTCTGCCCTACCTGATATTCAAAACATGTAACATTATCAAAACTCTTCTATTTTTACAGTCTAATATTTCTATATTTAGCCTACTTCAGATTCAGATTTTTCTGAATTATACAAACATATACTATTAGCTTGATATCAACTATGACATAGGTCTTCAACCATCTCCTGGGGATCCCCCAGACATTCCATCTATAAGATGTATCCCAGAGCTAGCACACCAGAATCAACCTATTACCTAATTAACAAGCCCTTACCTGTTGAATCAGGTGAGCTAGTTCAGGGCTAAAACTAAACTGTGAGATGGCTGGGGGGGTTACCAGGAGAGGGTTGAAGACCTATGAACTATGGTTTTGTGTGAATCTTTTTAAATGTAGAATTAAGTCATGTGCATAACTTTGTCATATGGAGAACAACATATTTTAGACCAGACATCTTCAAAATAGACAAACTGTAACACAGTGCAACATAACACATTTCAAACTAAACAGGTCCAGAGGTCTATTCTGTAGTATCCTTTTATCAATCACCTCAGCATCCCCCCTACTGACCCTCTCATCTCTCATCTCTCTACTTCTGGTTCAGACTCACTTTGCTAAATGAGTGAAATAATACAATCAGCCATACATGGTGGACATTCCTTGTAAAATAGAAATGTCAGCTCTATTACTGCAAAGTTGGTCTTTATTTCAGAACATGATGAATAAACTATTACTCTAATAATGACTAACGTTTCCAGCTACTTTTTGCAATGTATCAGATATTAGCTGCTGTCCCTCTCTTGTTCATGATCGGTCATGCACAGCAGCAAAATATAATGACAATGGCACCCCAAAACAAAGAAAGGGACGAAGGTTATGAAGGAAAGAATAACACACTTTCATAGCAATCTAAGATAGACAGCGTTGTGTCACCCAGTTCAGAGAACAAACAGAACATCAAGCTATTTCAGGTGGGATGGATGGGACTTTTGACAAACTGGCCACGAACGGTTATATTCCAGCAAGGCTAGCTACTGTACAATAGAGTTTATTGTGCTGTAGGCTTCTAGCTACTTAACGTTACCCCCGAATCAGCCCTTCGCTTGTTATAACTTAAAAAGGACCGGTTCGTGGCTAATCAAGTAATGTCTATTTAGCCAGAAGGTTTAGCTAGCTATCTCCATGACAGTTAACGTAAATATGGCTAACGTTAGCATCGTAAACTAATGTTAATATCTTACCTTGAAATGGCGACCGGGATCTCTTCTTATTTTATGAATCCATTCACGGCCAAGTACAGGATCTTTGGGGAAACGATGGAAGGTTTGACCTGTATAGGATTTCTTTCTCTTTGAAGACGTACATTTGGGAACACAACAATGCGGCGGCATTGTAGGTAACGTTATGACAGAAGTCTACAGATGGGCGAGCCAACGTTACTTCCGTACCCCACAGCCTTGTTTTGGTTTAAAGGAAGTGATGTGGGTGAATAAGGCGAATTGAAGCAAAATGTTGAATGTCTGTAGCATAAGCTGAAACTGAAAGTTGCAAGTAGAAAACAGGAAATCTTATTTAGGCTGTTTCTAAGGAAGAAGAGCAGACGGAGCCTGTGTGTCAGATTAACAGGAAACAGAGGGGGACAGAATTAACAAAACACACACACACACACACACACACACACACACACACACACACACACACACACACACACACACACACACACACACACACACACACACACACACACACACACACACACACACACACACACACACACACACACACACACACACACACACACACACACACACACACACACACACACACACACACACACACTCACAGTCTGGGCAGGGGCCCAAATAGCAAAAAATATCCGCACGGCTGCTTTTTGCCGCCGGCCCAAAGCTGTCCTATAGGTGCATCTTGCTGGCAGGGATGAAACGTTTGCCGCCGATTACGTCACTCCCATTTCTTGCGAGATTTTTGACTGCTTCATTTTCTCTGGCGGTTGCCTGGGTCTAAAGGACCGCGGTCGTCCGGCGGCAAGACGCTTTTAAATACAAGGCTACTCTCAAAATCGACCCGCCATGTTGGTTTGGACACACATTCGCGTCAGTTCGTCGCTCAATCGCGAGTTACAGCCTGCATTTTGCTAACTAGCAAAGTAATCGACTACCATCGTTTAAGTAAGTACATGTTTCCTTTTTGTGTAACGCAATATTATGTTTAAATTGTTTTTAGTTTATATATTGAAAATGTGTAGTCATCTTTGTTCTTGCGTAACTAGCTACGCAATTGTTCTTGCCTTGTTTACGCAATGTTGTTAGTACCTGTAGAATTTTTATGAGCTATAATAGGTAGCAAAAGCTTTACATCTAGAAAGACTAAGTTTACCTTTTAGTGTTTTCTTACAAAAATAACGATGTATATATGGTTTTTAAATTATTCTGTTTGCCTGAACAAGTATGCTGCTAGTCCAGTAGCTAGAGTGGCTAGTAAGTGTTAGTTAGCACATGCTGTTTTGCCTTTGTTACACACTGTGGCTAGCAAGTTTTGTGCTGTGTTGCTACTGTACTGGATTTAAGGCGATTATGGTTTCTAATTCTCTGAACTGCTGTACTTTTTATGTTTGAGGAAAATTCTGTGTTAACTTGAATCACAACACTCAGTGAATACATTTTATTTTTAACAATTTCACTGTTCCACATTTGGCTGATAATGTTTCCCCCCCACAGCATAGCTACTGTATATTCCTAACGTTAACAATCCGGTTTTGTTCATGTTTTCTTGCAGATACCTTGGCCAGAGCATAACTGGTTATCTTCACCCAAGAGACCTACAGTTGGTCAATCGTTTTGGTTTTAAAGGTAAATGCACTGTTAGTCACAATGTTTAGTTACTGGGCCAAAAGGAAAATAATATTGAAAAGAGTTGAGAGGGACAAACTGGACATTCACTTGAATCACTACATGCTACAGAAGTTGCATCAATTCCAGAAAACCAGGAAAATGTTGAGCCATCTGTAGACTTCAGAGCTGGTATGTGAAATGTATTGCTGTGATGCTTAATTTGTGATCCTGTAACTAAACTATACACTTTGTTAGATTTTCAAATTTCTGTTCCCTCTTTCTCAGAACCAGGTTTCTCCCCAGTAATCCAGACTAAACTTCACAGAGCCAAGAGTTTGAGTACAAGTAAATGATGTTATTTGTGACGTTTTTTGTCTTGGAAACTATTGCTTCTATTTAAGATTAGGAATCCTTTTATCCATAATCTGTTTTTCATTAAGGCACTTGACTTTCTGGATATTCATTACTGAATATGCAATCTCTGCAGTGAAATTAAAGCTGTTATGTTTGTTCCCCCAGCTCGTCAAGTACTAAGCTTTACACCACCAGCAGCAAAATTACCCTGGCAGCATATGGGTGAAAACGCTGGAGGTATGTAATACGTTGCGCTAAACTAAGTTTTACATTTAAGTCCAATTCATTAAATGTATGCAATTACTTCAAACATATTTTTACGTCAATGATTATCAATAGGAGAAAGTCATCGCTTTGTTATTGGCCCTTGGACGCCCCTGGCTTCTCGTGTACAGCACAAAGTTTTCAGCTATGAAGGTATATTCTAGACCTATGTCTTATTGTCCAGTGTTTTAACAGTATTGAAAATATTGCTTTTAGTAGTTGTTTATTTATTTTATGTAGATTTCCAGTGACTCCAGAATGAAAACCAAGCTCTGAGGGAGGAGAACCAAACCCTGAGGGAATGCAATGCACAAGCAGGTGAGAACGTGCACTCTTTCTTAAATTTTTTGTGTGTAATGTAGGTTCAGAATTACCATATGCCTTTGATTTTGTAGCTTTGGATGACAGCGGCTCACTTCAAGAGCAGGTGAAGCAAGTAGGGACAATGTTGAAGACGTTTGCTCTCACTGGGCAATCAGGTACAACTTGCAAACAACACCTGTGGTTGTTAGTTTAATACCTGTACATGTAGTAGACCTAGATATAAATGTCATAGTTTAGTATTTGAGGGACCAGGACTGACTACTTTATTATTTTATTCTGGGAACCCCTGTAGGTGCGTTACCTGAAAGGAGCATCTGACCGTGAAGGCAGAAAAAGCTGCACAGCTTAGAAGGACCCACAGCCGACCCCTTAAACCTAGGCTGACTACTGACACCCCAGCATCACTGAACTGGAACACTTTCTTTATCCTGCAGTCAGTAACATCAAGAAGCCAGAAGTGCCAGACTACACTCACCAAATCCACCCTGTTTTTATTTTTAGTATTGGCTTATTTCATTCCGTCTTAACGATTCTATTATAGTTTGTAAATCCGATTTCATACCTGTTACTTGATATTGCACATTAACTAGTACCAAAATTCTACTTTCATTTCATCAGTGTGCTTAACTGTTATTCTATTAATAATAGCTTGGAAATACTATTTCGTACATCTTATACTTGATATTGCACATTACCTGGTACCAAATATTCAGCATTTTTCAATTCCGTCACAGTGCTTAACTGTTATTCTATTGTTAAATATAGCTTGTAAATCCTTGTGCCACAGGTCAGCATTGCAGTTATAATGGTCTGTTCTACTACTGTTTTTACCTCTGTATTTTTATATAAATATATATGTCAAGTTTTGTTCATCACAGATACAAGAGACACAGATCTTAAGTCTTGTGCTCCAGGTCAGCAATGCCATTATAACGGTCTATTCTACTCTAGAGCTTTACTCTAAATTATTACCACTTTTCCTATTTTTAGAAATGGCTTGAAAATGTGATGTTATACCTTGATTTATTTGGTATCCTGCACATTCTTTGGTACCAAATATCCTCATTACTTATGTTTACTGGTAATTATTTTCATCCCAGAGCTGACCTCTTTATATTATTAACAATTATTGTGTTTGTGTTATAATTTGCTTGTATGGCTGTTTTTTACCAAAATTTAATTGGAAACCTGAATGTTCTGTAGTGTGTATTTATATGTATATTTTTTTCTGCCTGTTATTTATTTCCGTGATCTGACACATCTTGTTTGAATGACAGTTACTGTACTTTGAAATGTATAATTAAAACACCAAATGGAAATTTGTCTGGTTTAATCAATCATTATTCTCGATAAACTGCATGCTATAAATATTAAATATGTATAAAAGCGGCAGATCGCTCGAAAATAGCGTTTGCCGCGGTAGGTCCGCCTTTTAGAAAGTGGCTGCCACCGGCGGTGAGCCGGCAAACCTGTTTGCGATTTAGACATTCTGACGCTTCTACTGTCTCTGGAGGACCGCCGACTCATTGCTATCTGGGGGGAATTCAAGACAGAAACCACAAAGGGCAGAGATGGCGTTTGGGCTGCATTTACACATATAAGGTAAATAACATAAACTGGACCAATGGCACACATGCTTGGCTACCTCAACCCCCCACTTTTTAGGCGTGTTTGAGGTATACATAATACCTGTGACTTTCTGATCTTCGGACATTGTGCGGCGACACTCTGTCTCCAGAAGCTTCTGTAATAAACGACCTGACTCCTGGTGTTTTATTCTCCTTTCCATCAAACCAACTCGGGGAAGTGTTAGACTTCAACAGGAGGGAGCACAAATAATAAGTTCTCTGTGTGGGAACATTTTCAAGTTGTTGAATGTAACCTTGTGAAACGCATAATTTGTGAGCAGAAACTGGGCTAATACAACTTGCATACAAAAATTTACATATAATCAGAATCAGCTTTATTTGCCAGGTATGTGTACACATGAGGAATTTGACTCTGGATTATACAGGCTCATGATGTGCTTACTCATAAAAAACTTAAACAAGTGTCACTGACTGCAATATACAGTACACATAAATACACATAATAAACCAATACAACAACATAGTAAGACTGATAATAATAATGCAATCAATAATGCAATCAGCAGGGTATAAAGGAAATAAATATTTTTGTACAGGTATTATTTACATAATGATAGTGGATGTGATTTTTGTAGTGTATTGGAACAGAGAGCAAACAATGCTGGAATGAATAAATAAGTAATTTTTGTGCAGGTAATGTACATGAGGTAGGTGGATATGATATATACAGTGTATATATAGTATGAACAGCACTGAATTACAGGATGAAAAAATAAATAAGTAGTAGACAGGTGGATGTAAGGGTCAGAGTTACTGGGTTGTTATACAGGGATTGTGTCTGGCACTAAGTGTCTGAAGTTGACTGGTCATCAGAGTGATGGCCTGTGGGTAGATACTGTTCCTGGGTCAGTTCGTTTTGGTGTTCAGTGCTCTGTAGCGCCTACCAGTGGGGGAGGTGCTGGAACAGGTTGTATCCAGGGTGTGATGGATCTGCAGTGATGTTTCCTGCCCTTTTACTGACTCTGGTTTTGTATAAATCCTGGATGGAGGGCAGTTTGGCACCAATGATCTTTTCTGCAGTTCTGACTGTTCATTGTATTCTGTTCCTTTCCAGTTTTGTGGCAGATCCAAACCAAACTGTGATGGACATACAGAGAACAGACTGGATTATGGCTGTGTAAAAGTGGATCAATATCTCCATGGACAGGTTAAGCTTCTTAAGCTGGCGCAGGAAGTACATCCTCTGCTGAGCCTTTTTAATGATGGCGTCTGTGTTGGGCTCCCACTTTAGATCCTGGGAGACAGTGGATCCCAGGTACTGGTTGTTCGGGTGCTGGATGTGGTGTTCGCCAGCCTCACCTGCTGCCTTCTGTTGGTCAGGAAGTTTGTGATCCACTGACAGGTGGAGGCTGGCACAGTCAGCTGGATGAGTTTGGTATGGAGGATGTCTGGGATGATGGTGTTGAACGCTGAGCTGAAGTCCACGAACAGGATTCTTGCGTATGTCGCTGGAGAGTCAAGGTGTTACAGGATGTAGAGCAATCCCATGTTGACAGCATCATCCACAGACATGTTAGCCTGGTAGGTAAACTGAAGGGGGTCTAGCAAAGGGCCTGTGATGTCCTCAGTTGGGCCAAAACTGATCTTTCAAAGCATTTCATGACCACAGGACGACAGTTCTTTAGTCATTGAATCCAGTAATGGAGGGTTTTTTGGGACAGGGATAATTGTGGGGCGTTTGAAGCAAGAGGGAACTTCACACAGCTCCAAAGATCTGTTGAAGATCTGTGTAAAGATGTCGTCACAAAAAACTTAGCATATCAGTGTCCCCTTATATATTAATGTCCACAAACATCAAAATGTTATACTGCCTATACTATTGGCACACAGGCCTACTTTATACACAAATTACAATTATTACAAGTAACCATATACATTTGTAGTTATATGGGTGTAACCGGTGTAGGTGCGTGAAACAAGGAGCCAACGCAGGGAGGTAGTTCAGATAGCAATATATATATTAACAAAAGCACGCGTAACTCTCAGGCGCACAGGCGCAAAACAAGCGTGCAGACAGCTCAGATACAAACGTACACCGCACATAGAACAATACCACACAAAGACAGCCAGAAACACAGGAACTTATATATGCGATCTAATGAGGGAATGGACACCAGGTGTGTGCAATAACAAGACAGGACAGTGCCGTGGGAGGAGGAGCGGCGTGGCTAGAAGGCCGGCGATGACGCGCGCCGAACACCATGTCGGGAGGGGTGGCGCGCGTCCTCCATGCGCGTCCTCGTTACAATGGGTTATATAGTCAAGCATGTGAGGACATTATCCATAACATCTTTGACATTGTCATATTGTTGCATCGTTGGTACGGATATTCCCATTTTGTTCTGAGTCTTCCCATTGAATGAAGGACAGTATTTTGGATTTTACTTCAAAAGAATGAGTGGACCTCTAGTACAATGTCAATTGCTCAGTTGCTGGATGGATTTTGATGTTTTCTTGCCTCACACTCACCTAACAAATACATTTTCATTGCACATAAAGCAATTTCTCAAAATAATATATATATATATTATGATGTGAGTGTCAGTTCAGAATCGTCACTTCTGCTGATAGTTAATTATGAGCCACTATTCTGAGTCCTAACATAGTATAAATTATTTGCTCCAATGTTTCTGCTCATGGTGGTCAACAAACACCCAAGTGAAAGTTACGGACTCCTGGAGGTGTCATTCAATTAGATTGTCTTTTTACAAAACGTGCTCTCGTTCTATAGCTATTTTGGACACAGAAGGGCAAGGAAGAACAGTGACACAACACAAAGACCAAAGGGTAAAATTGTGCTGTCTATTGTAATTAACTTTCCATCTAATGTTAGAAAAACAAGAGCATGTTCAATAAAATGAGAGCAGGTTTTATAAAAGGAGAGCATGTAGAAAGTAACACCTCCACTAAACCGTGCCTCCAATCCAATTTTCCCAGTGTGCTTTGCCTTTTCCATTTAATTGTTCAGTTACCACGCATGACTGTGTTTACTAGCGGCTGAGATAAAGTTATTGAAATCCATAATTGTAATTTGTAATTGAATAGCCAAATGTATTTTCTTTATCTTGTTTCGGATAGTGACTGACAAAACATTACAATCAACACAAGTGTACACTCAATCCCAATACAACTACTAAAAGCCAGCTGACCTGTTCCCTAAATAATTAAAGTTGCGATATCTTCAAAAATATCCTACTGCTTTGCTGAGTGTTGACAGTTTACAACCGCAGAGCATCATTGCAAGCACTCAGAATGCTCACATGGACAGAATCAGCTATCACTGGAGTTAACTAAAACAACTGGAACGATAAGTAAGTCCAAGTTCAGACAGAAAACACCACATACCTTCATTGGAGAACTCATGTACATCCCTGTAGATGCAAGTCTTGGCAATAGGTTCTGCTCCTTCAGGATTACTCAGTGCCATTACATGATATATTATACTCATGTATACCATACTACCATAATAACATACCGTTTATATTTTTCATGCAATTCCCATGGAAATAAGCAAGGTACGCAGTACTGATCGCCCCCACAAGGAACAGAGAATCTAACAGGTGAAGGCAGGGGTGGATGGTGGGCGGGCACCCACATGCTAATACAAGCTCAACAACTGACTCAGTGAGTACCCTGATGGTTATATAGACAGGCTGCAATCTGATATATGATAAGAGCGATCCTGCATCAGCTGATGCACTGCTGACCAATTATCACTCTGGTTTCCTGGCTGAACTGGCTACACTATTTTCAGACAGAAAACCCCATGTATGAGCTAAACAATTTTTTTTTTCTGTAAATGCACATCTTGGCATTAGGTTCTGCACCTTTAGGGTAACTCATTGCCATCACATGATCATTTATGCGATACTACCACAATAACAGAAAATGTTTATGCAATTCCCATGGCAATGAACAAGGTACGCAATACCGATCCCCCAACACTGCAAAACCACTGCCAGAATCTACGTCATACAGTGGAGCACCCTCTGACACACTGTCAATAACAGCTGCCCCTCGACACTCAGACACGCATTCCACTGAGTATATATTCTCACATAAAACACCACAGGGTGACTCACAGGAGCAAGACGGACCAGCCATCCTGTTAGGTGGGAATAAAGTTGCTTAGCGGCGCAGTACCAATACAAATGCACTCAGAAACATCACTCCCACCTGATGCCACCAGGTGCCAGCCAGAGCAAGATGCATCAGCCCTACCTGATGACCCTGACCGAAGTCGGTACCCCAATGCCCGTCAAGCCCACGTGCTTGCATACGACCCGTCGCCACGAGTAACACACGACCTGCGACAATCAGTACACCACCGTCACCCAGCTGTAGTCATAGAATGATACACACCATAAGGGACACGACACAATACAAACAGCCCTTCCAACATTACGTTCTCAGCATCAGAGGTTACAAAGCTATTAATCCACAGGTCCGCAGTTGCACGGCTTTGACATCCAGCCTGAAACAACAACAAATATGATGCACAACGGCTAGGAAAAACTCCCTAGTAAGTTCAACATCTAGGAAGAAATCTAGAAAGGACCCAGTCTCCAAGGTGTTGCTAGACCTCTAGCTGTGCCGGTGAATAGTAGAGAGCACATGGCCTTTGGCCGCAGTAACAATTAGCATGGACAGAAACTTGCAGACAGGCAGGTCCAGAGTCTTTAGCAGAAATCCAGATGGACCACAGCGGCAGGGGAAGGAGGACAGGGAAGACCAGGCGGGTCAAAGCAATGCAGGAATTGGGCATCAGCCAGCGCCAACGTGAGTTGAACGTGGAGTATGATCTTGGAGACAACTCTCGTCTTCGGGTGAGCAGAAAGATCTGGGAGGACAACAAATAATGTGTCATCGTATCGCCGGCACCGAAGTAGAACAGTGGATCCCGGCAACCAGCAGTTGCTATCATTGCAGGGAGATACATGGAATCAAAAGCCAAATGCATCACCTAGTAACAGGGTAATGACAAACGGGAATGGCAGAAAAGAGAACGACATGCAGAGCAAGGATAAACCAAAATACGGCAATAACATCAATGCAGCCACCCTGATAATAGTAGATTTTTGTTCAGTCTGCATGTTGCAACCCCAGTACAGGACCTGCATACCATTAACGTAAACTTGGAAGCTCCACCCTGCTAGCATGACAACCACCTGACGGAGTAACTTGACAGAGTACATACCCCAATTCTAGAATGAAACTCCCATCACTCCAACGTCGTATCCTCTGACCACTGCACGCTCCATAGTGCAGTAAACATGCAGTGCACACAAGCTACAATAAGGAGACGAGATCGAATCACACAATCAGAGATTCCAGAAACAGCCCGGCAAATCCCCAACACAGCATGAGCACAGCCTCATCCCTACCAAGAGAGCTGAGGTACCAAACCCATTGACAGGATAACGACTGAGTGGCCATGACAACAACACCAGAGTTCTGCAGGTTAACACAATGCCACTCACGGCAGGGAAACCATCCACAACAACTCATGGTGCTGAGGGTTTTTACTAAAACCACACTCAGTAAACACATTGTAATGTTAAACGGTTAGACATAAAGGGTAGTTATCTAGCAAGTCAGTTATTTTCAGTAAATGAATTAATAAGCTTGGTCCCTATTGCTTTTGTTCTATAGTTCTCAACAAAATGAAGAGAAAGGGGGACATAATGTCCTTCTTCCAAAGAAAAGACCAGGCAGACAGTAAGACAGAGCCAGATGGTTCAGGTGTGGAGAGAGCAAGAGAGAGCAGAGAGCCTGCAGAGAAAGCATAGTGAAGGCATAGTAGAGCAGGAAAGTGAGACAGATGGAGAGACAGAGTGAAGGCACAGTAGAGCAGGAAAGTGAGACAGATGGAGAGGCTGAGGGGAACTTAGAGGCTGAGAGTGAGACACCAACAGAGGAGCCACGTGTGTCCACAAGCAGTGGACCATCAGGTTGGTGATGTTGAATAAATCTGTGGTTACTTGTAAATCAGTGCAATTAGTCAGTTTATAAGGTGTATAGATGTGAGTCGGTCTGGGATTGAAATTAATTCTTATTTAAATCAGACTGTTTTGTTACGCCTGCAAGCATTTTAGCCCTCCCAAAGTCTCAGAGACTGTATTTGATTCACAATTGGGTTTTAACAACTGGAAGAAGGCAACTTGCAAAAAGGGGGGATTTGCAATTCATGCAAGGTCTGAGCGGCACAAACAAGCAATGGTTACATGGAGAGACTATCAGAAAGCTGTAAAATGTAATGCAACAATGATAAATGCCCTAAACAAGGAACACAACAAACAGGTTAAAGAAAATTGGGACTATATTAAAACAATTGGAGAAATAGTACTATTTACAGCCACACAAAACATTGCACATAGAGGACACGATGAGTCTGCAGATTTAGATAATAAAGAGAATCTCAAGGCAGTCCTAGAAACAACAGCTAAGCATGACACAACTATGGAAAAAAAAGTTGACTTCATTTCATAATGCAAAAAATACAAGCAAAGGAATTCAGAATGAGGTTCCGAGTTTCTTGGCACACATGTTTTCCACAAAAGAAATTTGAATAAGTGAAAGACAGTCAGCCTAATGGCAGATGAAAAAAGAAGATGTAAAAAAGAAGGAGCAGATATCTCTAGTACTCAGGTACTATTTCAGTGAAGCTGTTCATGAGAGCTTTCTCCACTTTGAATTGGTTGATCGACTAGATTCAACAGGGCTTATTGACAAAATCATACACATATTAGAAAGTCATGGTCTTGAATACAAAAACAACCTAGTAGGCCAAGCATATGATGGTGCTTCAGCTATGAGGGGCATGCATTCAGGCGTCAAGGCTTGCATAAAAGAACAAGCAAAGCATGCCTTTTACATCCACTGCAGTGCACACTATCTAAACTTAGTTTTAGTGGATACAGTCAAAGCTGTCCCTGAGGTAGGATTGTTCTCCTTACTATAAAGACTATATGTCTTCACATCTGGGTCATATGTGCTTCAAAAATGGCTTAGCATACAAAGAGAGATGTACACAGTTGCACCTAGAGAGCTTCAGAGACTAAGTGACACTTGCTGGGCATGTTGATATATGGCTCTACATTCTATTATTGATAGATTGCCTGCCATAAAGCAAGTCCTCCAAGACATAGTCCAAGAACACAATAGTGACAGATCTGTTGAGCCACAAGGTCTGCTTGCACAGATAGACTTACAATTAATTGTGTGCCTTGTTACACTCAATAAAGTGTTTGGAGAAGCAACATTTCTATCCGATATGCTACAGTCTTCATCACTTGACCTGTCAAAGGCTGTTGATTTAGTTGAAGCATATTACTGTCAACTACTCCCACCAAAATGTAGCTATATCTTCACGCTACGAATAGTATAACGAAGTTGCTAGAAGACTTGTTATCCACCAAAATGAGACACAGCAGTTTGTAAAGTCATGTTGAACGGTATGCTGGAGGACAGCAGCACCAGCTGCCAACTGCCCATACTCCTCCATCACCAGCAACTACTACGCCGTACCTACCCCGCCTACAGTCCAAACAACCATGGTTATCAGGTGTCTGTCACTATCCCAGTGGCATACATCCTTAGTGGAGCTCAAAGGAGGCGGATCCAATGCCTCCTTGCACATAGATACACTTTTTACAATAAGAGCCAAGCTAGCAGCCAACACTGATCTAACATCATATGTGCAAACACCACAGTCAACACACAAAGTGGAAACAATACTATTGATACACCATTTACATTTACACTATTTAGATTTAGATTATTCTAATGATTGCAAGTCTCACAGCCGTGTCTTTCTGTACTGTCTTTTCTCAGTGGTAAGCAAACAGTTGGCAGGAGTAGAAAGGAAAAGAGTAGAAGGGAAGGGGGAGACAGTAGGGTGGGGGGTCAAGAGCCAGAGGAACCTCCTGAATCACTGTTGGGGATTCAGGGAGAAATAAGGGGATGAATAGGCCATAAGAAAGCCACAAAATGTCATAGCCAAATCACAGACAATTGGTTACATGTAAGGACATTATGAACTGAAATCTACTATAATGACATGTGACCCAGTTGGCAGTAAGACCAGTGTTGCCAACTCCTCAGTAAGGAAAGTCGCTATTGGCTGTCCTAAAAGTCGCTAGAAGTCGTTAAATGACGTCATCACCTAATTTGCATAATTTCCCATCAGCATCATGAATGGATTTTTTTTTCTTTTTTAACATACAAAACTCTCATTGGGGTAAATAATATACATGCAGATTTACAAATGCTGTCCATGTACAAGAAATAATTACCTGAGCAAATAAACAAAGAACAAATCAAAAAAGGGGGCGCTATTTAAGTCAAAATCAAATGGCTAGAAACAAAAAATAAACATTTAGAGCGACACACAAGGGGAGATATCATCATGGTCATGGATTAAGAGAACTGCACCAACTGCACGTGATGGACGCTGCCTGTAGGAGAGGAATAACGTTGTAGTAGAGACAAAAAGTGAGTAAAAACACCTAAATATGTTTAGAACTACAAATTAAATTTCTTCTGTAGATTATTATTATTTTTTTAAACCAACCCTCCTCCTTTATCCGGGCTTGGGACCGGCAAAAGTTACGCAAAAGAGTGCATGCGCGATTCATTTTCAGTCTGGACGCGGAGGAGTTAACATCTCTTGCTCTGACTGCAGCTCGGACGAACTGCTGTGCGAGGACTGGGCCGCCTGTGAGTGCTTTCAGATGGGGGAGCAGCACCCGTTGCTCGTTGAGAAGAGTAAGAACAAGTTTCCAATAACACCACATAAAGTTGCTAGATTTGTCGCTAGTCGCTTTTTTTTTTTAAGTCGCTAAGGGGGTCTGAAAAGTCGTTAAATCTAGCGACAAAGTCGCTAAGTTGGCAACACTGAGTAAGACGCTCAGAAACCACATGACATAGCCTATCCTAATATGCTAATGCTAATATATTGTATGTCTTATAATCTATCTTATTTTACCCACCAAGTTGGTTGACTCACAGTCCATGATTTCTTCCAAAAATCTAGTCCAAATTGGTCTCCTATGTTGCTTTTCCACTTAGGGGTAGCCTTTTAAACTTTAAATGCCGAGTACAGTTTCGTGAGCGGTGACAGCTATGCGTCTTGCGCAATAGTCAGTTTGGTTGAAGATTTGTGGGGGTGGTGCGCACGTTGGTGTGTCCTGTGTGTGGGTCTGGCGGTTATCGTTCAACAATTGCCGTAAAGTGTGGCTCATGTGCTCTCAACCTAGCGAGTTTCAAATCCATTGGTCGTCATTGGAGGAAGAAGCTGGCCATCCAAACGAGGAGGTTGTGGGTAATCGGTGCCAGACTCCCTGTCTTTGCTGACGTGGGGCGCAGCATAAAGGCATGGTAGAAGGATGAAGTATGTCTGGTTACATGCTAGAGACTCTCTTCTTTTCAGGAATACCAGTTATTGCTGGGTTAAAACATAGTAAAAACATAGTTTTGAATATCATGAATAGTTTTGCTCCGAGTTGATCGAGTTGGATTTTGTTCTACAACTATGCTATATCTCTAGGACCATCAAGATAATAAATCAGAAGAAGACGGCTCATTGTAAGTACAAAATGTACTCTCAGACCCAAAACTAGCTAACCCGATGCCTTAGAAAAAGTGTTGTGTGGATGTTGACTATATTCAAACACTTGCTTAGGAGTTAGTTGCCATAATAGCTACTTTAAATTGGATTAACGAGATTCTAAGCTTTTTGCACATATATAATATGCCTGTAACAAAAAATTATATTTACAGCAGTTCGCAACACTTTGTCACAAAAAGCAAAGGCGTCCCGGCAGCGGTACTTCCGGAACGAATAAGTGTTAACAGGTTTTAAGTAACCCTTGAGGTCAACACTGAAACAATGTACTCACAAACAGCTAAACATTAATCACTAAGCGATAGGCCACCACAATCAATATCCTAAATATCATGGTCGTCACAGATATCATCACTCCAATTATTAGGGAAAGGAAACAGGTCTGGTTCTGGGTCATCGTCGGCATGTGTCTGGACCAGTACCTGTGCCATAACATTAGAAGTACACACTTTTATTAAGCATGATAACATACAACAAACAAGTAGAATAGAAATAATAGCAAATACAGCAATTAACATTTTGAATATTGCCATACCCCGGGACCAACCATAGAGGATAACCCTGGATCCCATCCATGGACTTTTTCAAGCTCTGCAATTCCTTTATTGGTTTCATGCACCTAGTTAATTACCTTGTCTGGTGCATCAGAAATAAAGGTACAGCACTCTGACCCAACCACCTTGCAGACTCCTCCTTGGGAAGCCAAGATAATGTCTAACGGCATTCTGTTTTGTAACGCAAGCTCTTTGCCTATTACTGCGATTGTGTCAGTGGTTAAATTCATGTGCAGTTCCAAAACTGATGACAAAGCAATTATTTCCTCCTGTGAGGTGTATGTGCCATTATCTCTTCCTGTGAGGTGTATGTGCCATTATCTCTTCCTGTGAGGTGAATGTGCCATTATCTCTTCCTGTGAGGTGTATGTGCCATTATCTCTTCCTGTGAGGTGTATGTGCCATTATCTCTTCCTGTGAGGTGTATGTGCTATTATCTCTTCCTGTGAGGTGTATGTGCCATTATCTCTTCCTGTGAGGTGTATGTGCTATTATCTCTTCCTGTGAGGTGTATGTGCCATTATCTCTTCCTGTGAGGTGTATGTGCAATTATCTCTTCCTGTGAGGTGTATGTGCAATTATCTCTTCCTGTGAGGTGTATGTGCAATTATCTCTTCCTGTGAGGTGTATGTGTCATTATCTCTTCCTGTGAGGTATAGGTGCCATTATTTCTTCCTGTGAGGTGTAGGTGCCATATCCTTGAACCAGCACATTGAATATACGTTGTGTTTTTGTAAGTGTTCGCTTATGCACACTTGGGGCCTGGTACAGTGCTGCCATTTCTATCTGAGTTGCATGTCTAATTAAGGGTACTACATATGCCATATAGCATACTCTGCCCCTATCCTTTGGAATGCAGCTATATGCCCTCTCATCACAGATAAGATAAACTTGTTCAGGTAGGGCACCTAGAGCAGTGAAATTGGTCGGAGTTATGTCATTGGTTCCTGTATTATCTGCTAAACAGACTATGACATTATGTAACCCATAGACAGAAATTGGCGACCCTTCTTGGGTACAATCACACAAGCGTAACTTCTCAGGTATGGCAGGAACGGAACAGTTATGCAAATGAATTGTCATTGAATCAATGTGGACATATGTTTCCCATTGGATATAGTTAATCACTGCATCAATACACATAAAAACCTGAAGGTAAGGGATTACAGGTTATGCCTGATCTGGCTTTATCCTCCTTAGTGTGACAGTGTGTCTGCACCAGGGTCATTTGCATCCTTACAGTATAACCTTGTGCTCCTATCTGCTCATTGTAGGTCAGCCTAAACAATATTTTAATTCCCATAGGAAGACGGTGGTTGTTAAACTCCGCTATCACCATATAGACCAAATCAAATGTGTCGTTACTCAGCTGGACAGGAGATGCCAATGGGGTATAACTGTCCTTATCTGATGTAGCCATTTCCTCAGCAACCTCTGCCCAACCGTGCGCCTGCCAGTCTACTACAGAAAATGGAAAAGGGGTTAACATTGGGGAAGGTGAAGATGTTGGTATGGGTTGGCAAATCTGCAATTAGTCATGTTCTTGTGCTTTGCATACTCAACCATTATCCTAAGGGCTGTATTTTCTGGCTTTAACAGCGCTCTTCTTACTTTACCTTGTTATGGATGGTGTGGCACAGGGGTACAAACTGTTTTAGTATGTGCAACTGTTATGGACATATTTTAACTTCTAACTTTAGGGTGGTCAGGTGGTCTGTTATGGGTATATCTTAGCGGGTCTCCCTTTAGGGTAGTCAAGTGGTCTGTTATGGGTCTTTCTCACATGAGCCTTCATCAGTGGAACATTACAAGGAGATCATCAACAAGTTCAAATCGGACACCTTCCAAATGATCTTTGAGTGCTGATGAGAACACAGCAGGAGATTCACAGTAACCCTGAGGTAGGCGGGTCCGTGGGGACATAGCAGGAGATTCATAGTAACCCTGAGGTAGGCGGGTCCGTGGGGACACGGCAGGAGATTCATAGTAACCCTGAGGTAGGCGGGTCCGTGGGGACACGGCAGGAGATTCATAGTAACCCTGAGGTAGGCGGGTCCGTGGGGACACAGCAGGAGATTCGTAGTAACCCTGAGGTAGGCGGGTCCGTGGGGACACGGCAGGAGATTCGTGGTAACCCTGAGGTAGGTGGGTCCGTGGGGACATGGCAGGAGATTCATAGTTACCCTGAGGTAGGCGGGTCCAGAAAATTCTAATGCAAACCAATATTGAGAATCCTTGTACACAGGAATACTAAAAAATGCACTGGCCAAATCAACAACTGAAAAACACTGACTGTTGCCCCCCAGGTACCTGGGTCAAAATAGCATAAGGATCCTGAGTTACAGGCAGTTGCACGAATAGGCTTGCTCACCTTTTTGAACTTCAACCGTGGCTTTTTTTAACAGGGAAAATGGGAGAGCAACAGGGACTATTTGGACATAGAACAATAATTCCTTTTTCTAGATGTTTCAAACGTGGCTGTGATGCCTTCAACATGCACTGGTTTTAACAGGTATTGAGCATGGCATGGTCTTTGAGGTCCTCTGGGTGTAACAGAAGCGGTTGTGCATTTTTCATTAACCCAACATACTCATGGTCATCAGGTGGCATTAAATGCACCTCCCTTCTACCTAGCACAGTACACCCATGCCTTTCCCTATAAGCATGCGCAGTGATGGAAAAGTCCACCCCCTTGGGACTCGGAGCCTAGTCCGAAACTTCATTACACATCCTCACCCAGGGACCCCAGCTCCCCCACCCACTGAACACTGTTTTTTGTGAGGGAGACATGGGGGTCCGAACCCTCTGCTTCGATAAAAAGAGGCACATCTCCAGTACATCACACAGACATTGCACAGGACCCTTCCGGACACCAGTAGACATTCACCTGACACATATTTTTATTTTACTGTTCTTAAACAACTCTTTCTCAAACTCACTGTCCTGACATTCCAAAACCTTCGCTCTAGAATGCAGATCATCCATCCATCTGTCCACCACTGGTCCCTAGTGTAAGTATGGTACTACCACTCAATTTTCAGAATCAACCTAAAATTCTACTTTCTTGGCATTAATCATAAGAGACCGTTTGGGCTTAATCTGATACTCTTCATCTTCTCTGAATTCTTGTATGTTTAGTGTTTGCATTAAATCAGTATATGGAGGGTTATGTAATGGATTCATCTCACCGATTGATGTTGCCCTTCCTGTCTCCTCTAACCGTCAGTACCCCTCCTCCGGCTGAGCATCGCCTCTGCGTGTTCCCCCTGGGCTGTTCACAGTTATTCCATCGCGATTGCCAGAACTGTCTCTGTTTGTATGGGAAATGTCTCTATTTTCTGACCCTGGGCAGCAGCGAGACCAATGATCAGCTGCACCACATCTAAAACAGACATCGTCGGTGGGACCATGGTTGTAGTTACCATGGCCTCGGAATCGCCCTCTGCCCGTGCCCTGAACTACTTCCTCTCCTTTGGCCCCTTGAGTTGCCGCCGCTGTAGCAACCCAGTTGGGCCTCTTGTAATTTAATCTCTCGTTTCCCATTGTCTTCCTGTTTCTGGTACTCTTGACTCTCATAGACTCTTGCTGCATGCTTGATATACGTTTCCATGTGACCCTCGTCAAGGGCCATACTACATTTCTTCTGTATGTCTAAAAGTAAACCTGCAACCAGCCACATCTTACACTGTTGTTCCCAGGCAGAGTCATTCTGACCGTCTGATTTACGTTCCATGCCGTTGTGAATCTCAGTCTCTGCCATAAGGAAAACACGTTGTGTCTGAATTTGCATCCAATATAGTCTTAGCCTACAAAAGAGTGTAAAATAGCCAAAGCACGTTAGATGCCCCATTTCAAATATTGAATTGACTTTGGTTAAATGACATCATATACAGTATCTCACAAAAGTGAGTACACCCCTTACATTATTGCAAATATTTGATTATATCTTTTCATGTGACAACACTGTAGAAATGACACTTTAGAAATGTAAAAATTACACTGTACACTCACTACTTGTAAAGTAGTGAGTGTACAGCTTATATAACAGTGTATATTTGCTGTCCCCTCAAAATAAACTCAACACACAACCATTAATGTCTAAACCGCTGGCAACAAAAGTGAGTACACCCCTAAGTGATAATTTCCAAATCTGGCCCAAAGTGTCAATATTTTATGTGGCCACCATTGTTTTCCAGCACTGCCTTAACCCTCTTGGGCACTGAGTCCTCTACCACTCCTCCATGACGACATCACGGAGCTGGTGTATGTTAGAGACCTAGGTCTGGAGACATGCTTGGCCAGTCCATCACCTTAACCCTCAGCTTCTTTAGCAAGGCAGTGGTCGTCTTGGAGGTGTGTTTGGGGTCGTTATCATGTTGGAATACTGCCCTGCGGCCCAGACTCCGAAGGGAGGGGATCATGCTCTGCTTCAGAATGTCACAGTACATGTTGGCATTCATGGTTCCCTCAATGAACTGTAGCTCCCCAGTGCCAGCAGCACTCATGCAGCCCCAGACCATGACACTCCCACCACTATGCTTGACGGTAGGCAAGACACACTTGTCTTTGTACTCCTCACCTGGTTGCCGCAACACATGCTTGACACCATCTGAACCAAATAAGTTTATCTTGGTCTCATCAGACCACAGGACATGGTTCCAGTAATCCATGTCCTTAGTCTGCTTGTCTTCTGCAAACTGTTTGCGGACTTTCTTGTGCATCATCTTTAGAAGAGGCTTCCTTCTGCCATCTTTATGTAGAGTTCTTTGCCATGAGGTGCCATGTTGAACTCCAGTGATCAGTATGAGGGAGTGTGAGAGCGATAACACCAAATGTAACACACCTGCTCCCTATTCACACCTGAGACCTTGTAACACTAACGAAGCACATGACACTTGCGAGGCAAAACGGCTTATTGGGCCCAATTTGGACATTTTCACTTAGGGGTGTACTCACTTTTGTTGCCAGCGGTATAGACATTAATGGCTGTGAGTTGAGTTATTTTGAGGGGACAGCAAATTTACACTGTTATACAAGCTGTAGACACACTACTTTACATTGTAGCAAAATGTCATTTCTTCAGTGTTGTCACATGAAAAGATATACTCAAATATTTGCAAAAATGTGAGGGATGTACTCACTTTTGTGAGATACTGTATCTGCTTTCTGTCAACGTAACAATTGGGAGTTTTATACATCTTCAGTTAACGTGGGATATTGGCTAAGTTGAAAGGATGACGTATCTTACTACAGACAGTCTGAGGACCATGTCACATTTTTTATGTGTAGAAATTTACATTTTGTATACATGCATCAAACAATCAATTTGGCCTTTCTTTATGGCCAGCCTTACGTGAGTAAAGCCAGGGGCTCCAGGAAGGGGGCGCATACCCTCTGTGATGGCCCCTACCAACCTTTCCCATTAAATCAAAGTAGCCTCGTACTAATGGTTATATTTGAGTGTTCAGACTGGTCTCTTCTGTGGTAATTTCCCCAACATGGGTATATTTAGTTTTGGGATAATCAAACATTGAGTGACCACCTGAAAACTTAGGTTGAGACCTACTGTCATCCCCCTTTGTCATCCCCCTAGCACAATCTTGATGTCCATAGAACCACAGAATTGGAATGGAATTAGGTCATAAATACGTTTTTAAATATAGCCTATTGCATTTCGATAGAGCTTGATTACTTATCAGTAGCACATCACTGGCGATGTATTCTACTACTACTTAGACATCAATAAGTAAATGTAAAACTCAATGAAGTAGTGAAAGTTGGGTGGACCAAACAACTTGGGTTGGATTCCATCCAACATCAGCCAATCAAAATCATATCTTCAGAAATCGATCAAGTGACTTATAATTAGAAGTTCCTCCAGTAGCTATATTGAACATATACACCGACCAGCCATAACATTATGACCACCTGCCTAATATTGTGTAGGTCCCCTTTTGCCACCAAAACAGCCCTGACCTGTCGAGGCATGGACTCCACTAGACCTCTGAAGATTTGCTGTGGTATCTGGCACTAAGACTTAGCAGCAAATCCGTTAAGTCCTGTAAAATGCCAGATGAGGCCTCTACGGATCAGACTTGTTTGTCAAGCACATCCCATAGATGCTCAAGTGGATTGAGATCTGGGAGGCTTAGGTTTGTTTTGTTTGGTTTCTATTTTTTATTTTTTGTTTGACAATGTGATTTGTTCTGTGTGTTGTAAATTTTCTGGAATGTGTTTAAACGGTTTGTTTTTTCATCTTGTCCACTGTCTTTTGTCTTGTGTGTTAAAAAAAAAAGAAAAGGAAAGATAAATAAAAAATAATAATAATTAAAATTAAAAAAAGGAAAAGAAAAGAGTACTGTATGTATAAAGGGAAGGGAAATGTGCATTGTGATTTATTTATTTTAAAAAATCCCTATTGTAAAGAGGATATTGTTAAGGTTAATACTTGGATTGGGAAACCAGGTTGACCAGGTTGTTTGTTGCCCTGCTTCTCTGTTTTTGTTTGTACTCACATAATAAAAACAATTAAAAGAAAAGAGAGATCTGGGAGGCCAAGTCAACACCTTAAACTCGTTGTAGTGTTCCTCAAACCATTACTGAACCATTTATGCTTTGTGGCAGGGTGCATTATCCTGCTGAAAGAGGCCAATGCCATCAGGGAATATCGTTTCCATCAAAGGGTGTAAATGATCTGCAACAATGCTCAGGTAGGTGGTACGTGTCAAAGTAACATCTACATGAATGGCAGGACCCAAGGTTCCCCAGCAGAACATTGCCCAAAGCATCACACTACCTCCACCAGCTTGCCTACTTCCCATACTGCATCCTGGTGCCATGTGTTCTCCAGGTAAGCAACGCACACATCCCCGGTCATCCATGTGATGTAAGAGAAAATGTGATTCTTCAAACCAGGCCACCTTCTTCCATTGCTCCATGGTCCAGTTCTGATGCTCACATGCCCATTGTAGGTACTTTCGGCAGTGGACAGGGGTCAGCATGGGCACCCTGACTGGTCAGCAGCTACACAGCCCCATACGCAACTAACTGCAATGCACTGTGTTCTGACACCTATCTATCAGCACCATCATGAACGTTTTCAGTAATTTGAGCTGCAGTAGATCATCTGTTGGATTGGTCAACACGTGCATCAGTGAGACTTGGCCGCCCATGACCTTGTCGCCAGTTCACTGCTTTTCCTTCCTTGGACCACTTTTGATAGGTACTGACCACTGCAGACCAGGAACACCCCACAAGGGCTACGATATTGGAGATGCTCTGACCCAGTCGTCTAGCCATCACAATTTGACCCTTGTCAAAGTCGCTCAAATCCTTACACTTGCCCATTTTTCCTGCTTCTCACACATCAACTTTGAGGACAGAATGTTCACTGACTGCCTAATATACCCCACCCACTGAAGGGTGCCATGATAACGAGATTGTCAGTGTTATTTACTTCACCTGTCAGTGGTCATAATGTTATGGCTGATCAGTATATGTTACTTAGCAATCAACACATGATTAGTTAACATAATAAAAAGCATACTGGGAAAGATCCATTCAAATTTTCTGAAAAAAAAAATACAACATGAGAAAACAAGCATTCAGAGCTGAATAAATCAATGTTCTTCTTGACGAGGCACCAGCATCTTTCCATACTACCAGCAGCCTACAATGCAGGGTTTCAGATTTGTGAACGTCACTTTTGTACACTTTTCTTAAATATTCCTTGTTTTATGTATGTTTTTCTTTATACTTAGTTGATAATTGCATTCAATTACATTCACATCCACTCACGCACTTATTTTGTCTAAATAAGTTGATCTAAATTAAAACTGTTTTGATATTTTTTCTGTTGACTTAATATTAACGGTATGCGATCACTCCTCATGTTGAGGGAGGCTCTATTTCACAAGAACAGTAAAGTGCCTATTACAATGGACTAACATGTGGTCCGGAGCACTTGTTAATTAACGGGCAATGTTACTTGCCTCTTAAGTAACGATGCTTTCAGGAAATGCACTGATAAAATAACAAGGCACTTACATGGATTTTATGATCCTTTTTGTTCTTTGGGAATCCTGGGCTCTATCCTCTTAAAGAATTATCCAGATCAACTGTAAGAAATTAATGTGTGCTAATATAGCCTAGATTGACTTAAATGATCAAGGGTGTAATCTGGAGTATACTGTAACTGATATTTTGTTACCAGTAAATGTTCTCCTGGATATCAAGAGATACTTGATGAATACATGTGGGAGTGCCGGTTTCTTTGCTTCATTGTTGAAGAAAATGGCCATAGAAATTTGGCACCAGTCCTCCTCGGTTTTCACACCTTTTGTAACAAAGAATCATCCGTTTGTTCAAGAGTATATAAAGCCCCCTGTAGAGTATACAAGCACACACACACACAAAACTATCCTGTCAGGATGAGCTCCCCTTCAGTGTCTTGAGCCTCTGTTTATACCTTCCCCAATTCGTCCTGATGAGGCAGCTGTGTAGAGGTAGACCAGCCCCTACTAGATGCCTCAGGGAGATTTCAATGTCTGCCTGTGTTTCTCCTGAGTGGACAGGTCCATGGTTCTGTGTTTCTCCTGAGTGGACAGGTCCATGGTTCTGTGTTTCTCCTGAGTGGACAGTCCATGGTTCTTTTTCTCCTGAGTTGATGGTCCATGGTTCTGTGCTTCTCCTGAGTGGATGGTCCATGGTTCAGCATGTTTGTGAGCAGCACACTTTTCCCCAATAGTGGTGAGACGCTGATACGACCAGCAACCCCGCTGGGTAGAGCGTTACTTTACATTTAACTAATCACATGAATCTGACCTTTAACTGATATTTTCGGCATTGTTTTTGTTGACATAATTAACACTGCTAGCACATCAGAGCTGATGAAAATGTGGGTTTGGACAAAAGAAGAATATATTCAGTAAATGTCAGAAACTATATCAGGGAAGATCATCTGTGTCTTCATCACCAAATTCAATGAGGAATGACCCCTGGAAACCTGGAGAAGTGTGTTCTTCATGGATAACCTGGAGAAGTGTGTTCTTCATGGAGAATCTGGAGAAGTGTGTTCTTCATGGAGAATCTGGAGAAGTGTGTTCTTCATGGAGAATCTGGAGAAGTGTGTTCTTCATGGAGAATCTGGAGAAGTGTGTTCTTCATGGAGAATCTGGAGAAGTGTGTTCTTCATGGAGAATCTGGAGAAGTGTGTTCTTCATGGAGAATCTGGAGAAGTGTGTTCTTCATGGAGAATCTGGAGAAGTGTGTTCTTCATGGAGAATCTGGAGAAGTGTGTTCTTCATGGAGAATCTGGGTTTTAGCAGAACTCAATGACATTTTTGAAACTGTTGCATGTAGCAAACTACCTGGGACAGAACAAACAAGTGTTTCCCTTTGATCAGTCACCATGCCCAGTTATGCCGCGTTTCCACCTGTGATTTAATATTATGTTGGCTGCAGACTTTCCTGTATCTTCTATTCATTTGGTACCAAGCACTTAAGGAGGGGCTAGGGTGGGGAGGGAGGGAGGAGTAAACTATCAATGCGATTTAGTTGTCCAGTTAAGATATTGTTCTGGTAGTAAAATAAACAATAACGCCATGCTCATTTTGTTTACAATACAGCGTTTTAACTTGAGTTATAAAACCAATTTCATCCTCAAACTCCTGCGACCGGCTCCTTCTCCACCCAACTATAAACCAGTGTATTGATTATTTAGTTTGTTAAGTGTTTTGTCAAAACTATCTACCTTTTAATAGAAGGGTTTGGGAGAATTCTGAGGTAATTTTATGTTGTAATAGGGTCAGAAGGCAATGTCTCGTTCTCAGCTCTCTGTTTTCCTATTGAGTCAGTGGTATCGTACCAGATTTGGTCGTTCCAACACATTCCGTTCTGAGTCTTTGCTTTCCTGTACTGTTGATTCCTTTTCTTTATTTTATCTGGGATCTGATTCTTAGATCGGATGAAAACCATTACAAGAAGCCTAAAGCAAATGATACACATCGCCATTCGAATAGAACAGAATGACGTGTTTTCACACTACGTCACGCATCAATCCGCCAACCCCACCCTAAAATCCGGGGCTTGGCACCAAATGAGACCCAGGTACTCTGCCACAGCCTAGTGGCCGACTGGCCCTGGCCCATGTCAGTGGAAACAGAAAAAAATCTTTAGGGTAAAACTCACCAATGGAAACGCGGCATCAGAGACAGAACAGATTGTGTTTATAGAAGGTGTTTACTGCCATCTAGTGGGGGAGGCCGTTACAACACTTATTAGGGTGGGGCTGGAAAATAGTGGCCAATAATAGCTGTTGTCAATCCTGTGTATTGTTTCTTGTTGATATGTCATGATGTTCAAGAACTCATGTGTTACACACCAAATGTATTCCTTAATTATGTATAATTCTTCTGTTTCAAGAATCTGTGATATACTTTAAACATGCTTGAATGTTCTCACAAAAAACAGCATTTCATTTACTCCAAAATAAAATTACCCAAATGTCTGATGCTTTTTATAGTCTTTTGTGCAAAAATGCTGATCTCATTCATTCATGCTAATGACTGTAATAATGTATTAAAATGTGTCTGTAATGCTTAACTCATCTATTTCTTAGTTATTTTCTAGTTTATTAATGCTTTTAGATGATAATGAACTGTTACATACTGATAATTAATAATTTGTTAAGTTAATGTGTTATCCTTATTGTAAAGTCATGACTATTCATTAGGTTATTAATTGCTGAATAGAACTTGCAAATGGTTATAAACTAATAAGTACTGATAATTAAGTATTAGTTAAGTAGCTTTGTGATCATTGTAAACTGTAAAGTCATAACTATGTTTTCATAGCTTAAAAGCACTTGCAGACAATAATTAGTTTGATTATAATTATAGATTAATAAAATGTAAGATCTTTATAGTAAGGTTTTCACAATGCAACAGGGGCACCAGGACACAGGCACAAAGGTCGCTTAAACAAAAAGTTATTTTAATAAACAGACTTGGTTGAAAAACAAAATAAAAAAATAATACTAAAGGACAAGCTGCTTTCAAAATCAAAGGACAAAAAAACTAAAAAGCTAATGAATTTCCCTAGGATCACATGCATGATCTACAAATGAAACACCTTATAAGTGGAACACGTGCCGAATGTCCTTCAAAAATCTCCCAAGTGGACCATCTCTGTGGCGGTTGCCAAGCCAATAGGTCCACTCAATTAGGCAGAGGTGCTCCTTTAGCATGGACTCAGTTTTGTTCCCTCTCATCCGCCATACACAGCCTTTGAAAGTTGACCATGCTGTCTCTAGATTTTGTGTATGGCCTCCTGTTCTTGGGTCCACAAACCATCGACTGTGGTTCACAGAGAAATGCTGATAGCCAAGCCTGGTGAGTATGCCTCTGTAAGCCCACCATTCGTCACTGATGATTTGGCTTCCAGGATACACATGCCGCTCAATTATGGGTACCAGGTGACGTCTAGACCTACGTTTAACCAGTCTCAGAATGGGCCTCCTTCTTCTTTGTGAAACGCCAAGAATCCCGAACACCCACTTTCTTCTAGCCCATGTCTGTGCATACCTTCCTCGTCCATACTGGGGCAAAAAACAGGCATGAACAAATATTCTAAATTTGTATTCATGTCAATGGTTTGACAAAAAAGTTTTTTAGTGAAAGCTAACTATACATATGTATACACTATTGTTCAAATGTTTGGGATACATTGAGAGATGAACTTGTTTTTGTTAAAAGAAAATCACCTTTTTCCATTAAAGTGTAGACACAGTTGGCAGACTTTTTATTTAATTTCTACACTGGCAAACAGAAGCCAATTATCAGCAACCATCACTTCTGTGTTCAATGGCACATTGTGTTTGCAAATCCAAGTTTATCCTTTTCGTTCATCCTGTTGGATTTGCTAACACAAGTTAATTAAAGGCTAATTGACTCACATGTTTCAGAAGAAAGTTCTTTATTTCTGGCCATTTTGAGTCTGCAATTGAACCCACAATTGCCAATACGCTAGATACTCAACTAGCCTAAAGATGGCTAGTTGTATTGCTTCTTTCAGCACAACAGTTTCCAGCCGAGATAACATAAAAAGCTTTTCTATTAATCAATTCTGGTTCAGAGAAATGATGACTACTCCACACAATAAATTGCCTAGAAAATGAAAACATTGTACAATGCTGTGTAGGACTGATCAAAGGGAAAATACATTATTGTCTAATTTGAGAAACAGATGCCTCAAAGTTCCTCAACTGCTTCATTAAATTGTACCCGAAAAACCCCAGCTTCAATGTCAACTGTGAAGAAGCGTCTTCGGATGCTTGCCTTCTATGCAGAGTTGGAATGAAATATCCATATCTCAGACTGATAAAAACAATAAATAAATATAAAAAAGAATAAAAAAGAACACAAAGACTGGACAGAGGAATACTGGGGATTTTTTTTAATGGAAAGACAAATCTAAGTCTGAGGTTTTCAGATCACTAAGAACATTTGTGACACAAGTTACTGGAAGAGTGCTTGACGCCATCTGTCAAGCATGGTGGAAGCAATGTAATGGTCTGGTGGTGCTTTGGTGGTGGTAAAGTGGGAGATTTGTACAGTGTGGAAGGATCTTGAAGGAAGTCCATCATTATTTTGCAATGACATGCCATAGCCTTTGGTCGATGCTTGATTCAACACAATTTCCTCCTGCAACAGGACAATGACCCAAAGCACAGCTCTGAACAACGCACAAATTATTGAGGGAAGCACTCAGCTGGTATTCTGTCTATATTGGAGTGGCCTGCACAGTCAATGGATCTCAACCCTATTGAGCTGCTGTGACTATGGGAGCAGCTTGACTTTAAGATACGTTATAAGTGTCCATCAAGCCAATCCAACTTGTGGGAGGTGCTTCAGGAAGCATGGGGTGAAATCTCTAAAGAATACATATTGACAACTAGCATCCCAAATTTCTGCAAGGCTGTAATTGATGCAAATGGAATATTTTTTGAAGAAAGCAGAGTTTGTTGTTATCATAATCACATATTGTTATCATACTGTACAGTAGAAAGGCACTTAACTTTCATTTTTGACGGAAGTTGCTCTCATCAATCATGGCAAATTCCCTGTGTCGTCCAACAACGCCCTTTCTTCTGACATATGCCTTCATTGAGTGGCGGCAGACTCTCCTCAGTGTTTTCAGTAACTTCCAGTAATCCCTTCACTGACCATATCAATTTGCCTCAAGCAAAGGTCCACCAACAAATGCATCATTTTTAATTGGTGATTTAGAGTAACCAATGTTTTTTTTTTATGTATTGTATCATATAAAATATTTTTATCATAGAATATAATAGTCATCAATGGTTATTATGTTTATTAACAAATACATTGCCCAGTTATTTTCAATTACAATAAATCACTTCATAAATTGCCCATGTGGTAATAGAATTGTTTACATTTAGTTCATTAACCTCCAGATTTTTAATTATACTGACACACACTACCTACCATTGTAATGTAACACATAGTACATATTACTTACCATTCACAGTAGTCTATTTTGTTTGCATTTGGTCTTAGCTTCATTCTATGGTGGCATCTTCTGCACCTAATTTTTCCACCAACAAGAGAAAGTAATTTTCTCTAATAGCATCTCCACTGTTCACTACAAATGTATTATTAATATAACTAGTAATATAACTTTTCTATTACAAACTTTCCGATCTCTTACCTCGCTGATCTTGGTCAACTCATCTCCAATCATAACGTTCAATTCCATTTCTATGCAGACGACCTTCAGATCTACCTTCCTGTGGTTCTGAACAATCGTTCTGCGCTGGACCCTCTCCATAACTCAATTCAGGACATTCAACTGTGGCTTTCTCAGAATTTCCTTCACTTGAATGAAGGTATGACTGAATACATTCTGTTTAGCCCGGATTCACCCTGCAGTTCTCCAAGTTTTGGCCCTCTCACACCCCAGTTTGCACCCACTGTGCGTAACCTGGGTGTTATTTTTGACAAAAGTATGCAATTTGATAAACAGATTAGTGCGGTTGTTAAGGCAAGCTTTTACCAGCTAAGGCTTCTTAGTAAGGTCAAAACATTCTTGTCCCAAGCTGACCTTGAAAAAGCCATTCATGCCTTCATCAGCTCGAGGATTGACTACTGTAATGCCCTCTACACTGGATTTAATAAATCACTCCTCAATCGGCTTCAACTGGTACAAAATGCAGCAGCACGTCTCCTCTCTAACACCTCCAAACGCTCACACATCACCCCAGTCCTCCATTGGCTTCCGGTGCGGTTTAGGGTGGAGTACATGGTCCTGCTGTTTGCATTCAAGGCCATCAATGGTCTGGCCCCGGCCTACCTCGCCGAATTAGTAACGGTCTACCAACCTGCTAGAGCTCTCCGCTCCTCTGAACACATATCTCTGGTCGTTCCCAAATTCAAATACAAAAAGTTTGGAGGCCGATCATTTGCAGTTCAGGGCCCAACTCTGTGGAACGCTTTACCACCATCCCTGCGTAACATTACCGTGTTCAGTGTTTTTAAAGCGCAGTTGAAAACACATCTGTTCAGACAGGCTTTTAACACGTAATCTCTGACTCGACTGCTCATTTTATATATTTTATGTGTATGTGTGTGTATGTGTGTGTATGTGTGTGTATGTGTGTGTATGTGTGTGTATGTGTGTGTATATGCGTATGCGGGTGTATGTGTATATATATGTACATATACATTTTTCTTTATTTATCTTATATTTTTATATGTTTTAATATTTTTTTTATATTCTGTTGTCTACTGAAGCTTTTAATGGAAAGCGCTTTGTGCACCTTTTGGCTGCTGTAAGGCGCTTTACAAATAAAATTTGATTGATTGATTGATCTTTCTCGGTACTAGACCGTTCAAATGAATTACATCACTTCCTGACAAACACCAGCTCAGACAAGTGTTGTCTATGTTCCAAAAAAGTGTGGTCTACTACGCGAACACTCTCGTTTTGTCCTTGTGCCTGCATCTGCGTACTTGTCAATGAGTTTCAAACATGAACCTACGGAACAAACTGGAGGACGATAAGTTTAATCGCAAATGCCCACAGACAAGGCAGAAAAAGCAAGGTTTGGAGGAATTGGCCGAAAATGCAGGTAATTCTACCATACCACCATACCATCTTCTTCCGCTTATCCGGGGCCGGGTCGCGGGGGCAGCAGTCTAAGCAGGGATGCCCAGACTTCACTCTCCCCAGACACTTCCTCTAGCTCTTCCGGGGGGACATCGAGGCGTTCCCAGGCCAGCCGGGAGACATAGTCCCTCCAGCGTGTCCTAGGTCTTCCCCGGGGTCTCCTCCCGGTGGGACGGGACCGGAACACCTTCCCAGGAAGGTGTTCCGGAGGCATCCGAAAAAGATGCCCAAGCCACCTCAGCTGACCCCTCTCGATGTGGAGGAGCAGCGGCTCTACTCTGAGCTCCTCCCGGGTGACCGAGCTTCTCACCCTATCTCTAAGGGATCGCCCGGCCACCCTGCGGAGAAAGCTCATTTCGGCCGCCTGTATCCGGGATCTTGTCCTTTCGGTCATGACCCAAAGCTCATGACCATAGGTGAGAGTAGGAACGTAGATTGACGTAGATTGACTTCACCACGACAGACCGATACATCGACTGCATTACTGCAGAAGCTGCACCGATCCGTCTGTCAATCTCCCGTTCCATCCTTCCCTCACTCGTGAACAAGACCCCTAGATACTTAAACTCCTCCACTTGAGGCAGGCACTCTCCACCAACCTGAAGTGGGCAAGCCACCCTTTTCCGACTGAGGACCATGGCCTCGGATTTGGAGGTACTGATTTTCATCCCCACCGCTTCACACTCGGCTGCAAACCGTCCCAGCGCATGCTGAAGGTCCTGGTTAGAAGGGGCCAACACGACAACATCATCTGCAAAGAGCAGAGACGAAATTGTGTGGTCCCCAAACCTGACACCCTCCGGCCCCTGGCTGCGCCTAGAAATTCTGTCCATAAAAATTACGCAGGTAATTCTGACAATTGCAATTGTATGAAATCCCATTCTGTCAAGATAATGTTCCTTTAACTACCACGGATATATATGCTATATACATATACTGTATCTCACAAAAGTGAGATACAGCGGTTTAGCTATTAATGTCTAAACCGCTGGCAACAAAGGTGAGTACACCCCTAAGTGAAAATGTCCAAATTGGGCTCAATTAGACATTTTCCCTCCCCAGTGTCATGTGACTCGTTAGTGTCTCAGGTGTGAATGAGGAGCAGGTGTGTTACATTTGGTGTTATCACCTCATACTGGTCACTGGACGTTCAACATGGCGCCTCATGGCAAAGACCTCTCAGTCTGAGCTGCAGCACGAAGCCAAGTTCATAAAGCGGTTTAACAGGATAGGTTCCTCTCAGAACAGGCTTCGCCATGGTCGACCAAATAAGTTGAGTGCACATGCTCAGCGTCATATCCAGAGGCTGTCTTTGAGAAATAGATGTATCAGTGCCGCCAGCATTGCAGCAGAGGTTGAAGGGGTGGGGGGTCAGCCTGTCAGTGCTCAGACCATACGCCACGCACTGCATCAAATTGGTCTGCATGGCTGTCGTCCCAGAAGGATGCCTCTTCTAAAGATGATGCACAAGAAAGCCCGCAAACAGTTTTCTGAAGAAAAGCAGACTAAGGACATGAATTACTGGAACAATATCCTGTGGTCTGATGAGACCAAGATAAACTTATTTGGTTCAGATGGTGTCAAGCGTGTGTGGCGGCAACCAGGTGAGGAGTACAAAGACAAGTGTGTCTTGTCTACCGTCAAGCATAGTGGTGGGAGTGTCATGGTCTGGGGCTGCATGAGTGCTGCTGGCACTGGGGAGCTACAGTTCATTGAGGGAACCATGAATGCCAACATGTGCTGTGACATACTGAAGCAGAGCATTAACCCCTACCTTCGGAGACTGGACCGCAGGGCAATATTCCAACATGATAATGACCCTAAACACACCTCCAAGACGACCACTGCCTTGCTAAAGAAGCAGAGGGTAAAGGTGATGGACTGGCCAAGCATGTCTCCAGACCTAAACCATATTGAGCATCTGTGGGGCATCCTCAAACAGAAAGTGGAGGAGCGCAAGGTCTCTAACATACACCAGCTCCGTGATGTTGTCATGGAGGAGTGGTAGAGGACTCCGGAGTGTTAAAGGGATATTTAAATAGAAGGCTGGTGTTGAATAATAATCTTAATAATAATAATAAAGCCTCTGGACCCCCTTTACCCGAAAAGCCTGTAGAGCAACAACCTTCACCAGTTGGAACCCCTCTGCAGCAGGGGCTTCACACTGACATACAAAGGTAGGCAGTAGGTTTTCAATTCAACATGAAGATGTTTTTTGCTCACTTTATGTCTCCTTGATAGACAGTGACCCATGTGGAACACATTGTGAAACCATCACAAAATATGAATATGTAGGACCATGCCAATTATCATGGACATTGCTAACTCATCCTGCCCAAGAGATTCTGATACTTCGTACCTTAATGACAAAAGGGAGATCTGTGACATTTCAGAGAGAGGTTTGTGCTTGTCATCTTGAAACCCAGGCACCCATGACGTTCCTGGGTAAAATATTATAATGTTTATTCATGTAATATGTGACAGAATGTTGCATGTCACTACTTTTAAGAAGAAAAACATGGTCTGGGACATTTAGTCTTTTATTAACTTTCATGTGACTTAATAACAAATTAGTATGTGAAGTGTAAATATGAATAAAATGTTTCCTCCCATTGCCTGAGATAATAAAGGGGCTGGACATGCTGACATACTGAGTTCTGATTGATCTATGCGCAAACGCGTTGCAGAGAATCATTTCTGGATTACATTTACAAACAAAGGGCATCCATGACAGAGACGATGAAAGATGCAGATTCTTGGAGTACTGAACATCTGACTGTGCACTGAAGAGAAAACACACAGCGTCGTATACAAAGTCAACAGATGAAATCCAAAAGTACTGCGTATGTAATCACAGCCGGATATAATTTCAGTCTGCCGCGAAAAATTCATACATGTATACAGGCAAGTCTAACATTTGTTAACTAGCTACATATTATTTATTTTCAGAAAGTTGTCAACCTAGCATTGCTAGGTATCTAGCTATAGCTACTGACGTTACTGTTGTCAACTGGACAAATCTTGCACCTTACATATTTCTTAGTATATATTTTGGGTTATTTATTAATGCTTCGTCTACTGTTTTTATGCCCAGTCCACTTTTTTTTTGTTTTTTTGTACAAATTCAGAACAAATCCAGAACAAATTCCTTTTTTGTTGTGAAACTTACTTGGCTATAAAACTCTCTGATTTTTATGCATGATGTGGACAACTCAGTCCATCAGTAAGACTGCTATAAACGGCTCAGTGGCTGTCCACCTGCACTCAAACTGTACTTACATTGCTGCTACTATTTATTATGAAACCTGCTGCTAAGCCACTTTACCTTTCACTGTACTGTTTATACCTGATGTTTCAAGTGTTTCAATTTGGTTTGTTTGGTATGTTTATTAGAGACCAACCAGACAAGTTTAGCCAGGGTGTCCCTATTTGAATAATTAAATAGCTGGGTGGGGTTAAGGCTTAAGAGGGTACGAACTACACGGAATGGGCATAAACCAAGTCCAGCTCCCTGGCAAGTGTGAATCTTTCAAGGCTTTTTTTTCAGAACTAAGTAGAACAGATTATATATATATATATATATATATATATATATATATATATATAAACTAAAATAAATATCTGTTTCATAAACGACCCACAACGGAGCTCGACTGAGCGTGCAGCTTGCAAGCAGAAGCGAGACACAGTGAAGCCCTGCAGCCAGACTCTCTTAGGAATATAGTCAGTACAATCAAGATATATTTACTCACTACAGAGAGTTATTCTCAGTGTTTTACTACGATATGTCCTACTGAACATGACCATGATTAGAGTGAAACATCATGTTGTTTTTGACACTGGGACCATCTGACACAGAGACACTGAGGAGTTATAAACATAAAACCCTGGATAGAGGGGCTCAGTGAATGTGGTGTTGAACATGTACAGGGGGGTCAGAGTGTCAGAGGAGACCCTGTAGAAGGACAGAGTGCCGGCTGGCCAGTCCAGATACACTCCTACTCTGTGGGAGCCTGAGGAGGTGACAGGTAGTCTAGTTGTCTTATAATTGTGACAGGCAGTATAACGGTCATCATCACAGACCAGACTCCAGGAATTGTCATTGTGTCCAAGCCAACAGTCATCACAACTTCCTTTCCTGTTGATTCCTTTATATGTCACTCCTATATCAGCCCCTCTCCCACTCCACTCTACTTCCCAGTAACAGCGTCCAGACAGACCCTCTCTACACAACACCTGTGGCCAGTCCTCAAATCTCTCTGGGTGATCAGGATACGGCTGCTCCTCTCTCCTCCTTGTCACCTCCCTGTTCTCCTCAGACAGAGAAAAGTTTCTGTGTACTGTGTTTGGGTCCAGTGTGAGATCACAGACATCTGATGGATAAGACCAAGAAACATTATTACACATCATCAGCATTCAGATTATATACACACATGCATGTTTTATTTATTTATTGTCATATACTGGATATTAAGACACTCAGATAAAACACACGCACCCAGAAACATGCACACACTTATCCACATACACAAACATAACCTGCTGTGTATGTGTTCTGTATAATAAATCACTTACATTTCTTCAGTCCTGATTTCAACCTCCACTCTCCACCATGATCCAAACTGTGGAAGAAACAGAGGAGAAGAGTGTCATTCGGTGATTCACATCCTGTCTTACACACATACACATACACACACACACACACACCTTGATACCTCCTACATACCTGCAACACAAAACACTTAAATTATACACAACCCCCATCACACACACAACACCTGACATGGGACCAAGTCTCATTTTTGCAAGACTCAAGTCTTACCCTTCAAGTCTTGAGTAAAATACACAGGAAATTCCTTGAATAGAATTTAGATTCCCATCTCCCCATTTAACTAACTGCAGTGTGCGGTTCGGTGCCGGGCTGAATGTGGGCGGAGTCAAACGTTTTTTTTGGGGACGTCTGAAAGTCACTGAATACAAACATACACATTTGTGCCTGTCATTATATAAAGTGGTACCAGTCAAAGTCGGAGTGGAGCTGATGGAAATCTCGCTCAGCGCTGTCCGAGTGAAGGTTACTTTCCGCTCTACGTCTTTCTCATTGCTACACTCAAAACCGCCCTTGAAGGGAAAGAAACTGCCACTAATTTGGTCCATTCTTTTTTGTAGCGATGCACCGATACCACTTTTTTTCAGACCGAGTAGAAGAACGAGTACTTATATTTGGGTGCTTTCCGATACCAAGTACTCAAAGCTGCTCTAGATAGGATTTGTTCAGTAAAAAAACAAAAGTTTTGTACCCTTTAATCAACCAAATGTACTTATAAAGCCCTTTTTATAACAGCAGTTGTCACAAAGTGCTTTTACAAAAACACCCGGCCTTAAACCCCAAGGAGCAAACAACAGTAGTGTTGAATTTCAGTGGTTAGGAAAAACTCCCTAAGAAGGCCGAAAAAACCTAGAAAGGACTTCTGGCTATGAAATATTGGAATAATCAATAAATGCATGTGGACTAAATCCAGAGTTGATTTAAATTTAGACCAGGTCAGAAGCATGACCAGATGGACAAGGACAGGGACAACACGGGGGAGGGAGGTGGTGTCCGCACAGTAGCAGCGGAAATCGTCAGGTATTTGGTATAGGACTTTGGACAAGGACAGCAACTGGCCCCCCAAACCAGGTACTCCGTAGGTGTGGACCAGGACCTCATGTCCTCCTAAAGTTTAAAACAGGAGGAGACTGGGTAAATTCAGAAAATGCATTCCTCATATCAAGAACGATTTATAGTGGAGAAGGAGAACTTAGTGGGGAAGGAGAACTGACCCAATCCCCCAGCACAATAGTATTGCAGCGTAAGACCTTGGAACTGAGACAGGGGGGTTCCGGTGACACTGTGGCCCTACCCGGGGGAGGCCCCGGACAGGGCCCAACAGGCAGGAAATCAATCCAACCACATTGCCAAGCATCAACCAAAGGGACCCCCACCAAACGCAACCACCCTGAATGAGGGCTGAGTATTGCCAGTAGAGTACAGGCCAATTGCACAAATGCGCAACCGAGAGTCAACAACAAGCCAGTGACTTTTCCCCCGAAAGGCATTGGAGGGAGGGTATCCCAGTGGCGATGAGAGCCCACCTGGCAAGACAGCAAGGGTGGACAGTATCAAGCCTACTGGTCACCTTCACGCCCCTGGGCCAGGCTACACCTAATCATAAACCGTCCACAAACATGTTGTGGACCGGGTTGTGGTGTTTCCACGATTATCTCGTCTTTTGACTTGACAGAAAAGTCAGTTATCGTCACCTATATTGATAGTTGTTATATCAATGTCATTCGCTATTGAAAGAAAAACAAATGTTGTTGTGCCATGAAATTAAATAGCTTTGTCAGTGTAAAGTTTGTCTTGAGTCTTACTTGGAATTGGTCAAATTCTTATGACTTTTCCAAGTAGTAAGATACTTGTAGGCCTATTTCAGTCTAATAAGCTATTAAAACAGCCAGTGGCAAAAGCCATACAGTTCATTGATGCTGTTTGCAGTGGATGTAAACTTCATGAGAAATGTTTAACACAATGCTTAGTGGTGTCTAGCTACTTGCCAGAGTTTTATATTTGGTATTTTTCCCAGTCAAAGATTTGAGATTGTTTTTCAATTGAATTGTTCGTGTTATAGGTCACTTTAAAGGTGGAAACATTCCTGACATGATTTATCTTTGTCTCATTCTTTTACATCACAAGAACCTGGCATTTTAACAGGGGTGTGTAGACTTTATCTCCACTGTATATCAAACTAGGCGTAATGTTAATCCATGACAAAATGATCTAATGTTGGGACGCAATTTTATGAAAAGTTAGTGAGTCCCGATCTGTTCCAATACTGGCATACAGTGTCCGAAATAAACTTTTTGTCTCACCTGCTAAGGGGACTGGTAGATGAACAAATCCACAATCCAGGCATTTCTTTTACTGACCAAAATAACAATTTCCTTTTTCCTTTCATGTATACATTAATGTCAGTACATTTCATTGAGATAAAAAGGTATTTTGTTGAATAGAAACTTTTTATTTCCGATGACAAATGAGTTTATCTGATTTTATCTTTAGCATACTGGCCCCACACAGAACATCTCATAACCACAGCCTCAGCATCATACTGTAGCCAATTCCTTTATCTCCAAACCTCTAATTCTCACAAATCGTTATTTTTCTACATGATGCTACAAACATGTTTTTAATGTATTGCAATAACATCATCCCCTTACATCAGTCTCTCTTCCTTGTCAACTTAACATTATTTGACAATACATATTGAACATCATTCCCTACTAACCTAATGCCAACGAAGAGCCAATAAGGATGGGTTTTACTCAAGAGAGTGTAAAAAGAGAGAAAAAGTAACCGCCCCTGTGGTGAGAGAGACAAAACCAATGGTAAATCTTCGTTCGGCGCGAATATTTGTAGAAACTTGAGGGTAAAACAAGTATTTGACCGCTGCAGCGCATTTCATGTATTTTGCTTTATGATTTCCTATTAATAAATCTTTGTGTTAAATCTTCACCGAAGCCTCGTCCTTCTTCAGATATTCTGATACACGCAAGTCAAAAGCAATGTCTGTGAATTGTGTGATTGTTTGTGTTTGTCTGGGAGAATTTTAAAAGAAAAGAAGGGTATATTGGTGCACATTAGAAGTCTGTGAGATATGGCCAGGGTACATGCTTAAGTTTTAGATGTATGAGATCTTGAAAGATAGGCCTTGTTCAACATATATAAATCCTAAATTCATGTGATACGACCAGGGTACATGTTGTTAAACCTGTATAAATTCTTGAATTTGGGTGGTCTACTTTGTTGAACATGTATACATTTTTAAAATGTATGAGTACTTGAAAAGGAGGCCTTGTTACGCCTGTTAAATTTCAGTAAACGTTAAAGGTCCGGATTGGGTCGGCCGAGTTAGCCGCGAAGCGGCAACGGAGTAATAGACTCTGTTAGGCAAGGAGATAAAACAAAATACTTTTTAACAGTGTTGCCAACTTAGCAACTTTGTCGCTAGATTTAGCTTTCGATTAGTGACTTCTGGCGAATTGTAGGCTGGGTGGTTGGCAATACTGTTTTTTGAAGCCTGCTTTAATAGATGTAGATAATCTACTTTGTTACAGCTGTGGAGGTAAGGACTTGGTAACGTTGGCGTTTGAGTGACGACTAGTGTAGAGCGCCATTGGAAGTGCTTTCAATTTTTTCCTCGTGTTAATAGTCAAAAATAAGAATCTATTTGAACATAGGTATAGTCGAATTGTGTGAATATACACTTAGGAAATGTACAGAGGCCTACTGTAAATATTTTGAAATAGAATTGTGTTGATAATTTGAGTCCGTGGCAGCAACTCACGCAGTGTGTGTTTTGTGATAAACTTTATATAAGCCTAATAAGAGATTGTTGTTTGGGACTTTGCGGAAGGTGACTCCATCAGTTATGATTGTGACTGTAAATAACTAATTGCATAAATAAGATTGAGCGTGCGAGCTCAAGCAGTTTGGTTTTAAACAGGAAAAGCATCCATTAGCGCCTATTCTGTAGTGACTGGGGAATGTGGGGAGGATTCTTAAACTGAAAAAACTTATCAGAAAGTTCTGTTTGAAATAACACATTCACGAAGTATAAGTGTCCGCCTGAAAATGGTAGAAGCCTGGCTCTATATTAAGTGAATTAAGTGTAAGAAAACAGTTTTACTCTGTGGCAAAGGGCAGGGAAGTGTGTGTAAACTAATTGTTTCGTAATTGGATGGTGGAGCAGAAGACTGTGGCCAGTCCTGTGTGAATAGAACAGTGGTTCCCTCTTATGGACAAAAAGTAACACTGCAAACAGGGTGTAATTGTCTTTATTTACTCAATCCAAACCAACTAAAATAAATGCTACAATCCAAATAGGAAATGTTTTAATATTAAAACAGCTAGTAGTTAAAGGAGCGAAAATATAATAAATCTCACTCTTGATTTGTAGTTCAAATCCCCTGATCCCCAACATTGTGAACTTTAGAAGTGTTCTCAGGCACCAAACTCAGATTTGCATAAAATTTGTATCCTTATTAAATTAGTGCGCAGGCTTTAGCTTCCTATTCTTATTTACGTACATTTTCTAGTTTCATTCATTAAATTTTTCAAGCAAACTTTCTTTTATCTCAACATTGATTCAACATAGATTAGATCAATTTACATTTCTGTTTTAATTTCCTTTCTTGATTTCCACAATAGGTTAATTTTACTCTTCTGCTTAAAATCTATTTGTTATTTTTTAGAACTCCCTAGTTTCATTTATTTCATTTTATTTAGCAACTTTGAAAAATAAAATAAAAATTATAATAAAACTCAATAGATTCATTTTACATTTTTGTTTAAAATTGTATTTGTTATTCTAAGAACTTTCTGGTCTCATTGATTTTTATGATCTTTAGTTTCAAAACACCTACTGATCACAGTCTAGCTTAGCACAATGGTAGACAAACAGCCACTAGAGTTATTCCCAAACAAAATAACAGAAGACTGGAAGAATGAGATTTTCCAAAAAATTTAAGCCACCACAGAACCAAAAAACAGACAAAAAACTAAATAGAAACTAGAAAAAATTAGCACGGATAATAGTGCATGAAAGAGAAGTAACCAAGGCTCAGATGGATTGGGAAAGAAAAGGAAAGCCTAAGTTAGGATCAACAAAAACAGCCTTTAAAAAAGCTAAAAGATGCATGGCACATGTCACTAAACTGTTGTTATTCATGAAGCAAAACACTCCAGGTGGACTCATTGTAATTTAGCAAAGAGCGAGATTCAGACTCAGACACCTCCAACGAAGAATGAACTATCCTCAAGTTACTTTCAAAGCCCACGGCACCCCCCCTTACATGCCACCTAACTCCCTCTGCCCGCAAGTACAGGCCCCGGATGCAGGTAAAAGGAGGGATCCTAGAAGTTGATGAAATTCCTGTAGCGACCCAAAAACTGAGTGAGATGCTGTCAGACATCATGGTTGGGACTCAAAATGCGCAGAAAATGCTGAGCGATGCAGTTCAAAAGGCTGTAGCTGCAGCATGGAAGAATCCCCCAGTGGGAGCCACGCCTCCACTCACAGGGCCAACATGGCTGATGGGACCAGAACCAGGTGTGCCATACCAATACCCCCTGCAGTACCAAAGACCACCACTGCTTCCACTTAATCCTCCAAGGAGAGGACAGAATAGGATGAGAATAGTGTTGGGGTGTTCTTTGGAGTGTAAATTTTTTGATGCATTTGATGTTGGGAAAGCATTGTGGTACCTCTTTGGCAGCAAAGTAAATGTTTAGTTGTTTGGACTTGTGAACAAATGTTTCTTTGAGTGTTATTAGGTTTTCCGGTGACTGGCGTTTTCGTTCGGTGACGGATGAGCGGCCTGCCGGGCTGTTTGGAGACAGATGGATGTGGTAACTTATGAAATTTGCAGAAGGCGTAACATTAAGTTGTTTGGAAGGCGTAGGCTACGGTATGTAGAAAGTGCTGACTGATGGAAGCTTTGGGAAAGTACAGTTTTCATGTGCTTTAGTAAACTATGTGGTTGGGTTTTGTATGTCAGATTTTTTTTGTGGAAGTTAATAGATAGATTTGAGAAAGTATGGAAACTATAGGTTATTTTGGGTGTATTTTAGTTATAGCACCTGTAATTAGATTATGTCGTTTTGTTCCATGTCCTGAAAACCATTCCCTCACAGCTAGCCTACTGCGTTGCGATTAGTACAGGATTTTAGGCAGTTGGACTGCGAGATGGAGAAGTTGAGTGCTCCTGTATATAGTTAAACTTTATCTAAACTTTATCTTCCTCGGTAATGGCCAAGCTTATTTATCTGAATATTACATGTAGTTCGAGAAGCCCTTGAATGTTATATAGACATTGATGTTAATGTGTAAAACCGTAAGGCCTCAAGGGGGGTCTCACGAAAATGTAAGGCCCACCACGTGGTACCTGACTGTTGTGTGCTGAGCTGTTCGCTAGCACAGCACAGCAGATGTACAAGTGGGTACATCTGAAACCTAGTGATGAATTAGAATTTGGTACAATGATTTTCTAATCTGGTAAAATAGTCTCATGGTTGTCTTACAAAAGGTTAACATTGTTTTTGCTCTCCTTATATATTGTATAAATGATAGAATGAAAAATCCCCATGGTGATAAACTTGAACATTAAGGAAAACATGCTATGTCCCATGAGGACTGAATTTGAATCCAATATAGTTATAAATCTAAAATAAAAATAAAAAAGGGTAATACACCTAAACCGAGTTTACTCCCCACTATCAAAAGTAAATGTATTTTAAATGCTGAATTGAGTTTGGTTAATTAATATAGTTTCACTTTGTTTTTATTTACAATTATATCTGGGATAATACTGGTGTTTTCAAACCAATGTCTGATACTCGTTAATGGAGTAAATTCTAAAATGGTAAATTGACAAATGCACAAATGGGGTATAGATGTGGAGGGGTTTAAGGCCTACATTGAGTTTCCTTTGGATTACTTATTGTACCTTGATTTTAGTGACGTCATACATCTGTTTTATGTCTACATTGACATTCTTATGAGTTTTCTTAATTTCCACCCTAATGTTGAATTGTCGTGTAGATAATGATTAGCTAATTTTTACAAACTGCAAAAATATTAGATGGGTTGGACGCAAACTCAAAATCATAGATTAGATCCAGTCTTCAACTGTCCAATTTTGGTGAGCTCGTGCAAATTGTAGCCTCTTTTGCCTATTTGTAGTGGAGATGAATGGTACCCGGTGGGGTCTTCTGCTGTTGTAGCCCATCCGCCTCAAGGTTCTTCTATCAGCTTGAATCAGTCGGCCCATTCTCCTCTGACCCCAACAAGGCATTTTCACCCACAGGACTGCCGCATACTGGATGTTTTTCCCTTTTCACACCATTCTTTGTGAACCCTAGAAAAGGTTGTGCGTGAAAATCCCAGTAACTGAGCAGATTGTGAAATACTCAGACCGGCCCGTCTGGCACCAACAACCATGCCACGCTCAAAATTGCTTACATCACCTTTCTTTCCCATTCTGAAATTCAGTTTGGAGTTCAGGAGATTGTCTTAACCAGGACCACACCCCTAAATGCATTGAAGCAACTGCCATGTGATTGGTTGATTAGATAATTGCATTAATGAGAAATTGAACAGGTGTTCCTAATAATCCTTTAGGTGAATGTAAATCTTAAGTTGAGAAAATTCCCTAGACTTTAGGAGGTAAATTGAGTCATGATATTCTTTCAGTCTCAACTTCGTTTGGCCGTTGCCTGTGGAAATGCAAAATGTGTATATGCTAATTTGGCCTATAGGTCTTCAGGGTTCCTTCACACGAGCGAACGTGTGGCATATTTGTTTTATTTTTTTATTTACTTCATGTTTTTGTCATTTTCATTTGTATTTGTTAGATTTTCAATTCGCCCCTTTTTACTGAATGAATGTTGCTTTCACGCTTGGAGTCATTCTCATTTGACTCTGTCATGAAAGCAAAGGGGGGAATGTATGAAATAATTATCTATGATGAAAAAGAGTTGAACTTAGTGTTCAAAGCGAATTAAATAGGTATTTAGAGAGTTACGTGAAGAATTTAGTTTTTCTGTTTACAGTGTTTGTCTAATTGGGTTTTTAAGAAAAGTTAGTTGAATACAAAATCTAACATGATTATGGTGGAGTGGAATACATCTTACCATTTTGAAAAGGTTTAGCAAAAAATAACTAATTTGATGAGACTGTAAAGTTTCAGTTTGTTTGATATTTTATTAGAAGTAATCATTTTTATATCATGCACTATGGAATAAGTGGGTAAAAAGGTGCAGGGAGTACATTTGGTTATTCATTACATGTTTACTAAGTTTGGTTATGTTTTAATTGATACTGAGAAAGTAATTCTGCATAAAGAGAGGTACAGACCCCATGGCGTGCCCAACTCACTGACACAAAAACCAGTGAAATGGGTGGGGGGCTGTTTGAAATGGGTCTTTGTCTTGTTTGAACTCTTCAGAAGAGAAACAGACTTACTGGTGACATCATTGGGTATTCTAATTCCATGTTTATTTACATATTCAATAACTCTTCATTATTTTTATTTCATCATTTATGTGAAACAATGGTGAATTTGATTGTAGTAAATTGTAAATTATATAGTTGAACTGAGAATTGTCCATGAACTACTCTTTGCCCCTCCAAGAACTGCCACCTTAACGTGGTGGAGGGGTTTGAGTACCCGAGTGACCCTAGGAGCTATGTTGTCTGGGGCTATATGCCCCTGGTAGGGTCTCCCAAGACAAACAGGTCTTAGGCGACGGGTCAGACTAAGAGCGGTTCAAAACCCCCTTAATGAAGAAAAACATTTTGAGTACCGTGACGTCGCCCGGTATGGCGCAGCCGGGGCCCCACCCTGGAGCCAGGCCCGGGGTTGGGGCTCGTATGCGAGCGCCTGGTGGCCGGGCCTTCCCCCATGGGGCCCGGCCGGGCTCAGCCCGAACGGGCGACGTGGGGCCGCCCTCCCGTGGGCTCACCACCCACAGGAGGGACCATAAGGGGCCGGTGCGAAGAGGATCGGGCGGCAGTCGAAGGCAGGGGCCTAGACAACCCGATCTCTGGACACGGAAACTGGCTCTAGGGACGTGGAATGTCACCTCGCTGGCGGGGAAGGAGCCTGAGTTGGTGCGTGAGGTTGAGAGGTTCCGATTAGAGGTAATCGGGATCACCTCTACACACGGCTTGGGCTCTGGAACCACACTCCTTGAGAGAGGATGGACTCTTCACCACTCTGGAGTTGCCCATGGTGAGAGGCGGCGGGCTGGTGTGGGTTTGCTCATAGCTCCCCAGCTCTGCCGCCATGTGTTGGAGTTTACCCCGGTGAACGAGAGGGTCGTTTCCCTGCGCCTACGGGTCGGGGATAGGTCTCTCACTGTTGTTTGTGCCTACGGGCCGAACGGCAGTGCAGAGTACCCGACCTTCTTGGAGTCTCTGGGAGGGGTGCTGGAAAGTGCTCCGACTGGGGACTCTATTGTTCTACTGGGGGACTTCAACGCCCACGTGGGCAACGACAGTGACACCTGGAGGGGCGTGATTGGGAGGAACGGCCCCCCGGATCTGAACCCGAGTGGTGTTCAATTATTGGACTTCTGTGCTAGTCACAGTTTGTCCATAACGAACACCATGTTCAAGCATAAGGGTGTCCATCAGTGCACGTGGCACCAGGACACCCTAGGCCGCAGGTCGATGATCGACTTTGTTGTCGTCTCATCTGACCTGCGGCCGTATGTCTTGGACACTCGGGTGAAGAGAGGGGCGGAGCTGTCAACTGATCACCACCTGGTGGTGAGTTGGATCCGATGGCGGGGGAGGAAGCTGGACAGACTCGGCAGGCCCAAGCGTACTGTAAGGGTCTGCTGGGAACGTCTGGCCGAGTCTCCTGTCAGAGAGATCTTTAACTCCCACCTCCGGCAGAGTTTCGACTGGATCCCGAGGGAGGTTGGAGATATTGAGTCCGAGTGGACCATGTTCTCCACCGCCATTGTCGAAGCGGCCGCTCGGAGCTGTGGCCGTAAGGTCTCCGGTGCCTGTCGAGGCGGCAATCCCCGAACCCGGTGGTGGACACCGGAAGTAAGGGATGCCGTCAAGCTGAAGAAGGAGTCCTATCAGGCCTGGTTGGCTTGTGGGACTCCTGAGGCAGCTGACGGGTACCGACAGGCCAAGCGGGCTGCAGCCCGGGTGGTTGTGGAGGCAAAAACTCGGGCCTGGGAGGAGTTCGGTGAGGCCATGGAGAAGGACTATCGGCTGGCCTCGAAGAGATTCTGGCAAACCATCCGGCGCCTCAGGAGAGGGAAACAGTGCCCTACCAACGCTGTTTACAGTAGAGGTGGGCAGCTGTTGACCTCAACTGAGGATGTCGTCGGGCGGTGGAAGGAGTACTTCGAGGATCTCCTCAATCCCGCTGACACGTCTTCCATTGAGGAAGCAGAGGATGAGGGCTCAGAGGTGGACTCGTCCATCACCCGGGCTGAAGTCACTGAGGTGGTCAAGAAACTCCTCGGTGGCAAGGCACCGGGGGTGGATGAGATCCGCCCTGAGTACCTCAAGTCTCTGGATGTTGTGGGGCTGTCTTGGTTGACACGCCTGTGCAACATCGCGTGGCGGTCGGGGACAGTGCCTCTGGGATGGCAGACCGGGGTGGTGGTCCCTCTTTTTAAGAAGGGGGACCGGAGGGTGTGTTCCAACTATAGGGGGATCACACTTCTCAGCCTCCCCGGGAAAGTCTATGCCAGGGTTCTGGAGAGGAGAATACGGCCGATAGTAGAACCTCGGATTCAGGAGGAACAGTGTGGTTTTCGTCCGGGCCGTGGAACACTGGACCAGCTCTATACCCTCTACGGGGTGTTGGAGGGTTCATGGGAGTTTGCCCAACCAATCCACATGTGTTTTGTGGATTTGGAGAAAGCATTCGACTGTGTCCCTCGCGGCATCTTGTGGAGGGTGCTTGGGGAATATGGGGTCCTGGGTCCTTTGCTAAGGGCTGTCAGGTCCCTGTACAACCGAAGCAGGAGCTTGGTCCGCATTGCCGGCAGTAAGTCAGACTTGTTCCCAGTGCATGTTGGACTCCGGCAGGGCTGCCCTTTGTCACCGGTTCTGTTCGTAATTTTTATGGACAGAATTTCTAGGCGCAGCCAGGGGCCGGAGGGTGTCAGGTTTGGGGACCACACAATTTCGTCTCTGCTCTTTGCAGATGATGTTGTCGTGTTGGCCCCTTTTAACCAGGACCTTCAGCATGCACTGGGACGGTTTGCAGCCGAGTGTGAAGCGGTGGGGATGAAAATCAGTACCTCCAAATCTGAGGCCATGGTCCTCAGTCGGAAAAGGGTGGCTTGCCCACTTCAGGTTGGTGGAGAGTGCCTGCCTCAAGTGGAGGAGTTTAAGTATCTAGGGGTCTTGTTCACGAGTGAGGGAAGGATGGAACGGGAGATTGACAGACGGATCGGTGCAGCTTCTGCAGTAATGCAGTCGATGTATCGGTCTGTCGTGGTGAAGAAAGAGCTGAGCCGCAAGGCGAAGCTCTCGATTTACCAGTCAATCTACGTTCCTACTCTCACCTATGGTCATGAGCTTTGGGTCATGACCGAAAGGACAAGATCCCGGATACAGGCGGCCGAAATGAGCTTTCTCCGCAGGGTGGCCGGGCGATCCCTTAGAGATAGGGTGAGAAGCTCGGTCACCCGGGAGGAGCACAGAGTAGAGCCGCTGCTCCTCCACATCGAGAGGGGTCAGCTGAGGTGGCTTGGGCATCTTTTTCGGATGCCTCCGGAACGCCTTCCTGGGAAGGTGTTCCGGTCCCGTCCCACCGGGAAGAGACCCCGGGGAAGACCTAGGACACGCTGGAGGGACTATGTCTCCCGGCTGGCCTGGGAACGCCTCGGTGTCCCCCCGGAAGAGCTAGAGGAAGTGTCTGGGGAGAGGGAAGTCTGGGCATCCCTGCTTAGACTGCTGCCCCCGCGACCCGGCCCCGGATAAAGCGGGAGAAGATGGATGGATGGACTACTCTTTGAGAGTGATACTTCAATGTAAACAAACTACCTTAGCTGATGATTAATTGAAACAGCAATGAGAAATGAGAAATTGTGTTATTTTGTTATTTGTTGGTTGTTAAACCAACTATAGAAAAGAGTGGAATTGTTGTTATGCTACACTAGCAGAACAGAAGCACCAGAGATGTTAATGTTTTAACTATACTGTTACTGTTTACCACTGTTCTAATCTATTTAGACAAAGGAAGCAGAAAGATATTGGAAATATAGGGTTTGAGTGTTTGATAGTGTTTGGTTCTAATGTATCAGCAAGATGCAACAAGTTAACGTAATGGACATATTTCTGATGGTGTACTGTGCAGTTGCAACTAATCTTCTCAAGGATTATTCACACTTCAGGTACAGGACACTTGAAAGTGATTCAGCGATAGAGAACTGTTTGGATCCCAGAGAGAGACTGATTTTGACTAAAAGTATTTTTTACAACTGGTTTACAACAACTGTTTGTTTATATTTCTGTTTATGTAATAACTTTATTCTCAGTGACATTTATAGTTATTTCACACCATAAATGGTGTGAAATGGGGGATTGTTGAGATAAATTAAGTTTAAATAATGCTGATTTAATAACCATGTATTTTTATGTTTTTGTTTTATTAAATTGTATGCTGCAGTCAGGTTAGGAAAATGATTTAAACATAGAAAGTTATTGTATTCAAACTCCATACATTCTGTTGTAATTTGCACACATTATCTCTGGGAAGAATAGGTCAAAACCACCTTTTGTCTTACACTCAGCCACACTCACTCAGACTGTCTCAGTTAGAGAGACAGGATTAAAACCCAACCATTAACATACAAAAGAAACTGCCTCCTATACAGCAGGAAGAAACCTTCTGTCTCCAACCCCCTGATGTTCTAGTCTAGGTTTGGACAATAGAATGTTATTTACTGTAACCTTGTTAAGATTTCACATCTGTATGCTAGAATCTGTTGATCTGTAACCGAAAATAACCCCAAGGGGGAAAAGTTTAGAGCATGCCCTTCTTCATTGGACAGCGAAAACAAAGAGATTCGTCCAACATGTCACCATGCCAAAGAAGAGCCAATAAGGATGGGTTTTACTCACGAAAGTGAAAAGTAACCGCCCCTGTGGCAAGAGAAACAAAACCAATGGTTAATCTTCATTCGGCGTGAATATTTGTGGAAGCTTGAGGGTTAAAACAAGTATTTGACCGCTGCAGCATATTTCATGTATTTTGACTTATCATTTCCTATTAATAAATCTTTGTGTTAAATCTTCATTCGGACCGAAGCCTCGTCCTTCTTCAGAGATTCTGATACACGCAAAATTCTTAACACCACCCATGTTTTAAAAAGGCAGGAGTCATTTATGACGACATTGAAGGCAGTCTGCACATAAACAACGCACGTCTGATAATGTGCATTATCGACATTTACATTTTTTTTAAAACTCTGACTACAGAGAGGGAAAAATTATAGACTGACCATTTCTTTGTCAAAGGGCAAATATACAAAATCAGCAGGGGAACAAATAATTTTTTCCCTTACTGTAAATAACGCGACACATGCTCTGACTACTTTGCCACTGCCATTGAGCCCCTTTCAGTAGCGTTAAGGGCCTCGGTTTCTTTCCAGGGTGTATTGCAGGAGGGCGTTGTGCATAGGTTATCATTGTATGCTGATGACCTGCTGCTCTATGTATGTAACCCTGCAACCTCCTTACCCTCCATTCTCTCCATTCTTGAGTACTTCGTCTGGTTACAAGCTTAATCCCCAAATATGTGAGTGCATCCCAGTCAATCCAGCAGCGTTGCAGCTTCTGTTTGGTGGGGGGGGGGGGGTGTAGTTATAGTGTTCTTTTATTCATCTGTAATGTTGGAAGTACTGTCAATGTCAATCATTTTTTTATTGGCTATTTTCCACAATCTGAGTAGTTTAGTTTGCAACGGTTTCAATGGAGGCATGAGATCAGATACATTTTTATTATGTCTTGGTGGTTAGGACTGTAAAGGAATTGAAAGATATTATTCTTGCAATGGAAAGTGCACAAACACGACAGACTTTCTGTGTGTGAGGTGACTACGAATCACATTCAGAAGCTCTGCAGCTACTGAGGGCAGTTCCTGTAAATATTCTAACCTATTATAACACATCCCACATGCTCTTTTATAGACCTACATTTGAGCACAATCCGCTCAAGCAGCCTATTTCACAAATAAATGAGAGTGCGCAAATTAGTGGAAGACAGAGTGCACATTTTGCAGAGAGATGCGTATGCATTCTTAAAACACAGAAAGGTTCTCTCAACATTAGAGACTGTAGATGTATTGATTGTATTAGTTAGTGAACTGTTATAAGCTGTTGTAACCAATGAAGCAGAATATTAATTGTTTGTAATATGAGCTGAAACTGAAGGAGCAAGTAGGAGAATAGGAAACCCTGTTCAAGCGGTTGCCGGGGAGAGAAAGATTTAGTATGTCTGTCTTTTGAGAAACAGGAAACAGGTTAGAGGCGCACACACATAGTCGGACAGACAACACAGACACCACAAGGGGGGCAAGGGGGTACTTGCAGTTATCCTATAAGGAATAGAACTGGGATTGGGCCAAGGACACACTTGCTTTGTCAGTTAACGCCTCTATCTTTTTGGGCGTAGTAGAAGTATAAAAATGATGTTTTGATTGTTGATCCTTAGACCTTGTGCGGCGACACTTGTCTCCAAAAGCTTTTGTAATAAACGGAATATACGATACGGTAATTGACCTGACTCCTGGTGTTTTATTCTCCTTTCCAACAAACCAACTCGGGGAAGTGTTAGACTTCAACAAGACCTTCCTGAAAAAAGGAAACTGTACAGTATAAAACATGTATTTGACCCGGTCGAACTATAACAAAAGCATGTGAAAAGTTAACATTCACAGCCAGACATCGGAATAGAGCAGGCTTTACTTTGTTTTTCGTATACATTTCGGTCTCTTATATATCCAACACAATATTATAGTAAATTAACCCTCATTTCTGGCATATTCTCAGATCAGAGGGCAACCTTGGATCCCACTCGGATTGGGCAGTAATTTGACAAAAATTGTCAGATTTTGGGGCTGTGTAGTACAGGAATCTCCCAGATACATTTCGGCCCGGATGTACATTTCGGATCCGATCAAGACCTAGCATCCCTTTTTGATTTTGGAAAGTCTGGACATGCGCTTGATTCTGATATAAAAGTAGACATAAATGTTGTACCTAAATCACTCCTAGTTGATAAACCAGGGATTTTTCGGCTATAGAAACCCTTGGGCGGGCCAACTAAATGCTTTTTGCGGCATGAAAATGCAGAAAATGCACGCATATTTTCTTATCAAAGTAATGGGTGGGTGCATTTTCGCCATTTTCATTTTCATGCCGAAAAAGCATTTAGTTGGCCCGCCCATTTTTTTAAAAATAAGATACTAAGGAGAGAGACTGGCTGTCCTATAGCCATGCGGCTCTTAAACTTGTTCTTTGGATCTTGAGCAGAAGTGTCTGGTAGCTACCAACTACTAGCGCCGTAGTAAGATTAATGTTTCTGTACTGACAGTGAAACTGTAAAGATATTTGAAGCATGAGAAATCACTCAGACTGAAGAGTACTGTGTCTATTAGCGACATGGTCTATTCGTTTAGTTAACTATGGTAATGCTGCTGCCTTTGTTTTATATTTGTGAATAATTAGACAGGTAGCTAAAATAGGTTCTTATTTTGCCTGTGAAACCATGACTGAACAGAGACAGCTGGGAGCAAGGTTTTGATTTAGGGATTCCTGACGCATAGTGGTTGTGGAGCAAAACATCAGACTACTGTATTAATGTACGTGCGAAAAGCTACGGATATTGTGATTTTATATACAACAATGTCAATACCCTTTTTGAGAAACTGCCATTTATTTATGTTTTGAAGCAATTAGAAACATGAATAAAACAAATAACAGTAAAGGTTAAGGCATCCTTCAATTTTGGGTTATGTTCAGATAAACAGAGAGATTCTGTAAAATTGAGGGTTATTGGTTTAATTGGAACGACTGAATGTCTGACAGACCTTTAGCGTGTAATGTGGAGATGTAACCCAATCATATTTAAGTAGAAAGCAATGGTTTAGAAACCTTTTCCAAAGGCGCTGTACAAAACCCATATGTTAAAATGCTAATTCCGTTTATGGCCAGCTATGTAAACTATGACACTGACTGATCCCGCAAAGGCTGTTGAACTGGTTATAGGCTATTCCTATTTGTTTTCTAATGCCTCTTAATATGAATGTAATTCAAAGTAATCAGATTACGTTTCTGATTTTGAGTAATCTAAAAGTTACGTTACTGATTACAAATGTGGACAGGTAACTTGTAACTGTAACGGATTACAATTAAAAAGTGACCTACCCAACCCTGAATATGGATCTCTGTAAAATATCCCAAAGAGTGTGATATGTAACTTTGCTAATGGGCTATTATCAGAACATTTTGTTGACACAATAATTACGTAGGATTACAGCTACATCTACAGCTGCAATATTTACAGTGCCATTTTTCTCAGTTTCATGGGACATTTGTTTTAAATTTCAAAACATTATCTTAAAAATAACAAACATATCATTCAAGAATTAGAAGATATTGCTTTAAAATATTTTTAAGATAGGGAGGGTGCCAATGTTGTCTATTGCTGTGCACCTAGCCACGCCCCTTGACACCCCCCTGGCCACACCCACCACCTAAGCCCCTATTTGATCCAGAAAAAAACCTGGGTTTGCAGATATCATTGACAGTATACTGCAAATCACTGACTCTACAAAAATCTACACCAGTTGTTTTACATACAATCGTATATGTAAATCGACCCACCGAAGCCCGCACATTTGATTGCCTGAACACTCATTCCAAATCAACCAATTGTGGAGGGTACCTCCCCATTTGGCAACATTGAATCAGAACTCCTCTGGCCCTGTCTCTGAATGTTAACATAACAGTACATTGGATAATCTGCATTCCTTAACCAGCGCCTAAAACATCAAAATATCCATAGGCAAAATCAACATGATCCACAATTTCACAGCCACAAATATTTCCTGGAATATGCAATACAGCAAAATATGAACTAGCTAGCTACGACTCTGAAATAGTGACACTACATATTTAAATGATCCTCAATCGCCAATAGCTAAACTTAGTTAGCATGCTGTACTGATACGTCAAGTCAACGTTAGCCATCTCTGTCAATTAACTTTGGTCAACATCTTAGCAGGAATACAATTCATTGCGGTGGTATTTAAACATGATCAACTTATGCTACATCTCTAATTTGGTGTTAGAAAGTTTGTAGTCGGCTGACCTGAACACAGTGAACAACAACGTGTGGATCCACAAACTTTTAAAAGCCACGACGTAAGAGAAATTCTGGTGCATTACATTTGTAACTCATCCTCCACCATTTGTCAGTTATACAATTTGTGTGGTGGTTAAATTAAAATGTTTCACTCCCTGTTATCTTGTTTGGGAATCACTGGACAGTGATGTGTATTATGTATTGTTTAGCAACATCTTCTATTTGAAACTTTTTAAATTACTGCAACAAATTAATTGGTGTGCAAATGCATTAAGGTGTTATGTCCTTTTTAGAAGATGGAATACAATTTGTCTGTACAATAGTATGCTTCACAAAGCATATGGGTACAAAAACAGTTTTTCTAATGAAAATAGGTTTCATGTAGTAAAAAGCAACTCCACATGGAGGATTTCATGCAGTGGAATGAAACCCCAGAATTGCAGCGACATTTTATTACAAAACGTTAAAGATATGTGACCTGTATCCATGGTTGAAGATGACAGGTTCCCTCCCATGATCCACATTTCATCCTGGATACCACCCTCCAGAACGTAAACAAATGGAGAGTAAATATGGGGAAACGTTCCATGTTGATTACTGTATTTTATATAAGAAGTTGTTGATTATTGGATTAATTGCTAAAAAACAGAATGACTCGATAGTTTCACCTAACTGGGTGTTACCTGCCATTTCAGAAAGCTGGGAGATGACTTCATTCTGCCTCAACACAATGCTACTGGACGACCGACACACTGCAGCTAACATTGTAGCATGGATAGAGGAAGTTACTGACAAGTTTGAGATTCTCCCAGTAAAGTCCAGGCTGTTGTGCATGATAATTGTGAAAACACAGTGGCAGCAGTAAAAATGCTAGAGGAGAAGCATGGATGGTCCTCAATACACTGTGCTGGACATAATCTCCAATTATTGGCCAACCAGGCACTGAAGAACCCCACCATCAACAAAGCAGTTGGGGCAGTTGGGGCAGTTCGATGTGCTATAGAGCATTTCAAGAAGAGTGACCTGGAAACCAACAATCTGAAGATCACACAAAACCAAGTGGGCAACCTGAGCACAAGTAGTTGCAGGATGTTCGTACCTAGTGGAGTAACACATTCTGTATGTTAAGACCCTGTTGGAACAGAGATGGTCTGTGACCTGGTGGAATAACACATTCTATATGTTAAGACCTGTTGGAACAGAGATGGTCTGTTATACTGCAACTCTTTCAGATCCAGTCGTGACACAGAGAGACAAACATCACCTGGACCTGAAAACTGAACAGTGCAGTCCAGTGGAAGAATTGACACGTTCTCCAGCCTTATGAGTGACACAGTCCACCTTAGTGGGGAGACATATGGGACTTCCTCAGCACTACTGACACTGGTGTCACACAGAATACAGCTTTTGACACTGACTCAGTGCAGCATACCAGGCCACTGCTAAAGAACAAACAGCTGCATGATGGGAAAAGGAGTTGTGTTATTCAGAGGATGCCCAAAAAACACACAGATCATTGCTGCTGCCTTGGACACAAGATTCAGAAAGGTTAAGATCTTGACACCTGAAGAAAACGTCAAAGTAAAAAAAGTGCAAGATCTTGGAGGCCAACAGAAGTGATGGAGTGAAGAACCAGCAGAAGTCTACCAATCAAACCCAGAGGCAGCGTGTCTGAGGTTCCAGAAGGAAGGAGTTTCTCTGCTGAACTCTCTGCTTGGGTCAGACTCAGACAGTGATTGGAGCAATGAACATGAAGAGAATGGTAATAAGGTGAAAAATGACAAGACAGGAAATCCCCTTCGTAGGTGGAAGTCATATGAAAAAAGGTTTTCAACACTGGCAAAGTTGGCTAAATCCTACCTGTGAGTTCCTGCAACCTCCGCTCCCTGTGAAGGACTTTTCTCTGCTTCAGGGAACATTGTCACAAGAAAGAGAGCCAGCCTGAGCCCTAAGCATATTAATATGCACTGCAGTATTACACCGCTGTCATTGTTGGGTCACATGGAGCTATTGGAGAAGCACCTATTTGCCCTAATGTTAAATTGGTTATTATAAATAACGGTGAGTTTAGATCAGGGTTGGGCAACATGGATGGTGGTGGGGCCACAGAATTTATGTACTGGTCATCAGGTGGCCACAAATTAATTTGGAACACAGACACACAAACACGTCCATGTATTGTATGTAATTACTAACAAATGTATTAAATGTACATTAGGCCTGATGCTAGTTAACAGATCTCCGTTTTCCCGCTCTGCTCATCTCTCCCGGGATTCAGCACGTTCGCTGCTGTGCTGTTAAACGCGTGAACCCTTTTTTGGCTGTTTTCACACCTTTGATATTTAGGCACAGAGATTTCTGTAATAGGTATCAAGTGTTTTATGGCTCAAACATCAGCACACTCTCAGCTACACTTAGAAAGACATCACAACAGCTTTCTGAGACCATGAAATTACGGTTTTATATGTAAACATGCAAGAAATGATTTCAAGTCTACTTTATGTTTTCTTTCTAGCATAGATTTTGGTTCCAATACTAAGTTTACAAACACATTTAATGTTAAACATAAGGTTAAATATATAATATATAAAATGTGTATATGTCCTTTAACATTTGAGGACCGCACAAAGAGGTGGTGGGGGCCGCATGCAGCCTGTGGGCCGCCAGTTGCCCATGCCTGGTCTAGATAATGTTTAACTATCCTTCAATCTTTTTTACTACTTTGTTATATTAGCAACTTATGCTGACTAATGTTTAGGCAGCAATACAATTGTGAAACTACTGAGTCATTATGTTTTTTATCAATAAATTTAATAATCAACAATTTTATATAAAATACCATAATCAACCTAATCAATAATTGCAGCCCTACACCACGCTGAACAAACAACCACAACACTGAACAAACAACCACCACGCTGAACAAACTGACCTTGAAACTGTGTTCATGTTATGCAAAATGAGTACAGGTAGGGAGGTCTGTATTTGACACTTTACATAATGCAAAACAACCAGACAACTTTATACCACATTACTGATTACTGATAGAGAAAACCTCTACAAGACATACTTGAGTTTCTCCAGTCTCCAGTGTGGATCCTCCAGTCCAGCAGAGAGCAGTCTGACTCCTGAGTCTCCTGGATGATTGTAGCTCAGATCCAGCTCTTTCAGATGTGAGGGGTTTGACTTCAGAGCTGAGACCAGAGAAGCACAGCCTTCCTCTGTGACCAGACAGCCTGACAGCCTGCACAGAGTTGATCGTGAGTTAAAGTATTAATGGGCAACCTAGGCTTTCTGAACACTTTGAAGATTGTGTAAAACCTAGTTCAGCCGGCCCACAATAGAAAGTGTTGCCATATGGAGTTTTGAACCAAGGTTGCCCATGTGAATAGCTGTGTCATTAACCACTACACCAGAGCTATATTTGCCGGCTGTCAGTATTGCCTCTTGTCTCTATCCTGAACAAATCCTCTTTTGCCACTGGCCGTTTTAAATGCTAATTGGCCATTCGTAAATGACATTGATACAGTTAAACTAACTAACGTTTCTTAGGTTTACCTCCAACACAAATAACGTCTATGTATGGTGTTTGCCACTGGCCATTTTAACAGCGTATTAGCCAGTAATAAGCTTTACTGGTATCTACTAACTTACTGGAATAGTCATAAGAATTGAGCAATTGCTAGCCAGTCTGCCAAAGCTATTTCATTTCATGGCATAAGAACGTATTTTTTACTTTCATGGCAAAACCATGTACTTTTTTCTTTCATTTGTGAATTACATTTATACAATAACTATCAATAAAGGTGACAGTAACTAACTTTTTCATTGAGTGAAAATAAATAATTAATAAATGTCATTGCTCTCAATAGATTTGAACTTAGGTCTTCCACATGAGAGGCACTGTCTTTAACCACTATGCCACAGCATTACACGTTACAGCAGTCGCTAGACTCCATTGAGGATTGTGTTCAACTGACTAATGTTTCTTAATAGGTTTATCTCCACCATAGCTTCACAAATGAATGGGTGGGTAGTCAGTCAGTCAGTCACTCACTCACTCAGTCAGTCACTCAGTAAGAGACATTTGCTCTTTTTACGTGGTCCGGCAAAATGGTCAAGTACTTAAGTTATTAAACAGTACACAGTAGCGACATCTGCTGGTCATATATTAATCATTTCATGTACGAGTTCAGTCAGAATGGGGGGTTTGCATCCCAGGTAACCATTCATTTCTAAACTGTGCATTTAGAGTATCGTGATCTCATGTCACTGCATGCACATGTCCACAACACTACCAGTTTGACATATGCACATGAACAAGGTGTCAATTCCCCAACACTACTGAAACCACATGTTTGTGACTAAATTAAACAACCTAGCCCATGCTAACTGAAAGTAAATGTAAAAGAAAGGCTTTCAAACAAAACTATTTACAAAAAAGAGGAGTCAATTCTTTGCTTTCCAAGACGAAACATTAACCCGGCATAGGTCTTAGACTGGACAGAGTTAGACAACTATCCAGTTAAATGTCAAGAAGAATATGTCTTTCAGTGATCAGACCAGGGCAATATGTGTATAGAGATTGCTTGTGCAATGGGGAAAAGTGTATAATATTGTTATTTATTATGATGTTAGGGAATGTATTTGCGATAGGGATATACAGTACTGTATAAAAGTCTTAGGAACTTAAATGTCAAACTAAATGTGCATTTGTTTAAGGCTGGTTTCGAGATTTTACACATTTACCAAATAAAATATCTTAAATTCAATGTTCAGTTGTTAAGGAGGGTAATTCCTCTAAAACAATAAGAGGAATTAGTCATTTTTAAATGTATTAATTAGAAGTGGACCATCTATTGCATCATGCAAGTCTTGAGTGTCCCAATGTTGATCTTCTTATTAACCACCTGTCCACTCTGTGGAGTTGTCAGCCACACGTCACCCTGATGGGTACTCAGAGAAAGTATGTAGGAAAAAGGGGCTGGACTGGGCCTTGTGTAATGCCTGAATATCAGGAGCACACATTTTCTTTTTAAAATACACACGACCAGCCTGCTTGTAATTTAGTGCCTCATCAAATTCACAAAAAGGCAATACGTGTTAGGCTTGCCCAATACGCAGTTAATGGATTTAAAGTCACAAGCGTGTGGCACAGTTTACATTAGGTATCTTAAAGGTCAGACAATGATTAAAGGGCAGGACCAACTTGGGACCAAAATAAATCCCTGTGAGACATCGTCACAAGTGAGCCAGATGGACAAAAGGTGGGGCCATGGGCTAGTGTGACAAATACAAGCTATTAGCCTACTCACCTCAGAGTCTCCAGTCTACATTGTGGATCCGTCAGCATAACAGTGAGATGCTCCACACCTGTATCCTTCAGGTCATTGTTACTCAGATCCAGTTCTTTCAGGTGTGAGGGGTTTGACTTCAGAGCTGAGACCAGAGAAGCACAGCCTTTCTTTGTGATTCCACAACCTGACAGTCTGGAGAGAAGAAATCATGATTTCACAAACTACTTCCGCCATTAAAATCCTCCTTGAGTAGGGCCCTATAAAATCTGTTTTATCTTGTTTATCTTGTTTATCCATGTTAACCGTTTTATTTTTGTGATTATTTTTATGTCACACCTCTATATAAACACCTTAGACAGTAGTGATGTGCAGGTGGGTCAACTGTTTCTTCACCTACAACCACCCATAATTCTCAACAACCCATCTGCAACTATAAAGATAAAGTTAAATTCTAAATTCCAACACAAACTGAACAAGCAAATCTAGAAAAGGCTGCTGTAACACATAGTTCAGAAATCATTGGCCCAAGAAGCTACATTGTTCATTTTGCAGAAGGGCAAAATGATTCTCAGCCGACACGTAGACAAAGTTCTGTCACAAAATGCACTTAAATATATTTTTCATGTTATCTTCATCACTATAATTCAACCTGGCCTTCATCCAATAATATACATTGCTCAAACAAATTAAGGGAACATGTAATCATCACAAATAACACCAAGTCAATTAAACGTCAGGGATATCAATCTGTCCAGTTAGGATGTATAAGCGATTGTGAATCAATGTCACCGGTTTTGGTGCAAATGAAAGTGACAGCAGGTGCACTGGAGAAGCAACAACAAGACAACCCCCAAAAAGGGAATGGTTTTGCAGGTGGTGGCCACAGACAATTGCTCTCTCCTTATCCTGACTGATTCTACTCTAGCTTTGTGTTTTTCTAGTGTCCTTGTCACTACTGGTAACATGAGGCGGTACCTAAAGCCCATTCAGGTTACACAGGTATTCCAGCCCCTCAAGGATAGCACATCCATACGTTCCTTCACATGAAGGTTTGCTGTGTCTCCCATAACAGTCTCAAGAGCATGGAGGAGATACCAGGAAACGGGCCATTACATGAGAAGAGCTGGACAGGGCTGTAGAAGGGCATCAACCCAGCAGCAGGATCAGTATCTGCTCCTTTGAGCGAGGATGAACAGGAGGAGCACTGCCATAGCCCTACAAAATGACCTCCAGCGGACTACCAGCCTCGTGTGGCCAGAGTGTGCCGGCAGTTCCTGGATGATGAAGGCATTGATGCCATTGACTCACGTTCTCAAGACCAGAATCTAATTGAGAACCACTGGGACGTTATGTATTGGTGCATCCGACACCACCAAGTAGCGCCACAGACTGTCCAGGAACTCACCGATGCCCTGATCCAGGTCTGGGAGGAGATCCCCCAGGACACCATCCGCCACCTCATGAGGAGCATGCCCAGATGGAAATACAGACAACTGAGTCACATTATGAGTTGCTGTGATGAAAAAACAGCCAGTGATTTCACTTGTTTACTTTGTTTTTCATCATTTTGTTCTCAACACAATGTACAGTAAAGATTTTGATCTTTAATATATTTCCTTCATCGATACCCAATGCTTATTTAAGTCTTCCCTTAATTTTCTTGAGCAGTGTATTTTCTGACCCACTGCCTAGCTGCAACATGGATATAACCCCTGAGCTGTGTGCAACCATATTCAGTCCTACCACCACGTAGACAATCAAACTGGCTTAATTTTGTTTGAAGATCCTTCCAAAGAAAAAAATAATCTCTGTATGCAAATCCTAGTGTTCCCTTTCTACAAATGGGTGGCTCGCAATTAAGTCAGGTACCAGCCGATGTCCACGTGCAATGTAAATTAAAGTATTTGTGTCTCTAATGAAAAAACCTGGCTAACGAACTTTAAATATCACATGCGCACTCTTGTACTGAAGTCACACACTGAAGAATGTAGCACTGGTATGTCGAATTCTATGTACATTTCTAAAATTCATATGCTGCCCTTGTTCTCCGATCTATCGTTTGCTCGTATCTCCTAATTTCTTTACTAGTTGATGCCTCGTTCTGAAAAGTTCTGGGCTTCTCAACTCTTAACTTTTATCCTTATGTCAGGATTCATCAGGTTTTGAACTATTCATGAATCATCGGTGTAAATCGACCCTTAACATATGTTACACATGGGTATTAACATTTTCGGCTTCAATGTCGGTGCATACAAACAAACTTAATATGGGCTAAAACATACTTCAAGGGTTGAGACATTTTGTCTAACCAGCTATGGGTTAGAAATGCAAACTAATGTTAGAAATGCAAACTAAGTGCCAACTTTCAAGTGTCTATTAAAGACTCATCTCTCCAGCACAGTCTATGATTAAGTGTAGCCTGGCTCAGGAGCATGAAGGTGACCAGAAAGGCTTGATACTGTCCACCCTTGCTGTCTTGCCAGGTGGGCTCTCATCACCACTGGGATGCCCTCCCTCAAATGCCATTCGGGGGTGGAGTCTGTGATGGTAATTCCATGTATCGACACTCAGAGTAAGGGACACAGAGACAAAGTTCTCTTCGTACATTATAACCGTTTTATTAATTATTATGCACAGAGACTATTATGAGAGACGCGTCAACCGCTTACACACACATAATCATCTGAGGAGTCCCTAACTCCATATAGCTCATTCAACCATATATATCACATAGGAAAAAGGTGTGGTAAGATGCTGCCATCTGTCTCATGTCAATCAAACACATTCCTTTTGTTCTATCACACAAGTCAAATGCTATCTTCCCCCACTTTATCCTTCCTGCCATAATGTTTACTGTTGTGTTTACCTAAGCTTCACACAAAGGACAGCTCTCCTTCCCGCCATAAGTTACTTCTTCAATTCTAAGACTTCCAACCAAACCCGAACAGACAATAGATGCCCTGGTGAGTTTAGACAGATAAGGAGATAAAGAGTAACCCTTTCATCAGCTGATACCAGTCAATGATGCCCCCTAAGCAAATACCAGATCCCCCACATTCCTCTACCCATCTAAACAGTGGGACTCAGTCCTTTAGTCAGTGAGAATACATTGTATAAAGACATTTCCACAACAAGTCACTGGCTTGTTGTTGTCTCTCTGTTGCGCACTTGTGCAGTTGGGCTGTACGCTGCTGGCAATACTAGGCCCTCATTCAGGGGGGTTGCAGTTGGTGGGTGTCCCTTTGGTTGATGCTTGGCAATGTGGGTGGATTGATTTCCTGCCTGTTGGGGCCTCCCCCGAGTAGGGCCACAGTGTCACCGGACCCCCGTCTCAGCCCCAAGGTCTTACGCTGCTATATTATTGTGCTGGGGGAGTAGGGTCAGTTCCCCTTCTCCACTATAAATCCTAGAACTAAGATATTTTCCCTGAGTTTCCTAGCCACTGAAATTCAACACTACTGCTGTTTGCTCCTTGGGGTTTAAGGCCTGGTGTTTTGTAAAAGCACTTTATGACAACTGCTGATGTAAATCTATAAATAAATGTGATTGATCGATTGATCGATCGATTGATTGATTTAAATTGCCATGGCAGCATACCTCAGGTAAAATGTATTCACCTTTCGTAGTGCAGGTTAATTGGGAAGTTACACCCGACGTTACCTAGATAAGCCAGTTACCTTGCTTCGTAGTGTTCTCCTCAGGAGTGGAGGTCCAACCTACCACTTCAAGTCAAATCAGGTTTGGAATTTTGTCATTTTTGGGGCAAGGCCATTTGGCCTTTGGTGTCACAAAAATGTTTGCCACCTGCCAGGGAACGAAGGCAGTGAAATAGCCCCCCTAAAATAAGCCCAGCGATGTCCCTGGTTGAGAGCATTCACATGAAGACAAACAGGCAACAGTATTGACAGTTCAGTAACGTTAAGGCTAGCTAGCCAGAAGGATAACGTTACCTCAGTTACCCAAAAGTTAACCACAAAGTATCCTTTAACATCACAATCATCAGCACTACAGAGTATGACCTAAATAAGCAAATATAGTGACTTACTTGTGCATGGAGCAAGTCATTTTATTATTTTAATCTTTCACCACAAAGATGCCATGTAGAGTGATGTCAAACCTAGCATTACTTCTCAGAGCTTTCAAAAAGAAAGAGGTCAGAACTTTCCCACTTCCCAGTTGCTCATGTATGCACCTTCCGAATCGGAGAGGTTTGATTTAGGTAAGCACAAAATTAGTAAGCTATCTATCGATAATTAGCTAACTTGCTTACCTGCATAAAGTCCTTGCTTGTGGTTGTTCGCAGTTGCGAACTTGAAACAAACCTACAAACAAATTGCTGACCACAAGATGTTGACAGTAGCAGAGGCCTAAGTGGCCGTAGGGCGTACACTGGTTTTCGGGGCATCACGGCCAGAGCAAAGGGCAACCGTCGTGGACATAGTGAAAGTGCTACACTGAGTCAAATGGAAAAATGTTACACTCGCAGGAGTAGGTTGAATGAGTAGCTATAACACAAAACAACAATACTGTAGTCCTGTCCTTGTATCTTCTAGCAACAAGACCATGTTTTCAGACCACAATCATTTAAATGTCGGCTGTAGATCAATAACATTTTGGGCTAAACTGCGGCAGAAAAGCGAAGGAGCATCGTTCAAACATCAGTGGAAGAGAAAAATCAAGGTCTCCTGTACATCTTGCCGATGAGCAGCTGACATCTACACAGCATTCTATCTAAATCTCGAGTGGATATTGGGCCGACATCAATAGGACGTATGTGTGTTATCTTGGCAGAGACATGTTCTTCCAGATGTGCTGCACCTTTAGACTAGGCAAATGTGATAGTAATTATTGTTATCATTACAGGACTATATAATAATTATATTTCTATGATTAAAAAAAGCGTACTTGACCAACTTCTCAGTGATTCTGACCACTATATTCACAACATTGAAATTATAGGGCCTGACTAGTGCCATGAACAGGTTAAAATGTTTTTGTTTTTCTACTAGTTTTTCACAATTTTTATCCCCTCATGACTAGAAAATATACTACTCTACCACAAGGAGTCGCTACAGTGCAACGTGGCAAGGCAGCCCGGTGTGACTTCCACCCATCCACCCCGGCAGCACTGAGACAAATTACTCTGTACTATGATGGATCCACAGGCAGAGTCAGTATGATGTAACCAGGCAGTTCCTGAAGAAATGTTGTAGATGGGAAATTCAAGTCCTTATTAGACAACATGGTAGAATGAAGGGAGGTCTACAAAATGAAAGAGTGTAACAATAAAACACTGGGAATGAATGGTGGATCAGTGGACATCAGAGGGGTGGAATGAAGATTAGTACTAATGTTGAAAATATTTGTACTAACAAGAAATGGTTATCTGTTGTTTAAGAATGCTTTTGTTTGTCATGGTGGTCCTGTTAGTTGTGTTGTGTTTCCTTCCAGACCTGCTGAGATGTCTGACAAGGTTTGGTCTTAACCAGGGATGGAGGCTTGGACCTGCTGGCAGCTCAGAGCAGGTGGAAACACAGCAGACGTTTGTATTCCCCTTTTGTTGTGTTGCCCCTCTGTTGTGTTGTTGTCATGTTTATTGTTGTGTTTTCAGTTCAGTTTCTATTTAATATTACTCACCTCAGAGCCTCCAGTCTACATTGTGGATCCTCCACCAAAGCAGAGAGCTGCTTCACTGAATCCTCTGGCTGATTGTAGCTCAGATCCAGCTCTTTCAGATGTGAGGGGTTTGACTTCAGAGCTGAGACCAGAGAAGCACAGCCTTCCTTTGTGATTCCACAGCCTGACAGCCTGTAGAGAAGAAATCATGATTTCACAAGATGGTTCTGCCATTAAAATCCTCCTTGTGTAGGACCCTATAAAATCTGTTTTATTTTTGCTCAAATTCCTTGTTAACCATTTTTTTGTGATTGTTATTAATGTTACACTTCCATATAAACACCCAAGACAGTAGTGGTGGGTCAACGGTTTCTTCACCTTCAACCACCCGTATTTCTTAATAACCCATCTGCAACTGCATGGATGAAGTGGAATTCCCAATCCCACACAAACTGAACACGCAAATATAGAAAACACTGCTGTAACACACAGTTCAGGCATCATTGGCCCAAGAGGCTACATTGTATATTTTATAGAAGAGCAAAACAATTCCCTACCGACACATAGACAAAGCTATGTCATGAAATGCGCTTCGATATATTTATCATGTTCATCACTATGTCTGAGGGAGCTGACGGTTTCTGACAGAATGTTCCGGTGTTGATCTACTGTGAAAATGAGTGAGGTCGGTTATATCAGCATCTGATACACACCTCAACCAGTCATCTACGAATTCCTGCCTCTGTAGATTTTATATTGCTTGTCAATATTGTTTCAATAGGTACACACTGCCACAACCAGTGAGCTAGAATTAGGGATCTATACACGCTGCTTGCAGAACCATATAATCTTCCAGATTTGCAGCACTTTTAGTGTAGGTGTAATGTGACGGTAATTATTAACAACATTACATATATTATAATTATATTCATATTGTGGAAAATGTATTTATTATTATATCCTTATTTATTCATTACTCTGTTAGATGGTCTTTGTACTCTGTATGCTTGAAACATTACATATACTAAATGACTTGTCTTTCTCTGTCTCCACCTTATGATGTCTATCTGTGTTCAGGGGCAGTGCAGAGTGGAATGTCGGCTGAGCAGTCCTTGGCTCCTATTTACAGAGAGAGACAGGCCTGATGCCTGTGCAAAAAACGCTGCCAGAAGGGACTGTTCTTAGGAGGAAACTCAAACAGCCGGAGGTTATTATTACTTATACTCTACAGGTGAACAGAACTCTATTCCTTATTTTGGGGAGCTAAGATAACCAAAGGCCCCATATAGTAACTGTCCAGATTGATACACATCAACTTCTGACTGGGTTGTCTGAGCAACCTGTAATGTCTATACGTATTCTTTAGAGACATATAGTAGTACTAAGAAGACGACCACATGTGAGTTCTCTCTGTGTTCGGTTTATTAGCTTTTCCGCATGAACCACAACCACCGGTCTACTTCTTCTTTCGGCTCTCTCTCTCTCTAAAACCCTGGGCTAGAACAATGACACCTCTAGGTCACTACCTGTCATTTACACAACAGACATTCTGCAATTATCTGTCTCCTGGAGCCAGCAGTGTGCAAACTTGCATTTTCTAGACTACCTCAAAGTGTCGACAATTCCTTATGTACATTCTGCAAATGCTAATTATGTTATCTGTACTGTTGGAAGAGAATATAAACTTGAACCTGAAATGCCATAATCAGTCATGGCACTACAATGTACTTGTACTCTTTTGTCATGATGCTTGCTCCCATATATACGAAATTAAACTAGAAATAATCAGCTGTTAAACAAATGACTGATGAGTTTCTTTCATGAGTACATTTTCCGTCTTTCACAATATGTAAAAAAAACTACTTGACCTACGTTTCAGTGATTCCAACCACATTCTCCACAATGTGGGAATTATAGGGCCCAACTAGTCTTATGAACACATACTGATCAGTCAGTCAAAATTACTGGCTTTTGGTTCAAATATCTTAGTTTTTCTAACAGTTTTTCACCACATCGTTTATCCCCTCCCAATTTTATGATAAAAAAAAGCTAACAATCAGCTACTCTACCACAAGGAGTCGCTACAGAGCAACGTGGCAAGGCAGCCCGGTGTGACTTCCACCCATCCACCCCGGCAGCACTGAAACAAATTACTCTGTACTATGATGGATCCACAGGCAGAGTCAGTATGATGTAACCAGGCAGTTCCTGAAGAAATGTTGTAGATGGGAAATTCAAGTCCTTATGAGACACCATGGTAGAATGAAGGGATGTCTACAAAATGAAAGAGTGTAATAATAAAACACTGGGAATGAATGGTGGATCAGTGGACATCAGAGGGGTGGAATGAAGATTAGTTCTAATGTTGGATATACTTGGACTAACAGAAAACTATTATTATATATTAAGAATATGTTTTTGTTTGTCATGGTGGTCCTGTTAGTTGTGGTGTGTTTCCTTCCAGGCCTGCTGAGATGTCTGACAAAGTTTGGTCTTTACCAGGGATGGAGGCTTGGACCTGCTGGCAGCTCAGAGCAGGTGGAGGTGGGAATAGAGCAGACGTTTGTATTTCCCTGTTGTTGTGTTGCCTCTCTGTTGTGTTGTTGTCATGTTTATTGTTGTATTGTCAGTTCAGTTGGCAATTATTACTCACCTCAGAACCTCCAGTCTACATTCTGGATCCTCCACCAAAGCAGAGAGCTGCTTCACTGAATCCTCTGGCTGATTGTAGCTCAGATCCAGCTCTTTCAGGTGTGAGGGGTTTGACTTCAGCATAGAGACCAGAGAAGCACAGCCTTTCTCTGTGATTCTACAACCTGACAGTCTGGAGAGAGATTATGATGATGTCACAAACTGAACAATTACAGTCGTGCTCAAAAGTTTGCATACCCTTGGAGAATTGGTAATATATGTACCATTCTTAGGGAAAACCGTGAGCAGGCAAAACACATTTATTTTATTTCTTATGGGATTCATGTTCAACTGTAGGTTATAACAGAATGGCACAATCATAAAATGAAACATGGCAACCAAGAAAAGAAATGAACACACCCCTGTCCAATTGTCTGCATACCCTTAGTTCTCAATACTGTGTATTGCCCCCTTTAGCATCAATGACAGCTTGCAGTATTTTGTAATATTTGTTTATGAGGCCCCTAATTCTTGCAGGTAGTATAGCTGCCCATTCGTCTTGGCAAAATGCCTCCAGGTCATGGAAAGTCTCTGGTCGTCTTGCATGTACAACACATTTGAATGAACCGCACGTTTGATGTCTCCCCAGAGTGGCTCAATGATATTAAGGTCAGGAGAATGTGATGGCCACTCCAGAACTTTCACCTATATTTGTTGTAACCACTGGAGGGTCAAAATGGCCTTGTACTTAAGGTCATTGTCGTGCTGGAAAGTCCAAGAGCGTCCCATGCGCAGCTTTCGAGCAGAAGAATGCAAATTGTCTGCCAGTATTTTCTGATAACATGCTGCATTCATCTTGCCATACATTTTCTTGCCATCAAATGAGCCACCACCATGCTTCACAGTGGAGATGGTATTCTTTTCACTATAGGCCTTGTTCACCCCTCTCCAAACATAGCGCTTATTTTTGTGACCTTAAGCTCCATTTTGTTCTTGTCACTCCAAATTACAGTGTGCCAGAAGCTGTGAGTCATGTCAAGCTGTTGTTGGGCATATTGTATCCTGGTTTTTTTGTGGCATTGGAGCAGTAAAGTCTTATTTCTGACAACCATGCAGCTCATTTTTGTTCAAGTATCATCGTATTGTGCTCCTTGAAACAACCACACCGTCTTTTTTCAGAGTATTTCTCCTGAGGTTACTTATGGGTTTTTCTTTGTATCGCGAACAATTCTTCTGGCAGTTTTGGCTGAAACATCTCTTGTTCTACAGGTCTTTCAACAGTTCTTTTCTGCTCCCCATGGCTCAGTATCTGGCCTGCTTAGTGCATCCACGTGAGAGATAAACTCATGTACTATTTATACTGTACACAGACACTAATAGCAATTGAAAAAGCCACAGGTGTGGGAAATGTACCTTTAATTTATATTTTAACCAGTGTGTATCAACTTGTGTGTCTGTAACAAGGCAGAAGCGCCACCGTTCTGTGCACTCTCACTTCCCATCACTTATGAACACATCCCGGACTTGTTTTGTGTCACATGTCTTTAACCATGCGCACCAGGTCCCTATCACATCATTTGTAAGTGTTTAAATGTTAAACCTCTGCGCCCCACATTCGTTGATCGTTGTTGTTGCATGTCTTCTTGTGTACTGCATGTGGTGAGTTCCATGTTGCTGCATTACCAGCCTTTTTGTTTCATTTTCAAGTAATAAGTACTCTGTGTTACTTTTGTTTAAATTAAAAAGGATTGAACATCGACTGCCGTACTGCCTGCGATTGGTTCCTTCGTCTTCACCACACACACTTGTGACAAACGCCAAAGAATCAAGGATATGTAACTTTTGATCAGGGCCATTTGGGTGATTTCTGTTATCATTATGGTTTAAAAAGGAGCCAAACAACTGTGATAATAAATGGCTTGATATGATCACTATCCTTAAATAATATTTGTAATTTTTATTCATGATCAGTCATACTTTCAAAATCAATGCCAACATTTCACAGTTTCTGCCAGGGTATGCCAACTTATGAGCACAACTGTATAGAAAATTCAGTGTTTTCAGTCAGTATTTACATAGTAAATTTAAGAAGGGGGATCTTGTGTGTTTGTATTTCGCATGACTGTACTTACAGAGCAGTTTTGCAGGTTTTCACTACTGGCAGCAACAGCAGAAGACCTTCCTCTGATGTGGAGTATTTCTTCAGGTCAAACACATCAATCACCTCTTCTGCAGTCAGTAACACAAAGACCAGAGCTGACCACTGTGCAGGTGACAGTTCTTCTTCAGAGACACTTCCTGAACTCAGGTATCTTTGGATCTCCTCCACTAGAGAACGGTCATTCAGTTCATTCAGACAGTGGAACAGATTGATGCACCTCTCTGAAGAGGGATTCTCCCTGATCTTCTCCTTGATGTACTTCACTGTTTCTTCATGACTCTGTGAGCTGCTTCTGGTCTCTTTCAGTAGACCTCGTAAACGCTTCTGATTTGACTCCATTGAGAGACCCAGAAGGAAGCGGAGGAAAAGGTCCAGGTGTCCAGTCTTACTCTGGAAGGCTTCATCCACAGCAGCCTTGTAGAATGTGACTTGGTCTCTTAACTGCCCTGAAACATTCTTGTCGGTTGATTGTTGTTCATCCATTAGATTTTCATTGTTGTTGATGAATGAGAGAAACACATATACAGCAGCTAGAAACTCCTGAATGCTCAAATGGACAAAGCAGAACACCTTGTCCTGATTCAGTCCACATTCCTCTTTAAAGATCTGTGTACAGACTCCTGAATACACTGTTGCTTCACTAATATCAATGCCACAATCTTTTAGGTCTTCTTCATAGAAAATCAGATTGCCTTTCTGAAGCTGTTTAAAGGCCAGCTTTCCTAGTGTCAGAATGCTCTCTTTGAGCCAGTGTGGATCTGTCTCTTTTTTCCCATATTTTACATTCCTTAGTTTGGACTGAAACACCAGGAAGTGTGAGTACATGTCTGTGAGGGTCTTTGGCAGCACTAATTTATCAGCTCTGGTCAACAAGTTCTCAAAGATTGTAGCAACGATCCAACAGAAGACTGGTATGTGACACATGATGTGGAGGCTCCTTGATGTCTTTATGTGTGAGATGATTCTGCTGGCCAGGTCCTCTTCAGTGAATCTCTTCCTGAAGTACTCCTCTTTCTGTGTCTCATTGAACCCTCTCACCTCTGTCACCTGGTCAACACACCATGAAGGGATCTGATTGGCTGCTGCAGGTCTGGTAGTTATCCAGAGGAGAGCAGAGGGAAGCAGATTTCCCTTGATGAGGTTTGTCAGCAGCACATCCACTGAGGTTGACTCTGTCACATCACAACAGCTCTTGTTGTTCTGGAAGTCAAGGGGCAGTCGGCACTCATCCAGACCATCAAAGATGAACAGAACTTTGTATTTGTTATAGTTAGAGATTCTTGATTTTTTGGTTTCAACTGAGAAATGATTGATGAGCTGAGTTAAACTGAGTTCTTTCCCTTTCATCAAATTCAGTTCCCTAAAAGGGAGGGGAAATACAAATTGGACATCCTGATTGGCTTTTCCTTCTGTCCAATCCAGAATGAATTTCTGCACAGAGACTGTTTTTCCAATTCCAGCGACTCCCTTTGTCATCACAGTTCTGATAGGTTTGTCTTGTCCAGGTAAGGGTTTAAAGATGTCATTACATTTGATTGCTGACTCTGGTCTTGCTTTTTTCCTATTTGCAGTCTCAATCTGTCTCACCTCATGTTCATGATTGACCTCTCCCTTTCCACCCTCTGTGATGTAGAGCTCTGTGTAGATCTTATTGAGAAGTGTTGGGTTCCCTTGTTCAGCGATACCCTCAAATAAACACTGAAACTTCTTCTTCAGGTTAGATTTGTGTTCACGACAAATCACAGTAGACACACCTGAATGAACAAATAATACAGAATTTTGTTTCTTTAAACAATGACAACTGAAGGATTGTATTATCTTCTGTGTTTTCAGCCTTTGTTCTACAGGTGCTGGTCATATAATTTGAATATAATCAAAAAGTTGATTAATTTCAGTAATTCCATTCCATCCGAAAGTGAAACTTGTATTATGTTTACATTCATTACACACACGGATATATGTGAAGTGTTTATTTCTTTTAATTTTGATGATTAGAACTGACAACTAATGAAAACCCCAAATTCAGTATCTCAGAAAATTTGAATATTGTGAAAAGGTTCAATATTGAAAACACCTGGTGCCACACTCTAATCACCTAATTAACCCAAAACACATGCAAAGGCCTTTAAATGGTCTCTCAGTCTAGTTCTGTAGGCTACACAATCATGGGGAAGACTGCGGACTTGACAGCTGGCCAAAAGACAACCATTGACACCTTGCACAAGGAGGGCAAGACAAAAGGTCATAGCTAAAGAGGCTGGCTGTTCACAGAGCTCTGTGTCCAAGCACATTAATAGAGAGGTGATGGGAAGGAAAAGATGCGGTAGAAAGAAAGTGTACAAGCAATAGGGTTAACCGCACCCTGGAGAGGATTGTGAAACAAAACCCATTCAAAAACGTGGGGGAGATTCACAAAGATTGGACTGCAGCTGGAATCAGTGCTTCAAGAACCACCACGCACAGATGTATGCAAGACATGGGTTTCAGCTGTCGCATTCCTTGTATCAAGCCACTCTTCAACAAGACACAGCGTCAGAAGCGTCTTGCCTGGGCTAAAGACAAAAAGGACTCGACTGCTGCTGAGTTATGTTCTCTGATGAAAGTACATTTAGCATTTCCTTTGGAAATCAAGGTCCCAGAGTCTGGAGGAAGAGAGGAGAGGCACAGAATTCACGTTGCTTGAAGTCCAGTGTAAAGTTTCCACAGTCAGTGATGGTTTGGGGTGCCATGTCATCTGCTGGTGTTGGTCCACTGTGTTTTCTGTGCCAAGTCCAAGGTCAACGCAGCCGTCTACCAGGAATTTTTAGAGCACTTCATGCTTCCTGCTGCTGACCAACTTTATGGAGATGCAGATATTTTCCAACAGGACTTGGCACCTGCACACAGTGCCAAAACTACCAGTACCTGGATTAAGGACCATGATATCCCTGTTCTTAATTGGCTAGCAAACTCGCCTGACCTTAACCCTATAGAAAATCTATGGGGTATTGTGAAGAGGAAGATGCAATACGCCAGAACCAACAATGCAGAAGAGCTGAAGGCCACTATCAGAGCAACCTGGGCTCTCATAACACCTGAGCAGTGCCACAGACCGATCGACTCCATGCCACGCCGCATTGCTGCAGTAATTCAGGCAAAAGGAGCCCCAACTAAGTATTGAGTGCTGTACATGCTCATACTTTTCAAGTTCACAGTTTCAGTTGGCCAACATTTCTAAAAATATTTTTTTTGTTTTGTCTTAAGTAATATTCTAATTTTCTGAGATACTGAATTTGGGGTTTTCATTAGTTGTCAGTTATAATCATCACAAATAAAAGAAATAAACACTCGAAAAATATCAGTCTGTGCGTAAGGAATGTATACATTATACAAGTTTCCCTTTTTGAATGGAATTACTGAAATAAATCAACTAATTGATGATATTCTATTTATATGACCAGCACCTGTATGTTAAATTATTAAACATCACTAATAGAAGAGGTCACCAGGTGTTGTCTTAAGGTCACTACATTATTATTAGTTAAACCGCTACATAAAGCTTTTAAATGTTCCTCATGATCACACATTCAACAGTAAAGTCAGACAACTCTTACTTTTCTCCAGTGTGTCAGCAAGTTCCTTCTGGTTCATGTTCCTCAGGACATGCAGTGTGATCTTCAGAGCCCCCTCTTTGGCACTGCTCTCTTTCTTCTCATCTTCAGGGTCCAAACCTTCCTCATCCTCCCTCTGACTCTCAAAGCCTTCTGGGAGATCTGAACTCAGCATTGTCTTAAACCTCTTCAACTCTTTCTTCACAAATGTCATTATATTCTGTTCAAGTAACTGAAGGAGGAGAGTGAACATTTTAAAATCAGGCTGAATCAAAGTTAATTATCAGAACAATATTAACCAATTAATTAATGACTGACAGATTAACTTTACTTGAATTAAACAGAAACAAATGTACATAAGGACCACATACACTGAATATGGAGGAAAGGTCTTTTTGATGGCTCTGTACAGACGGAACACTGAGAATCTCTGACTCTGATCTCTCCTGTGGGTCTCTGTGGGCAAAACATGGCATTACATCTACACCTCCAGAGTGAACCACTTTCAGGATTAACAAACTTTAATTGAAAAACAAGGTTTACCTTTAATCTAAAACCTAGACCTAAAAAAATGAAGGGATAACAAAACCAGAAAATGAACCAGGCAAGCCTGGTGATTGGGATCTGGAGTGTTGGGTGCGTTCATGCGTGCTGGGAAGTGAAGCGGTGGCAGGTGCGGAGCGTGGCGGGGAGGAGTCGGACCAGGAGTGACGGGAAAACCTCACACATTTTCATAATGTCTTATTTCTAAAGTGGAATCTGAGCATTAACAATTACAATGTGAATGTACATGTCATTGTAGGTGAATGTGCCTAGATAACGAGAACAACAGAAACATCTCTGTTTAGATTATCTCTCTGTAGGTTGCGCTCTGATAACCACAGGAATGTTTATATTGACCATTTGGCATGGGGGTTACTGTCTTGGAAACCTGATCTTTGCTAGGTAAACACAACCTTCAATGTATATATCAGCTTCTAACCAATATTACAGTGAGAAGAGATTGAGTGAGATGAGATTGAGGTTGTGTAAGGAAGACCAGGTCCATAACCTCGAACAAGAATTTCTAATGCTTCAATAAATAATATAATTTCTCTGTCCCTTGACTAACGGGTATGCAATAATCATTCCAACCCCTATACGAAACGGACGATTTCTAACACTAACAAAAGCATGAGACGATGTCAATGTCTATCTGAACAACAGCCTAGATTATCTTGCGCTACCGTTAACTGATGTTAGCTTAAATGCTAATGTACTTTTAGGAATGAATGAAAAAAATCAAAACTTTCAAAAGATAAACAATCAAAATGGTGTTGTATCATATCCTATACTTTCGAAATCCCTCACCTTCTATTTAATTTAAAATGGTTTGTTAATCATTTTAAATGATTAACAAACCAGTGTTTGTTCAGTTCAGACTGAGTAGCATTGTTCATCTGACTCTATCTGGCTGACTAGCGGGTTGGCTAGTGTGTGAGAGCAACAGTCAAACAAGAGCGTGTGAAGCAACAACTACAGTTCGTGGGTCCCTCTGTTGGCTGAGACAACACCAACACCACTCACCAGTTAAAGAATCAAAAAACAACTCATGTTCTCCCACCTTACTGGTTGGCAACAACAGGAACCCCAAATTGAAGCGAAAAACAGACCTGAAGACAAACAGCCTATTTTGACCTTGGTGGGCTTATTAATTTAATGCATTATACTGCCATTGTTTGAGCTTCATTTACAGTTTTTCCTAATTGATTTGACAAATTTCTCCAAACTCGAGTAACTGCTCTCAAAACAGTTAACACGGTGATCTGAACACTTTGTAATTGTCCTAAACAGATTCTAAATTTTCCTTCATTTAATATAAGTTACAAATCACATACATCATTTTCTCAAAACACTGCGCACAAAATTCTCACGTTTTCAAATATTTCATACAGCAAACCAAAACTCATACAGCAAACCAAAAATATATCAGGAAAAAAACAATTGCACCTCTTTTTACTGGTCTTTGAAAAATGGTACACAAATATTTTTTTGGTAAACACAACAAACAAAACTTTGTTATTCGTTAAATACTCCGTTGCAAATGGTTTGTTTCCAATCAGACCCAAATTGATATCTGATGAGTTAGTAATACACAACACAAGAAAGACATTTCTTACTTGTTTACACAACTCTCTTTATTACAACAACTAGAAAAGGGAAAAGAAAACCAACAAAGAAGAAGAATGAGAAGGGGAAGTGGGGTAAGAGTGGGGGGCAGGGCAGAGGAAGGAGAGGAACAGTTGAAGAGGTAGAGACAGATGACAGGAGAGGACTGGAGGATATAGGAAGAGGAGCTTGTGCAAGTTAAACTGAGTATGTTGGAGAAGAAGCAAGAAGCGTGGAGGATGCAGGATGAGGAGAAGAGGGAGGAGTAGAGGGAGAACAGATGGGTAGAAGTGGAATGAGCAAGAGAAGAAAATATAAGACATGGACAGAGAGGAAGAGGAGGACAAGGTGTGAGAGGAGGGAGGAGAGGTAGAAGGACAGGGTACAGACATGTTTCTAATGAAACACTTATTGACCATGTCATAAATCATGGTCTCTCCTTTAGAGAAGCTGGGCAGAGAGTTCAGCCCAATATAAACAGATCCATAGTGGCTTCAATTATCTTCACATTTCAAAGGGAAAACTGTTCGAAAACCGTCAGGGAAAAATGTTAGAGAACATTCAGGTGGACGAATAAGACTTTTTTCAATAAATGAACAAAATTACAGGTTTTTCATGAAGTTCTTCAATGAGGAGTTCAGTTGTATATCAATGAGTTTTCACCCTAAAAATAATTATTCAGATGTAGATGAATACGAAAGTAAATAAATGAATAAATATACTGCAATCATTGAATCAATTAACTTTATTGATCCAGCCTCAATTACATCTGGCCAGAGAATTTCATCCACACCACAGCATTTACTTTCACGAGTCATGCATCGTGGGAAAAAAACACGGTGAATGCTGGATCCTTTCTTGACATGTTTGTGCCTCAATTTCTCCACAGGCCTCTTCCAATGCTTGAAGAAGACTTAATTGGTTGTAAGGGTTGCGATCATATACATATACTCAATTGGATTAAAGATGGTGGAAGGAACACCATCCTGAAATGTGGGTGATGCTTTATGCAGCACTCTGCAGAGAGATGCCTGAATCTTTTCACTTCTCTGTTATTAACTGATCAAATATCAATTTGGGGCTGATTGGAAACAAACCATTTGCAACTGAGAATTTTACAAATAACAGAGTTTTGTTTGTTGTGTTTGGAAAATGGTACACAAATGTTTGGGATTTTTGGAAAGATCAATAAAAAGAGCTGCAATAGTTTTTTCCTGATATATTAATGTTCTGGTTTGCTGTATTAACTACTTTGAAAACTTTTGAGAATTTTGTGCGCAGTGTTTTGAGAAAATTATGTATGTGATTTGTAACTTATATTAAATTAAGGAAAATGTAGAATCTGTTTAGGACAATTACAAAGTGTTCAGATCACCGTGTTAACTGTTTTGAGAGCAGTTACTCGAGTTACTCGAGGAGAAATTTGTCAAATCGATTGTGAAAACTGTAGCCTCCAAATTAAGCAAAGAATAATACAGGACAATAAACTATTCCACAATATTCACCAATGCAGTCTCCGCACATTTGATTGGGTTCTAAGGATTAAATGATTGCAGTACATTTATTCAATTATATACTTACACATTTATTTACATAATTATTATTTATTTAGGGCAAAATCTCATTGCTATACAGCTGAACTCCTCATTGAAGAACTTCAAGAAGAACTTTTCTTTCGTTCATTAGGGCTCCTCCGGTAGGAGAAACCCTATTGTTACTGTCGGTATTATTATTATTAGAAGTTCACCAGTAGGAGAAACTGACAATACAACAGCATTTGGGAGGCTGTGGTTGCTGCTTCAGTGAAAGTTGATTGTGAACAGATCAAGAAACTGACAGACTCCATGGATGGAAGGCTCATGGCAGTTATTGAAAAGAAGGGTGGTTATATTGGTCACTGAATATTTTAGAAAGGACAAACATTGTAATGAATTGTCATTTTGTGTCACTTATTTGTTACACAAAAATTGAGAATAAACATGTGAGTTGTGAGAAATACTTTTTTTAATTAGTTGCCTAATAATTCTGCAAACCAGTTACTGCCTAATAATTCTGCACTCTTATGTATTCCCCTGAGAAGGATTAAAACTCACTTTTCCTTTGTTAAACATTCAGGATTGAGGTTTATATTTTGGATTGGCTGAGAGAATTGTGCTTGTTCAACAATAAAATAAATCTTGAGGAATACGATTTGCTTAATAATTGTGCACGCAGTGAATTTACAATCACTGACCATGACTTCCTACCTTTGCTCAGTAGAAAGGTCTCCCTCTCTGAAGTCAATAGGAGGCCCCATAGACCTGACACTCTTCATGGACACACAGCTGGGTACAGGAGAGGCTGCTATGTCCTGTTGGATTGGGCTTCAAAAGAACAGAGACAAACATCACTTATCTTTACTGAACCTTAACAGGGAAACATCATTCTTAAAATGTTCATCTCACATCTTGGCTTTGCTTTCATGGTCCACCGAGAGACTCATTTTAGAGTCAGGGTCCCTCTCCTTTTTCCCCCTGGAGTGACTCATTTTAGAGTCAGGGTCCCTCTCCTTTTTTCCCCTGGAGTGACTCATTTTAGAGTCTTAATCCTCTCCTCCTCTCTGCTTAGACCTATAAACACATCATGGAAACACTTCCCAGATCAAGACTCCTATTGTAGAGACAAATAATATCTGCATCAAACACAAACTGAAAATAGTGACACATTACCTTGAGTAAATTACCCGTCAAAAACAAACGTGCATAGAACTACTGCTTCCTCTTCCCTTTTCTACAACAAAACATTTGACTTATAATTGATACCAAATTATTCACATACTTTTTGAAAACGTACAATGTCCTGCTTCCCCCTGGCCCAAATATAAATGTTAGTTGCAATGTGAGTAAGTTTCATTATTTGCTGTGTGATAATATAATACGATTAGCTGGAAATATTTATCTGTACACATTATACAGAATACAGTATCCCTTCTGCAGCTGCAGTCAACAGCTACATGATTAATTAACTCTTAAATCTAAAATACACTAACAATTTCTCACTCCCAGTATTAATCGTCATACTCTGTCCATTGGAAAATATGATTTGTTTATGATGTACTTACTTTTTTAAAATCTTTTTTCCCCTTGTGTTTTCGGCTCCAGTGTCTCAAAATGGAGTCTGAACCAACAAATAACATTATTTTCAGTTTCTGTTAAGCCGTATCCCCAAGCCACACATTGATAAGTGTTGTATTGTTACCATCCACTAGATGGCAGTAAACACCTGTTGTAACCACAGTTCATCATAAAAGCACAGAGTGCTACAGATATTTACAGAGTCCTGATTGCTGAATACAATACAGACAATCTCGATCTAAACTGTGGTGTATACAGTATGTTTTATTAAATTTTACATGTGAGAAACAGTGCTGCGCCATTAAAGAGTTAAAAGAATCAGCTAAAAAAACAGGCATTTCAGGCATTTTTCCACACTGGCTTTTCCTATAAAATCGATTGAGTGCTGTGGTACAAACTCTACTTGAGAACGCGTTCCAAACATAATTCCAACCAATTGTTCTACATCACAATACCATACTAGCCAGTAGTCAACAAGCTTCTAATGCACCGTAGGTTTAACTCACATTTCCTTTAACAAAGGGAATGTCTTACCATTGTTTGTCCGTGTTACAACTCATGAAATCCAGAAACGTTAAGCTTTCTGGACATAAAAAGCAAAACCTTTTATTGGCAACAGCAATACGACATTAATAAAAAAAAACACTACACAGCGAGACGACATTTAGTGGCATTTAACATTATAAAGTACAATTATATACACTTACTTGGTGCAAAGTACTGGTTTTCATGGAGGTTTAAAGGCTACTGATACTGCTCAATGTTTTTTTTTTATGGGGGGGGGGCGCATTCTTAGCAAGAATAGTGACATTCTGAAACGTACTCTATCTATACAAAATGTATTTAAATGAATTACTCTGCAGGGCTGCCTGCTGCTGACGGTGAAGATTGATAAATCAACTACTACTACCACGGTTGACCAACACCAGCAGATGACATGGCACCGCAAACCATCACTGACTGTGGAAACTTTACACTGGACTTCAAGCAACATGGATTCTGTGCCTCTCCTCTCTTCCTCCAGACTCTGGGACCTTGATTTCCAAAGGAAATGCTAAATGTACTTTCATCAGAGAACATAACTTTGGACCACTCAGCAGCAGTCCAGTCCTTTTTGTCTTTAGCCCAGGCGAGCCCTGACACTGTGTCTTGTTCAAGAGTGGCTTGACACAAGGAATTTGACAGCTGAAACCCATGTCTTGCATATGTCTGTGCGTGGTGGTTCTTGAAACACTGACTCCAGCTGCAGTCCACTCTTTGTGAATCTCCCCCACATTTTTGAATGGGTTTTGTTTCACAATCCTCTCAAGGGTGCGGTTATCCCTATTGCTTGTACACTTTTTTCTACCACATCTTTTCCTTCCCTTCGCATCTCTATTAATGTGCTTGGACACAGAGCTCTGTGAACAGCCAGCCTCTTTAGCTATGAGCTTTTGTGTCTTGCCCTCCTTGTGCAAGGTGTCAATGGTTGTCTTTTGGACAGCTGTCAAGTCAGCAGTCTTCCCCATGATTGTGTAGCCTACAGAACTAGACTGAGAGACCATTTAAAGGCCTTTGCAGGTATTTTGAGTTGATTAGCTGATTAGAGTGTGGCACCAGGTGTCTTCAATATTGAACGTTTTCACAATATTCAAATTTTCTGAGATACTGAATTTGGTCTGAGGCTATAGCCCTGAACGCCCAGGCCTAACGATGCCACTGGTGCAGCCCATCCAGGTACTTTGCCTTCATGTCGTTTCAATGCCCAGTTTTAGGAAGCAGCCCCTTCAATTTGACTGGGAGTAAATACAAATTCCAACGTCTTTGCCAATTAATTAGCACAAAATAAGAAAACCTTATTGCTTCTCAGTTATTAGGAGAACAAATGCTATGGCTAGTCAGGCAAGCAAGTATTACTGTAAGACTGGACAATAGAACGCATAGAAATTCACCCTAGCCTGAAAAAAACGGCAAAAGAACGCTGACTGAGCTGGAACGCTAGCACGTGCCCATAGCAAGTGAATTTAAATGAACCTTCATCGAGCCTCTTCTGACCTGAATGAAGCTTAAAATTCTATTGCCTCAAAATGGCACCAAAATAGGTCTCCTCTTTTATTTTACTACTATAACCTATAATATTTCACGATGAAAAATAATAACTGGCATAGGAAGTAAATATCTGGTCCTCTATGGTATTAATTGTGCTTAAACCTGCGTTATGTGGAAGTATATAGAAAATCGCCTTTTCTGTCTATTTATAGTCTAGCATTTGAAGTCAGTGAATGGCGCTGCCAAGCCATATTTTATAAAAAAAATATTAGATTCTCCTGATTAAAATGTTGCCTCACTTGACGAAATTGAAAAATAAAATTTTTGAGATAAATGCCTAAGTACACCAGTTTGACTCTCCATTGGAATCCAATGGGCGGAGCTCAGAGTTCTAAAGGAAAACAGTTTTTGGGGATTTGCATTTGATGACAGTGAATGGTGCGGCCCAATCCCATCTTATTTTAAAGAGGAGGTTGTGGTGTTATGAGTACATAAGGTGAAGAACTCCATTACCCAGCATGCCACAGTAGTTAGAAGATGTGCGGAAGTCCCGGCAGCAGTTGTTAAATGTGGCCATGCGGGTAGCACAGAACTGTTGTTATGTGCAAGTTGTCGAGTAAATATGAAAACTTAGCAATCACGCCTCGTCTGCTTATTATAAGATAAAGCAAAACAACACAGAGGTCCTGCTGGTTAAAATGGTGTCTGACATTTAAAAATCTGAAAATATACATTTTGAAATATTTGCCTCTGAAGACCGGCATCTCTCTCCCAACCATAGGAAACCAATGTGTGGAGTTTAGAGTTCCATAAGGGAAACATTAACATAATTAGTGTGTTATGGCAGCAAAACCCACTGACCTGTCTTGTCTTATTTAAAAGAGGAGGACCTCCTGATTTAAAATGGTGCCCAACTTTTGTTTAACTAGCCTTAAGCGGCAAACGGTAGTATTAGTTGCTGATTTACCAATTTCTCATGCCAAAATCTTCACCGTTAAGAAGAAGCAGCCTTGCAGAGTTATTCATTTAAATAGAATACTTTTCTATAGCTAAAAGACATTTCAGAATGTCGTTATTCTTGCTAAAACTGCTCCCTAAAAGCAACATTAATACATGGACTAATTTGTTTAAATGCTTGATGAATTTTCAATGTTAGTTTGAGTTACACTGCAACTGCTAGTGAAGACGTATGCCTCAAGCCAACAAGTGGCCCCAATATACACTCACCTAAAGGATTATTAGGAACACCTGTTCAATTTCTCATTAATGCAATTATCTAATCAAACAATCAAATGGCAGTTGCTTCAATGCATTTAGGGGTGTGGTCTTGGTCAAGACAATCTCCTGAACTCCAAACTGAATGTCAGAATGGGAAAGAAAGGTGATTTAAGCAATTTTGAACGTGGCATGGTTGTTGGTGCCAGACGGGCCGGTCTGAGTATTTCACAATCTGCTCAGTTACTGGGATTTTCACGCACAACCATTTCTAGGGTTTACAAAGAATGGTGTGAAAAGGGAAAAACATCCAGTATGCGGCAGTCCTGTGGGCGAAAATGCCTTGTTGATGCTAGAGGTCAGAGGAGAATGGGCCGACTGATTCAAGCTGATAGAAGAGCAACTTTGACTGAAATAACCACTCGTTACAACCAAGGTATGCAGCAAAGCATTTGTGAAGCCACAACACGCACATCCTTGAGGCGGATGGGCTACAACAGCAGAAGACCCCACCGGGTACCACTCATCTCCACTACAAATAGGAAAAAGAGGCTACAATTTGTACGAGCTCACCAAAATTGGACAGTTGAAGACTGGAAGAATGTTGCCTGGTCTGATGAGTCTCAATTTCTGTTGAGACATTCAGATGGTAGAGTCAGAATTTGGCGTAAACAGAATGAGAACATGGATCCATCATGCCTTGTTACCACTGTGCAGGCTGGTGGTGGTGGTGTAATGGTGTGGGGGATGTTTTCTTGGCACACTTTAGGCCCCTTAGTGCCAATTGGGCATTGTTTAAATGCCACGGCCGACCTGAGCATTGTTTCTGACCATGTCCATCCCTTTATGACCACCATGTACCCATCCTCTGATGGCTACTTCCAGCAGGATAATGCACCATGTCACAAAGCTCGAATCATTTCAAATTGGTTTCTTGAACATGACAATGAGTTCACTACTGAAATGGCCCCCACAGTCACCAGATCTCAACCCAACAGAGCATCTTTGGGATGTGGTGGAACGGGAGCTTCATGCCCTGGATGTGCATCCCACAAATCTCCATCAACTGCAAGATGCTATCCTATCAATATGGGCCAACATTTCTAAAGAATGCTTTCAGCACCTTGTTGAATCAATGCCACATAGAATTAAGGCAGTTCTGAAGGCGAAAGGGAGTCAAACACAGAATTAGTATGGTGTTCCTAATAATCCTTCAGGTGAGTGTATTGTCCCATACACAATAGCCTGGTTATTCTATGTAGGCTATGTTCTCTATTTTTAAGTGAGATCATCGAAGCTGTTTACAGCCATGTTTGAAAATATCAAATCAACCGCAATTGCAATATTTGTCAAAGAAAACGCTATTCAGTATTTTATCCACATTGTGCAGCCCTACTTGCACATAATACAATCAAAAACGGTATATGTAAAACCTACATCAAAATTATAACAATATGATTTAGAATACATAAGCATAGCTAAATAGTATTATTCAACCCACTAACAATATCTATAGAATCACTTAAAATAGACAAAACAAACCGTTTTCTATGTTACGGCTATCCCAACTAAAGATTCTGTAATGTTATTGAGTGTGAATATTACATGTACATTATTAGTATTAGCTTACCAACAGAGTCTCTGTTGTTTAAGCTAGACACCAAAACAACTGTTTCATATGTTTATACCATCCTATCTCAAAACCCTTGAAAGGCCATACCAATAATTTTTTTGTACATTGACAATTATTGTATTATTTGCATAGATATGCCAAAGTGATCAGACAAACAATTTCCCAAGCATTCAAGCTCAACACCAAATTAACTTTTAAAACTCTTGACTACTAAAATTTTTTTTAATGTGCATTAACAAGAGATTTTATCTCAATGAGAACTCCTGCCCTAAAATTGGCTTTCTGGGCACTGTCCAGGAAATCAGGGGTCCATAAAATATCCCTGGAGAACCCCACGCTTCCTGTTACTGGAGAATCCCACAGAGTCTTTAAAAAGTGGATATACTTTTTATCCCTAACTTACTTTTAAAATTTCAAAAATATTTAATAATACTTAACAGTATAGTATGAAATGTTTTGATTTGCACCTGAAAGTTGAATTACTTATCTAACTCTTTGGAAAATACATAGTCTCCAGCCAACCAAAGTGGGCCAGCTTTCTAAACCCCTGTGCTCACCACATCCCTCAAGGATTTGCAAGTTACCAGGTGATGAACTGAACATGATGTGGATCAAATTTAGTAAAAATAAATTATGCACTACCTATAATGTTAGTGTATAATAAACTGGTTAATATCTGTAGTACCTCAGTCTATAGACAATGAACACAATGGAGTTGTCCATGGAGACTCTTATAATATTTTTATGTATTCTAAAAACACCTGACACGTCGACAGTTTAATTCACAAACATTCAGATGTTTTGCAGAATAATTCTGAGGCCTCAATTAAGTGAAGATGTCATAGTTCCCTAGTGAAAATCCCATTATTTAGAGTTCTATATAGAGTAATCTTTGGATAATCAATGCTGTCCGCCTACACTGTAAAACCTAATAAGTTCAGAATACTCATAACTTTTGTTGAAACTGATTACATCAAAATATTTAAGTCAACTAACTTAATTTTGCTGCATATTTCCTATTAAAATCAGAAGTTCTGACACAAAGATGGGTATTTTATGTAATTGTTACAATCATTTCAGTAGTGGGTGCAAAATATATACAGTACCTTGAAAACAAACAGTGCTAGTAACTAGCTAGCGATTTTGACAGATTGAAAATGCGTATGTATTTGAATGCTGACTTTAACTATAAAGTTTTATAGTTTTCTAACCACTGTCATCTGCTAAGTTTCTGCATAAGACTGACAATTAAATGACAAAACAGAAGTGATGAAATGGAAGGATGATTTTTTTGCCCACCGAGTTTTAGACAGCCATGTCTGTGGGGCTGCAGCAGGATGCCTCTCAATTAATGGGTGCATTTCAGTGTAATGCAAACATGAGTCATTTCCTCCGAGTCATCATGCCAGATATTTTGTGACAATCAATCACCCACTGGTGTGGTGGATAGCCTACTGAGATTTACTTGCCAAACGGAAAATCTACCCGCATTTGATGCTTGGGGTGTGTTATTTTCAGACACTGGCTATTTGGTTTGTTAAATTAGGCTTACCTTTGTCTTTGTGTTTGTGTTTGTTTTTGAGTTGCCACAACATGCAATAGACTGGCATGTCTTAAGGTCGATATTAGGTCAAAAATATCAAAAAAGAAACGTCTATCTCTAGAAACGTGTCTGTCAATCAGTGTTTTGAGTAGTTAAGGCTATACAATGTTTGAAATTTCACCCATGTATCTGATTGTACATATTCCCGGTTGGCATGTTAAACAGTGTCCAGCCTTCAGAGAATGACTGAGAGGGCGGTTGAACATGAACATGAAGTGAAGAAAACATCATAAGAGCATGGAAATTCATTTCAAAAGGGTGGTGCTATTTTGCACTTTTCACATTTTAATTAACATTTGAATTTTGTTAACCTCAAAGCAGATGTGTACACCAGAACATGAAAATGATCATGCAAATCACATTATTGTTTTTACACTTTTCTATTGACTCAAATAATGCAGGCAGAAGTGGAAAATTAAAATGCAATTGTGGAATTGCATTAGATTGCATTAACATTTGAATGAAGTTATTCACAAAGTGGGGCATAACTTTGAAAACTGAACTGCCAAATGGCTTTTCATTAACATTTTAATGAAAATCACATGATTGCATTTAAATTTTCATATTGACTGATTTTTTTTTTGCAAAAGTGGAAAATGAAAGTGCAATGTGGGGTTGTATTAACAGCTGAATTTAGTTAACTATATATGCTTCCATACGGATGTGCTTGTTTGTGTTGAGCCTAGCAAGGAATGGGAGACGCATTGCCATGTAGTTGACTCACGCCTGTGACCAAACTCATTGCTTGTTATTTATATTTTCTAACTGTATAGTAACTGTCTTCACTGCATTAAACTAAGAATTTAATTAAGCAAACCTTTGAGAATCCAAGGCTTAAACTATTGTCAGATTTCTCCTAATACCTTGCAACTAGGATGCTTTAGCATTCATTTTTAATCTGTTTTCTAACCGATAATCAAGAGGCTAGTAAAATTGTAAATTTCTCACAGCTGTATTATGCAGTAATATATTTTTGTTGTCACATGCCAAGGAAATGATAAACTGTGATATAACAAAAGTATCTTCCCTACATTCTGGGGTCATGTTAAGGAAATCACACCTCATGTCGGAAACAGGTTTGTTATGACCTTGATTGTTTTTGTCGTTTTTCCTCATTGTGATTTATATTTTATTCCCGTCAAACATGTTCAGTTATATGGCTCTGATTTGGTTTATATTTTAGCAGAGGGAGGACAAACCCAGCCTGCTGCTCTCCTTCCACACTGAGCCCAAACAAGAGTCAGTGGATTTTGATTGTAAACGTGGGCATCAGGGGGCTTTGGTGGATTCAGAGATGACATCCTTGAAGCTGGAAGACAAAAGTCAACCGCTGGGACTGAATGTTACCATTAAAGATGAAGAGGAGGACAAGAATGGGGTTATCATTAAAAATGGAGAGGGAGATTTACTTAATCAAGGTAAGAACTGGTTTAATGTTGGGCCCTATAATTTCCACGTTGCAGTGAATGCGGACAGAATCGTGGAATCCAGATGTAAATACGCAATTCAGACAAACCCGGAATTGAAAGAATTATCTACAGCTCCAGAAAAAATTAAGAGAGCACCGCACCTTATTCTTTCCTTTCCAAAAAAGTGGAAAAGTTTCAAGTGAGGAACAGAAGCTTTCAATTTGCATTCAAAATTAACCCCTCTGTTCCTCATTCAAAACTGTCCTTTTCAACTTTTGGAAAAAGGTTAGAAAAAGGTACAGTTTCTCTCTCAATTTCTTCCGGAGCTGTATTTTTGGTTTTATTGTCATATTTGTTTTAAATTGTGATGCGCCACCAAAGAAAAACTGAATATATTCATGAAATGCTTTTTTATTTGTATTTTTTCAGCCTTGCAGCTTTTGCAACCAAAAGTTTTTGTTGAATTCTTTAACGTAAAGTGGTCCAATATTTTCCACGTTTTTGGCAGGGTTGCCATGTCCGCTTATTATAAGCGACTTTGGCTTTTTTTTTTGGAAAGTCGCGAGTTAAAATAAAACTGTATTAGTTAAGGGGCTCGTTCAATCAATTTACTTTTGTTTGCACACATCGGCAAATACATTTCTGTTAGCTTTGTGTTCCCCAACTAATGTGTTCACAAATATTATGAAAATGTGGTAATTATGTTGTAAGCTACTGAAAGAAAAGTTGGCTTAAAATAGAATCCCACCTGTAAGAAAAGCGTTTTTGAATTTTTTTTTTTAAGCGTGTGCATAAAAACTGTATTTATTTTTTTGGGCTTGGTCTGCAGCTCCATTATCCTTGTATTGGGCTTATTTTGACAGTACAGGTTGATGGTTTCTCTTGCAATATGTGGCAACACTGGTTTTGGGTTGTACACGACTTCCCTTCAGTGTAGCTTCCGCCATCGCAGCCTCTGCTATCTTTCAAAATATATATTTTTTGTAGATTCTCTTGTGGACCCAACTAATCAATAATTACATTAGATGCCAACACTTTTGATTATCGATGTTAGCGGTTTTTATAGATCAGTTGTTGCAGACCAAATTCAATAGCGACAAAGAAATGATCTTCGGTTAATCATTAACATCCCTACTAGAAATAATATCTTGTGATGGGAACAGAATTAGAGGTCAAGTTTATTTATATTATATTATTGCCTGGAACTGATATGAAAGTAAAGGGTATGTTTAAGTGGTGTTTGTTGAAACAAAAGGTTGAGCATCTTTTTTGATGCATATTTTTTAAAACAATATGGCCTTGGGCACAAAGCTCGAACCCCCCCCCCCGGCCAATTGCAAATGAAGCCAAGCGCTTAATTATCACCTCCATCACAATAGGATTTACACTGCATTCACTCAACTGAAGACCTCATGATTTATGTATCTCAGAAATAGGATTTACAACATAGACCTTACACAGCTCATTAACACTATCTCTCTAAACTGTTATTTAAAAGTAATTGAATCACAGCTAATATTACAGCCTAAATTAATCATTAAATTGTCTCAGCTTATATGATGCATGTTTTCCTGGCTTCGCTACTTGCAAAGTCCTCCGAGATGTCGTCAAAGTCCAATGTTTTTGTAAGTTGACTTCCGATACCTATAAGAGAGAGCCCATTGAGACCTTTTTTGAATAAGTTGTTTGCATTTACCAAGGGAGGGCCAACCTTTTGGCTCGGGAGCCATATCAGGATTTTGAAATTAAATGAAGGGCCATATTTGTTTTGTAATTTGTTGTAAATGATTTTCAGGCCAGAAAAGGGCAGTAATTAAAACAAATTGTAAATAACTTGAATTCATTTTCTGATGTATAGGAATGGGCTGGTGAGTTATGTTTTACTTCTCACCACGGGCCGGTAGGTAATAAAATTGGACTAATTGTCCAGGCAACTCATGGCTGCCAGGTGTGTCCATTTGGAACTGTTACCTTCCATCTAATACAACGTCTTGCTCTCCACTTGCATCAGCAAATGTTTTGTTTCATTCTCCAATGGTTGTCATGTCTGCTTGCATGGATAATCACAGGTATACTTATAAAGGCTTAATCTGTAAACTGTCCAAAGGGTCTCTGCCATAAAATCACATACAATTCAGGTGTCCTAATTGCAGTATTAAGGTCTATATTAGCTTCAGATTAGTGCTAGTTGCTTGAGATTGTGATAATAATGTGTTTCAAAATGGTTCCATAAATCCTGTCTGATGTCTCACACAGATGGGATTCCTGAAGTGGAGACACTTAGAGAAAAACAACAGGAAGACTGCAATGAAAAGAGGTCTCACCACTGTCCCCATTGTGGAAAACATTTCTCATTTCTATCACTGTTAAAAAGACATGTTAACACACATACTGGAGAGAAACCTTACTCCTGTTCTGAATGTGGGAAGTGTTTCATGAGATCATATAGCCTTTTTATTCATCAGAGAGTGCACACAGGTGAGAAGCCTTACTCCTGTTCTGACTGTGGGAAGAGTTTCTCTCAGATGGGTAGCCTTAAAGCTCACCAGCGCATACACACCGGAGAGAAGCCATACTCCTGTTCTGAATGTGGGAAGTGTTTCATTACATCATTTGAACTTACTACACATCAGCTAGTGCACACAGGTGAGAAGCCTTACTCCTGTTCTGACTGTGGGAAGAGTTTCTCTCAAATGGGTAGCCGTAAAGCTCACCAGCGCATACACACCGGAGAGAAGCCGTACTCCTGTTTTGACTGTGGGAAGTGTTTCATTACATCATATGACCTTTTTATTCATCGGAGAGTGCACACAGGTGAGAAGCCTTACTCCTGTTCTGACTGTGGGAAGTGTTTTCTTAGATCATCTAATCTTACTAGTCATCAGAGAGTGCACACAGGCGAGAAACCTTACTCCTGTTCTAACTGTGGGAAGATTTTCTCTCAAATGGGTAACCTTAAAGCTCACCAGCGCATACACACTGGAGAGAGGCTGTACTCCTGTTTTGAATGTGGGAAGTGTTTCATGAGATCATATGGCCTTTTTCTTCATCAGAGAGTGCACACAGGCGAGAAACCTTACTCCTGTTCTAACTGTGGGAAGAGTTTCTCTCAGATGGGTAGCCTTAAAGATCACCAGCGCATACATACTGGTGAGAAGCCTTACTCTTGTTTTGGATGTGGGAAGAGTTTTTCTCAGAGGGGTAGCCTTAAAGATCACCAGCGCATACATAATGGAGAGAAGCCTTACTCTTGTTTTGGATGTGGGAAGTGTTTTATGACATCATCTATTCTTACTAGTCATCAGAGAGTGCACACAGGTGAGAAACCTTATTCTTGTTCTAACTGTGGGAAGAGTTTCTCTCAGATTGGTAAACTTAAAACTCACCAGCACATACATACTTGAGAGAAGCCTTACTCTTGTTTTGGATGTGGGAAGTTTTATAATAGATGGTATGACCTTTTCATTCATCAGAGAGTGCACACAGGTGAAAAGCCTTACTATTGTTCTGACTGTGGGAAGAGTTACTCTCAATAATGTTGCCTTAAAGCTTACCAGAACATATTTTAATTAATTTAAATATTTGACAATGAAAATCAATATTAACCATTTGACAGACTTGACAGTGTGGATAAGCAAGTGTTTTACAACATTAAGTAGTTTAACTGTCTTTTAGGGAGTTCTAATCAAACCCTATATCAACTTCTCAGATATAATGGAAAACATTCCTGCTGCTAATCTCATCCCAAGTTACGTGCTGCTAAAATCACAATGTAAATCTCTGTACACACAAACAATTTTCGGAACGTGCTTTTAGTAGACTTTCAGTGGATTTTTGTAACTTAAAATGTTTTTACTTAATTTAATTTTTTATTTAATTAAGTTGTAATTATTGGTACCATCTTTGCCCCATCGCCACATCCTTATGTAATGGAATAATTGGATACTAGAAAGAAACTCCAATTATGTTGACGTGGTGGGGTGTGTAATAATTACAATTTAATTACAAATGTTTATTATTTAAATGAGTCAGCAGAATGAGCCTACAACCCATGCATGCAGGAGCGTGTTTGACATGCTCTGCAGAAAGCTATCAATTTACTGAAAGTTGTTAATTTCAGTATGTTAAAACATAGTTTAGAATTGTTTTGCAATGCAACGTAATGCAGCCTACTTTTATTATTTGTCGCATCCACTCTGATCCACCAAAGGAAAAACACTCAAGCGTATATAAAATATTTAGGCTAATATTGTAAGTTGAATTTTGTCATTTCCAACCATATTTCCTAATTAGATAATGGCTATTAAAATGTATGGGTATAAATATATATTGAGCCACTGCATAAACGTTGAAACCCCTGTTTTCCTTGGTCACACGACCAAACACTCAGTTATGTCTTACTGTATGTGCAAGCTGTTTCCTTGGCAACCTCATATTGGTCACAGAATATTAGGCTATTCAATATGCTGTTAATCAATTTATTTGGCATATTTCCCACCGGACATTTTGTCCATTTTGTTATATTAATCTGCCGGACACCTACATGTGATACCAGCTAATAGCCGGCATTTGCCTACCGTAAACCCTGATGTGCACACACACACACACACACACACACACACACGTTCCGACTAATCAATATAACCAAAACATTGCTGAATAGTCTGTTCTCCAGGATTGAAAGTTCCATTGTAGTGGCAGAGGTGGGGACCCTGTGGTGGGGATGATTAGAATGGGTGATTGTGAATGGACCCCGTGGTGGGGATGATTAGAATGGGTGATTGTGAATGGACCCCGTGGTGGGGATGATTAGAATGGGTGATTGTGAATGGACCCCGTGGTGGGGATGATTAGAATGGGTGATTGTGAATGGACCCTGGTGGTGGGGGTTTGGTGTTGATGGCTGGACACAGGGAGAAGGTATGTTGTCAGGAATGCACTTTTTGTCTTTCTTTTTCTGGTCGTTGGCAAGAAAATTTATTCATTACATTATCCTTATTTATTCATTATACTGCAAAATTCAGTGTAATAAATGGACTGTTAGACTAGGCCATATTTGCTTTAGACTTCATTGATGCCACTGAAGGGAGAAGACCAAGGTCAAGATCCCCTGTTCTTAGAAGTGATTATAGACACAACCAAAGTTGAGGCCTGGTGCCTATCTTATCTGTGACCCAGCTACAGGTGGCTCCAAGGTGAAGTTGAGGCCTGGTGCCTATCTTATCTGTGACCCAGCTACAGGTGGCTCCAAGGTGAAGTTGAGGCCTGGTGCCTATCTTATCTGTGACCCAGCTACAGGTGGCTCCAAGGTGAAGTTGCCTGTCTGTCCTTCTTCCATTCGTGCAGGACAGACAGAAGGGGTAGGTCAAATTAGGAGGTCTGTTAACTATGACTTTGAACTGTGGTTGCCATGACAGTTTAGAGTTCTATCTTGTATTCCTATTAGTATGACAACTTGTTTTCTTGTATGTATCTTGAGTATAAGAGAGAATATTTTGGGAGCTGACAAGGAGGGGTATAAAATTGTTAGATCAACAATGTGACTTTTGAACAATTGTTATGACAATTATCTGTTGGTCTCTGTATTTTTACTTGTTTTGATGATTGTTCCCGTGGATCCACAATATTAAAACTGTTATACGAACAACTGTTGAGCCTCTTTCATATTAAAATGCAAACATTTTCCATCTTTGGCACCTTCCCCAATTTGGCACCCCAGATGTGACTTCAATATCTTCACGACGACGGTGTTTGCGTTTCAACTCTCTCCGGCTGACTGAACTGCACACATCATAGAGGTAAGAGAAACCTTCTGAAATGTGGCAATAGTTAATGTCAGTCTGTTTTGAGTAGAATTGTTTGCTCCGGAATGGCGAGTGACCAGGTCCATTTATGTATAAAAACTGTTGATTATGGATGTTACATGTTTTATTGTTGTCCTGTTGTCTTAATGTTGTTAACTTGTACAGTATATTATATATAGAAAAATCCTTTGATATGAAGTAAAGAAAACTAAAAACAGATAAGATTGAGATGATGAAGATGTTGATATAACTTGTAATTCATTTGATAACATATTAAATGAAATAAAATAATGATCATTAACAGAGATTCCAAAACATGTGCCAAAGCTGGTCCCGAATTAGAATAAATTAATTAATTAAAATCTGTTAAATCCAAGAATACCGTATACTGAGGATACCCAAGATCTACTATAGCCTTTAGGTGAGGAGCTAAAAGGATACTGTTTGAATGGCCGGCATGGAATGAGTTTGAATGAGAAGTGGAGGCACGGATAATGCTGTGTGTGCTCAAGAATAACTGTTGGATGTGTGTGAGAATGTGTATGCGTGCTCAATAAAATGAGTGATTGGGTTGTGTTCCTTATTTCTGGTTTATCTGAAATGCAGCGCTGTACTGTTGGGTTTCAGAATCCCTCAAAGTATGGGCTTAATAAAATGTGATTGAGTTTATTTATTTGTTTGTTTATTATTACAGTTTCACCACCATACTTGTATTCTTTTGATCTGTGTTCTGGTTAAAGACCATAGCAACAGGCATATGCCATAAATCCCTAGTTAGATTATAAACAATCGACTCTAACCCATTGACTTTTCAACGTTATGACAGCTGGTTATTTAAAAACGTCCATCATGCTCCCTATTCTTTGGCGCCACCTGGTGTTCTTTTGATGGACGTTCAGCATAACCAGTGTTTCAGAACTGAAATGACCAGAACTGTGTTGTACTTCACAAATGCTTTATTGATCAATGACATTCCTCAAAAACCTCAATGTGCACTGGGATGGCTATTGCCATTCATACGCCATATTGTTGGTTATTTTAACCCAGAACACAGATTGTATTTTAGTTTTATCCTGTTGGCAGTTATTTGGGTTGTTTTGTGTTTGTGTGTTTTTATTGAAAAGACAGATCTTTCCTTTGTGTAATGTTAGGCGAGAAACGTATAGCTATTGATATTCTTATTTATTTCCATGTTTATTATTGTTCCATGTGCGGTAATAGCTGATTAAATAACACCAAAAATTACCCTATATGTTCTTTGTCACTAGCTCTCTGATTTAGCTCTCACCAGCAATCTGGACCCATTCTACTTAAAAACTGCACTCAATTTGGTTCCGAAATAGGTGAAAAGCAGGGCCAGGCCCAGACAACAAGAATAAATCTTCTTATATCTATGAAATACAAAGGATACACAGAGATTATCTGAACATTATACACACAGCCTTTTGTGCTGCAACCATATCTGGTGAAGCTATTTGGACAGATAAACCAGAATTGTTGCAGGTATGTATATTCTACAATATATATTTGTCAAGTATCAGATAACTATTTAAATCCCTATTAGGGACGTGTCGGTCGCTTTCTAAGTAGAGAAATCCAAAATGTTGACGTCACCTGGACAGGATGAGGTGTGCTGTGTGATGTCACCTGGACAGGATGAGGTGTGCTGTGTGATGTCACCTGGACAGGATGAGGTGTGCTGTGTGATGTCACCTGGACAGGATGAGGTGTGCTGTGTGATGTCACCTGGACAGGATGAGGTGCTGTGTGACGTCACCTGGACAGGATGAGGTGTGCTGTGTGACGTCACCTGGACAGGATGAGGTGTGCTGTGTGATGTCACCTGGACAGGATGAGGTGTGCTGTGTGACGTCACCTGGACAGGATGAGGTGTGCTGTGTGACGTCACCTGGACAGGATGAGGTGTGCTGTGTGACGTCACCTGGACAGGATGAGGTGTGCTGTGTGACGTCACCTGGACAGGATGAGGTGTGCTGTGTGATGTCACCTGGACAGGATGAGGTGTGCTGTGTGATGTCACCTGGACAGGATGAGGTGTGCTGTGTGACGTCACCTGGACAGGATGAGGTGTGCTGTGTGACGTCACCTGGACAGGATGAGGTGTGCTGTGTGATGTCACCTGGACAGGATGAGGTGCTGTGTGACGTCACCTGGACAGGATGAGGTGTGCTGTGTGATGTCACCTGGACAGGATGAGGTGTGCTGTGTGATGTCACCTGGACAGGATGAGGTGTGCTGTGTGATGTCACCTGGACAGGATGAGGTGTGCTGTGTGATGTCACCTGGACAGGATGAGGTGTGCTGTGTGATGTCACCTGGACAGGATGAGGTGTGCTGTGTGACGTCACCTGGACAGGATGAGGTGTGCTGTGTGATGTCACCTGGACAGGATGAGGTGTGCTGTGTGATGTCACCTGGACAGGATGAGGTGTGCTGTGTGATGTCACCTGGACAGGATGAGGTGTGCTGTGTGACGTCACCTGGACAGGATGAGGTGTGCTGTGTGATGTCACCTGGACAGGATGAGGTGTGCTGTGTGACGTCACCTGGACAGGATGAGGTGTGCTGTGTGATGTCACCTGGACAGGATGAGGTGTGCTGTGTGATGTCACCTGGACAGGATGAGGTGCTGTGTGATGTTCAGGCATTTGACCGATGAAGCACTTGGGAGAGTATTGGATTTGTATAACAGGGTGCGGGAGGAGGGGACGCTGCCTAGTAGTCGGAAAGAAGCAGTGTTAGTGCCTATACGAAACCAGGCAAGACCCTTCCTGGCCGACAAGCTACCGGCCAATAGCTTTGACGTTGCATTTGTGGAAAGTTATGGAAAGTGTGATTGTAGAGCGGCTTAGTTCTTTTCTGGAAAGTAGGGGTTACTGTCGCCTTATCAGAGTGGGTTTAGGAAGGTTAGGGAACCATGGACGCGGTGGTGTGGGGTCTGCCCTGGCTGTTACCGTGGCCGGTAGTAGAGCTGCACTTGCTGGATTTGATTCATGAGGATAGGGAGGGGATAGATCCAGGACACGTCTTTCTGGGCCAATTTGCGATTTAGAGAAAGGACCAGTGGACGGGAAGTCGTGAGGCGTCTATCGGATGGGCTGTCGGTTAGAACAGGGGGTGATGGGTAGAGTGGTTTTCTCTGGTTTTCTCTGACTTGTGCTGTTTTGAAAATCTTGCAGTCATGTAGTTCACATAGTAGACAGGACCTGGTGTATGAGGTGCTGTTGACCCTCGATCGGGTGTTGAGGGATGGGTGTCAGGTGAGCGTCTCTTGGGTGCCAGCACACATGGGAGTGGTGGAAATGAGGAGACTGATAGGCTTGCAAAGAAGGCTCTGGTTGAGGAGGTGGAGAAAAGGGGAGTTAAGGCGGTTGTTTGGGCAAAGATGATGGAGATTTGGCAGAAGCAGTGGGATGTAGGGCTGAAGGGTAGGCATCTCTACCGGATCCAGAGGAAGGGAGGGTGAGGCGGGTTCTAGGGGGTGGAAGGAGGGAGGGGGCCATTTTCACTAGGCTTCGACTAGGGTATAGATTAAATGGGTCTTTGTATAGAACAGGGAAGCATCCAACAGGGTGGTGTGAACATTGTGATGTTGAGGAGACCGTAGAGCATGTGTTGATACAGTGTGGGCAGTATGAGAGTTTCAGGGACAGTTTGAGGGAGTGTGGTATTCAGGACTTTAGTATGGAGAATATGCTACGGGGTGTAGGAGGCGATGCTGGTTTTAGGTTGTTGTTAGTTTATTTGAGGGACATGGGGTTGGTTGGTAGGATATGAGTTCGCCCTGTCTCTGTCCCACACTCCAGTACAGGAGGGGGCGGTAATGCACCACAAAAGCTGGATGCCAACCGCAGATAAAAAACGAAGAAGTATTAGCGTTAATATTTAAAAAATCTGGATGTTTTTGTGAAATACAAACATAAATCCATTTAGCTAAAATGGTAAGTGGTTAAAGAACAGTATTTTTATTAGTTTCTTTGTTCAGATAGACATTCAACGCGTTGTTACCGTTCCCGGCTGTGCAATAAGATACATTTTCTGGTGCCATATTGAGGAAATCGAGCTTGAAGCTACATCAGCGAAGATTCGTTTCGATTCATTTGCTATGGTCTCGCGCAAAATCAGCCGGCGCTCTTTTTCCGTTTTACGGGCGCGGGTTAATTTGAATGCGTTCTATTGTCCTCGACGGAACCAAAAATTGTGCCGTTTCATTCCCTGCTTAACATTAAGAGAAACATGTTGTTAAAATCTATTTTGACACAAACCTACCATGAACAGGACCATATCATAATTCAAAGCTGTAAATATAGTTGGACAAAACAAACTAGTTTAGCAAGTTGGAGCAGTACTACTTTAACCTTATTTCATGACAAAACTGAAAAATAAAGACTGGTATAGGCAGGGGCGTCGGACTGGGGGTAAAACCGATACTGATAACCAGGGCCCAAGGGGAGAGAGGGCCCTTGAAAAGTCTGGAATATATTTTATTTCACCTGAATATTTTCATTTCCTAATTACATTTCATAATGCATGTCAGATGAAATGTAAAGTGTATTGGCTGAATAACTTGGTTGATTGACTAACTACATTTTGTATACAAGAAAGACTATATGTAGGGTCTCACCCACCCCTTGCTAATGCGCCAGAAAGGTTTAGTCCACCTGCACTCATTTTGTTTAGTTCAGTTGAGCATCTGGTGGAGGGCAAGGTGGAGCGCAGACTTCTAGTATAGAAATGTCTTTCTCAAAGAAAGCCCAATCAGGCTGCCAGAAAAGAAAGGAAAGACAGGACAAGGAGAGAACTAAATGAGGGAAAGCAATTGCTGACTGACTTCTTTTCAAAGAAAGGTGAGCACAAACTAGTAAACGAAATGGTGCTAAACTACTTGAATATCTCCGCGACCGTTAGTGCTAAAAACGGACTGAGACAAACCATATGATGACATATAGAAGCTGCAGCTACAGAGCATTTTTGGACAAATCTGTATTGCACTGAGGATTTTCTGCACCCTACCTGTCACTGTTGCTGGTGTTGAACGAGCTTTCAGCAAACTGAAATTAGTTAAAAACTGCTTGAGGTCATCAATATGCCAGGATAGGCTCAACAGTCTTGCTCTTCTCTCCATTGAAAATCAATTGGCTATTTTTTTTAACTTTCAGGACCTCATCAATGACTTTGCCAGCAAAAAGGCAGGCCAGTGGGCATTTACTGGGGAATAAACTTCAGTATACGCTATACATTTGAGGAAGCCATAGCATGTAAGCAATAGCATTTGTTTCGTTTTGCCTTTTTTCTTCAGATAAAAATGACTAGTGAGACTTTTTGTTTGTCTTTTATTATGAATGTAGCTTTTTCTTAATGTACAAAACTAAAATGGCATGTTTTAAGATTTTGTTCATGCCTTGCAGTAATAAATCATAATACAAATAATGTTCTCAAGTAAAACTAATTTAAGTAAAGTTACTGTAGACCAGAGTATGTTAAGAAAATCTGAAATGATGACTTAAGCACATATGGCATTAATATTAGGCTACCTTCAGTGGCATTTACTGGAGGGAGAACTCCAAAGTCATGTATAAGCTATCTGTTTCTTTTGTCTTGTTCATTCTGCAAATAAAATATTAATGAGTCAAGTGTTGTTTGGTTATCTTTTATTATGCAGTAAGCAGTTTGTTCATGTAGGGATTAGAAAACTATAATAATATAATATAATAATATTGTAATATCATTTAGCTTAAATTTTGTAACCACAGTAAAGTAGGTTAGAGAATGTTGGGAAAGGTTTGAAATGTGTGTAGAGAAATTAACAGGCTACTTTAAGCAGTACAGTTAATAGTTATTACCCTATAAACATCTAGGCCAACAGATTCATGTGTACATAGGCCTGATTATTATTATTTATTTATTTTTTTAATTGGGTGGGGGGCCCATCAGGACTGTCTATGCATAGGGCCCAGGATCTTGTGCTACGCCCCTGGGTATAGGCAGTGTTTAATTTGTAAATCGGGAGGTACCTGAACACATTGGGGCACGCGAGAGAAATGGATCCGGTCGACAAATCAACGCGAATATGATACAGCGAACAGTAGAGCAAATAGCGGAAAACAAAAAGCTAAACCTTTCACACTCTTGTCAGGCAGTGCTGAGGCTACAAAAAGCTGCAGGAATAGTCAACTTTTTTAACTCTGATTGCGTTAAGTAGAATGTTTTGCATGGCAAAGCGAACACAGAGATGGAAAACGAGAGGTCATGCGCAGCAGACAGGATCTGTGAAACGTAGGTGCGGGAACAAACGAGAGACATCCACCTATCAACCCCTGGCTAAACCTTGGCTGACTAAAACTGATACTACCGTTGATACTGATACTACTTTAGATAATTACTTTAGATAATTTATAGGTAGTCATCATTCAAATACTTACACATTTTCTATCTGTCAAAATTGCTGGTTAGTAGAACTCTTTGTTTTCCAGGTACTGTGTCAGGTCACTTGTAAAACTGCCCCTTGTTTCAAGTTTGCTACTGTAGCTATCTATAGTTATTTATAACGAAAGTTATGTAGGCAGTTACAGGTTTACTTTAGCGTTGAGCGAAATTATTGCAGTAGTATTTCAAACTTAAAATAGTCGAACATCATTGATTATCCCAAAAATACTCTTTACAGAATAATGACAGAATTAATTGCATCTTTACTTGAGGCCTTACAGTTATTCTGAATCAGGATGTTTGTGAATTAAACTATCCACGTGTTTTCAGAATGAATAGACATATTTAAAGTCTCCATAGACAACTCGTGTGCTCACTGCCTATAGAGAAAGTGAGTTGATAGTGATATTAAGCAGTTTATTATACACTAACATTATAGGTAGTGCATAATTTATTTTTACTAAATTTGATCCACATCATGTTCAGTTCACCACCTGGTAACTTGTGTAGAATCTGAGCATTAACAATTACAATATGAATGTACGTTTCATTGGAAGTGAATGTGCCTAGATAATGAGAACAACAGAAACACCTCTGTTTAGATTATCTCTCAGTAGGTAGCGCTCTAATGACAGGAATGTTTACGATGGCCATATGGCATGGGGGTTGACTTCTAAAAAGTTAGAAACGCCCTTAATGTATAGGCTAGCTGGTAACCAACATTACAGTGAGAAGAGATTGACTGAGATGAGATTGAGGTTGTGTAAGGAAGACCAGGTCCGTAACCTCATGAACAAGACTTTCTAATGCTGCAATAAATAATATACTTTCTCTCTCCCTTGACAAACGGGTATGCAAATTATTACAACCACTATACAAAACGGCCGATTTCTAACACTTGCAAATCCTTGAGGGATGTGGTGAGCACAGGGGTTTAGAAAGCTGGCCCACCTTGGCTAGCTGGAGACTATGTATTTTCCAAAGAGTTAGAAAAGTAATTCAACTTTCAGGTACAAATCAACACTTATCATATTTTGCTGATAAGTATTATTCAATGTTTTTGACATTTTAAGTGTGACTTAAGAATACAAAGTATATTCACTTATCAAGCTTGTGTTCTATGGAGGATCAAAGGGGTCAAAATGAAATAATGAAATATATAAATAATTACATAATTTTAGGTTGCATTAATTCAACCTAATTTTTATTATGCCCTTTTTAGAAATAAGCTCCCCAGCTCTGCCACCATGTGTTGGAGTTTACCCCGGTGAACGAGAGGGTTGTTTCCCTCCGCCTACGGGTCGGGGATAGGTTTCTCACTGTTGTTTGTGCCTACGGGCCGAACGGCAGTGCAGAGTACCCGACCTTCTTGGAGTCTCTGGGAGGGGTGCTGGAAAGTGCTCCGACTGGGGACTCTATCATTCTACTGGGGGACTTCAACGCCCACGTGGGCAACGACAGTGACACCTGGAGGGGCGTGATTGGGAGGAACGGCCCTCCTGATCTGAACCCGAGCGGTGTTCAGTTATTGGACTTCTGTGCTAGTCACAGTTTGTCCATAACGAACACCATGTTCAAGCATAAGGGTGTCCATCAGTGCACATGGCACCAGGACACCCTAGGCCCCTGGTCAATGATCGACTTTGTTGTCGTTTCATCTGACCTGCGGCCGTATGTCTTGGACACTCGGGGGAAGAGAGGGGCGGAGCTGTCAACTGATCACCACCTGGTGGTGAGTTGCATCCGATGGCGAGGGAGGAAGCTGGACAGACTCGGCAGGCCCAAGCGTACTGTAAGGGTCTGCTGGGAACGTCTGGCCGAGTCTCCTGTCAGAGAGATCTTTAACTCCCACCTCCGGCAGAGCTTCGACTGGATCCCGAGGGAGGCTGGAGATATTGAGGCCGAGTGGACCATGTTCTCCACCGCCATTGTCGAAGCGGCCGCTCGGAGCTGTGGCCGTACGGTCTCCGGTGCCTGTCGAGACGGCACCGGAAGTAAGGGATGCCGTCAAGCTGAAGAAGGAGTCCTATCAGGCCTGGTTGGCTTGTGGGACTCCAGAGGCAACTGACGGGTACCGACAGGCCAAGCGGACTGCAGCCCGGGTGGTTGTGGAGGCAAAAACTCGGGCCTGGGAGGAGTTCGGTGAGGCCATGGAGAAGGACTATCGGCTGGCCTCGAAGAGATTCTGGCAAACCGTCCGGTGCCTCTGGAGAGGGAAACAGTGCCCTACCAACGCTGTTTACAGTAGAGGTGGGCCGCTGTTGACCTCAACTGTCTACGGGGTGTTGGAGGGTTCATGGGAATTTGCCCAACCAATCCACATGTGTTTTGTGGATTTGGAGAAGGCATTCGACTGTGTCCCTCGCTGCATCCTGTGGAGGGTGCTTCGGGAATATGGGGTCCTGGGTCCTTTGGTAAGGGCTGTCAGGTCCCTGTACGACCGAAGCAGGAGCTTGGTCCGCATTGCCGGCAGTAAGTCAGACTTGTCCCCAGTGCATGTTGGACTCTGGCAGGGCTGCCTTTTGTCACCGGTTCTGTTCATAATTTTTATGCACAGAATTTCTAGGCGCAGCCAGGGGCCGGAGGGTGTCAGGTTTGGGGACCACACGATTTTGTCTTTGCTCTTTGTGGATGATGTTGTCGTGTTGGCCCCTTCAAACCAGGACCTTCAGCATGCGCTGGGACGGTTTGTAGCCGAGTGTGAAGCGGTGGGGATGAGAATCAGTACCTCCAAATCCAAGGCCATGGTCCTCAGTCGGAAAAGGGTGGCTTGCCCACTTCAGGTTGGTGGAGAGTGCCTGCCTCAAGTGGAGGAATTTAAGTATCTAGGAGTCTTGTTCACGAGTGAGGGAAGGATGGAACGGGAGATTGACAGACGGATCGGTGCAGCTTCTGCTAGTGTTAGCCGAATATCAAGCAAAATAAAGCACTTGGTATAATATTTTTGTTATTCTATACTACACGCAACATCGATTCGATTCCTTTGCGAGTCACACTGCCAAAACAGGTGCACTTCGTTGCTGAAACAAGTGCGAGACCCGGTTTAGCAAGTCACACTGCGAAATTTAACCAAAGAGTGCCTTTTGAAAGAATCTGCTCTCTATGAGAGCATTTATTAGACCCATTACATCTGCCTTAATGTCAGCACAAAAACAAGCAGACATTTTCATTTAATTTTTGGAATTGGGTCAAAAGATCCAGGGCTATTCCAAAAAGATTGCCCCGAAAGCCCAGGCCTAACAACAGCACTGGCAGTAACGACCAGCATTTTTGTTTGCTTTAGCATTTCTATTGTCAAATCTGTACACAATAATAGGGATTTTGCATCCCTATTAATGTCTTCATACAAACTTGGTAGATTGCTATCAATCAGTACAACTGCTAAAGCTGCAAAATCCTGTTTGAATGCCCACAAACAAGCGACTGTTGGTGTCACTGGAAGAGCCTACCAGCGGCTAAAGACCACCCACTTGCATTGATTGACATATCCCTTGTGATCATGAAATAGGCTTTGAAATACGGCATTAAATGTTGAAAGGGGCCTTATATGACGATTTCCTATTCATGTGCCACTTAAAATGATAATATATTTACTTAAATATTTATTTATATATTTCATTATTTCATTTTGGCCCCTTTGAGCCTCCATAGTGTTCAGGGCGGCAGAGGTACAGCATAATGTTAGATCACAGTTGATTGATATATAACAGTAATGATTCTGTGTTTCACCTGTTCATGTACAGTATATTATGGTCTCTGGGTAGTATTGTAAATCTCTTGTTAATACACATTAAGACGTTTAAGAGTTGATTTGGTGTTGAGCTTGAATGGTTGGGAAATAGTTTGTCTGATTATTTTAGATAATTGGTATGGCCTTTTAAGTGTTAGGATGGTATAAATATGTGAAACAAATTAGTTTTTGTCTCTAGCTTAATCAACAGAGATACTGTTGGTAACCTAATACTAGGAATCTACCAGTAATATTCATAGTCAATAACATTACAGAATGTTTCGATGGGGTAGCTGTAACATAGGAAACTGTTTTATGTCTATCTGAAGTGATTCTATAAATATTGTTAGTGGCTTGAACGTTGCTAATGTATTTTAAATCATTTTGTGCATCGACATTTTCCTCATGTACATTCAAAACCCTGTACTTTCTGTCCCGGGCGGGGCGGTGGGGTGGGCTAAGCCCCGAATATATTATGATCCTAGTGACGCCTCTGCTTTAGACCAAAACATTTAGACACCTTACTCCCAGGCTAACTTGGGTCAAAAATATCACTGCATAAATAAAAGGAAACGTTAGAGTTAACTATAGTACTCTATAGTAATCCTCCAACAAACACACACTTTCCGCTGGGGTAAACTGCACTGAACTGTTGGAATTACCTACTTGATCCGCCTTTTTTTCTTTTTAAGTCTTATTTTACCTAGAATTCATGCAGTGTAGTCCAACTTAAGATAGTCAGTGCAACTGTCTGATTTAGATGTCTATCTGAAGCCTTTGAGAACCAGCCTCAGGTCTTTGACGTATCAATTGTGCTTAAACCTGCATTCCGTGTAAGTATTGATAAAAGTTGCACCTTCTGACTATTTCTAGTCTAGCGCTTGATGACAGTGAATGGCGCTGCCAAACCTTATTTAATTGAAAATAGTAGATTATACTGATTGAAATTATTCCTCTTTTGAAGAAATAAAAAAATATAGGCTACATTTTGAGATATTTGCCTCAGTACAGCGTCATGTCTCCATTGGAAACCAAAGGGCCAAGCTCAGATTTCCGAAGGTTAAACGTTTTGGGGATGCATTTGATGACAGTGAATGGCGCTGCCCAATCATATCTTATTTAAAGGAAATGTATGAGGTAAACCTACGGTGACTACTGGCTTGTATGGTGTAAAATAGAACAATTGGCAGGAATTAGAATGTTTGGAACGTGTCCTGAAGTAGAGTTTGTGCCACAGAGCTCAATACCCTTTTTTTGCTATGGGTCATCCGTACGCCTTCTCTAATTGTTTTGTAAAGAAAAAAAAATCATATCATAAATATAGTATTACCGTATATTCCATTTATTTATAATACCATAAATACTGAGTGATGTAAGCTAAACCAAGTATTAGCAATATGGATGTTTGCATGCAAATCCTCCCTATATGCTATCTAATGTTGCTAACGTTAGTCCAGGGTATTTATCATTGTGAAAAAGTTTACTGTGAAAGCCAGCTTTGTGGTTACTACTGTTTCTATTTTGTCGTTATTATAACTATATCATTGATTTTGCCTGTGTGTGCTAAACAGTGAGCAAAACTTTGCCTGATATGAAATGAGCACTGAATAGATGAGCATTCCAGATAATTAAATCAGTCCAGTCTGTTTAATGGCTTGCAACCATAAATGTCTGCATTTAGCTTCAAAGGGTGGCTTTGACAACGATATTCTTTATAACTGAAGGCCATCTTTTTTTTAATCGATAGAAAGAGCCAAGGTGAAAAAAGCCCCCAAATTAGGACAGTTTTTGTTTGAAACTACAGCAAGCACCTTGGATCTACGGTTACATTAAGAAACTGGCCTCCATGATGAACACAAGAATAAAAGCGTTTTTACATTTTCATCTTTCCAGCCTACTGATGTGTATCGTGTGGAGCCTAGCAAGGAATGGGAGCCACATCGCAATGTAGTTGACTCACATCTGTGACCTAACAATGTTATTTATACTCTTTTCTCACTATATAGTGACTGTATTCACTGCATTAAACCAAGAGAAGTTAAATGACCTTTTGTGAATACAAGACTAACTATTTCTCCTAATACCTTGCAACCAGGATGCTCTAGCATTCATTTTTTATACATTTTCTAACAGATAATCCAAAACGGTAAAACTAGCACATTTCTCACAACTGTACTATTCAGCAATGTATTTTTGTTGTCACTTTCCAAGGAAATGATAAACCGTGATATACAGCAGTGGAAAAAATTAAGAGACCAACTTTTCTTAAATCAGCATCTCTATATGTATGGCAGCCATTCCATTCCATTGTCTGTTAAATTCCAACACAGGCACACCTCCTTTTACTTAATGAGGATCTGATTAGGTTATTACCTGAACATAATCTAATTTAAAGAGGAAAAGTATAAAAACCACTGCTGTGGTCATCACAATCCTCTTGCAATAAGACCAGCTGGATGACAAAAACAGTGCAAGTAGTACCTCAAAGGTAATAAATAATAATAAATAAATAATAATTCAGCAGGAGAAAAGAGTTTAAAAGAAAAGCTTTCAGTGAGAAAAAGAAGGGTTCAATTCTGGCTTTACTGGCAGAGGGATACAGTGAGTATCAGGTTGCTTCCATCCTGAACATTTCTAAAACAGCAGTTCATAAGAACAAGGTCAAGCAACAGACATTGGGGACAACAAAGCTACAGACTGGCAGAGGGGGAAAACTACTGTCCACTGACCGAGATGACCAACTCATTTGAATGTCACTCAACAACCGTAGGATGACCTCAAGTGACCTACAAAAAGAATGGTAAACAGCAGCTAGGGTGAAGTGCATGGCAAGGACGGTTTGAAACAGGCTCCTAGGGGCAGGGCTGAAGTCGTGCAAAGCTAGAAAAATTGCCCAACACCTGGTTGTTTAATGGTTAGACGGAGACCTGGTGGGGCCTACAAGCCACAGTGTCTCACACCCACTGTGAAATTTAGTAGAGGATCGGTGATGATCTGGGGAGGCTTCAGCAAAGCTGGAATCGGGAAGATTTGTCTTTGTGAAGGACTCATAAATCAAGCAAAGTACAAGTTTATCCTGGAAGAACACCTGCTTCCTTCTGCTCTGACAATGTTCCCCAACTCTGAGAACTGTTCTTTCCAGCAGGACAATGCTCCATGCCACACAGCCAGGTCAGTCAAGTGGTGGATGGAGGACCACCAGATCAAGACCCTGTCATGGCCAGCCCAATCTCCAGACCTGAACCCCATTGAAAACCGCTGGAATTTGACCAAAAGGAAGATGGATGGTCACAAGCCATCAAACAAAGCCGAGCTACTTGAATTTTTGTGCCAGGAATGGCATAAAGTCACCCAACAGCAATCTGATAGCATTCCAAGACGCATGAAAGCTGTGATTAAAAATCAGGGTTATTCCACCAAATATTGATTTCTGAACTTTTCCTAAGTTAAAACATTAATACTTTGTAGTTGAAAAATGAATATGAATTAGTTTTTGCATTATTTGAGGTCTGAAAACAATGCATATTTTTTGGGTTATTGTGACCAGTTGTTATTTTCAACAAATAAATACTCTAGATGACAATATTTTTATTTGGAATAATGTCAGTAGTTTATAGAATAAAACAAAAACATTCATTTTACTCAAACACATACCTATGACTAGTAAAACCAGATACATATATAATTTTGCAGTGGTCTCTTAATTCTTTCCAGAGCTGTAAGTGAAAGGTCATGACAGTGATTGTTTTTGTCATTTTCATCATCAAACAGCCCTCAAAGAAATGACAATAACATGTTGTAAGGTACAACACAAAACAAAACAACGGATTGAAGTTTTACAGGTGCTTCTCAAAAAATTTGAATAACATGTAAAAGTTCATTTTCTTCGGTAATTCTGATCAAAAAGTAACACCTTCATGTATTCTGGATTCATTACACTGGATTCATTGTGAATCAGCTTTGTTTGACAATCCTCAAGGCTGCGGGCAACCCTGTTGCTTGTGCAACCTTTCCTACCACACTTTTGCATTCCAGTCAACTTTCCATGAATATGCTTTGATACAGGACACTGCCAACAGCCAGCGCTTTCAGCAATGACCTTCTCTGGCTTACCCTCCTCATGGAGGGTGTCAATGAGTGTCTTCTGGGCAATGGTCAAGTCAACAGTCTTTCCCATGATTGTGGTTGTGTGTACTGCACCAGACTGAGAGATGGAAGGCTCAAGAAGTTAACTGATTAGACTTCTTCCCTGGTCAACATTTCTGTAAATTTTTTATTCTAAAATTTTGAGATACTGGATTTGATCCATGAGCTGTAAACAAAAAAGCTTGAAATATTTTACTGTCTAATGAATCTAAAATATATTAATGAGTCACATATACATTAAATTAATACAATTCATCTGCAACTATCTTTGCAGATGAGCACTAACCTGGAAACAACAAATATTTACCAAACAAAATTGCGTTGGAACCACAATGAACAATGACAGGAGTTAGCACAGGTTTCCCAACCCATTGTGCAGGGGCAATCCCATCAGCCCTTGCCTAAAATTCCTACCAAGGGCAGTACTCTCTAGTGGAACTGAACAAATCTGACTTTTGTTTTTCCTTGCTTGGCTACATAAGTTAAAATTATAAAAACCAAAGAAGTGGTAATGAAAAGTTTAGCTCTTGGACCACTGTTCGGTGTTTGAAATTGTTCTGTATCAGAAACTGGATCCAGAAATGGAAGTGGATCTACCTTGGAAGTCTGAGAATGTTTTACTTTCTGTTCGTGGAAGAGCTACAAACACACTTTCACCCACACAAAAAAATAAAAGTTTGATGGGCATTTCCTTTAACAACGGCTGGGCAATTATGGAGAGATCACTGAACAATTTATCTAGAGAAATTTTTTTTAGAAGCCATGGTATTAGAGTAGTAAGGGGAAACACTTAGTATGTTATAATTGGAACATGAGAGTTTATTAGGGTTATATTATTGCCCTGGAACTGAAGGGAATGTAAAGGGTATGTTTAAGTAGGGTATGATGAAACCAAAGGTTGAACATCTTTTACAGTTGTAGACAAATTATAAAACAAAGGGGATCTTTTTGGAACTTTTTTCTTCCATCAAATATCTTACTCTCCACTCTCATCAGCAAATGTTTTGTTTCTTTCTCCGATGGTTGTCATGTCTGCATGTGTGGCTAATCCCAGGAATACTTCAAAAGGCTTTGTCTCAAAGCTGTCAAAGGGGCCTCTGCCACAAAATCACATGATAATTCAAGTGCCCTAACTTCAGTATTAAGGTCTATATCTCTTTGCTGTGAAATAATGCTAGTTGCTTGAATCCTTGATAGTATTGTGTCCCAAAATGTGTCCATTAATCCTTTCTAATGTCTTTCACAGATGGGATTCCTGAACTGGAGACACTTAGAGAGAAACATCAGGAACACTATAATGTTAAGTTTCACCACTTTCCCCATTGTGAAAAACATTTCTCATCTCTATCACTTTTAAAAAGACACTAACATACATACTGGAGAGAAGCATTACTCCTGTTCTGACTGTGGGAAGAGTTTCTTTCAATTAGGTGGCCTTAAAACTCACCAGCGCATACATACTGGAGAGAAGGCTTACTCTTGTATTATAAAATTGAATGAATGAACTTGCTAGCAAAGACAAAACGTTATATAGGTGTCCAAGAACATGCCTGTATAATTTGTAATTAGTAGCAAATGTCAGGTGGCACAACCAGAAGGAATGTCACTTCTGGATCAAATAAACATGTTAACTTAAATTATTTAATTGTATATTTTTACAAATATTCATTAAATGTACATTAATAGTTACTATATACATTAAATACATTTTTATGATTATATTTTAAAAACATCTCTTAATGATTTTAGATGCCCCTATCAAGTAAAGAAAAAGCTGCACGCTACAGGAAGCGCATTAAAGATGATCCAGCTGCAAGAGAAAGATATCTTGCAAAAAGGAAAGAAAGGTAATACATCTTAATAAGCCACAGTTTTTGTGTAGTTGATAATTTTGTACAGCAAGAAGTCAGACTTTCCAGATTTTCAAATTAGAATATGCCAGTTAACCTTAGTGTTTATGTTTTTAAAGTTATCAAAAGAGGAAGAGAGAGGGAAAGATTGTGAGCTGTCCAGAGCAGAACAGAATAAAATGAGGAAACAATGGAAGGATGATCAGAGAAGGCACAGGAAAAGGGAAAGGGCTATGGAGGAAATCTTAAATTGCACACCAGAATCGCTGGATACACCTCCCATAGCACAGCTTCAGCCTGACCCCCCTAACATTGATGCAGAGAACAGTTTAGATCAACAACAGCCAAGAGCATCTTCCACACTACTGAGAGCAAGCAGCTTTAGATGGCAAAGAGAGAGAGCAAAGTTGCGCTGTGATATGAACATAATGAAAAGGGAAATGGAGGCTGCCAGAAAAGAAACTTAAAAATCTAGAAAACAGTGGTGCAAAGAAACTGGCTGCAGAAGGAAAGTAAAAGTTGCGGAGGTCCTCTTTCGTGATGAGAACAGTCAATTGCTGCCGGGGAAAAAAGACAGTGACAATGAAGAAAAAAAAACAGCAGAGGTGTGTTCTCGTTAAACCCCTAGCTGGTCCCACAGGCTCTCTTACAGACAATGTGTCAGATATTGTCCTTTCTATGTGACTCAGCCAAAAACGTCTGACAGGAACACGTACCTGTATGGAACATGAGAATGTCAAACTGTTGTCTGAAAAACTGCAGCAGAAAATTATTCTGAAAACAACCAGTGTCTCAGCTGTTGTGTGCAATCCAGACGACAAGGCCTGCATGTACCGAGTCTGTGCAAAATGCTGCTATGATGAAGTGGAAGTTTCAAAACCCCAGACAGAAGAGATGGTGATGTGGTCTCAGTGGGTAAGAAAACCTGTCACAGAAGAGCAGAGGACCTTTATGAACTTCATCAAAGAGACACAGAATGGCACTTTCACTGATTTGTTGGAACTTTTTAATCGCAAGCTTGATGGCCTTGCAAAACACCACTTCAATTGGCTTCACCAGGCCAAAGAGTGCAGGGCATTAAAGGAAAGCCTGAGAGAGGATGAAATGGTCCTACATTCTTTTTACAGATTTTACAGAAAACTTTGGCTGCAAACTGAACAGAGAAGTGCAGGCTTTTCACTTTGGTGGTAACAGAAGGCAGGCCACTGTCCACTCCTGTGTTGCCTAAACCTCTGCTGGTGTGCGGTCCTATGCAAGTATGTCTAGGTGCCTCTGGCATGATGAGAGAGCTGTGTGGGCCCACCTTGAGCCTGTGATAAGATGTGCTGGGCAGTCGGAACCCACATCCTACTACTCTCCATGTGATGAGCGACGGACTGTTCACTCAGTACCGTAACAAAAATAACTTACCTGCTGAGCACCATCCCCTTGCTTTCAGGATTCTATCAGGTCACTTGGAACTGAGAGGTCTCATGGGAAAGGTGCACCAGATGGGGTTGGGGGTGCTGTTAAAAGGATTGCTGACTCTTCTGTCAACAGGGGAGCAGACATTCAAACCCCTGATGAATTTTACCCATTTTTAATGGAGAGACAGCTATCAAATGAAGTAAAGTTATTTTGGGTGTGTGAGGAGGACATCAGAAGATTTGACTAAGCTGTTCCTGACGTTGTGCACCTTGTAAAGGGAACTTTAGGAATATACCAGGTGATCTCATCAGAACCAGGAAAAATACTGCACCGAGAACTCTCCTGTTTCTGCAGCAGGCCCCACATCTGTGAGTGCCATAACACCACCATGGTCAGCTTTCCAACAAGAAGTCCAGGATCCAGATCCCATTGGAAAGTTCGTTTTGGTGAAATATGAGGAGCAGCCATTTGTGGGGCAGGTTCTTCAGGTGGTTGATGATGAGATTGAGGTCAGCTGCATGCAGCAGTTGGGCAATGAAAATGTGTTTACTTGGGCCCCATCCTGCAGATGTGATATATTACTACCTAACCGATGTTCTCCAAGTGATATCAGAACCAGAGCCTCTTAATTCACGGCACACACAGCTTACCCATGCAGGCTGGGCCAACCTCAGTAGACGCACCTAAAAATAAGAAATGACAGTGAAAACACACCTGGTGCATAGAGCCCGCGTAGCGTAGATAGGTGCCTAATCCCACGCCTGGCCATTCATACCGGACGCATTTCCACGCGCCGGTCACAAAACGATCACTGTTAAACATTTCAGAATGTCTTGTTAAGAAAAGCTTTATTGTTTTTTGTTGTTATGATTATCCATGTTTATCTTGTGTAAGTTATATTTTGCAATCCTGTTACTATTTGAGGGGATTCATTCCCAGTACTTCTGATGAATTTACATATTTAAAATGCATATTTTCAGTGAACATAAGCAGATGTTTTTTTTAACCAAACTAAAACATGACTGTCGTTCAACTACAGTAAAATCTAATTAATTAGTGAATTCTATTTATTGTAGCCTATTCACTTTCTACCGAATATGAAGTGTCATTTTTGTCATGTACTGTTGCCCAAACAATGTTGTTTGTGATCAGTTTGATGCGGTTTACTTAAATGGACTGATAACCAGTTTTTAATCTTTACCAATTTTACTTTGATGGACTATTAACAAAGACACCTGTGATTTTCTTATTCTGTATTGTAATTAAAATGCAATTATTCAACATATTTCTTGTCATTATGAATCTTGTCAAGAGGCGCAACCGCATCGTCAGGTGGTGCAACCAGGTAAAATACTACTTTAAACCAGGAAATAGTAGATTAAAGTGAACATAAGGTTGGAAAATGTGATGTACATATTTATTCTATAAAAAAATATACTTTTAAATTTGTATGTTGGTAAACCAAATTACCCACCCCCTACAATAAAATAAACTATTTTAAAAACACATTTTTAAAAACCTTATTTGTCAGTGACCCACCAATTAGGCATCAGAGAAGGCACACAGGTGAGAAGCCTTACTCCTGTTATAACTGTGGGAAGAGTTTTCCAGATTTAGGTAGTCTTATCAGAGAGTGCAAACATGTAAGAAGCCTTACTCCTGTTCTGACTGTGGAAGGAGTTTCTCTCAGTTAGATTGCCTTGAAACTCACCAGCGCATTCATACTGGAGACAACCCTTACTTGTGTTAAGACTGTGGGAAGTGTTTCATTAGATCATCTGATCTTTTTAGTCATCAGAGGGTGCACTCCGGTGAGAAGCCTTCCTCCAGTTCTGACTGTGGGAAGTGTTATTCTCAATTAGGTGGCCTTAAAGCTCACAAGCGCATACATACTGAACAATAATATCGAACATAGACACTGGAGATTAATTTTGAACATTTAACAGACTGGACAGTGGATAAGCTAGTGTTTTACAACATCAAGTAGTTTAACTGTCTGTTGTGGAAATGACCGCAGGTTAAATAAGCATACATTCTTGCAGTAGTGATTTTGACATTTCTATGACTTGAAATTTTTGTAACCTTGTGTAAATAAACTCATATCAACTCGTATATGGATTATGTGAATCCCTTATTTGGAAATGGAGCCTGATTCAGGGTTACTATAAAAAGTCTACACACCCCTGTTAAAATGCCAGGTTCTTGTGATGTAAAAGAATGAGACAAAGATAAATCATGTCAGAACATTTTCCACCTTTAATGTGACCTATAACGTGAAACAATTCAATTGAAAAACAAACTGAAATCATTGAGATGGAAAAATTTAAAACTCTTGTTGCACAAACATAGATTCATTTTTATTCCAAATAGTGGTCAGCCAAACCCTAAATTACAACTTTTATGCATTTTCTGATTGTTCTACCATCAACAATGGGGGATGACTTTAGGTCTCTACCCTCACTTCAGTTGGTTTCAAACTCATAATTATCAACATTAAAGCTAATGAGAGGAAAATACATTTAGCTTTCACTTAATGTTTGATTATCCCAAAACTGAATATGCTTGTGTTGGTGAAATTACCATAGATGACACCAGTCTGAACACTCGAATTTAACCCTTAGTAATAGGCTACTCTGATGTAATGGAAAAGGTTGGTAGGGGCCATCCCAGTGGGTCTGCCCCCCTTCCTGAAGCTCTGAGCTCCACCCATTTATGGTGAGCCATTAAAAAGGCCAAAAGTTTGTTTAAAGTATATAAGATTTAAATTCCCACTCATAAAAAATCTGACATGGTCCTCAGACTATCCTTTCAATTTAGCCGACATCTTTCATTAACTGAAGATTTAGATTTGTGTCCAAACCATGTAATATTTTTGCTGTTTGTAATGTAAATGTGTAAATGTGCTTATCATGATCTACACAACAACTCAACATTAAGGTGAAAATTAAGAAAACTCTTAAAAATGGCGATGTAGACAGAAATTAGATGTATGACATCCCTAAAATCAAGAAACAATAAGTAATCCAAAGGAAACTCAATGTAGGCCTTAAACACTGTTACATCAATAACCTATTTGTTCATTAGTCAATTTACCATTTTAGAATTTCAACTCCATTAACGAGTATCAGGCATCTGTTTTAAGTAGTATCCCAGTTATCATTGGTAACTATAAATAAGATAAACTATATTATTTAACCAAACTCAATTGAGATGTGATTCTTGGGTGGAGGAGGTGAGACGGTTGAGAATAGTGGTGTGTTCTGACTCAGCAGCATTGTTAAGCAGCTTACAGTCTGGAAGGTCAGATAGAGGTGAGTTGTTGGTGGAGATGAGTGTTCTTGTTGGGGTTGGAGAGGATGGGTGTGGTGGTTCGGTTCTGCTTGGTGCTGGTTCATTTTGGAGGGTAACGAAGTGTCTGATGGGTATGTCTAGTGGAAGAAACAGTTAAATATGTGTTGTTGTATTGTCAGTATGATGTTGAGAAGGAAAGGTTGTATGAGAGGGGAGTTGGGATTTAGTGGGATTTCTGGGGGTGGGAAGGGGAGTGGTCTGCCACACATTCCGGTACAGTAGGTGGCAGTATATGCACAGTATATTGCTATCCGCTAACAAATTACAAGAAGAAATAATCTGCTTGTACATTTTGGAACAGTTGGATTAGTTTAAGACGTCAGGAAGTTTTTGTGAAATACAAAAATAAATTTCCCTAAAATGGTAAGTGGTTATAGAATAGTATTTTATTTTATTTGCGTCTTTGTTCAGTTCGATAAAAATACTCAATGCGTTGTTTTTGTTCCCTGTTGTGCATCTCCCACTTGCTAAAATATCGTTTTTTAGTCCAACTATACATCTTTGATTCATGATATGGCCCTGTTCGTGGTGGTGTTGTGACAAAATAAATGTTATGAAGAACATGTTTTTCTTTATGTTAAGCAGGGAATGAAACAGGACATTGTTTGTTACCGTTGCACGTTCAAATTCACACGCGCCTGGAACACCAACCACTGCCAAAGAACGCCGGCTGATCTTGCGCGAGGCCGTAACAAATGAATAGAAACGAACCTTCGCGGATGTAGCTCGAAATAAAATTTCTTCAAAATGGCACCAGAAAATGTAAATTTTAATACTTTAACCTCATTTCATGACGAAACTGAAAATAACGACTGGTATAGGCAATGCTTAATTTGTAAATCGGGAGGTCCCGGAACACGTTGGGGCGCACGAGAGAAATTGATCCGGTTGGCAATCGGTACTGCACATCGGTAGCGGAAAAAGCTAAAACTTTCTTGTCAGGCAATGCTGAGGCTAATGAATAGTTAACTTTATGAACTCTAATTGCGTTTAGTAGAATGTTTACAGTGCAAAGCAAAACACGGTGATGGAAAAAGACATGTCATGACTGCAGACCGGATCTGTGAAAGGAAGGAACAAACATTTTATTATTATTATTATATATATATATATTTTTTTTTTTTATTGAACACCAAGAACAGAGCAACAAACAGAAAATACATCTACAGTGGCATTGGAAAATACAAATAACTGCGTAGTAAGCAAGGCACATATCAATTAAATAAATAATCATGCAAAAATAAAAAACTATAAAATAAAATTTAAAAAAAGATAGAAAGAATAAATATAAATATAAGAATATAAGAGGGGTTATTTACTCTTCTAACAGATCAAGATCTCTTACTATTCCAACACATTTTTGGGCCTTTTTACTTTTCATACATTCCAACGATGGAAAGAAATTACAAATAAAATCTCTTTTAAAAACAGAAAAACAAGGTTTCGTCTTAATACATTTACATTTATGGATAAAAAATTTACCCAGAATCAACATTACATTAATTACAAAATTATTTATTTTATCATATAATAATATTCCAAACATAATGTTTGCAATTAAAAGTAGGCAATTAATGAATCCTTGACTCCAACTAATAAGACATATTTTCCCAAAAAATATTTGAAAAAATACAAGGAAAAAAAAGATGATCAATAGTCTCCAAAATTAAAACGTTGTCTTAAAAATTCACTTGACGGGTACACCCCATTGAAGATTTTAAAATGAGTTTCCTTAGCTTTAGGAGCCACTGGAAAGCTAATATACTGTGTTTGTAATTTTTTAACAGAGGGTTTATCATAAGCTTGGAAAACATAGTTATTATACTCCTCTCTTGATATCAAATCTAGGGGAAGTACCCATTGGTAGGGCCACTGAACTATTGGTATTTGTGTAGAATAACTGAATAATATTACAGAAAATATCACCAAACCCATACATTTTCAAAGATTTAAAGATAAATGAATGTTCCAACATATCGAAAGCTTTAAAAAAATCTAAAAATAAAATAACACCATCATCCTCTATTTCTTGATTATACTCCAGCAAGTCCAAAACCAGTCGAATATTGTTATGTATTGAACGGCCTCTAATAAATCCAGTTTGTGTCTCCCCAATAATTTTGGGTAAATCAAGTTTTAAGCGATTATTATATATGTGGGTTAGTAATTTGTAGTCATTGTTTAGTAAAGTTATAGGTCGCAAATTATCCAACAATCGAGAGTCTTTCCCTGGTTTGGGAATGAGCGTGATCAGGCCTTGTTTCATTGAATTATGCAAAATTAAGGTTTTTGTAATTTCCTGAAAAGCTGCAAAAATAAATGTCCTTAGTAACTCCCAAAAATGACGATAAAAATTAGATGTAATACCGTCTGGGCCTGGTGATTTATCCAAAGCCAGACACATAACGGCAGAATCAAGCTCTTCAATTGTTACATCTGCATCACATGTCATTTTTAATTGTTCATCTATATGAGGGACAAATTCGCCAATTATTTCAAACAGGGAGTTAGGGTCTAATACTGCAGAGGATGAAGAGTATAAATCTTTATAGAAGTTAGCAACTTCTTTGGCTATTATTTGTGAGTTAGAACACTCTGCCCCATTAATAATTAGAGTTTTAATAGAGTTTCTGTCTTGCCTCCTTTTTTCTAAGTTTTTTCCCCCTTTTTACATCCATTTAGCTCTCGATCTGATAAATGCTCCCTTAGCTTTTCTCATATAGATTTCATCCAATTGTGATTGCAAAAATAACAACCTTGATTTATCATCCTCCGCTAAACTTGATTTGTTAGAACATTCATTAATCTCCTTAATAATAGAGGTCTCTTTTAAAGCATATGATTTGTTTAGCTGTTTACTATAAGATATAGACAACTGCCGAATTTTGTATTTAAAGAATTCCCATTTACTGATCCATGAAACCAGGCTATTATCATTTACAATATTTAAAACAGTATCCTTAACCAATTTCATATAATCTTCATTTCCGAGAAGGTTAGAATTAAACTTCCAATAACCCTTGTTACTGAAAGATTTGTTTTTATGATATATCATCAATTCAATGGAACAGTGATCTGCCGATATACTAGATATAGTTTGATAAGGTAAAAAGCTATGAGAAATTAACCAAAAATCAATTCGGGACTTGGAAGAAGCATCAGGTTTGAACCAAGAAAATTGTCTTAGATAGGGGTTTGACTCACGCCAGGGATCTATTAAACCGTAATTATCACAAAAGTCTAATAATAACGAATTGTAATGATTTATATTATATCTAGTTGGTGACCTGTCTAACCACTCATCGTACACCATATTAAAATCACCACCCAATATAATAAAATCTGTAACATGTTTTCATTTCCTCTAATATTATTGAAATTTCTGAAATTAAAGAGTTGTTTTGGGCTAAATTGTTATAACCATACACATTTGCTAACACAATGTAACACTCTTAAATTTTTTGAATGCAAAATAACCAATGTCCATCCAAACTAGATCTTGACTCAACAATTTTCCCAGGGAAACTGTTAAACAAAAAAGCAACACCTGCTGAGCGAGTTGTTCCATGAGCAAATAAAATTTGTTCACCCCACTGATTAGACCAAAAAGTACAATCACTGCCAATTGAATGAGTTTCCTACAAGAGAACACTTAGAGCTTTTCTTTCTTTACAAAACAGAAATGTAGCTTTTCTTTTTGTACCATCTCTCAGACCCCTAACATTTAATGAAAGAAAAGAAATGCAACTATTATGTAAAAACATAGAACAAGAAAAATAGTATTAACAAAACGCTATAGATAGATAATCTCTTTTGGGGATTGAATATCTCTAGCAATTTAGAATTTAACACAAAATAAACTGATGCTCTGGCAGGTAAGTTTCATATTCAGTTCTTACAACTTACAGCCTCTTTATTATTCCATGGCATTAATCGGCCCACACTTTGATTTGTAGTCGAGATTAAACGGCCGTCGATGTACCCAAAAGGACCGCAATAGTATGCCTTCTTTCCGGCGCTTCTGGCTTCCTGGATGAGCGGCCAAAGAGCTGCTCGAGCACTCCAATCCTCTTCTGACAGATCCTCCGCGAATCTGATTCCACGTTCAGTGCACAGCTGCGAGTTCTTCGTAATCTAATGCCCTTTGAAAAGGACAGTTTTATTAGGTTTCTGTTGCATGTTGTTGCTCTGTAAGCTGAGGATTGTAATTCTGGCGATGTGGCGCAGCCTTAACTTAAAAAACAGGGACAGAATTATTTTTAACAGCCTATAGTGGTGGCTGTCTATCCCAACACAAACATCCTCTGAACCGATCCTTTTTCAGACAATGTAAACAACCTCAAGCAGTTTGATGGGCTGTGATCGTCTGGTACTGCCTGATGACTGCCGAATGACCCACTGTGCTGCCCTGACGACCCTCACGGTTCCCTCTGATGGAATCACCAGACCTCCATTGTTTTTAAAGTCAGCAAGTGGTAGCTCTGGTCCTTGATGGCAGATGCAGCATCTGTCACCAGGCTGGCACAGCAGACATCACACGACAGCTTCTTCAGAGCCTGTCGCACAACAAATCCTGAAATTTGAGTTAGTAATATCATAACTTATAACAATAATCATTAATAAGCATGGGGAAATTAAGGGAACACTTCTCTTTTTGGACAATCGTGAGATTGTTTTTCCCCAGATTGTGACTATTGGCGCTTTTGGTTATAGGGAAAATCGACTTTCAGTTAGCCTTCACCTGAAATGTACATGACAGCGTTGTCCACAAGACCATCGAAGTGGACGGGAAGGTAGCTGTGATCATGTACTAGGGCAGGAATGTCAGCAAACGGAGATGGAAGATCTTCTGCTCCTGCTGCAGAGGACACATCTACAGCTGACAGGCTTGTAGAGGTGTCGATGACAGCTGGTAGGGACTCTGTGTCATCCTGTGCCGTCACATTGCCTCTGCATGGTTTAACAACCCCACACTGGGCCATCAGCTTTACATCCTAAAGATGTACTTGAACTGGCTGGCATTAGGGTTGTTATTCCAGCCATCATTTAAAACAAATAAATAATAATAAATAAATAAAAAAGATACAAGTATAGTACACAGATATTCAATACATGCTTTAAAATGTTTTATCCTTAAAACGTTTTTACGAAAAAAGACTAATTAGAACTAGCCACCCCTGAATGATCTTTCCACATAAAATAGGTTGAATGACATTATCATACAATTCAGACTGTATCAGCAAACAAATAGTCAAACACAGGCATTTTTCTAAGTAAATATGTCTTCAGAAAACATGTTACCAAAAGTAAAAAAACATATGGTCCAACAAACTGAAAACAATACAAGCCTTTGCTGACACTGTGTCACTTAGTGTTGCGGCTGGTAAATATAAATTATGAACCCTACCAGATGCTCTGATGGAGTCTAAGAGAAGCTCCAAGTGGTCCTGGCTGAACCTGTAGGTCAGGACATATTGATGTCCTTCAAGCAGCACAGGAACCAACCGGATTGAAAATCATGTGCAACTTTGCTGGTTAGCAGATAAACTGTAACGTTAGCTGCCATAGGTCTCACTCAAAGCTTATTGTTATTAGCCAGCAAATAACTACAACCACATCCACAAATATTGTAATTTAGACAAAAGTCGTTATTGGTGTCAGTAAAACCTTTATAATCGAACAGCTTGTTTGTGATATCTGCCTTGATAACTTGCGCAAGTAGCCGTGATCCAACTATGCTGCACGATTTAGACGTTTTTAGAAAAGAAAAGCTGCAATTTCAACATTTTCAAGCATTCAGAATTATAGCCACGTTAATAACGTTTGTAAGAAACCAAACACTTTGTAAATCCGTCAAGGTTTCAGCGAGATAACAGTATTTGTGTTCGTGCTGATCACTCACCTTACATCAGGTACCACAGAGCCCGCCAGGAAGCCTGCCTGTGACAAGATGGCCACCGGTGATGCCGGAAGTGACTGCGCCATGAGACGTCTAGCCTTTATATATGATGTCTATGGGAACAAACTAAGGAAAATCTGAGAGGTGCCGGATCTTGTTCTGACAGGATCTGGCTCAAATAAACCACTGGGTATAGGAAGTAAACATCTGGTCTTTTACATATCAGTTGCACTTAAACCTGCGTTTCGTGTAAGTATTAAAAAACTGGCAACTTCTGATTATTTCTAGTCAAGCGTTTGATTGGCCCTGCCAAACCACATTTTATTAAAAATAGGGCTTTTATTGATTAAAATGATGCCTCCTTCAGTACAGCACCATGGAAAACAAAGGGCCAAGTTCTGATTTCCAGAGCTTAAACGTTTTGGGGATTTGCATTTGATGACAGTGAATGGTGCTGCCCAATCTTATCTTATTTAAAGGAAATGTATGAGGTAAACCTACGGTGACTACTGGCTTGTATGGTATTGTGACGTAGAACAATTGGCTGGAATTAGAATGTTTGGAATGTGTCCTAAAGTAGAGTTTGTGCCACAGAGCTCAATACCCTTTTTGTGTTAGTAAACAGTGATGACGTATTTTGTTGGCGAAGCGGAACTGGTGGCAGAATTCTTTTTTTATTATTATTATTGTTTTTATTGAAAAAAAGAGAACAGCAACATACAAAACTCTTGTAGGGGAAAGAGAATATAAATGGGTGTATACAAATGTTATCAATATACAAAAGTATTGACTAAGACGAAAAAACAAATAAGGCAAACTTAAAAGGGGGAGCTGTTTAAAAATACACAGGTCAAAGGCAAGAAGGCTAGAGAAAATAAAAACATTTAGAGCAGCACACAAGGGGAGATTATCAAAACAGTAGTTTCCTGGATATGTCACTACACATTGTTCTTGCAATTTTAGAAGATTTGATATTTTAAATGAGGAAAAAAACTATTTAAAATAATTTATGAACCAAACAAAAGAAGGTTTAGAACATCACTTACTGCAATGAATATGACATTTACCCATAAGAATAATCATATTGACTAGATCTGACACTGATGAATCTAAATTATCCATATAAAAGAGGATGTGTGGCAATGCGAGAGTAGGGATATTATCAATTTTAAGTGACAGCCAATCATGTAATTCGGACCAGAAGCTGTTGGATACGGGGCAAAAAAACATGTGTTCCAGAGTCTCATTAGCCAACTCACAAAATACACAAGGGGCTACATCAAATTTTTTTATTTTTCTAAGAAAGTCAGCGACCGGGTATATCTTATAAAGGATTTTAAAGTGAGTCTCTTTGACTTTAGGGGAAATCGGCCATTTAATTAATTTAAAATGTGTTTTTCCTATGGTCACTGGAACCATATTTGGAACCTGTACACACAATCCTCTGTTATAATCAGAAAACAATTTAGATTTCAAAGCATCGTTAATATATTTATTATTACATTTATTGTAAATTTAAGTACAATCATTAATAACTGCATTTGGTAAATATGGTGAGGGTCTCATTCTAGCATATATCAATGTGCTTTGAATTTACTGTAATAAGGGTACAGGTATTGCTTTACAGATCTTAGTGTATTCTCTATAAGTACAGTTTAAATTATATTTGTCTAAGAAAGCTTCATATTCCCAAAAGTTACCATTATCATCTATAACATCATTCACAAACACAATGCCCTTTTCATACCAATCATACCTGAACAATGATTTCTTATTGATTACAATGACCCTATAATTCCATAAGGTGGATCCATGTGGAGAAAAATTATGGGTGAATATCATTTTCCAATATTGGAGAATTTATTTGTGGAAATTTGATAACTTAATAAGAATTCTGGTCACCTCAAAATCACATTGCAAAAGAAAATCAAGCCCTCCTACTTTTTAAAATAAATGTCTAGGTATGTGAAACCACATAGAATCTGGTTGAGATAGTTATGTTTTCAACCAGTTAATCTGTCCCAAACATTGATTCAAAGTCCAAAGCTCTGATACCACCCATATCATACTCTTTAACAAGCTGCGATTTATTTATATAATGGGTTTTATTTTTCCACAAGAATTGGAAAATAATTGAGTTGGCTTTCTTGATATTCCCGGAAGAAACATACAGGGAATGACATGGATAAATTATTTTGGAAATACCTTCTGTTTTAGATAAAGTAACCCTACCAAAAATAGTGAGGTCTTTAGTAAGCCAGCGACTAAAAGATTTCTTCATATCTATTACATGGTTAGAAAAATTAACACCTTCCCTTCTGACAGTAATTTTAGATAAAACTATTCCTGGTGGCAGAAAGTGATTGGAACGTCTTTTCAACATACAGGGATATTGGTAATCCGTACGCTTTCTCTAATTATTTTGTAAAGAATATGTAATATCACACACACAGTATTACCCTTTATCCTTACCCTATATCCCATTTAATCAATGCTTCCATAAATACTGAGTGAGGTAAGCTAAACTGTCTAAGTATAAGCAATATGGATGTTTGCATGCAAATTCAGCTTACACGCTAGCTAATGTTGCTAACGTTGGTACATGGTGTTTACCATTGTGAGCTTTAATGAGAATTGTTGCTTTGCTAAGCAGTTCTATGTAGTTGTTTGTTTTGCGCCGACATGTATGTAGAAACATTACAGTATTATTTTTGTGGTAAAAACTGGGTCAATTTTGTAGTGAGTGTCGGAAACTGTGACAAATTAGTGTTTTACAGATATTTATCAGGATCTGGATACACCAAGCTTGAAACTAGTACAGTCCCGGGAAAACTGGGACATCTGGTCACCAGGCTCTGTGCCGCACACGGGCAAGTAGAATTTTCTGCCCTCCAGTTTAAGTTTTAAATAATCTAAAGAAAAATAGCCCCCTTGCCAGTATGTTCTGCCCCCTCAGTCACTTCATTCTGGCGCCGGGCCTGATGGTCACCCTAAGTTTTCCGACACCACCAAACTACAGTGACGTAACCGTGACGTCCACTCCAAATGGGTCTGTAGAATTGATAGGAAGAGCCAAGGTGAATAAAGCCCCCAAATTAGGTCCATTTTATCGCTATTTCTTTGAAAGTACAGCAAGCAGCTTAGATCCAGGGTTAGATTAAGAAACTGGCCTCCATGATGAACACAACAATATAAGTTCCGGATAAAGTGTTGTAACATTTTCATCTGTCCAACCTTCGGATGCTTGTTCGTGTTGAGCCTGGCAAGGAATGGGAGACGCATTGCAATGTAGTTGACTCAAGTCTGACCAAACATATTGCTTGTTATTTATACTTTTAGTTTTTTTTAACTGTATAGTAACTTTATTCACTGCATTAAACTGCATTAAGAGTTATTTAAATGACCGTTTTTGAATACAAGGCTTTAACTATTTCTCCTAATACCTTGCAACGGGGATGCAAGCATTACCTTATAATACATTTTCTAATATATAATCAAAAAAGGCTAGTAAAACTGTCAATTTCTCACAACTGTGCTATTCAGTAATATATTTTTGTTGTCAGGTCTGTTATGACCATAAATGTTTTTGTCATTCTTTTCCATTGTGACTATATTTTATTCCAACAAACATGTATGGCTCTGATTTGGTCTTTATTTTAGCAGAGGGAGGACAAACCCAGCCTGCTGCTCTCCTTGCACACTGAGCCCAAACAAGAGTCACTGGATTCTGATTATGAACGTAAAGCTCAGTGGGCATTGAGGGATTCAGAGATGACATCAGGTAAGCTGGAAGACAAAAGTCAAACGCTGCGACTGAATGTTTCCATTAAAGATGAAGAGGAGGAGAAAAATGTGGTTATCATTAATAACGGAGAGGGAGATTTACTCGCTCAAGGTAAGAACTGGTTTAATGTTGTCATTGTCAATGTAGTGATTTGTTGTTCTTACCAATGAAAGGGTAGATGATTGTTCATGTTATCTGTCAGTGTTTTCCATATTGTTATACTTATTTTTTGTCATCTCAGAAATAAAAAAATAGAGAATATTTTTAAGATGTTTTCCAGTCCAATGTGTATGTTTGAGCCTTGTCTCTGCGCCTATATGATAATTGGCTGGGAAGACCCATGGGACAATTTAAATTGTCCAGCAAATTACAGAGAGAGAGAACTGGTCAGCAGGGATTCCCAGGTCTCATTGCGCTCTAGCGACTCTGAAAACATGACAGGGTAGTCAGATTTGTGAATGTGCCCTCACACACATTTCAGCACTGAAAGCACTAAAATAAATGTCAATAACATGTTGTAAGGTATAGTTCAACACAAAACTAAACACAACGGACTGAAACTTTACAAGCACATATCAAAAAATTTGAATAAAGTTACACGTAAAGTGAAACATTTCATGCCTTTTTTGTTTCAATCTGGATAATTACGGCTTACAGCTCATGGAAATAAAAAATCCAGTATTTTAAAATATAAAAATAAAATGCTTTATTCAGCCAATTAACTCAAAACGCCTGCAAGGGTTTCTTAAGTATGTTAATTTATGCACTCAATATGTGATCAGGGCTCCTTTTGCACAAATTACTGCATGAATGCGGCGTGGCATGGAAACAAAAAAGCGTGAAATTCTTCACTGTGCAATGAATCTAGAATATATGTAGGTGTCACTTTGATTTGAATTAGGGAAAAAAGTTAACTTAATTATTAATCTGCAACTATCTTGACCACTAACCTGGGAACAATAATAAATAGTACAATTTACCAGGAACGGCCCCCCGATCTGAACCCGAGTGGTGTTCAGTTATTGGACTTCTGTGCTAGTCACAGTTTGTCCATAACGAACATCATGTTCATGCATAAGGGTGTCCATCAGTGCACGTGGCACCAGGACACCCTAGGCCGCAGGTCGATGATCGACTTTGTTGTCGTCTCATCTCTGACCTATGGCCGTATGTCTTGGACACTCGGGTGAAGAGAGGGGCGGAGCTGTCAACTGATCACCACCTGGTGGTGAGTTGGATCCGATGGCGGGGGAGGAAGCTGGACAGACTCGGCAGGCCCAAGCGTACTGTAAGGGTCTGCTGGGAACGTCTGGCCGAGTCTCCTGTCAGAGAGATCTTTAACTCCCACCTCCGGCAGAGCTTCGACTGGATCCCGAGGGAGGCTGGAGATATTGAGTCCGAGTGGACCATGTTCTCCACTGCCATTGTCGAAGCGGCCGCTCGGAGCTGTGGCCGTAAGGTCTCCGGTGCCTGTCGAGGCGGCAATCCCCGAACCCGGTGGTGGACACCGGAAGTAAGGGATGCCGTCAAGCTGAAGAAGGAGTCCTATCAGGCCTGGTTGGCTTGTGGGACTCCTGAGTGGTTGTGGAGGCAAAAACTCGGGCCTGGGAGGAGTTCGGTGAGGCCATGGAGAAGGACTATCGGCTGGCCTCGAAGAGATTCTGGCAAACCATCCGGCGCCTCAGGAGAGGGAAACAGTGCCCTACCAATGCTGTTTACAGTAGAGGTGGGCAGCTGTTGACCTCAACTGAGGATGTCGTCGGGCGGTAGTAGGAGTACTTCGAGGATCTCCTCAATCCCGCTGTCACGTCTTCCATTGAGGAAGCAGAGGATGAGGGCTCAGAGGTGGACTCGTCCATCACCCGGGCTGAAGTCACAGAGGTGGTCAAGAAACGCGGATGAGATCCGCCCTGAGTACCTCAAGTCTCTGGAGGTTGTGGGGCTGTTGGTTGACACGCCTGTGCAACATCGCGTGGCGGTCGGGGACAGTGCCTCTGGGATGGCAGACCGGGGTGGTGGTCCCTCTTTTTAAGAATGGGGACCGGAGGGTGTGTTCCAACTATAGGGGGATCACACTTCTCAGCCTCCCCGGGAAAGTCTATGCCAGGGTTCTGGAGAGGAGAATACGGCCGATAGTAGAACCTCGGATTCAGGAGGAACAGTGTGGTTTTCGTCCGGGCCGTGGAACACTGGACTAGCTCTATACCCTCTACGGGGTGTTGGAGGGCTCATGGGAGTTTGCCCAACCAATCCACATGTGTTTTGTGGATTTGGAGAAGGCATTCGACTGTGTCCCTCGCGGCATCTTGTGGAGAGTGTTTCGGGAATATGGGGTCCTGGGCCCTTTGCTAAGGGCTGTCAGGTCCCTGTACAACCGAAGCAGGAGCTTGATCCGCATTGCCGACAGTAAGTCAGACTTGTTCCCAGTGCATGTTGGACTCCTGCAGGGCTGCCCTTTGTCGCCGGTTCTGTTCGTAATTTTTATGGACAGAATTTCTAGGCGCAGCCAGGGGCCGGAGGGTGTCAGGTTTGGTGACCACACAATTTCGTCTCTGCTCTTTGTGGATGATGTTGTCTTGTTGGCCCCTTCAAACCAGGAACTTCAGCATTCACTGGGACGGTTTGCAGCCAAGTGTGAAGCGGTAGGGCCATGGTCCTCAGTGGGAAAAGGGTGGATTGCCCACTTCAGGTTGGTGGAGAGTGCCTGCCTCAAGTGGAGGAGTTTAAGTATCTAGGGGTCTTGTTCACGAGTGAGGGAAGGATGGAACGGGAAATTGACAGACGGATCGGTGCAGCTTCTGCAGTAATGCGGTCGATGTATCGGTCTGTCGTGGTGAAGAAAGAGCTGAGCCGCAAGGCGAAGCTCTCGATTTACCGGTCAATCTACGTTCCTACTCTCACCTATGGTCATGAGCTTTGGGTCATTGCCGAAAGGACAAGATCCCGGATACAGGCGGCTGAAATGAGTCACCAGGCTCCCCGGATACAGGCGGCCTTTCTCCGCAGGGTGGCTGGGCGATCCCTTAGAGATAGGGTGAGAAGTTCGGTCACCCGGGAGGAGCTCAGAGTGGAGCCGCTGCTCCTCCACATCGAGAGGGGTCAGCTGAGGTGGCTTGGGCATCTGTTTCGGATGCGTCCGGAATGCCTTCCTGGGAAGGTGTTTCGGTCCCGTCCCACCGGGAGGAGACCCGGGGAAGACCTAGGACACGCTGGAGGGACTATGTCTCCCGGCTGGCCTGGGAACGCCTCGGTGTCCCCCCGGAAGAGCTAGAGGAAGTGTCTGGGGAGAGGGAAGTCTGGGCATCCCTGCTTAGACTGCTGCCCCCGCGACCCGGCCCCGGATAAGCGGAAGATGATGGATGGATGGATTGACAATTTACCAAGAAAAATTGCCAATGGACAATGACAGGAGTTAGCACAGGTTTCCCAACTCATTGTGCAGGGGCAATCCCATCAGCCCTTGCTTACAATTCCTACCAAGGACGGTACTCTCTAGTGGAACTAAACAAATATGACTTTTGTTTTTCACTCTTGGCTACATACGTTAAAAGTATAAAAACCCAAGCAGTGGATATGAAAAGTTTAGATCTTGGGCCTCTTTGTCAGGAATTGTTCGGTATCATAAACTGGATCCAGAAATGAAGTGGATCTACCTTGGAAGAATATGAGAATGTGTTGGCGGAAGAGCATCAAACACACTTTGACCCACAAATTCAGTTACCACAAATACAGTGACCCACAAAATTAAAGTTTGAGGTGCATTTCCTTAAACAACTTCTGGGCAATTATGGAAAGATCACTGAACAATTATCATTAATCTAGAAAAACATAAGTGTTTCTGATTTAAGCAATGGTATTGAAGTAGTAAGGGGAGACAATTAGAAATACTAGAAATAGTACCTTATAATTGGAACAGAAGAGGAGTTGAAGTTTATTAGGGTTAGATTATAGCCTGGAACAGATAAGAAAGTAAAGGGTATGTTTGATTGGTGTATGATGAAACACAAGGTTCAACATCTCATACAGTCATAGACAGATTATAAAACAATGGGCCCCTGGGCACAATGCCTTCAATGCCTGAACCCTCCCAATTGCAAATGAAGCCAATAGCTTCATTATCGTCTTTACCTGCATCTCAGCAGGTTTTACATTCATTCACTCTATTGTAGACAACACGATCAATGTAGAACTTAAACACTCAAGGCAAACAGCTCATTTACGAAATCGCTCTCTAAACCATTTTTTACAGCCTAAAGTAATATTTAAATTGTCTTAACTTATGAAGCATTTTCTGCTGGCTTCACTACTTGCAAAGTCCTCTGATGTCATCAAGTCCAATGTTTTTGTAAGGTCACTTTCAAGAGCCATAATAGAAGGGGCTTTCAGACCCGTTTTTGAGTCATCTATGTTTTCTGTTCCTTTTTATCCTGGACCGAGGTGAAAATTACAGTTCTTCCTCACAGTTACCCCCTGGCAGAATCAGGAATATATGCACAGCAACAACATTTCCAAAAAAAGATTGCAGGCTATGATCTATATTATTTTCAGCATGCCTGCTGGGCTTTTTTCATCTTTATGCTTAATAAATAACCTGAACTGAATTAGTTGATTGCCTAAGTTGATCAGCTCAGGGGCCACATTAGGATGTTGAAATTAAATTAAGGGCCACATTTGTTTTGTAATTTGTTAATCATAAATGATTTGCCGGCCATAAAGGCAATAATTAAACATTACGTAGGAGGTCCCTTAGGTCTAAATAATTTAAAATCTGATTCAGATGTGTAAGAATGAGCTGAATGTTTGACTTCAAAACTATTTTACTACTGGACGGAATTGCAAATATCCAAATGTTGGCCTCAATCACTGAGTAGTGCGTTAAACAAATGGTCCAGGTTTCTCTTGGCGTTGACTGTGTCTGGGACTCAGCGAAAGCATGTCAATGGCAACATTAAACTTATCTCCTTTAAAATGTTTTCTTCCATCAAAACATAACATTCTGCTCTCTACTCTCATCAGCAAATGTTTTGCATTTCTTTCTCCAATGGTTGTCATGTCTGCACGCATGGCTAATTCCAGGTACACTTAAAGGCTTTGTCTCAAAGCTTTTAAGTGTCCCTTGGCACAGAATCACATAAGAAATTGCCCTAACTGCAGTATTAAGGTCAATATCACTTTGCTGTGGAATATTGCTAGTTGCTTGAATCCTTGATGATAATATTATGTCCCAAAATGTGTCCATTAATCCCTTCTGATATCTGTCACACAGATGGGATTCCTGAAGTGGAGACGCTTGGAAAGAAACAACAGCAAGTCTACAATGATAAATCCTACCATTGTGAAGAACATTTCTTATCTCTATCACTGTTAAAAAGACACGTTAACATACATCCTGGAGATAAACCTTACTCCTGCTTTGACTGTGGGAAGTGTTTCAATACATCATCTGATCTTACTAAACATCAAAGAGTGCACACAGGTGAGAAATATCACTCCTGTTCTGTCTGTGGGAAGAGCTTCTTTCGATTAGGCCACCTTAAAGCTCACCAGGGCATACATACTGGTGAGAAACCTTACTCCTGTTTTGACTGTGGGAAGTGTTTCATTACATCATCTGATCTTACTAAACATCTGAGAGTGCACACCGGTGAGAAACCTCACTCCTGTTCTGTCTGTGGGAAGAGTTTCTCTCGATTAGATCTCTTTAAAGCTCACCAGCTAATACATACTGGAGAGAAGCCTTTCTCCTGTTCTGACTGTGGAAAGTGTTTCATTGCATCATCTTATCTTACTAGACATCAGAGATTGCACACAGGTACAAAGCCTTACTCCTGTTTTGACTGTGGGAAGTGTTTCATTAGATCAACTGAACTTAATAAACATCGGAGAGTGCACACAGGTGAGAAACCTCACTCCTGTTCTGACTGTGGGAAGACTTTTTCGCGATTAGATCTCTTTAAAGCTCACCAGCTAATACATACTGGAGAGAAGCCTTTCTCCTGTTCTGACTGTGGGAAGTGTTTCATTACATCATCTGATCTTACTAAACATCGGAGAATGCATACAGGTGAAAAACCTCATTCCTGTTCTGACTGTGGGAAGAGTTTCTCTCGATTAGATATCTTTAAAGCTCACCAGCGCATACATACTGGAGAGAAGCCTTTCTCCTGTTCTGACTGTGGAAAGTGTTTCATTGCATCATCTTATCTTATTAGGCATCAGAAAGTGCACACAGGTGAGAAGCCTTACTCCTGTTTTGACTGTGGGAAGTGTTTCATTAGATCATCTGAACTTATTAATCATCAGAGAGTGCACACAGGTGAGAAGCCTTACTCCTGCTCTGACTGTGGAAAGAGTTTCTCTCAGTTAGGTATCTTTAAAGCTCACCAGCGCATACATACTGGAGAGAAGCCTTTCTCCTGTTCTGACTGTGGAAAGTGTTTCATTACATCATCTGAACTTATTAGGCATCAGAGAGTGCACAGAGGGGAGAAGCCTTACTCCTGTTTTGACTGTGGGAAGTGTTTCATTAGATCATCTGAACTTATTAATCATCAGAGAGTGCACACAGGTGAGAAACCTTACTCTTGTTCTGACTGTGGGAAGAGTTTCTCTCGATTAGGTCACCTTAAAGCTCATGAGGGCATACATACTGGTGAGAAGCCTTACTCCAGTTTTGACTGTGGCAAGTGTTTTATTTCATCATCTGAACTTATTAGGCATCAGAGACTCCACACAGGTGAGAAACCTTACTCCTGTTCTGACTGTGGGAAGACTTTCTCTCGATTAGGTAGTCTTAAATCTCACCAGCCCATACATACTGGAGAGAAGCCTTACTCCTGTTCTGACTGTGGGAAGACTTTCTCTCGATTAGGTAGTCTTAAAACTCACCAGCGCATACATACTTGACAGATCCCTTACTCCTGTTCTGACTGGTGTTTCATTAGATACTATGAACTTATTAAGCATTGGCGAATGCAGACTGGTGAGAAGTCATACTCCTGTTCTGACTGTGGGAAATGTTTTACTGGATCATCTAATCTTACTAAACATCAGAGACTGCACATAGTTATGAAGCCTTACTCCTATTCTGACTGTGGAAGTGTCTCTCTCAGTCAGGTAGCCTTTATGCTCACCAGCACATACATGAACACTAATCTCAAACATTACAAACAGACACTGGAGATTCATTTTGAACATTTGACAGACTGGACAGTGGATAAGCTAGTGTTTTACAACATCAAGTAGTTTAACTGTCTGTTGTGGAAATGCCATCCCAGTGGCCACACACTTACCAGGTCACTAAATGTCCATTGTAAATGATTTTGTCAAGCTAAATACAAGGCTATACTCAGGTCCAACCAAGAGCTCTTCAAAAGATTGTGAGCCAGCTTTATGATCTGTTAATTACATGCTCATTTGCCCAAGTCGCTTCAAGATCCCTTTCACATATGTGACCCATAAACAAAAGACATTCAAAATAAAGGATACCAACAATAACATGTTATACATTTTCATTATTTAACACAATTGGTTTATTTAACAAAAACTCAGATTTCATGTGTGGAAAAATGTGAAACCCTTCATTCCATTGCTTATGGCACCTCCATTACCAGTGAAAACTAACTCCAATCAACTCCAATCACATCTTATTGGTCTCTTTTTAGGTCCACCCCCCACTTCTGCTTATAGAACTCAGCCTTTACGTGAGTTTTGAGGGGTGTCTGTCAAGTACTACCGTCTTCAGCGCCTGCCACAGCATCTTGATTGGATTAAGGTCAGATCTTTGACTTGGCCCTTCCAAAACACATCATCATTCTCTTGAGACATGTTTTGAGTTGTTGTCTCGTTGTCAGAAAAAGGTTTGGGATTATAAAAGCAGCCACAGGTCTTGGCATTCCCACCACCATGCTTGAGAGTTGGAATTGGATTATTTTGGTGGTAGAATGTGTTGGGTTTCTGCCAAACAATGGTTTTGATTGTGAATAAACTGGTTCATTTTGGACTCATCTGTCCAGGTGCTCACTATATATTTCAATTATTGGCATCAAGGTGGACTGATGGAGCTCCAATCTTTTTGAGATGGTTGTATCGCCTTCCCCTGACTGATGTGCTCTTGCTACCCTCCTGATGCCTTTTAAGATCTCCTTCTATTTCGACATGGTGGGTTTTACACCCACCTCTATGGGTAACAACAAATTGAGCAGCTTTTTCATCCATTTATCAGTCCCTCTCAAAGACTTTCCTCGTTTTTTTTACTCAACATTATTTCTTCTAATCCAACATGTGGAATTGTACAAGAGGTTCATGTACTGTCAAAGCAGCACTGTTTAGCTCTTTATCCCCTGATCATTTTATCTCTATTAAAACCTTAATTAAATGCATAATAAAACATGAATGCTTACATGGTAGAAAATGTATTTTAACTAAACAAGGATATGGTGCCATAGCATACATTACATTACAACACATTTTCAGTAGTTTCACCCAAAATATTTGTATCAAGGTCTGATGTCAGACTGACCCAAATTGTAACTGTGCCTTTCATCATTTAAGAAACATAGCAAATGTGAGATCGTTTCTCTGCGTGCCAAGTCTGTCACATGTTTTTTTCTTTCTTTTTTCTTTACATACTTTTAGTTTATATCATGATGTTTTACAGTTGAATCACTTAGAAATTAATTTAATGTACAGACTGCAAAAAATATGATTTTAAGTCACACCTGTATACACAAACAATTCTCAAAGATATAGTAGGGTTGGAAAATGTTTGACAACCAGTAGTTGTCAAACTAGAATTTCATTATTAGATATTTTAATTTCTGTAGTTCTTTTCTATGTATTTTATTTGTCTTGTGTTGTATGTAGAAGATTATTACTTTCTGTTCATTGTTTATTTGGATCCTCATTAATTCCTGCCAAAGCAGCAGATCTTCCAGGGGCCTTTTACCAGGTTAAATAAATAATCATATGTTCTTACAGTAGTGATTTTAAAACATTTCAAATCTTCAGTGTTTGAATTTCATTGACTTCATCTTTATAACCTTGGTAGCTATTTGACCTTGTGTAAATGATCTTGTTAAATCAGCAGAGGTATATACATTCTGTTCATCCTAGCTTTGTGTCATCAATCTGAATGGTTTGGAAATGGAGACTGATTAAACTCCTTACAATGAATTGTTGTTTTCATTAATTTATCAGATATCAATTAGTTCAGTCAACTCTGAGTTAAGTTAACCCTAGGTAAACATGTGCACGAGGAGATAAAAAGCCCTCATCAATGGAACGCAGATAACGTGATTCATCATGGCAGAAGGAGAAAAAGGTCTCAAAGTGGAGTTCAAAATATGAAGTTGTTAGAATGTTAGTATATATTCAAGGAAAAAGAAATGCAGCAGCAGCAGCAAAAGAATGTGAGCGAGCGTGGCAGAAAATTGCTGACCGAGACAATGCGTGAGTATTAATTGAAAGAAAGAAGTCACATCCTGAGTGTTCCACTCATTAAACATTTACACTCACCTAAAGGATTATTAGGAACACCATACTAATACTGTGTTTGACCCCCTTTCACCTTCAGAACTGCCTTAATTCTATGTGGCATTGATTCAACAAGGTGCTGAAAGCATTCTTTAGAAATGTTGGCCCATATTGATAGGATAGCATCTTGCAGTTGATAGAGATTTGTGGGATGCACATCCAGGGCACGAAGCTCCCATTCCACCACATCCCAAAGATGCTCCATTGGGTTGAGATCTGGTGACTGTGGGGGCCATTTCAGTACAGTGAACACATTGTCATGTTCAAGAAGCCAATTTGAAATGATTCGAGCTTTGTGACATGGTGCATTATCCTGCTGGACGTAGCCATCAGAGGATGGGTACATGGTGGTCATAAAGGGATGGACATGGTCAGAAACAATGCTCAGGTAGGCTGTGGCATTTAAACGATGCCCAATTGGCACTAAGGGGCCTAAAGTGTGCCAAGAAAACATCCCCCACACCATTACACCACCACCACCAGCCTGCACAGTGATAACAAGGCATGAAGGATCCATGTTCTCATTCTGAATGTCTCAACAGAAATCGAGACTCATCAGACCAGGCAACATTCTTCCAGTCTTCAACTGTCTGATTTTGGTGAGCTCGTGCAAATTGTAGCCTCTTTTTCCTATTTGTAGTGGAGATGAGTGGTACCCGGCGGGGTCTTCTGCTGTTGTAGCCCATCCGCCTCAAGGATGTGCGTGTTGTGGTTTCACAAATGCTTTGCTGCATACCTCGGTTGTAACGAGCGGTTATTTCAGTCAAAGTTGCTCTTCTATCAGCTTGAATCAGTCGGCCCATTCTCCTCTGACCTCTAGCATCAACAAGGCATTTTCGCTCACAGGACTGCCGCATACTGGATGTTTTTCCCTTTTCACACCATTCTTTGTAAACCCTAGAAATGGTTGTGCGTGAAAATCCCAGTAACTGAGCAGATTGTGAAATACTCATATCGGCCCGTCTGGCACCAACAACCATGCCACGCTCAAATTTGCTTAAATCACCTTTCTTTCCCATTCTGACATTCAGTTTGGAGTTCAGGAGATTGTCTTGACCAGGACCACACCCCTAAATGCATTGAAGCAACTGCCATGTGATTAGTTGATTAGATAATTGCATTAATGAGAAATTGAACAGGTGTTCCTAATAATCCTTTAGGTGAGTGTATATTTCATATACAGTGATTTGCATTGTGGCCAATGGGATGGGTGGAGTAAAATGCCAACAACATTTTTAAATACACAGTGCCCCTTGATTTGTTTGTGCATATAATCACTGTATAAAGTCTCCTGAACATTTCCTACAATACATTCACTGCGGCATATAGAACAGTTTTTTCAGTATGAGTCAATATGTACATCCATTGAGTTACATTGTGGAAAAAGAGGGTGTGGAAATATTGTGTTGCTAGATGTTGCACACTGTTCCCCATGATTAGACAGGTTTGTCTTACTCTACACATTCTCCTGGACATTTCCTACACTGTTTTTTCTGTGGAATATTCATATATAGTTTGAGTTATGAGGCAAAATATGTATTCCATATTCTGTCATTGGCATTGTCTGAATTTTACCCTTGGAACTTGTTTTAACACCCACTAACACCCACTTTTTATCGAAATTACTCTTAAATATGATCATATTTGAACATGTTCTCAAACAATAAACTCAATTTATCTCAGTTTTTAAGTAATTCGTTGGTCTCTTTTATTTTTTTAAATTCCAGATTTTCGTGACCCGGAAGTGTTTCTTTAATGTTGCTCACAAGACGCAGATACAAGACGCTGTTTTCAAGACATCAGTAACTGTTTGTGAATTACGAATATAGATCCATTTCGCTAAAGTGGTAAGTTGTTAAAGAACAGTATTTTGCTTTGTGACTCTGCTTTGTAAAACTTCCCTGCTGTGCGTCTTGCTAAAATATAGTTGTTAAGCCCAACTAATTGTACAAGTTTGATGTATGATATCGTCCTGTGCGTGGTCGTTTTTGTGACAAAATACGTTTTGAAAAACATGAGTGTGGGTTAATATTTTTTTTTTAACGTTAAGCATTTTTGCCGGTTGTATTGAAAGGAAAGGACTGTCAAATATGCCTCCGTTGACCTGGAAATCCATATGTCTGATGTGAGAACAACAATTAATGTTGTAAAGTTGCCCGTACTATGTCTTGACAGTCTTTACAGGTCTGCAATTGATTATATTGTACCAATCAAGTGACTTTTCAAATACATTAAAGGGCTGCCTGGAGAAGGCTGGATGTCTCCAGCTCTAACTTAGCACACCTGATTCTAATATGTAGCTGGATGAAAAGCTTAGTCACACGATGGGGTTGAAGAGAACCTACAGTACAGTAGATCTCCAGCAACAGGGTTGGGCAGCCCTGCCATAAAACCTCTGCCTTTAATAATCGAGATTGACTGGAGGTCCTTCACATTGATCTCTTCCAGGCTTCTTGTAATCCCTGCTGCTCTTTGGGAGTAATCCATGGGGAAAAATATTCCTGCAAGCTAAATGTAATGTATATAAGGCTGGATGGTGTTACTCTCATACAACCTAAACTGGTTAGACTAAGTAGCTACAAGCCATTATTGAAGAGTTTTAAGAGTTTAATTCCAAAATACATTACACAATTTGATAAGTGACACCTTTGTGATAATGTGATGGCTGGCATAAGAGTTGCATTCCCTATAGATCATTGAGATCTTTACTTTGAGAAGATTTTGAGATTTTCTATGATTTAGAAATCCTGAGCAATACATATGTTTTTACCGCAAAATGGATATGATGAATGAAATCTATTTTAACCTTAGTCGGTGTATCAGAGTATTATTTACAGAGTATTATTATTAAAACCTTACAATTACCTGGTTGTATAAGTGTTCACACCCTTAAACTAATACTTTGTTGAAGCACCTTTTGAATAGTCATGATAAACAAATCAAATTATACAAAGTGTTTTGCTAAGTTTTATGTTCGCAAAGAAAAATGGATCAAGACAGTACAGTATTATTATAAAGATATGTTTGTAACAGATGTACGCATGGCTGGCCTACAGTAGTTAATGTAGTAGTTGATTGTAATGATAAACATAGATGAGATCATAGCCTACTTTCTATCCAGTGGCTGTTAGTTTTACGTTCACAAAGATAGATCTAGTTGGCAATAAGGATATATTTGTAACTGATAATTGGATGCATGGTACAATAATGAATCTGTAGTGGTTTATTACTTATTGTCATGATAAACACATCAAATTATACACTGATCAGTTAAATGCTTTCGTTCAATTGAACGATTGTTTCATTCATTTGAATGGCTGGCAGTGGAGTTCTGCCCAACCACGGAATATGCTGACCCCCAGCTCAGTGCTCAGTTCAATAGCTGTTAGTTTTAAGTTTTCGAAGAAAAGTAGCATTATAAAGATGTTTGTAACTGATAATTGGATGGTAGACCTGCAATGTTTAATGTTGTCGTTGATTGTAATGATAAACATAGTTGAAATCTTGGGCTTCATTGGGAGGGGGGGGTAACTATGGGCATTACTGACTCAAATGAACAAAATGGCTCGAATGATTCAAACTCTACTCAACTACTTAAAGATCAGTCGACCTTCCCATTGCTATTCTGTATATCCTATTGACCCCACCCAGAAACAAATATTCCCAACCGCTCACTCTTTACTCTACTCTTCAATACCTTAGAGCAGCTATACATCACTTCCCCCCTCGTCCGAACGACAACGCCCCTTTTGGGGGAACACGAGCGCTGTAAAAGTCCCAGTGCGGGTATAGACGACACTTGGAAATATTACTGGCACCCTCCCTGAGAACCTGCTGTGTTTTTCGCATCAAACATGAAAAGAAAAACCTAGTTTACGCTTTTTCTTTACTTCCCCAAAGAGTAAAGAACACAAAAATACAGTGTGCTTTTTTCTTGGTAAAATAAGTATTTGGTCACCTACAAACAAGCAAGATTTCTGGCTCTCACAGACCTGTAACAACTTCTTTAAGAGGCTCCTCTGTCCTCCACTCGTTGCCTGTATTAATGGCACCTGTTTGAACTTATCAGTATAAAAGACACCTGTCCACAACCTCAAACAGTCACACTCCAAACTCCACTATGGCCAAGACCAAAGAGCTGTCAAAGGACACCAGAAACAAAATTGTAGACCTGCACCAGGTTGGGAAGACTGAATCTGCAATAGGTAAGCAGCTTGGTGTGAACAAATCAACTGTGGGAGCTATTATAAGAAAATGGAAGAAATACAAGACCACTGATAATCTCCCTCGATCCCGGGCTCCACGCAAGATCTCACCCCGTGGGATCAAAATGATCTCAAGTGAGCATAAATCCCAGAACCACACGGGGGGACCTAGTGAATGACCTGCAGAGAGCTGGGACCAAAGTAACAAAGGCTACCATCAGTAACACACTACACCACCAGGGACTCAAATCCTGCAATGCCAGACGTGTCCCCCTGCTTAAGCCAGTACATGTCCAGGCCCATCTGAGGTTTGCTAGAGAGCATTTGGAAGGTCCAGAAGAGGATTGGGAGAATGTCATATGGTCAGATGAAACCAAAATAGAACTTTTTGTTAAAAACTCAACTTGTCGTGTTTAGAGGAGAAAGAATGCTGAGTTGCATCCAAAGAACACCATACCTACTGTGAAGCATGGGTGTGGAAACATCATGCTTTGGGGCTGTTCTTCTGCAAAGGGACCAGGACGACTGATCCATGTAAAGGAAAGAATGAATGGGGCTATGTATCGTGAGATTTTGGTTTTCATCTTCAGCAAGGGCATTGAAGATGAAACGTGGCTGGGTCTTTCAGCATGACAGTGATCCCAAACACACCGCCCGGGCAACGAAGGAGTGGCTTCGTAAGGTCCTGGAGTGACCTAGCCAGTCACCAGATCTCAACCCCATAGAAAATCTTTGGATGGTGTTGAAAGTCCGTGTTGCCCAGCGACAGCCCCAAAACATCACTGCTCTAGAGGAGATCTGCATGGAGGAATGGGCCAAAATACCAGCAACAGTGTGTGAAAACCTTGTGAAGACTTACAGAAAACATTTTACCTCTTTCATTGCCATCAAAGGGTATATAACAAAGTATTGAGAGGAACTTTTGTTATTGACCAAATACTTATTTTCCACCATAATTTACCAATAAATTCATAAAGAATCCTACAAAGTGATTCTGGATTTTCTTTTTCTCATTTTGTCTCTCATAGTTAAAGTGTACCTATGATGAAAATTACAGGCCTCTCTCATCTTTTTAAGTGGGTGAACTTGCACAATTGGTGGCTGACTAAATACTTTTTTGCCCCACTGTAGATCTGTGGCTTCAAGCCATCTGCAGAGAGGATGGTCAACTATGGGACCCATCCATTCAACACGTTAATGTCTGTGGTAAACTGTTCATCACAACTTAGTTAATGTCAAAAGCATAGACTGTAAATATATCATCATAATGATGTCATTTCATAGTGTGTCAAAATGCTGAACCCCTGTGGGTGAGGATGGAATTATTACTGACTACCGTATGTTATAGCCTACCTAATAGTTGCAGGATGCTAGCTAGTTAGCTTGCTAAACATGTTAGCGTTGTAATTAGTATACATTAACATCACATCAGACAGACTACCAAAAGAGCAAAATAAAGTGACCTGGAGATTCAGTAATGTGGTTGTAAATATCAGGATATGACACCTCTGGCCACTGGGTTGGATCATTCGTCCACTTTGATGAAGACAAACTGAAAGGACACTCAACCCGTTTCTTTAGTTTTTTCTATGTAACATAATTGTTTGCCTGACTGGCCATAGCATTTGTGCACCTAATAGCTGAAAAGCGTATGTTTTTCTTATTTTGTGCTAATTAATTGGCAAAGATATTGGATTTTGTATTTAATTTCAGTCAAATTAAAGGTGTTGCTTTCCCTTAAAAATGGGCAGGAGGTCGACATGAAGGCAAAGTACCTGGATGGGCTGCTCACATGTATATTAGTCTATGAATAGGATGTTCAGTGAAATGTGTGGGGCCACCCCCTCCAGCCCCCTCTTTATAATTCTTCCTGCGGTTGAGAGAAAAGTCTATGCAAAAAACAGGTAGATTTTGTTTAACCAGCCATATGCGACAGCCAACTGTGGTAGTCCAGTAGTTGATTTGTCAGGCCAAAATCTTCATCATTTACAGCAGGCAGCCCTGCAGAGTAATTCATTTAAAAAAAAAATGTATAGATAAAAGAAGCTTCAGAATGTCACTTCTTACTTATTTTCTTCTCTAATCTCCCCCTAAAAGCCACATTGAGCAATACAACTAGCCTATAAACCTCCATGAAAACTGGTGCTTCGTACCCAGTAAGTGAATATAATTGCTAATACATTTGAATGTTGAATGCCATTAAATGCTGTATCGCTGTGTAGCGGATTGCCATTAATGTCATATTGCTGTGTTGCCAATTTTATGGGTATGGTGGCTTTTTAAGGGTAGGTGCCCGAAAGCTTAACAATGCTGAGTTTCATGAGTTGTAACCCAGGTGAACAATGGTAAGACATTTAGTGGCCACCTTTTGTTAAAGGAACAGTGAGGTAAATTTACGGTGCATTTAAAGCTATTTGACTACTGGCTAGTATGGTATTGTGACGTAGAACAATTGGCTGGAATTAGAATGTTTGTAAAGAATTCTGAAGTAGAATTGGTGTGTTATGGCAATTCCATTTATTAGAACTCTTTTTGGAAGTAAGCACAGAGACAAAATTCTCTAGGCACAACTAGCGGTTTATTATATAATATTTGCAAATATAGAGATGCGTTCTAAGCCTATCATAACAGGGCTGTGAGGAATCTCTGAGGACAATACATTGACAGTCAGTATTTATTACAGAGAATAAGGGTGTGGTAAGGCTGCTCATTCATTCTTTAAAGACAACAGTTACCTTATCCCTTCCTGCCCCCACCTGTCTCCCTCTATCCTGTCCTAGGTCTTTAGTGTCAAGGGGGTCGGGGAACATCGTTAGAGACACTCAGGCCGCTGGCCACATTCCTAAAGTATAAAGAACAGACACCCTGATGGTAGACCCACTGGTCTACTGATAACTTGCACGAATGTGTGCCACAACAATTGAACAAAGACCTCTCCTCACACTTGGCACTCCCCATCCTGTCTAAACACTGACTCTGTACTTTACAACCATCTCACTATTAAAAACAGATCTTTAGAATTCACTAATACATCAGTTCAACACATTTCTATAATGGGTGCCACAGTGCTCAACAGGATTTATAGGAAGAGCCCAGATTAGGCCTGTTTTCTAGCTGTTTCTTTTTAAGTACAGCAAGCAGCTTTTTGACTGATCATGCAAAAACACTTTTATTTAAGGATAGTGATAGTGATCCATATGAAGCCATTTATTATCACAGTTGTTTGGCTCCTTTTTAAATCATAATGGTTACAGAAATCTCCCAAATGGCTCTGATCAAAAGTTGACATACCTTTGAATGTTTGGCCTTGTTACAGACACACAAGGTGACACACAGATTAAAATGGCAATTAAAGGTCAATTTCCCACACCTGAGGTCTTTTAAATTGCAATTAGTGTCTGTGTATAAATATTCAATGAGTTTGTTAGCTCTCACGTGGATGCACTGAGAAGGCTAGATACTGAGCCATGTGGAGCAGAAAAGAACTGTCAAAAGACCTGCGTAACAAGGTAATGAAACTTCATAAAGATGGAATAGGATATAAAAAGATATCAAAAGCTTTGCAAATGCCAGTCAGTACTGTTCAATCACTTATTAAGAAGTGGAACATTCGAGGATCTCTTGATACCAAGCCAAGGTCAGGTAGACCAAGAAAGATTTCAGCCAAAACTGTCCGAATAATTGTTCGGGATACAAAGAAAAACCCACAGATAACCTCAGGAGAAATACAGGCTGCTCTGGAAAAAGACTGTGTGGTTGTTTAAGGATCACAATACAACGATACTTGAACAAAAAGTAGCTGCATGGTCAAGTTACTAGAAAGAAGCCTTTACTACACCAATTCCCAAAAAAGCCTGGTCGCAATATGCCCAATTTGGAGTGACGATACAAAAATAGAGCTTATGGCCACTGATGTTTTAGGGTTGTGTGAGCTCTAAAGGCACAGGGAGTCTTGTGAAAATTGATGCCAAGATGAATACAGCATGTTATCAGAGAATACTGGCAGACAATTTGCATTCTTCTACACGAAAGCCGCATGGGAAGCTATTGGACTTTCCAACACGCCAATGACCCTAAGCACAAGTCTGAGTGGACCCTCCAGTGGTTACAGCAGAAAAAGGTTCTGGAGTGGCCATCACAATTTCCATACCATACCATCTTCTTCCGCTTATCCGGGGCCGGGTCGCGGGGGCAGCAGTCTAAGCAGGGATGCCCAGACTTCCTTCTCCCCAGACACTTCCTCCAGCTCTTCCGGGGGGACACCGAGGCATTCCCAGGCCAGCCGGGAGACATAGTCTGTGATGGCAATTTCTAAAACTCCAAAGTTCTATGAAAATGGTAGGTAAGACAGGAGAAATCAATTGCGCAATAAACGGTTTTAATGAAACTTGCAAGGAGAAAGTATACAGGTTACAAAGTAACGGTGGATAGTTTCTAAATGAAAACAGGCAATCGACAGTATTTATTACATAGGAAGAAGGGGTGTGGTAAGATGCTGCCATCTGTTTCATGTCAATCAAACACCTTTCCCTTTGTTCTATCACACACGTCAAATGCTATCTTCCCCCACCTTATCCTTCCTGCAATAATGTTTACCCAAAGGGGCCAACTGGCCTTACTGCCCCCTTGCTGTATCTTCTCCTATCCTGTCCTAAAACCCATTGATCTGCATCTGGACAGACAATAGATGTCCCCTATGCAAATACCAGGTCCCACACATTCCTGTACCTATCTTAACAGTGGGACTCAGTCCTTTACTCAGAGAGAATACATTGTGCATAGAAATTTCCACAACAATCCATCCTCTTGATACCATGTCAAACCTTGGTATCAAACCTTAAACAGTTCACTCATTAGGATGTAGACTGCAACAAAACAGTACTCTTTAACAACATGACCCAGTCAATATTATTATCCTTAATGATTAGAGAACTGTGCAAATCTGAAATGTCTGGATCCTCCTTTACATTCTTCTAGATCATTACCTTCCGTATAAACTCCAAGATCACACATTGTCATCATACAGAATCATAACATAGTACAGCAAAACTTTTATGTTAAAATCATCATAAACACCTATCACTGAATGCATCCTTCAATTTATCACTGTTACAATGTTCTCTCATGCCAATTGCTCAATTCACTGAAATGTCCTCTCCATGGTTCCATTTGGATGTTCTTCCAAAGTCATCTCAAATGTTCTGCTCTTCCAAACGTCAGACAGTCAGTTATGAACCATTTCTTTGACAGGCCGATGTAACATAACGAAAAAGTCAGATGTATATTCCAAGGTGTTGTCCTTCACAGCTCAAATGCAGACACAGCTCTTGTTGTCTCCATTCTAGCTGCTTTATCAGCCAGGCCAGGAGAATCTGTGTGTTCTCCTTTGTGAACTCCAAGATGACCAGTTTTAGCTAAAGGTTCTAGAGCTAAAGGCCATGTAGAAAGTGACTGTTCACTTTCCCTCAGTGACTTCAATTCACTGTGTCTAACCTTCAAACACTGCAATCCTCGTGTAGCGTGTCGTCGACCCCAGGTTCCTCTCTCAGCTACCTGGACAGCAGATGAGATGTACCTGGTATGGACCCAATCAGCGTAGCATGATGTTGTGCAGTAGATCTTTCCTACGCCTCCATCCTCTCGGTCGGAGGTTGCCTTCTCCATCACATTGCAGAACCATCAGGACTCGAGTCAGTCCAGCTCACAGGAACCCAGCATCCTGTAGACGTGCGGCACCTAGACGTGCAGCGGGCCAGAGTCGACTCCTCTCTCAGCTGTAGGACAGTCTGTCTGTGTGTCTGTGAGATCCATCTCACCTCAGCCACCTCACAGTTGTCCTTTTAAGCCAAGCTCAGTCTCTCTCTGGGCTCCAGCAAGTCCTCTGTTGCCGAATCGCTTTCAAGTGTTCTGTATCTGAATGTGTGAATTATCCTTGAGAAGATTAGTTCCAACTGCACAGTACATCATCACATATGTCCATCACGTTAGCTTGTTGCATCTCGCTGATACATTAGGACCACACACTACCAAACACTCAAACCCTATATTTCCAATATTTCTCTACTTCTTTTCTCCAAATAGATTAGAACAGTTGAAATCAATAACAGTATCGTTAAAACATTAACATCTCTGGTGCTTCTGTTCTGTTAGTGTAGCAAAATAACAATTCCAACCTTTTCTATAGTTGGTGTAACAACCAACACAAAGAACAGAAGAACACAATTTCACATTTCTCATTACTGTTCCAAAAACTCATCAGTTAAGATAGTTTGCTTGCATTGAAGTACCACTCTCTAAGAGCAGTTCATGAACAATTCTCAGTTCACCTATATAATTTACATCTGACTGTGTTGTATCGGAACTACAATCAAATTCACCATTGTTTCACATAAAGGATCAAATACCTTATTTCAAATCAAACATTTCACACCATCTTGAAGGTCAGCTAACATAACTGTTATTTAGCCTAATTTCTCTACAAGATGAAACTTAGTGTGAATGTCTCCAAGTCTCTTCTTATTATCCTAGCACATCAAACACACTCTGAAATCCTGTCATAAATCATGACCCCCCCTTTTTACTCCTTTACCACCACAGGGCTCTCCCTGGAGTGGGGGGTGGTTTACTAACCTAAGGATAACGGACCCTGGTCTTGAAGGATTGTCACCTTATCACTAAGGGACACTGTTGTTATCTTGAAACAACCCAGGCATTGACAATAGTAAAACAACCTTTTTTCCTCTTCATTCACCTCAAAGAAACCTCTGTTAACCATTAACTTTCCAATGATTGCCTACTAGGACAGAACTTAAATTAGAATTAGAATACCCAATTTTGATAATGTCTGTTTCTCTTCTAAAGAGTCCAAACAAGTTAAAATCCATCTCAACCTGTTTTTTGTGTCAGTGAGTGGAGTGCTCCAGTGGGTCTGTACCTCTCTTTATGCAATTTAGACTATGTAAGACTTCTCAACTTTACCAGAAATATAACTTGATGCAGAATTATTTTCTCAATATCAATTAAACCATGGCAACATTTTGTAAACATGTAAGAAATAACTAAATGTGCTCCCTGCACGTTTCTACCCACTTATTCCATAATGCATGAGATTAATATGATTACTTCTAATCAAATATTAAACTAACTGAACAGTAACACACCCATCAAATTTGGTATTGCTTAGCTAAACCATTTCAAAATGGTAAGATGTATTCTACTCAACCATAACCATGTTAGATTTTGCATAAAACATACATTTCAAAAACCCAATTTGACAAAAAAACTCTAAGTTCAACTCTTTTCCACTATAGATAATCATTTCATACAATCCCCCCCTTGCTTTCAAGACAGAAAATGACTTCAAGCTTGAAAGCAGAACCATTACAGGACCGAAATTAAAAAGAAAATCGATAGTTAGGAGGAATCTAACATACATCCAGTAAATGTCGCAAACTGAATATCCAACCAAAACAACCGAAAATAAGAAAAACAAAGGAAATAAAAACCGTACAACACACACGGTCGCTCGTGTGAAGGAACTCCCAAATTAGCACATAAAAATGTGCATCTACACAGGCAATGGCCAAACTAATTTGAGACCAACAAACATCATGACTCAATTTACCTCCTAAACTCTAGGGAATTTTCTCAATTTTAGATGTAAGTCTACGTCATTCAAAATAGTGGCGGTCAGCCAAAATCGCTACTTCCATGCATATCTCATGCAAAGACATCGAATTTGTTCTAGCAATTAACAATGTTGGATGACTCAAGGTCTCCACCCTTACTACAATTTGATTCGAAATCATAAATGTAAACATTAAAGCAACCAAAAGGAAAACTTATTCTGCTTTCACTTAATGTTTTATCATCCCAAAACTGAACATGTGTTGGTAAAATTACCACGTGTGAGAACAGGCTGAACACTCGAATTTAACCCTTAGTAATATGCTACCTTGATATAATGTTAAGGGTGGCGGAAGCCATCCCAGTGGACCTGCCCACCCTTCCTGAAGCTCTGAGCTCAACACATATATGGTAAGCCATTAGCAAGGCCAAATGTTCCTTTATGGTCCCCAGACCATCCTCTCAATTTAGCCTACATCGTTCGTTAACTTAAGATTTTAGATTTGGAGTCCAACCTATCTAATATTTTCGCAGTTTGTAAAAATGTGCTTATCATTATCTATACAGAAACTCAACATTATGGTGGAAATTAAGAAACTCTTAAGAATGGCACTCCAGGCAGAAAACAGATTTATGACGTCACTATAATCAAGGTACAATAAGAAATCCAAAGGAAACTCAATGCAGCCTTAAACACCTTTACATCAATACCCTATTTGTTCACTAACGTACCATTCCAGAATTCAAATTCCATGAACGAGTATCATGCGTTGGTTTTAAAAAAAAAAACAAGTATTATCCCAGTTATCGTTGGAAAACACTTATAAGAGAACTCCTTTATTTAACCAAACTCAATTTAGCATTTAAAATAGGACGTCTAATTTTAGGTTAATTTAAACGGGGGATAAACTGGCTTTGACTATTTGGGGAATAAACGGGCCGTAGTCATTTTACCCTCTTTTGCAGGCTATGACTATATTTGCTGAATCCAGTCTTCATGGAAAACAGCATATTACCTTAATACTAAAACTTTCGCTATGGTCTGCATCCCACTCCATACAAGGAGAGAGAAAACACTATTTTAACCCCTCATTACGAAACCACAGGACCATATTTTACCAAATCACAGAATCATCATTATACCAATTTCCAAGCTATCCCTCTAATTATATTTCGGACAATATTCTCTTAAACACTTAAGTTAGCAGGCTAACACTCCCACGTGTGCCAGCCATCAGGCAAATTCAATTTCAACACAATTTCAGCACAAAGGGAAAAGCCAAAAGAGTAGGCCTCGCATAATAACCATGTTAACAACGCAATGTAAGCGTTCGCCCAAACGCACACCAAACAAGAAGAAACATTGCGATTACAAATACTTCCAAGTTAACACCAACCTCGGTAAACGAGATCCAATATTCTATCAAGGAATACTCAATGCAGCCAATCGGATCCCTCGTGCACAGGGAATACCAAAATGGACAAATGCATTTACTAGATGATGACCACAAACAGAACAAACACATGTGGCGCGTGCATATACAACTTCTGTAGCATACTGATCCAAACCATAAGCTGACCAACAATTGCGGCAATTTACAGGAAAGTATGAGATCCAATCTCAATTGCATATTTAAGTCCAACCTAAATTGCAGACGTTCAAGCAGTCCAACCGCTTATAATCCAGCACTAATCGCAACGCAATAGGTTAGCAGCATAGGAATGGTTGTCAGGCCTAACTACAGTCGCTATTAACCAAAACACCACACTTCACAAACACACATACAGGAGCACGCTATACTCCATCACGCAGTCCAACTGCTGCACGGGAATTGGTGTCAGGACATGGAACAAAAACGACATGTTTCTAACTACAGCCGCCCTGACTGCAATACTCAAAAAAAACTTCTAGTCACCATACTTACTCAAATCCATCTATCAATTTCTACAAAACCATCAAATCTGACTTACAAAAACAACCACATTGTTTACTAAAGCATATGAAAACTGTATTAAGGAACAATCTCACCGGTTGATGCTCCCTCTGGTCCCCTGTCTGACCGTCCGCACCCCTCCCTCAGGCGGTTCAGCGTTCCTGCGTGTTCCCGTTGAATCACTCGCGGCAAGGCCAAAGAGATTACGGGTGTGTACACCTGGTGTATACAACTCCCCACTTTTGGAACTTTTCTTGAAACTCGTAGACATGCTCAACACTTCCAAAGCGGAGCAGAAAACGGCCTCCAGCGGCCCACAGCATTTCCACGTTCACAACGAAAAAGTCCACAGAGCTTGGCCACGTTATGACTCCAACGATGCAGTGTCCCGATCCGGCCTCCAAAGAGACCCACCTATCGGTCCAGCTGAACTCCGCGGGGTGGGGTGACGGGCGATCAGAGGAGAACGAGCCATCTAACCTGAGCAAAAAAAAAAACTACAACACAGATCAATATACTCCACACTGTCTACACACCGTAGCCTACGCTTTCCAAACAACTTTTCATACGTTACCACGGCCATCTACCTCCAATCAGCCCGACAGGCCGCGCATCCATCACCGAATGAAAACGCCAGTCGCCGGAAAACCTAATAACACTCCAAGAAACATTGTTCACATGTCCAAACACCATATACGTCAGTGATAATTTTTGCCGGTCCAGCGTAAACACGAGAGACCGGCAAAGATTTACTGTCGCACGTCCCCATGTTTCAGATTTACCCAGTAAATCTAATTTATACTCAACACAACCAGAAAGCGAAGTCAAGCTCGTCAGCCCACAAATGAGATTTTAAAAAGGTCCAACCTTTTACTGCAGATTTTAAACTATAAGTCCAACTTTAAGTTTTTATACCGAATTGCGTTCTTACCCCCAAATTCAATTTCCGCAGGAAACCTGTACTGATCAAGCACGAGTCACAGCTCCCGTCAGGCACTCTTTCTCAGCCCGTCAAAGGATAAGCCTTTTCTGGACGGTACTAGAATTCCAGAGCTTTCTCTGGCCGTGCACGGTTAACCTACAGGTTACAAAGTAACGGTGGATAGTTTCTAAATGAAAACAGGCAATCGACAGTATTTATTACATAGGAAGAAGGGGTGTGGTAAGATGCTGCCATCTGTTTCATGTCAATCAAACACCTTTCCCTTTGTTCTATCACACACGTCAAATGCTATCTTCCCCCACCTTATCCTTCCTGCAATAATGTTTACCCAAAGGGGCCAACTGGCCTTACTGCCCCCTTGCTGTATCTTCTCCTATCCTGTCCTAAAACCCATTGATCTGCATCTGGACAGACAATAGATGTCCCCTATGCAAATACCAGGTCCCACACATTCCTGTACCTATCTTAACAGTGGGACTCAGTCCTTTACTCAGAGAGAATACATTGTGCATAGAAATTTCCACAACAAGTCCCTCCAGCGTGTCCTAGGTCTTCCCCGGGGTCTCCTCCCGGTGGGACGGGACCGGAACACCTTCCCAGGAAGGCGTTCCGGAGGCATCCGAAACAGATGCCCAAGCCACCTCAGCTGACCCCTCTCGATGTGGAGGAGCAGCGGCTCTACTCTGAGCTCCTCCCGGGTGACCGAGCTTCTCACCCTATCTCTAAGGGATCGCCCAGCCACCCTGCGGAGAAAGCTCATTTCGGCCGCCTGTATCCGGGATCTTGTCCTTTCGGTCATCACAATTTCCTGAACTTAATATCATCCAGCCACTCTGGGGAGATCTCAAACATGCAGTTCATGCAAGACGACCAAAGACTTTGCATGACCTGGAGGTATTTTGCCAAGACGAATGAGGAGCTATACCACCAACAAGAATTCGGGGCCTCATAGACAACTATTACAAAAGACTGCATGTTGCCATTGATGCTAAATGGGGCAAAACACAGAATTAAGAACTAAGAGGAAGGCAGACTATTGAACAGGGGAGATTTCATTTCTTTTGTTTTGTTTTACGATTGTGCTTTTCTGTTATAACCTACAGTTGAATATGAATCCCATCAGAAATAAACTAAATGTTTAGCCTGCTCACTCATGCTATAAATGGTACCTATATTACTTATTCTCCCAGGGTATGCAAACGTTTGAGCACAACTGTGAGTTTCATCCGGAAAAAGTGCAGTTAATTTGTCGTCAGTCCAGCCTACGGATGCTTGTTCGTGTTTAGCTTAGCAAGGAATTGGAGACCTTTTGCAATGTAGTTAACTCACGTCTGTGACCAAATGTATTGCTTGTTATATATATATAATATTATTTATTTTTTTACCTTATATTTACATTCTTCACTATTAAACCAAGATGTTAATTAAATGACCCTTTGAGAATACAAGGCCTTAACTATTGTCAAATGTCTCCTAATACCTTGTAACCAGGATGCTCTAGCATTCATTTTTTATAAGATAATCAAAAAGGTAAAATTGTAATTGTATTTTTATTGTCACTTTCCAAGGAAATGATAAACCATGATATAAGTGAGAAGTATTTTCCCTCCATTCTGGGGGGTTCAAGTTAATGAAAGTGCACCTCATGTAGGACACAGGTCTGTTATTTTATTCCAACAAACATGTATATCAGTCATGGATGGCTCTGATTTGGTCTTTATTTTAGCAGAGGGAGGACAAACCCAGCATGCTGCTCTCCTTCCACACTGAGACCAAACAGGTGTCACTGGATTCTGATTCTGAAGCTCAGGGGGCATTGGTTGATTCAGAGATGACATCAGTAAAGCTGGAGGACAAAAGTCAAACACTGGGGCTGAATCTTACCATTAAAGATGAGGAGGAGGAGGAGGAGGAGAAGAATGTGGTTATCATTAATAATGGAGAGGGAGATTTACTCACTCAAGGTAAGAACTGGTTTAATGTTGTATTTTGTTGTTTTTACCAATGAAAGGTTAGATGATTGTTCATGCTGTCTGTCAGTATTCTCCATATTGTTATACTTACTGTTTGTCGTTTTAGAAACCAAATAATACTGACTCTTTTAAAGATGTTCTCCAGTCCACAGTATAGGTTTGAGCCTTGCATTTGCCCCTAGATGACAATTGGCTGGGAATTGTAAACTGGCCAGGAAATTACAGAGAGAGGGAGGCATGGTCAGCAGGGATTCCCAAATCTCATTGTGCTCTAGTGACTCCCTGTGGTGGCTCTGCCATCTCAAAAGCTGACATAGGTAGTCAGATAAGTGAACGTTCCATCACACGTTTCATCCCCAAACAGCGCTAAGTTCTAAGGCATAGTTCAACACAAAATGGACTGAAGCTTTATAGGTGCATTTCAAAAAGTTTGAATAATGTGGAAAAGTTCATTTTCTTCTGTAATTCAAACCAAATTGACACCTTCATATATTATAGATTCATTACACCAAGTGAAACATTTCAAGCCTTTTTTGTTTCAATCTTGATGGTTATGGCTTATTGCTCATGGAAATAAAAAATCCAGTATCTCAAAATATCAAAATTAAAAGTGTAATACAGAAATGTCAACCTGAGAAGGGCTCTAATCAGCGAAATAATTCAAAACGCCTGCAAAAGTATGTTCATTTATGCACTCTATACTTGGTTGGGTCTCCTTTTGCACAATTTACTGCATCAATGCGGCGTCGCATGGAGGCAATAAACCTGTGGTACTGCCGAGTGGTTATGGAAGCCCCAGGTTGCTTTGATAGCTGCCTTCAGCTCGTCTGTGTTGCTTAGTCTGGTGTCTCATTTTCCTCTTGACAATACCAGGTCAGGCAAGTTGGCCGGCCAGTCAAGCACAGTGCCAAGTATTACATGAACAGCAAACCAGTTACCAGTCATTTTGGCACTATGGGCAGGAAAAGGAAATCAGCATCTCCATAAAGCTTGTCAGCTCATGGAAGCATGAAGTGCTCCTCATTAATCAAATATTGGAAAAACAATTGAAGTTCTTTACATAAACATTTCTTCCCACATCATAAGGAATGGGAGGCGACAAAAACATAATTTATGTTACAGTCAGAAAAATCTATGATTATGTCAATATTGTTTACTTTGATTCGTTACCGTTTTCACCCACCGCCTGCCTTAGTGATCCCCATTCCATATTGATCCCCATTCCATATTGATCCCCATTCCAATGGCATAACAGTCACGCCTGCTGTTGACTCCGTACACTGGGCCAAGACCCCTTCCCGGTCTGATGTCTTCCATCATGGCATCTTCAACCACCAACCATTCTCATGGTGGTGTTTTCCGTGGGCTGTTGCTCAATCACGCAGTTTGGCGGTCCTCCTGTATTGGCTGGCTGTTATTTGCTAGACTCCAGTCTTGAGCCAGCTGAGGGCTCACACTGAGGTGGCTATTATTTAAGTCCTGCTGTTGGACCATTCTGCTGCTCTTGGTTTGTGGAGGTTCTCCGTTGTTCCCCCAAGCCTCTATGGTCCAGATAATGGCGGAAAGAGCAATATTGATGAAGGCAATGAACGTGACTTTCAGCATGCCCTCCTCACTATTCCATGGCCATTGTGGCGATCGTCGTTCTGGCATCAGCTGATACGTAGTCATCAGGTTCGTATGGCACCTTCCTGCAGTGGCTGGCATGGACTCACATGGCTCTCTCAGCAACCTCCACGGCCGTCTGGGTGATCAGTAGCACCTGTCACCCGGTTGGAACTTGTGAGGTGGTCCTCCTTTCATCTCAGGCAGGGCTGCTTTCACCCGAGGAAGAATAGAGACGAGTTTCCATCTCGTCGTCGCTGCCTTGCAACGTCAGTCTGTTCTGTGGGAAAGGAGTGTTGATCAGCCTCATTGGTCTGCCTGTAACCTCATGATTAGAAAGACCCGTAGTGTGATGCTCTCTGCCTCGATTCTACATTTAGGCAAGTGGCATCACTGTTACCCATGACAACTCTGTCTCAGACATCAATTTGGTCAGTTTTTGAGTCTGAGTAGCTCTCTCAACCAAGCCACCACTGGCTGGATGATAGCTAGAATGTGTGCGCAGATATATCTTCAGACAAGTGGAAATGCATTCAATTGCAATATTTACAAAATGGGAGCCATTGTCTGATGTCAATTGATTGTATCTGGGAATAATTTCCTGCATACATTTTTTTGCGATGGCTGTGGCATGTTTGCATGGAAATCCTTCCATTACCAGGCAATATTTGTATCCATGGCATGGAGTCAACTCAATTAAATCCATCATTAAGTGCTCAAACGGCCCCTCAGGCCTTGGGTGGGCCTACATTGGCATCAGTGGGACGACATTGGCATCAGTGGGCCCATACCCACATTGTTAGTCTAACAAATCACATTTCACACAGACATTTTCAGCATTCAGTTGTGCTCAAATGTTTGCATAGCCTTGGTGAATTGGTAAGATATGTACCAGAAAACATGAGTGACCAGGCAAAACATATTTCATATGGGATACATGTTTAACTGTAGGTTATAACAGAAAAGCACAATCGTAAAACAAAATAAATGAAATCTCCCCTGTTCAATAGTCTGCCTTCCTCTTAGTTCTTAATTCTGTGTTTTGCCCCCTTTAGCATCAATGACAGCATGCAGTCTTTTGTAATAGTTGTCTATGAGGCCCCGGATTCTTGTTGGTGGTATAGCTCCCCATTCGTCTTGGCAAAAGGCCTCCAGGTCATGCAAAGTCTTTGGTCATCTTGCATGAACCGCATGTTTGAGATCTCCCCAGAGTGGCTTGATGATATTAAGTTCAGGAGACTGTGATGGCCACTCCAAAACCTTCACATTTTTCTGCTTTAACTACTGGAGGGTCAACTTGGCCTTGTTCTTAGGGTCTTGTTGTGCTTGAAAGTCCAAGAGCATTCCATACGGAGCTTTCATGCAGAAGAATGCAAATTGTCTGCCAGTATTCTTGCCATCAATTTTCACAAGATTCCCTAAACCTTTAGACTTCAGACACCCCCAAAACATCAGTGAGCCACCACCATGCTTCACAGTGGGGATGGTATTCTGTTCTCTATAGGTCTTGTTGACCCCTGTCCAAATATAGCACTTATGGTTGGGACCATAAAGCTCTATTTTGGTCTCATCACTTCAAATTAGTGTGCCAGAAGCTGTGAGGCGTATCAAGGTGTTGTTGGGCATGTTCTATCCTGGCTTTTTTGTGGCATTGGGGCGCAGTTAAGGCTTCTTTCTGGCAATTCAACCATGCAGCTGATTTGGCTTTGGATATTTTTTTTCTATTTTTCCATCTTTATGAAGTTCCATTACCTTGTTACCCAGGTCTTTTGACAGTTCTTTGCTTCTCTCCATGTCTCAGTATCTAGCCTGCTCAGTGCATCCACGTGAGAGCTAACCAACTGATTGACTATTTATACACAGACACTAATTGCTATTTGAAAAGCCACAGGTGTAGGAAACGTTACCTATTAATTGCAAATTTCACCTGTGTGTGTCACCTTGTGTGTCTGTAACAAGGCCAAACATTCAAGAGTATGTACACTTTTGATCAGGGCCATTTGGGTGATTTCCGTTATCATTATGATTTAAAGAGGAGCCAAGAAACTATGTGATAATAAATGGCTTCATATGATATGAGTTTTGCACGATCAGTCATATTTTCAAAATCAATGCCAATATCTCTCAATTTCTGCCAGGGTATGCAACATATGCGCACAACTGTATAGGGAAAATCCTTGAGCAAACAAAGTTCTGAACAAAATCCACAACTCTACCCTTGGAAACATTGTCTTGGAGACGTGGCAGCAGCTTTAGCAGCCATGTCAGTTACAGCATTACCTTTAGAGACGGAATCAGAGGCGTTAGTATGAGCCTGACATTTGCACACAGAAATGGAGTCTGGTAGTTGGATAGAGTCCAGTCGATTAGCAACTAACCTAGAGTGACAGATTGTCTAACCAGATTCTGTTAAGAACCCGTGCTGACACAAAAGAGTACCAAAGGCATACATGACCCCAATGGCATATCTGCTGTGTGTGTAGGTATTAACAGACTGATGTTAGGCTAGAATACAGGCTCTTGTGAGTGCAAACAGTTCAGCTCCTTGAGCAGATAGGTGTGAGGGTAGTCTAGCACTTTCAAAAACCTCTAATGCTGAAGTGACAGCATATGCTACCAAGGCCTCCCCTTTGGGGGAACCCTGGGCAGAGGACATCCATTTAAAACTCAAAATCAGTATTATCAAACGGTGTGTCTGAGAGGTCACCTCGTGGCTTGCTGACTTCTTCCACTACGGCATCACAGTCATGAGGGTCACCATCATCATCTGTAGGCAAAACAGTAGCAGGGTTCAGATAAGTGCATCTCTTTAGCATAACATGGGACATGGTCAGGAGAACGTTTTGGTAACCTAGCAGGGTGCAAATGTGCTGTTTTAGCCAGTGAGATGAGAGAATGAACAGCATGTGGAACATGAACAGTGAGAGTGCACATGGCAACAATGTCTGCAGAAGCCAGAACAGCCTCAGAAGCTGCGGCAACTGCCCATAGGCAGCAGACCAGAGCCGGAGAGACTACGTCCGATCGCTTGGAGTAGTACACCACCGGCCGCTGCTTCCCACCGTGGTTCTGTGTCAAAACAGAATACAAGAACCCATTTTTTCACAGACAAAGAGGTTAAACAGCTTTGCATGATCCAGTAAACCTAAACAGGGAGAGGTAGACTGAGTGTTTGAGACGGTCCAGGGAAGTCCGTCAACGGCCCAAAGAAATTAGTCCTTTAGTCATTTTGTGGCCATGAATGAGATCAGGCAGAGGCTGTGTGATTTCAGCAAAGTCTGGAAGCCAGGCTCTGTATTAGCCGGCCACACCCAAAAGTCTCATCATTTGTGCTTTGGTTATTGGTTTGGGGAGTCCCAGCACTGCTTTACCGTGTTCTGGACCCAGCTACGAATTCTCAGCCATCCTTCTGAATCTCAGAGCACAAGAGTAAATCAAAACATTACTTCCAGCCTGAGGTACGAACCCTTTCAAATATTTAGCAAGCGCTGCAGAGAAGACAGCCAGAGACTCAGCTTACCCTTGAGGGAAGACAGACCAGGTCCATCGCTTTCCACGGAATGTAAAAGCGAACCAAAATTGTGATTCCTTTGCCACATGTATACTGAAAAATGCATTAGCTAAATCAGTAACTGAAAACCAATTTGCAGTGGGTGGAACATAGGATAAGACAGTGTTGGGGACGACAGGGGAACGAGCGGGTATTACATAACTAACAGGTCTACGATCTTGAACAAATCACCAATCCCCATTAGCTTTACAGACAGGAAGCATGGCAGTGTTACATGGAGAATCAGGACGGAGTATTATGGCATCCCTCCCTACCAGGGAATCATGAACAATAGCAATCCCTTTTTCAGCTTCCTTACTATGAGGGTGCTGGGCTCTACTGGCCCTGAACGTGGAGTTGGGTGTGACATTGAGAGGCTGAACGCCCTTCATTTGCCCAGTATCAAACTTATCTTTAGCCCACAGTGTATCAGGAAGGCCCTCAAGTAGCACCATCTGCAATAGAGGCAAAGATCTTTCAACACCATGAACACCCCGCTGGACCGGGGCAGCCCAATAGAATGGAACACACCAAACATGCAATGTGGGGGAGAATTTAGAACCATCTTTCATGGTAATCTGATCATTCACGTCCAGCACAGTTTCCAGCCAGGGGCCAGCATCCTCCCAGTTAACCTGATCTGTCTTTGCTATTGAAATGTGGGGTATCCTATAAGTAAAGCCAAACAAGGATTGCTGTTTGCTTGTCAATTGGACCACTGATACACAGTGGTCTGGTCCTATATACACATTCCTGCATATCACAGTCTCAGACCCTGGTTTGACTAGTAATTTCTTCTCGTAGTTTAGGTCCCTAACCAATGGGGAGAAATGAAGTGCAATGCACCCCCGCTTCAGGGACGAACAAACCATTTTGCTTCCAGAGAGGAGTGCGCAATGGAGAAGATTTCACCAAGGCCTGGTGGTAAATCCAATGCATAATGCCAATCTGGACCGGTCTGAATGTCAGACAGAATCAATATCTGACAGTCCTCCTGTGGCTGTGTAGTCACAAGACCATCCAGTCCACAGGTAACTTTCATGCCCAATTTGCACGAGGTCTCTACCAGCCAAATGTCCCTGTCCACCTCTACCTCGGCTTGGTGCTCCCCTTTGATTTCTTCTTCTCTTCAAAAATCACCAGTTTCTCCCCTCTATCTGCTGAATTGCTGACCATGTTCCTGATAATACATGAGCTGAGCAGCCTTTAGCTTGGAGTTTTCCTTTTCTTGTTTGGATGTAGCCTTGTTATCAGTGGACTGCTGCTGCCGTTCTGCATGTTTACAATGTTCAATCACAGTCTGTAGAGGTACTGTCTCCCACCCAATGCAAGTGAGCTTCACAGTTTTGCTCAAAGCAGGCTGGAGGCCATGCACCAAGGCAGCCTTTATCAGGCTATTATTTTTCTCAGAGCTGGTCAGGCCACTGTATTTTCTGAAACACTCCAACCTGTCTCTGTAGTTTTCCAAGGATTCTTTAGGACTGATTGCAGCCCAATCAGTCACAGTTGTGTAGGCAGTCTTTATTCTCTCCAGTAAAAGAGTAAGTTGAGTTTGGTATGCCCCCTCTGTGGACCCGATCAGGTCCTCATTGAACCCCTCCTGTACGTCTGCCCAGCATAATTTCATCCTGGAACATGTGATGTGTGCGATCTCTGCTCCTGACGCATTGTGAATCCCGAACTCAGCCGAGTTCTTGGTGGGATCTGGCTTTTTTATTTAGCCTTTATTTAACCAGGTAGGACAAATGCAGTAGAGAGTTATACAGTTTGTGCAAAGTGAGGTATTTTTTGTGAGGTAGGTCAGTTAGTGTGCAAAAGTGGTGTGGCAAAGACAATAGAGAGCATAACACTAGGTCATACCTGTGCAAATGGTATAGTGCAAAGGAGTGATAATATGAGACAACTGTGCAGATAAGAGAGCAAATGTGCCATGGGGCATGACCGAGATAATAAGGGCAGCTATGTGCAGGAACAGTGTGCCCATGATGGAGGAGAGTTAACACACAGAATGAACGGTTAGTAGCTCAGACAGACGTTTTTTGAAGGCAGTGAGGGGAATGAGGGTCTCCAGTTTCAGGTTTTTTTGCAATTTGTTCCATTTGTTGTCAGCTGACAACTGGAAGGAGTGGCGGCCGAAGGAGGTGTGGGTTTTTGCGGTGACCAGAGAGATGTACCTGCTTGAGCACAGGCTGCGGGTTGGTAATGCTAAGGTGACCAGTGAATTTAGGTACAGTGGGGCTTTGCCTAGCAAGCACTTGTTAATGAATTGGTGAGATAGGTGCCGGGTGTGTAATGAATTGGTACCAGTGAGATAGGTGCCGGGTGTGTAATTAATTGGTACCAGTGAGATAGGTGCCGGGTGTGTAATGAGGGCCAGCCAACTAATGCATAGAGGATGCAGTGGTGGGTATTATATGGGACTGCGGTAGCAAAACGGATGGCACTGTGGTAGACCACATCCAGTTTCTTCAGGAGAGAGTTTGAGGCTGTTCTATATATATCATCACTGAAGATTGGTACGATGGTCATTTCCACACGGGCAAGCTTGGCAGCATGAATGAAAGGAGGCCCTGTTGTGGAAAAGGAAGCCAACCCTAGACTTAATTTTAGACTGCAATTTATGTGGGTCTGGAGGAAAAGTGAGCTGTCTAACCAGACACCTAGATATTTGTAGGTGTCCATGTATTCTAACTCAGACCCATCAAGAGTGGTGATGCTACTCAGGCGGGCAGGTGTTGGCAGTTATCGGTTGAAAAGCATGCACTTAGTTTTCCAGTTCAGTAGTAGATGGAGCTCATGGAAGGAGTGTTGTATGGCATTAAATCTCTCCTGGAGGTTTGTAAGCACAGTGTCCAGTGAAGGGCCGGATGTATACAGAATGGTGTCGTCTGCATAGAGGTGGATTTGAGTCACCAGCAGCAAGAGCCACATCGTTTATATACAGTGAGAATAGAGTCGACCCGAGAATCGAACCCTGTGGTACCCCCATAGAGGGAGCCATGAGTCCAGACAGCCGGCCCTCTGATTTAACACACTGGCCCCTATATGAGACGTAGTTGGTTAACCCGGCGAGGCAGTCATTTGAGAAACCAAGGCTAATGAGTCTGCCAATAAGAATAGAATGGTTGACAGGGTCAAAGGGCTTGGAGAGGTCAGTGCAGACGGTTGAATGGTTGATAGGGTCAAAGGGCTTGGAGAGGTCAGTGCAGACGGTTGAATGGTTGATAGGGTCAAAGGCCTTGGAGAGGTCAGTGCAGACGGTTGAATGGTTGATAGGGTCAAAGGCCTTGGAGAGGTCAGTGCAGACGGTTGAATGGTTGATAGGGTCAAAGGCCTTGGAGAGGTCAGTGCAGACGGTTGAATGGTTGATAGGGTCAAAGGCCTTGGAGAGGTCAGTGCAGACGGTTGAATGGTTGATAGGGTCAAAGGCCTTGGAGAGGTCAGTGCAGACGGTTGCACAGTAGTGTTTTTTTTATCAATGATGTCGTTTAGGACCTTAAGCGTGGCCGTGGTGTTTTTCGATATGTAATTTTTCTGATAAATGTAATTATTTTTTATAATTCTCTAAATGCATTCTTTTAATGAATTATTTTTTTGTTTATATTGTCGCTGTTGGGACAAAAGGGAGGAATTGTAAAAGATTAATTTATTACCCTATTGTTATACATCCATTATTCTGCAAATTAACTGTAATAAGTGGACTGTTTTAGATTAGGCCTGAAATTGCTTTAGACTGTTCATGGATGCCACATATAGAAGACCTGGGTCAGCATGCCCTGTTCTTAGAAGTGATTATGGCCACAACCAAGGCGCCAGGCCTCAAACCTATCTTATCTACGGCCCTGTTCAGTTGGCTCCAAGGTAAATTTGCCTGTGTCTCCTCTGTATTCTTCCTTTTGTGTAGGACACTAGGGGTAGCTCAGATCAGGAGGTCTGGTAACCATGACCTAGAACTGTGGTTGCCATGACAGTGTAGGGTTCTATCTTGTTTTCCTATTAGTATGACGACTTGTTTTGTATGTATCTCATAGCATTAGAGAATATTTGGGGGCTGACAAGGAGAAGTATGAAGAGCTGAAAGCAATAATGTATAATCAGAACAATTGTTATTACACTACTCTGTTGGTCTCTGTACTTACAGTGGGGAGAACACTGCCGATTTGGCAGGTTTTCCCACTTACAGAGCATTAGACGTCTGTCATTTTTATCATAGGTACTCTTCAACTGTGAGTGACGGAATCTAAAACAAAAATCCAGAAAATCACATTGTATGATTATTTAGTAGGGTTAGGGTTCTATTGGGTTCAGGTCTGGAGACTGGCTAAGCCACTCCAGGACCTTGAGATGCTTCTTACGGAGCCACTCCTTAGTTGCCCTGGCTGTGTGTTTCGGGTCGTTGTCATGCTGGAAGACCCAGCCACGACCCATCTTCAATGCTCTTACTGAGGGAAGGAGGTTGTTGGCCAAGATCTCACGATACATGGCCCCATCCATCCTCCCCTCAATACGGTGCAGTCGTCCTGTCCCCTTTGCAGAAAAGCATCCCCAAAGAATGATGTTTCCACCTCCATGCTTCACGGTTGGGATGGTGTTCTTGGGGTTGTACTCATCCTTCTTCCTCCAAACACGGCGAGTAGAGTTAAGCTCTATTTTTGTCTCATCGGACCACATGACCTTGTCCCATTCCTCCTCTGGATCATCCAGATGGTCATTCGCAAACTTCGTGGACCTGCAGGATTTTAATCCATGACGGCGTAGTGTGTTACTAATGGTTTTCTTTGAGTCTGTGGTCCCAGCTCTCTTCAGGTCATTGACCAGGTCCTGCCATGTAGTTCTGGGCTGATCCCCCACCTTCCTAATGATCATTGATGCCTCACGAGGTGAGATTTGCATGGAGCCCCAGACCAAGGGAGATTGACTGTCATCTTGAACTTCTTCCATTTTCTAATAATTGCGCCAACAGTTGTTGCCTTCTCACCAAGCTGCTTGCCTATTGTCCTGTAGCCCATCCCAGCCTTGTGCAGGTCTACAATTTTATCCCTGATGTCCTTACACAGCTCTCTGGTCTTGGCCGTTGTGGAGAGGTTGGAGTCTGTTTGATTGTGTGGACAGGTGTCTTTTATACAGGTAACAAGTTCAAACAGGTGCAGTTAATACAGGTAATGAGTGGAGAACAGGAGGGCTTCATAAAGATAAACTAACAGGTCTGTGAGAGCCGGAATTCTTACTGGTTGTTAGGTGATCAAATACTTGTCATGCAATAAAATGCAAATTAATTATTAAGAAATCATACAATGTGATTTTCTGCATTTTTGTTTTAGGTTCCTCACAGTTGAAGTGTACCTATGATAAAAATTACAGACCTCTACATGCTTTGTAAGTAGGAAAACCTGCAAAATCGGCAGTGTATCAAATATTTGTTCTGCCCACTGTTTGTATGAATTGCCTAATGTTTTCTGTCCATAACACCAAAATACAAAATGTATTAGACCATGTAGCCAGCAATTTCTTTATATACAGTCCCTTACAACTGTACTTTCCAAACGAAAATACACTTAATATATAGACTAACAGAGTTATGTTACAGTCTGCACTAAATCCAACAAACCTCAGATGTTCCAGTGAATAAAAAGAAAGTTCCTTGGAAGGAAGAATATTAATAAAATAAATGAACAAAAACCAAAGAAAATCTGGCTAGGGCATCTATAGATGCAAGATCTTAACAAAAATGAATAAGAATCATTAGGCAATGTCCATTTTCTTATGATCATTTATTCTTGTTTTCAAAAATTAGCATATCTACGTGCTCCAGTTGGTTTATGTAGTCTGTTGACTATCAGGCCCGCAGCCAACAAAACCCTTTCAGCCGGTAGAGACGTGGCAGGGATGCACAGGTATGCTTTCACTAGCCATGATCATTTCCTGTACATGGCCATTAGCCAGATTTGTTTAGTCTATAAGAAATCACCAGTACTGCCGCCAAGTGAGTCAATCGGTACTACAGACTTTTTTTCTCTTTCAAAAATGTGATTATCTTATCGATAAATGCCATTCATGTCGACAGTTCGAGTGTTTGTTCTCACTCTTATTGGAAAGGCCTGTTCACAACTGTTTTAAGCAGCGTCTAATGCTGATGAGGGGTGGTTGTTTGATTGTGGATCATTACCGACGCAAGCAATCAGGCAGTGATTGCTGAGATCCTGGCTGTAGACAGTGGAGGTGTATTTAGAGTGCAAGTTAGTCAGGATGATATCAATGAGGGGGCCCCTGTTTATGGATTTGATGTTGAGCCTAGTATATTGATTGATAATTTGTGTTAGGTTGTGGGCATCAAGCCTTGAATGAAGGAAGGCTGGGGTATTAAGCCTATCCCAATTTGTCTCCTAGCAATCCAATTAGCGATGTCCCTCAGTTCAACCTGTCTCCAAGTCTTTTGGATGATTTAGATTTCAATATTTTTGTTTAGTTTTTCGTTATCTGTCATGTACTGTATACAGGTAGTCATCGACTTACGACCAGGATACGTTCTGGAAGTCGATTTGGTCGTAAGCCTGGTGAGGAATAATAACTTAGTATGTTCAAGTCCCCCATACCCATGTTTGCGTTTTCTCTTCCTAGGCTCACTCGGCTCTGTTTTCTAAGGTTTGTTACAGTACCATACTCTCAAGTTTTATACAACAATATAATATTATACCGCGCTTTTTACTTCGGTCGCAGGCGGTCGTAAATCTGGGCGGATGTAAGTCGCATACTACCTGTACATCTGTGCCATGTCATAGCAATTCTCCTGTCTATACATGCATCTTATATTGATGTATACAGGTATTACAGTTTCTCAAAACTGTTCACAGTGCAGCTTGTTCCAAAAGGGACCTGAATAGGTTTAATTAGAAGGTCTGAAAACCTTTTCCCCAATGGAGTTATTGTAAGAAGAAAATCAGTCTCACCCTTTAGTCTTTTGTGTTGGAGATGGCGTATCCATCCCCTGACGCTCCCTGCCAGCTCTGAGGCAGGTCCCTTCTGCTCCGGCCTAGACGGAGTGTGAGCTCCCAGTTAACCTTGGAGTCCATGGGAACGTTCAGTGAACGGAGTAAGCCTTCCCATCCTTGTCGCCAAATTGTCCTGGAAATCACTAAATGGGAAAGGCACAGAGACTGTAGATTATTTTCACAAGTGAAGCTTTATTCAGGATTTGCAAACTTGGAGCAGTTAACAACACACTCAGCAGATTCAGGTGAAGAGCGTCCTGTTGAAGATTGAGCTCAGGCTTATATAAATTCAGTACAGCCCACTGTGTCCCTCTCCCGTGCATGGTTAGTCTACATGTCTTACCAGCTGCTCAGTGAACTTCAGCTTACCAAGATAAGATGTTTACAGCCCTTGAGTAGTTAACCAAAGCTATCTATCTGTGGTTTGCACATCCGGTATAATTTTAGTATATCTTTTTTTTAATGGATTTAAATCACAGCTAATATTACAGTATAAATGAATAATTAAATTGTCTTACCTTATGATGCATTTGTTCCTGGCTTCGCTACTTGCAAAATCCTTCACAATGTCATCAAAGTCTAATGTTTTTATAAGTTTACTTTCAAGAGCCATAAGAGAAAATTGCCTGGAGAGCTTTTTTTGAGTTTTTAGTTCTCAGTAAATTTTTATTTCTTGACAGAAATGAGAATGACCGTTCTCCATCAGTTTAGTCCCAGGCAGAGTCAGAAATATCTGCAGAGCAACAACATTTCCAATCAAAGATTGCAGGCTATAATCCATAATTATTTTAGCTAGGATTTTATCATCTAAAGGCTTTAAATAGTTTGAAATTAATTAGTTGATTGCTTAAACCAGTGGCACGCAAACATTTTGGCCACATCAGGGTAGTGAAATTTAATGAAGGTCCACATTTGTTTTGTAATTTGTTAATCATTCATGATTTGCAGGCCAAAAACATTAAGCAGCAGGTCCCTTATGTCTAAATAATATAAATTCTGATTCTGATGTATGAGAATGGGCTGGTGAGTTATGTTTTACATTCCCTCAAAACTGTTTTACTACCGTATGGAATTGTCTCGCAGGCCTTAATTTGCCCACCCCTTGGCCTAAACTGTCATCTGGAAATGTGGGCCTTCTCAATCACTCAGGCCCTGGACTTGAATTCTGCACAGAGGAGTGCATTAAACAAATTGTCCAGGTTTCTATGGCCTCCAGGCTGTGTCTGCGACTCTGAGAAAGCATGTCAAAGGCAACATTAAACATATCTATTTGAAACTTTTGTCTTCCATCAAAACATAACATCCTGCTGTCTACTCTCATCAGCAAATGTTTTGCATTTCTTCAATGGTTGGGATGTCTGCTGGCATTGCTAATCCCAGAGTCTCTTGCCACAAAATCACGTAATGATTCAAGTGCCCTAACTGCAGTATTAAGGTCTTTATCACTTGGAATAGTGCTATCCTTGAATCCTTGATAATACTGTGTCCCAAAATATGTCCATAAATCCCTTTTCATGTCTTTCACAGGGATTCCTGAAGTGGAGACACTTGGAGAGAAACAACAGAAAGACTACAGTCATAAGAAGTCTCACCGCTGTCCCCATTGTGAAAAACATTTCTCATCTCTATCACTGTTAAAAAGACACATTAAAATACATACTGGAGAGAAACCTTACCCCTGTTCTGACTGTGGGAAGTGTTTTAGGACATCATATAAACTTACTGTTCATCAGAGAGTTCACACAGGTGAGAAGCCTTACTTCTGTTCTGACTGTGGGAAGAGTTTCTCTCATTTAGGTAACTGTACTGTTCACCAGCGCATACATACTGGAGAGAAGCCTTACCCCTGTTCTGACTGTGGGAAGAGTTTTAAGACATCATTTCAACTTACTGAACATCAGAGAGTGCACACAGGTGAAAAGCCTTACTCCTGTTCTGAGTGTGGGAAGTGTTTTAAGACATCATTTCAACGTACTGTTCATCAGAAACTTCATACAGGTGAGAAGCCTTACTCCTGTTCTGACTGTGGGAAGTCTTTCATAAGATCATCTGATCTTACTATTCATATAAGACTGCACACAGGTGAGAAGCCTTACTCCTGTTCTGACTGTGGGAAGGGTTTCATAAGATCATCTGATCTTAATATTCATATAAGACTGCACACCGGTGATAAGCCTTATTCCTGTTCTGACTGTGGGAAGTGTTTCATAAGATCATCTGATCTTACTATTCATATAAGACTGCACACCGGTGATAAGCCTTACTCCTGTTCTGACTGTGGTAAGAGTTTCTCTAAATTAAGTCGCCTTAAAGTTCACCAGCGCATACATACTGGAGAGAAGCCTTACCACTGTTCTGACTGTGGGAAGAGTTTCTCTCAATTAGGTAGCCTTAAACGTCACCAGCGCATACATACTGGAGAGAAACCTTACCACTGTTCTGACTGTGGGAAGGGTTTTTATGGGTCATGTGATCTTACTAGACATCAGAGAGTGCACACTGGTGAGAATCCATTCTCCTGTTCTGACTGTGGGACGTGTTTCTCTCAATTGGGTCATCTTAAAGGTCACATGCACATACATAATGGACAATAACAGAACAATTGACAGACCTGTCAACGTGGATGAACAAGGGTTTAACAACATCAAGTAGTTTTGCTGTCTTTTGTGGAAGTTAGCACAAATGAAGAAGAGCCCCCACTCTTCCCAGGGCACTACATGTCCATTGTAAATTAGCTTTTCAAGAAAGATTTTTCACGGCAGACAAAATATCCTGTGATTACATACAAAGTCTTTGTCTTTTGCGTTTGCTCTCTTGATTTTATACAACGCTGTGTGTTTTTGCTTCAGTGCACACTCAGGTGTTCAGTACTCCAAGAATCTGCTTCTTTCATTGTCTCTGTCATGGATGCCCTTTGTTTGTAAATGTAATCCAGAAAGTATTCTCTCACAACTTGTTCCCACTCAGATTTGTTGACAACGCCATCCATATTCAGGGCAGTGATATGGTTGAGAGCTCTAGCAACGCGTTCGCACATGTTTGAAATTTCTGTGATCATTATTTACTTACCAAGGAGTCATGTTATGACAAAAGCCTGTTACATGATAGACCAATCAGTATGTCAGCTTGTCCAGCCCCTTCATTATCTCAGCCTATGGAAGGAAAGGTCCTGTATTTTCCGCTAGTTAAACAAGGGTTTAAGTTTTATATTTTATGGTATTTACACTTCGCATACTAGATTGTTATTAAGTCACATGAAAGTTTGCATCTTCAAGAAGGCATTTCTGCTCAAAAGACAATTTTTCATCTTAAAAACATCTCTCCTGAAACATAGTGGCAAGCACCATGCGCCCCCATTCACGGATTCTGTCACATATTGAAATTGCAAAAGAGGTTCACATACTGTCAAGCAGCACCATTTATCTCTTGGTCCTCTATTAAAACATTAATTGAATGCATAATCACCATAAATACATGGATAGTAGAACATGTCTTTTAACTAAACAAGGATAAAACTAAGGTTTTGGTTGTTGGTGCAAAAGCAAGAAAATTACAGCACATTTTCAGTAGTTACACCCAAATTATACATAACCATCTAAAAATCAAGGTGTGATATTAGAATCTGACCTCAATTTTGAAGGAGAAAGACAATGTAATCAACTGTGTAATCAATTTCTCGTTCTGGTGTATTCTTACTGATTAAAGGACTGAGTCCCCATGTTTTGATAAATAGAGGATTGTGGGAGAGGGGATCTGGTATTTGTCCTAGGGGGCATTCTTGATTGGTAACAGTAGATTATAGGGTTAATCATCTGCCTATCTGTAGGTTGTCCAGATGCTTTAAGTCCCCCTCAAGGGTTGAGAAGGTTACCCAAATGGGGGAAGACAACATGTCCCTTGTGTCAAGCCCAGGACATGTGATAGAACAAAGGGCATGTGTTTTATTGACATGGGACAGATGGGCAGCATCTTACCACACCCCTTTTTCCTCCCTTAAATACTGATGATTTTCCTGTACTAATTTAGAGATTATTCATTGTTACTTTGTAATCTGTGTATTCTCTCCTTGCAAGAATAAACTGTTTATTGTGCATTTGAGTTTTCCTCTGTCTTACCATTTTCTTAAATTGTTTGGACTTTAGAAATTGCCATCACAGTGTATGAGTGGAAAGTTATTAGAACTGAGCCTGGAGGAGTAGCAAGCTTGGTCGATAACTGAACACGACTGTGTTAATGGAGAAATACAGACAGTGTTAAGTAGGCTTCAATTTTACCAGTTTTCAGAGACAGAGGCACAGCTGCCTAGGAGTGAGGAAGCACCCAAGGTCATGGGGTTACATCATAGCCTGGTAGAGACTTAGAGAATGAGTTGGAGGCAGGAAAGGGAGGAACAGTAGGAGGCGTTGAGTTGTTTGTATCACTTTATACTGGATGTTTACTACTCTTCTAAGAAATCATTTTATATTTGCTCACATTCTGTATGTTGGAATGAACTATTGCCTACAAGCTTGTATTAAATAATAAACGTCTGTGTTCTGTGTATGTATTGTGTGTTTCTGTGTTCTGTGTAGGTATTGTGTGTTTCTGTGTTCTCTGTAGGTATTGTGTGTTTCTGTGTTCTGTGTAGGTATTGTGTGTTTCTGTGTTCTGTGTATGTATTGTGTGTTTCTGTGTTCTCTGTAGGTATTGTGTGTTTCTGTGTTCTCTGTAGGTATTGTGTGTTTCTGTGTTCTCTGTAGGTATTGTGTGTTTCTGTGTTCTCTGTAGGTATTGTGTGTTTCTGTGTTCTCTGTAGGTATTGTGTGTTTCTGTGTTCTCTGTAGGTATTGTGTGTTTCTGTGTTCTCTGTAGGTATTGTGTGTTTCTGTGTAGGTATTGTGTGTTTCTGTGTAGGTATTGTGTGTTTCTGTGTTCTCTGTAGGTATTGTGTGTTTCTGTGTTCTCTGTAGGTATTGTGTGTTTCTGTGTTCTCTGTAGGTATTGTGTGTTTCTGTGTTCTCTGTAGGTATTGTGTGTTTCTGTGTTCTCTGTAGGTATTGTGTGTTTCTGTGTTCTCTGTAGGTATTGTGTGTTTCTGTGTTCTCTGTAGGTATTGTGTGTTTCTGTGTTCTGACCCAACCCCTAACCTAGGGCATGAAGTTGGCCAGAAATGAACATCACTATATCATTCCTTTTTACAGTTTAATCACTTTGAAATTAATTGAATGTACAAACTGCTCAAATAAAGTTTGATATGCAGTTACCAGTATAGACAGCACCATTATCTAAGATCTGGTCAGGGTAATAATGTGGCACAGTTTACCCCATTACTTGTCTAGATGGCATTTCATTATCAGATTGATCAATACACTGATATTGTTAGCTGTGTTACAGATTTGATAAAAAGTTTTGATTAAAAGGTTTAGTTTATTTCAATGTATTGTATTTGTCTTGTGTTTTATGTAGAAGATAACTGGATTGTTGAATGTATGCTTTGTTACAAGTTTAGATACAAATTACATTTCCAGAATGTCACGTTCGGTCAAAGCTTGCAACTGTACACCGCTAATAGGCTTGAGGGTTGTCATACTAATAACGACAAATGCGAACTGTTAATCTTTTTATGATTTATCTGAAAAATTAAGAGACAGTGTGGCTAATATCGGTTGGCAGACATTCAGTAAGGACACTGGTCAGCTGGAGTTGCTATGTAAAGACAAAAAATGTGTCCTATGCCAGGTTGTGGCCAAGATGAAACTCTGGAACATCTGATTAACTGTCATAGATATGTAGAGGTACGGAGGAGCTCGGTCAGGGTTGGATTTTAATTTTGTTGTCACGATGCGGCAGGGGTAGCAGGACACAGTCACAGAGGTTTCAGAAGGAAAAGGTATTTTAGTAAATAGACTTGGTTGAGAAACAAAAGGCTCAAAACGCAGGAACAAGGAAGAGGAGGAGGAGCCAGCAGAGAAAGAGGAGCGGGAAGAGGCAACGGCCCTGCCTCTGGAGCAGGAGTAGGAGGCACCAGAACAGGAGGTGCAGGAGGAGGAACTCCTCCTCCAACCATTGCGGAAGTGGTAGTGGGTCCAAGGGGCCCCCCACTGGCCCGGGATTGGGGCAATGACAAAAATCTAAACCAACCAGAACAAAACCTCACACTTTTTTTTTCATCAAATCAAAGGTTTTTAATGTCCACCCTAATATTGAATATATGCTTTAATGGGCAAATACCTGAACATGAATGCTTTAAAATGACTTCCTATTCCTGCTTTTGTGAATGTCATAGCACTTGTCACCTTCATTTTACCGATTTGCGACTTGCATTATATTTGTGAGTGCCCTTACATATTTGTGAGTTGCTCCACATATTTGTGAGTACGCGTACATATTTGTCGCATTTTCACGGATGAGTTTGTCACGTAATCCAGATTCTGAGTTCTGGTTATGCTTAGTCTCCAGAAACCATATTTGTTTAAAAAGTTTTTTCAGAATAACAAATCTCATAATTACTTGTATAAATAAAGTGTTGGATAATAAATATTAGTCTGTCACCTACAGACAACACAATCAATACCAATCTACATGAACAACTATTAGCCTAACAGTTAAAAATACGTAGATCGAAGGCTGAGATGAGTTAACTAGCTAATATTATGTTACTGCACGCCAGAGGTAGTTAACAAAAAGCAACACTCCAGCTGTACAATGAGGAAAGCTTATTAGTGTAGCTACCAAATGTCCTTATACCGTAGTTAATAGTGTTAATACCAATATTATTGTCTGAATGCTCCTCTTGGTGCTTCACCTCATGTACTGACAGACTAGCAAAAAACACAGTTACTTCATTCCCAATCTTTCCCAATTTTCTTTCATCACTGAGATTACATGTACAGCCCGAAAATTTTTAATCAAATGTGTTTGTCATCAACCATTTAAGTAATCAAATAGACGAGAGCCAACTGATAAGGGGCAAGACTGCTTAGCAAAAGACATGGTTTGGATAAGACCATGCATAACACAATTTTTTTAAATTATTTCCTTCCTTACAATCAAAGGCTTGTGTACATTGTTTTTCCAAACACCCAAAAGAGATAGTAACAATCAGGCAGGTGAAACAAAGGAGAAATGTCCTTCAAGAGACAACGTGCAACCAGACATGTCCCATTGGTGGTAATCCAGGAGGCGGCAGCTATAGTCTTAGGCCTACAGGTAGAGCCCTTCATAAAGTGAAATATCTATACCTTAACCAGACCTTACCTGGAGATATTTTGCATTATTAGCATAGTGAGTCCATCATTTGCGCTATCACAACAATTTTCTCTCTCAAACAATTGTTCCAAAAACATAGCTTTGTCGTATTCCATGGGAAGTAGGAATGTGTTATACCACAGGCCCTGAATCTCAGCCTAGTGATCAGTTTAATACCTTTCATAATTTTGGTTAGTGTTCTCTGGGGTAAACATATCTCACAACTTATCTTCAGGGGCACACACATGGGGCTCTGTTTTAATTCTAATGAACAGTGCAGTGAAAAGGTATTTGCCCCCTTACAGAATTCCTCTGTTATTGCATGTTTGTCACACAGAATTTTCAGATTTTCAAATAAATTTAATATAAGTCAAAGAAAATCCAAATTAACCAAAATTGTGTTCAAATTATTTTTCAAGTTTCAGTTACCCAGATAACTAATTTAATATTGCCAGACGGTCTACAGTACTCAATTAAGTAAATTGGTAGACAGTGTCATCTAGATGAGGTAAACCTCTGCTGTAACGTGTGCACAATATGTGAAACTAAACTATGATACCAACCCTAGCTAACAATTTAACTACAATTATCACATATAGTGGATCGAAAATCTAGGCTTCTAACATATTGTACAGTACCAACCCTGAAAAGCAATCCACATGGATTGTTTTAGATATGTGATCAGATTATATTATACCAAGCCTAATTTAAATAACACTGGATTGAATGAAAGATATACTACGGTACACCAACCCTCCTTAAGTTGGTCACTACATGTAGCTATTACCACGGGCTTGGATAGAAAATGTACTGTAATAATTACGTTGACAGTGCCTAACTACGATTCCCACGTGGTGGCTCTAAGACGTGCTATCCTGCCTAGTTTACTAGCTAACTACGATTCCCACGTGGTGGCTCTAAGACGTGCTATCCTGCCTAGTTTACTAGCTAACTACGATTCCCACGTGGTGGCTCTAAGACGTGCTATCCTGCCTAGTTTACTAGCTAACTACAATTACCATGTGGAGTGGATTGAAAATGGGATATGATGTTTGCAAGCTTCATCTTAGAGTTGATTTGGCTAACACCAACCACATTTTTTTATTATAAATGTTCTACTGTATTTAACTAATACAATAACTTTTGTATTTATAGTTTTCACATTTTATTTTATACAAGATTCAACAGTTATAAAGGTTGTGGTGCAAGTACTATTTAAAACATGTTTTTCCAACATTAATATTTGTAAGTCTAAAGTTCAACTGCACCTGAAACCAATGATAAAAGGATTATGAAAGGGCAGGGAGCCAATCACATTACTAATTAAAAAGACTCAGGGGCACCTGGGTCATAGCAGTTAAGAGTATTGATTACAATCTTGACAGTAGCTTTGTCTGTGATCTTGTTACACATGTAACTAACATGTTAAACTTCATAGCATGTAAAATGTATTTAACTCTTGAAACGGCAGATGTTAATTTCCTTAATTATCCTAATTTACATGTTTTCTTAAGGCACCTGATGTCATTCAGTCTGTGGTTCAAACCCTCCTTTCTCTGTTAAACCGAGAGGTGCAGCCAGCAGAAAACCATCAGCCAACCCAAACCTCAACCTATCCCCAAGCCTCAACCCATCCCCAAGCCTCAACCCATCCCCAAGCCTCAACCCATCCCCAAACCTCAACCTATCCCCAAGCCTCAACCCATCCCCAAGCCTCAACCCATCCCCTAACCTCAACCTATCCCCAAGCCTCAACCCATCCCCAAGCCTCAACCCATCCCCAAGCCTCAACCCATCCCCAAACCTCAACCCATCCCCAAGCCTCAACCCTTCCCCAAGCCTCAACCCATCCCCAAGCCTCAACCCATCCCCAAACACCAGTTAACAAACACTGTTGAGCAGGACATGACGCGGTGGATGTTTTGTGTGTGAATGTTAATCCATGTTATTTTTATTTTTTTTATCAACTTCATGTCCAGGTCATTTCCTGCACTTTTTAGGCATGATCAATCATGGGGAAAAAAAGATATTTGTTGCTGGCCAATGCAAAACTATTCCCCTGAAAACTGTAAACGTTGTTTTATCCTTTGCCTGGGATCAGGAGCAGATCTGAGGAGATGACTGATCCTTTCTATAGTTCAGTTTTTTTTTGTTTATCTCAGGAAACAATCTCTAACAATGGTGTACTAATATATTACATTTTTGTATTCATGGAACCTTATGTAACATCAAGTCACAATCTATCTGTAAATATTAATCTACATAAATAAGGGGCAAGTGGGCAAACACAGATCATTCCAATCCCTTCGGTGTCAGACACTACAAAGGGTTAAAGATTGCCAATCCAAATTCTATGTAATAGACGTTCCATGTCCTACTTAAATGTTAATATGATATTTTGAATGTTTAACACGGTCTGTTGTGAAAATTTCTTTACAGTCCTTCATAACACAGACTGATTCCATAAATGTTATAGGTGGGACAACCATTCGATGCAAATCATTTCTGCGAGATGGGACAACTACATAATACATTTCTAGGGAATTATGAGGTATTTTATTTCTTGTGAATATATTTAAAACATTATTTAAGGTACAATAACTACAGTAATTAATTTGCACTCTATATATTGTTCGTTCAGGTGTGCAACATTTTAAAATGTTACAACAGATGAATAGTATGCACAAGGATGTTTAGCCAAAGGCAATTTAATGAAGAACAAGGCCATCAGAATAGACAGAAAACATATTTGTGTCTAAACATTGCAGGACTGGAACACCCCCCCATATTGACTGGGAGAGCAGTGGTCTCCACACAACCACTGGCATTGTGTTGCCAATCACAGAGTCCCTGTTGACAACTGAGGAGTTTGCAGGACCAGTAGCAGCTGCTGACCCAGAGGGACCCTCAGTCTATTCACGGTGACAGATACTTGGCAGCAGTTCAGCATGTAGTTTCATTTTAATATAGAGACCCACTGTCAGCATAGCCATCTGACAACGTGTTATTGGAGCACAATCACTAGCAGCACCTCTCTCTGCACAAGTATTGATTATTGTATTATTATATGTCCTTGAGTCATGTCTGCTGCATAAAAAAAATACATATTTCAAAATTAAATTACTTTAACTCTGAAATCAGACAATGCGATGGAACTTTGATAATTGTAATAAAATCTTAAATAAGCCGTTGCCTCCAGTGCAGTTTGCTACATTGTCAATATTTTATATTTTCAATATTTTGTGTGGCCAAGATCATTTTCCAGCACTGCCTTAACCCTCTTGGGTATGTAGTTCACCTGAGCTTCACAGGTTGCCCCTGGAGTCCTTTTCCACTCCTCCATGACGACATCACAGAGCTGGTGGATGTTAGAGACCTTGCGCTTCTCCACATTCCGTTTGAGGATGCCCCACATATGCTCAATAGGGTTTAGGTCTGGAGACATTACCCTCAGCTTCCTTAGCAAGGCAGTGGTCGTCTTTGAGATGTGTTTGGGGTCGTTGTCATGTTGGAATACTGCCCTGCGGCCCAGTCTCCGAAGGAGGGGTTAATGCTTTGCTTCAGTATGTCACAGTACATGTTGGCATTCATTGTTTGCTCAATGAACTGTAGCTCCCCAGTGCCGGCAGCACTCATGCAGCCCCAGACCATGACACTCCCATCACCATGCTTGACTATAGGCCAGAGACACTTGTCTTTGTACTCCTCACCTGGTTTCCGCCACACCCACTTGACACCATCTGAACCAAATGAGTTTATCTTGGTCTCATCAGACCACGGACATGGTTCCAGTAATCCATGTCCTTAGTCGGCTTGTCTTCAGCAAACTGTTTGCAGGCTTTCTTGTGCATCATCTTTAGAAGAGGCTTCATTTTGGGACGACAGCAATGCAGACCAATTTGATGCAGTGTGCGGCATATGGTCTGAGCACTGACAGGCTGACCCCCCACCCCTTCAACCTCTGCAGCAATGCTAGCAGCACTCATACATCTATTTCCCAAAGACAACCTCTGGATATGATGCTGAGCATGTGCACTCAACTTCTTTGGTCGACCATGCCGAGGCCTGTTCTGAGTGGAACCTGTCCTGTCAAACAGTTGTATGGTCTTGGCCACCGTGCTGCAGCTCAGTTTCAGGGTCTTGGCAATCTTCTTATAGCCTTGGCCATCTTTATGTAGACCAACAGATCCTCAGAGAGCTGTTTGCCATGAGGTGCCATTATGAACTTACAGTGACCAGTATGAGGAAGTGTGAGAGCGATGACACCAAATTTAACACACCTGCTCCCCATTCACACCTGACACCTTGTAACATTAACGAGTCACATGACACCATGCAGGGAATATATATATATATATATATATATATATATATATATGTGTGTATATACATATGTACGTACACACACACAAACACACACACACATACAGGGGTTTTCCTGTCTCAAAATTAGGCAAAGGTGGTACCCCAAACCTTGCACTCTACCAGACGCCCCTCTGTGAAATATTTTATATAATTTGTGGCTAGACACTTTGAAAAGACAACTATTATAGTGTTAAATCTGCTCTGTTGTCCATGTCCACTTGAGCAGCTAATGCAGTCTACAATGTCCTCCCTAATATCAACCAAAATATTTATTCTTAACGTAGACGTGTTATCTTGTTATTTAAAAAGAAATAAGAAATAACTCATCAGCTATATAATTAATAGCAGTCAGTTTTATTGTTGTCTATTTTCATTGCCAAATTCTTGTTAATATAGACTTCCAAAAAACGAAACGGTGCTGTATATACTACAACCTTATCACTTCATTTTTTTCTCCATCCTTGCACCACATATCCTTTCAATGTCCTTCAGCTGCATGGGCTCTACTGCTGTCGCTGATCCAAAGTCTTCACGTTCATATATTTATATTCTTAGTGACTTAAATATGTTAATTATATATATATTTTTTTATGTATATTGCGTATTTAGCCCAATGTTTTTGGAATCTGAGGATCTTTTCAGCAGTCTCACAATCTCTCTTTAAATAAATCTGTAATTGTAGGCTACTAGAAGTCACCTAAAAAGTTTTTAAAAAATGTATGCGAATTGGATGTAGTTTGAGGTTATTACATTTTATTGAAATAATTTGACATGCTTGTGTGTAAAAGAAAACTAGGATCCACTTGTATTTCCGACGTTACTCATCTCCGCGATGTCAGGACCTGTGTGGTCCTGTATGCGAAGCTGCCAGATTTCATTGACAGTATGGCAATTCTCCCTCACAAAATCATGTTTTACCAGGCCAACACACAGAGGCGGTGCGAGATTTTGGTAAGGCTGTCGCCTTTGAGTTTCGAAAGATGGAAAAACTCTGTCTATAGATATAGGATGCCACCTGCCAAAGTGGCTAGTAAGAGTGACTGCGTAACCCGTCACAGCCGAATTCCACACGCATATGGTGGGTGGGTGGGTGTCAATGTCAAACCATGCATCCATCATCTCCTCTCCCAGAAGAGACGAGGGGAGGGGATAGTCTTTGGAGTATCATAGCAGGATGGAGATATAGCAAGGAACAAATTAGTTATAACATCTACACTAATTTCCCCCCACAAAATTAAATGTATATATACGGGAACACAAAGAGGGCTCTATCTGACCTAAACTATCAGAAACACCATAGCTACGGAGACATCAAGAAAACCTGGTGGACGCTATAACGTCAGTCATGTTGACTGGAGGAGGGTGTGTGGCTGTACAGTCACGTCCACCAGGAACACCACATGTGGTAATGTTGACATGAAGGTACCATCATAGGGGAGGTGGAATGGGCTTTCAAAGGGGAACAGGTATCACAGGAAGAAGCAGGATGAGCTACACAAGGAAGGCCAGCACCAACACTGGGTATATGTGGGACACAGACACGTCTACCATTAAAAAAAACATGACATGTATACTTAAAAAGTGACAAGAAAATATGATTCCTTGGGTTATAGACTGGAGGTGAAGGGATAGGTACACCACTAAAACTAGAGAGAAGAGAGTTGATGGACACATCAACAGGAATGGGGTCTACCTATGAACATAATTGATTGTCCTTTGAAGAATAAGCTCCTGTTGGTAGAGAGGAAGAAAACAATACTCATATTAATACTAATACCCATTTATAATAATATGAATACACATTCATTAAGTTCCTGTTGATAGAGGGGAAGAGAACAATACTAACAAGATACATTAATACACATTTTCACATATCAGCAACATCGTTGTTAACAGCAGCCTGGGGGTTAGTAGAGCCAGCAAGGTTTTAGTTGTAAACAGTACTGCCAGGCCCAAACTCGATGAGAGCGAAGGTTGGTGTCGTGAGCAGAACCAAGAATGGGTTGTCGTATTTATTGTCCAAAGACAATAAATGAGTTGATTAGTTTTATTGTCTGTGAAGTCATTGTGATAAAATGCTTATCTTCTAAGTTACGCGCAAGTATATAGAGATATTCTATAAGTGTATCCTTCAATGGGCCAGAGAATGGTGCATAGCATAGCAGGCACATAGGTTGACTGTGGCAGATTTCATGTCTGGCCAAAACCAAGTCTGCCATAGTAAGTGTTGTGTTTTAGCTGCCCCAAAATGTCCGGTCTGGTGTTACAGATCTATCAACTCGGTCCTATATACAGAAGGAGCGATTTCCCAATTATTCAGAACCCAGACTCTGTTATCCTGTTGTACTGCACCCATGTGTTTCCACATCTCCTTATCCTCCACGGGGTTGTGCTTGTAACACACCACCTGATCCTCCTCAGAAGCTGTTCTGTCATGAACTGGAATAAAGGAGCCACATCAGCAGAGGGCAGTTTAGCTGCATTCCTGGCAGTGTCATCCACAAGTGCTTTACCTCTGGCCGGTTGGTCTGTGAAAGGACTGTGCCCTGTAACTTTACATACGGACACCTGCTGGTTACTTAAATCTGCACATTATCTGTTAACAACATCTTTGGTACTAATGGGCACACCACCACCACAGTCAAATATTCCTGTTTTTTCCAGATTGGGCCATAATTATGTACCACATTGTATGCGTATGCGCTATCTGTATAAATACTAACAGGGGCTGTGGCTTACTCAGCAAACCCCAGAGCAGCGCTTAATGCATAGGCCTCAGCCACCTGGGCACCGCCAGGCAAAAATAACCTGGAGAAACGGCGTCACCACTCCTCCCCTTACGACCGCCAAACCTGCTCTCCATTACATGTGAAAACAAATCGTTGCTGGTCCTCTGGCCAGATAGGAACAGTCCAGAAGCTGTTAGTGGTGTCAAGGGTAGAAAACACCACATGATGTGTTCCCAGGTCGTTGAGAATCGTAGTGGGATTGGCAACGAGAGGGGTAGCCTTAGCAGTGACATCATAAAGCGTAATCTATTGTAAGTCTGTACGAACCTTTCAGCTTTAAAATCGGCCACATAGGGGAATTCATAGGGCTGTTACACTTATGCACAACATCAGCAGCCTTCAACATTGATACAATTTCAATAGCTGCTTTAGCGGCCTCCCATTTGAGCGGGTACTGGCGAACAAATGCATGGCAGGGCCCGGGCACCTCAACTGGAGGGATGGGACACCTTCTAACTTAGTTTGGAAAAACAGACATGAAGTAGTTGAGCATGTTAGAACCGGGCGGTGGTGTCTGAACTATGGCTAAAGACCGTTTGGAGGAGGAAGGCTTTTCAAGGGGAACAGACGTAACATGATCAGCCAAATGAATCAAAAGTACATTTTCTTCTAGTTGCGATAAAATATCGACACCTAAAACATTGCCCACCTGATTATTACCCACCCAAACCTGAACCATCAGGGGAGGTAACGACGGGGACAGAATCAAGGGAACGGGAACAGAGAGCGTAAATAGAGAACCAGCTATGCCAGAAAGGGTTTGAGAAGTAAGCGTGAGATTAAGGGTGGTAACAGAAACTGCTGCGCTAGTATCTAGCAGAAATGTGTCTGCCTGGCCTAATAAACCAACAGATAGATATGAACGGGGATCTAGGACTTTTGGACCGATAGAAGCCAAACACCCCTATTCTGTGTTCCCCAAGGGGCTCAAAGTCTTTGTTATCTCTGTCAGTTGGCTGCTCTGGTTAACCCTACCTTGTGTCTTCCTTTGGGGACATCTATTTGCCCAATGGCCAAGTTGTTGGCAGATATGGCATGGAGAATTGGAGGGTGCCAATATAACAGGTTCAGGGGTTTCATTAATAGCGGTCATAAATGTAACGTTTTTGAGTTTCAAGACAGATCTATGCTTCTTATCCTGCATAGCCTTTTCTGCACGATTTCCCCAATTCAGAAAATCAGACCTGGTATGGTTTTGTGGCAGAGTGCTTGTGTTCCATCCTTCATGTTTGATTGGGCGGTATGTAAAATTACATCATTATCCAAGTCCGCGTGAGCCCCGTTGCCTCTGTATGGTCGCGGTGGGCACACGCACATCTATCAGCATACGTGGAAAATAACTCAGCAGGGCCTCGGCACAGTGTTGACAGAGCGGAGAAATTATTAGTGCCAGAACGTTGGGATGGTTTGCTTTGAGGGGAGGGATAGAGTGGAGGATTGGGGCTTTCACCTGAGGGGTGAAAACACGCCAGGTTCCAGTGGTACCAAAGAGTGTAATAGATGCAGGCAGATCCCTACCAAGCGCCATGTTTAACTCTGCAGCTAGAGCAGACCCGCGGGTAGACCACAGTCTCAGAACAAAATCCCAATCCTGTGAAGTTGGTGCAACAGTGACGGATACAATGAGGAAGCTGGAGCATTTGGCCCATATGGCGGTGGGGCTGTCGAGACCGGAGCAACACTATAACGGCACATTTTTCATTGGTTTTATTGGTAACACAAACTGTAAAAATAACCAAAACTCTGGGATGGAAACACTGGCCATTGGATCAAAGATTGTACTGAAGGTCAGTCAACCGCCCTTACATGAGGTGGAGGCGTTCCTCCAGTACAGGGGCAGTTTGTGTCCGAACCCGAAGAATGGAACTATTTCCCCTCACAATGACTGTGTCCTAGAGATCCTTTGCCGACACAAAAACACTTCAGATGTCAGCATTGTCGGCCTCGGCCATCACCAGACATCCCAACCAAGAACACAGAATACAGCAAATTATAGATGAAACACCAATAAACTTTCTGATAGACACAGGAGCTACTTCCTCCTGTGTTGGTTGGGAAACACCAAAATTCCATTTATCATCCAAAACACAAGCAGCAAGGAGCTTCAGCAGGCCTGCCACTATTAACAGGGTAACAAAACCTTTGAATGTTAAATTGGCAGGCCAGTCCATTCAGCAATAATTCCTATATTGCCCAAATATACCAGTCAATTTGATGGGTAGGGGTCTCTTATGCAAATTAAATTCCTCAATTAATTGGGTTAGTTGGCTGTCCAGTACCTGGGTTAACTGATTGTCCAGTACCTGGGTTAGTTGGCTGTCCAGTATCTGGGTTAGTTGGCTGTTCACATACAGCGTTTAGAAAAGGGATGTTGAGGGGTTCACTGTTGACGTTGCCTGGAGCTCCATTTCCATGAACATACTGACCAGGATATCCAGGACGTGGATTGACCAGTGGACTACTGTCCGAGTCTGAGTTTGGGGCTCCACATAGCAGTGTCTGAGTGTTCACAGTCCGGGTCAAAAATGCTTTGAGGAGAGGAACTGCACAGTATGACCCTAATGCCAGTAAAAGTAATACTATCTCTATTACTATTCCTACTTTAGTGAGAATAGTCCCCCATCTACCGAATGATGGCTCTAACCAATCCCAAGTGTGAGCATCCCTGCCTTCATTGTCTTGTACTTCCTGTCTCAGTCGTTTAAGTTTAGTCATGGCCTGAGTAAATGTACCATCCGGTACAGTATTATTCTGGATGAAAGTACAACACTGCTCCCCGAACATCATACAGCTTCCTTCTACTTTCCTAACCACACTGTCTCATTGTTATAGCAGAGATGTTCTGTACTGATAAGGTCTGTCATTTCTATCCCTGCTCTTATTTAATGGTAAGGCATTGTCCCTGCTAACAGTGCTGCTGTACATACCTCGTTCCTCCTGTCCAGGTCAGTGTCTGGGATACTAGAGTCAGTAGTAAGTTCTGTAATGTCAGTGAAAGTCGGAGGGGTCGGTGGGAGGGAATTCTCCCCTACCGATGACAGGATTGTTCAACCCCCCTTAGATGTCATCCACGGAATCGCCGATTGAGAGGTTTCCTCCACCGACGTCCACACAATCTCTCCTTGGATCGGTGTCATCAGCCTGATCCCTAGAATGGCCAACAGCCGGCTGATTGTCATCAATCTCCATTCCCAAGCCTGTGTCATCACTCGTAGCACCCCGCTGCAGCCACAAATCCTTTTCATACACTCTCGCTTGCATCCTAATGACATCATCCATACCAGAGGCTGCCTCATCCAGGATCATTGGTGCAAAGACAGCCGTATGACACTTTGATGCTAACTTGGCTGGCTCATCTGCAGCGTTGTTGCCCTGGATAATATAGTTATTGCCTCTCCTGTGGTCCTGACATTTAACAATAGCCACCTGTTGTGGGAGCAACAGCGACACCATGATGTCCTGGTTGTGTTCATGTTGTAGCTGTTTCCACACAGCTCCAAATAGATGACATACCCTGTGTGCTTAAGCAGAGTCTGTGTAAATGTTTGCAACCTTACCTCCCCCTTCCCTTCATGCAGCTGTCAGTGCCTTCAGTTCTGCTTCTTGGGCAGAGCTAGGCTGTGGATAAGCTGGACTAATGATCATGTGAATTTGACCCTGGTGATCCTTCCTAACTACAGCAAATCCTGCATGATTACCATCCACATCTCTGTAGCAAGAACCGTCCACAAATAACTCTTCCTCTGCACCCAGAATTGGGAGTGAGAGAAGGTCAGGTCGAAGTTTAGTATAAGTTAACGACTCAGCCACACAGTCATGAGGCTCTCCCTCATATTCCAGGGGGATTCTCTCTGCTGGATTTACAGTAGCACACTTCCTAATGGTGACATCTGGATAAGTGAACAAAGGCAAGTAGTCCAACAGCCTAACATTGGTCAGTACAAACTTCACTTATTCTATCAGCTCTGTCACTTTGTGGTGAGTGTAAAGTCTTTGGATAACCCATGGTGATGGTGGATGCTTTGTCATACTCATACTGTACTGCAGCTAACCCTTGATAACATGGTGGGTAACCTTGTGCTACAGAGTCCACTTTTGTACTGTAGTATGCTATGGGTTGTTTTCTCCTTCCATAGTCTGGAGTACCTAGGCCTGGAAAGGACTGCATGTCCCGTTTAATAGTCTCAAAAGCTGCTATGGCGTCACAATTCCAATGTAACTGGGACTCAACTGCTGCTGACCGGTGTCTTTCATGAGCTCTCTGAGAGGTGCTACTTTAATAGCATAGTCCTCGATACAATCTGAACTAAATCCTGTCTTCCCCAAAAATGTTAACATCTGAATTACCATTTGGGGAAGTTGCGTGCTGCTAGCTGACTTGAGGAGATAGCCTTCATCTGATGAGCTATGGCCCTGCCAAGATACTCAAATTCTGTTTGACAGTACTGTATTTTCTTCTGTGATACCTTGTGACCCCACTCTGCTAATCTCTGTAAAACTTTAATAGAGTCTGCATGGCATTGTTCCAAAGTGGGAGTGCATATCAGTATATCATCAACATACTGAATCAGTGTTCCCCCCAAGACAAGCTCCTCTAAATCTGCCTTGAAGGCCTGGTTGAAAATGTGTAGGGAGTGTTTGAACCCTTAAGGCTGTTTGGTTTTCCCCATAAGTAAAAGCGAACAAATGTCTGCACTCTACCATTAAGGGGACACTGAAAAGGGCTCCAAATAGATCTATAACACTGAAAATCTCAGTTCTGGAGGGATGTTAGTCAGCAGTGTGTGAGGGTTTGGGACTCCTGGAGGGATGTTAGTCAGCAGTGTGTGAGGGTTTGGGACTCCTGGAGGGATGTTAGTCAGCAGTGTGTGAGGGTTTGGGACTTCTGGAGGGATGTTAGTCAGCAGTGTGTGAGGGTTTGGGACTTCTGGAGGGATGTTAGTCAGCAGTGTGTGAGGGTTTGGGACTCCTGGAGGGATGTTAGTCAGCAGTGTGTGAGGGTTTGGGACTTCTGGAGGGATGTTAGTCAGCAGTGTGTGAGGGTTTGGGACTTCTGGAGGGATGTTAGTCAGCAGTGTGTGAGGGTTTGGGACTTCTGGAGGGATGTTAGTCAGCAGTGTGTGAGGGTTTGGGACTTCTGGAGGGATGTTAGTCAGCAGTGTGTGAGGGTTTGGGACTCCTGGAGGGATGTTAGTCAGCAGTGTGTGAGGGTTTGGGACTTCTGGAGGGATGTTAGTCAGCAGTGTGTGAGGGTTTGGGACTTTGGCTAAACAGTCCTCCACTATGTCATTGATGGGCCGTAAGTCATGGACTAACCTCCACATCTGTTTATCTGCCTTCAAGACAGGAAACAAAGGCTTGCTGCAATCACTATTTCCTTAAGTACAGCTGCCCCTGCTAGGCCCCCAATAGTGGGCTCAATGCTTGCTATTGCTTCTGGTTTCATGTAATACTGTGTCTTCCACACAGGCTTAGTCCCTGGCTTGACTTTAATGAACACAGGATTTGCTGATTTAACTAGCCCTTCATCTGTGTCATGCTGAGACCATACCTGGTCGTATCCCAAAAAACTGTGAGAAACCTCACCGTCACCCTTGACCCTGTCCTCTTCTTTGATTAACATATAAAATATATCTCAAGAGTTGCTCATCTTCATCTTCGAAACATTGCAAAAATAAGAACATTTCTATCGAAAAACTGATGCAGAAAAACGAATCCATGCTTTGGTTACTTCTAGATTAGATTACTGCAATGCTCTTCTATCAGTTTACCCTGATGAATCAATAAATAAACTTCAATTAGTGCTGCACACGGCTGCTAGAATCCTAACTAGAACAAAAACTTTTGAACACATTACTCCAGTACTAGCCTCTTTACACTGGCTGCCTGTTAGGGCTATGGCTGATTTTAAGGTTATGTTGTTTATCTATAAGTCAATACATGGACTTGCTCCTACTTACATTGCTGAAATGATACAACCATACATAACTACACGTAACCTAAGATTGCAAGATGAAAGCCTTTTAACTGTACCTAGAATTTCTAAACAACCAGCCAGAGGCAGGGCCTTCTCTTATAGAGCTCCACTACTGTGGAATGATCTGCCAATTTAGGTTAGAAATGCAAACTCAAATTCAAGTGTCTATTAAAGACTCATCTCTCCAGCACGGTCTATGATTAAGTGTAGCCTGGCTCAGGAGCATGCAGGTGACCAGAAAGGCTTAATACTGTCCACCCTTGCTGTCTTGCCAGATGGGCTCTCGTCGCCACTGAGATGCCCTCCCTCCAATGCCATTCAGGGGCGAAGTCACTGGGATGTTGTTGTCTCTCTGTTGCACACTTGTGCAGTTGGGCTGTACTCTGCTGGCAATACTCAGCCCTCATTCAGGGGGGTTGCGGTTGGTGGGTGTCCCTTTGGTTGATGCTTGGCAATGTGGGTAGATTGATTTCCTGTCTGTTGGGCCCTGTCCGGGGCCTCCCCCAGATAGGGCCACAGTGTCACTGGACCCAGCCCCAAGTTCTTACGATGCTATATTATTGTGCTCAGGGAGTATGGTCAGTTCTCTTTCTCCACTATAAAATCTTGTAGGTTTAGTAAATGCATTTTCTAAATTTTCCCTGTCTCCTGCTGTTTTAAACTTAGGCCCACACCTGCGGAGTACCAGGCTTGTTGCTGTCCCTGTCCAAAGTCCTGGTTGTGTTGCAGATCAAGATGACACCTGACGATTTCAGCTGCCACTGTGCTGACACCTCCCCCGTTTTGTCCCTGTCCTTGTCCATCTGGTCATGCTTCCAACCTGGACTAGGTTTAAATAGACTCTGGATTCAGCCCACATGCATTTATAAATTATTACAATTTGTACTCTTAATTTGATCACCCGGCACAGCAAGAAGAAGACTGGTCACCCCGCCGAGCCTGGTTCCTCTCTAGGTTTCTTCCTAAATTTCAGCCTTCTTAGGGAGTTTTTCCTAGCCACTGAATTTCAACACTACTGTTGTTTGCTCCTCTGGGTTTAAGGCCGGGTGTTTTGTAAAAGCAAGTTGTTACAACTGCTGATGATTATAAATACATTTGATTGATTGATTGATTGATTGATTGACCTGCCCTGGGACTACCTGTTCTATCTCCCTTAACTGTTCCTGTCTATCTTGTACTTTCCCCATCTGTACTTGTTGGCCTGTAGCAACTTCTATTTCCTTAGGTTCCCCAATCATGTCTGTAAAACAAAGGATTTTAATGAGTTTCATCACCCAGGTCTTCAGCTTTGAACCCCTTGCTTTACCACAGTGTGATGCGGGGACTGGTCCTGGCACATCAAACCATTCAGCTACGAGATCTGAACCCCTTAGCTTCCATTGGCCGCGCCCTGCTTACCTATGACAAAATTTTGAAACTCAATGTGAGCCGGTTGACCATTGGCTTTGTCTAACCACAGCTGTTCGAAAATGTGTTCTTGATAGTGATCTTAATTTAGCGTGCACTGGTAAGCCAACGATGGCCTCCTTGCTTGTGGCAGTTGCGCTAAAATGTAAGTTCCCCATTTACAGGTGACTTCCCTAACAGCCTCCTCTTTGTCACCTATCCAGTACACATTGGCCAATGATGCCTGGTGGACCGACATTTTAATTTTGACCCCTATTTTGTCTATTTTTATCCCTTCAGGTGAGCACTGGATTTGTAGCCCCAACTAGCATAGTGCATCCCTACCCAATACATTTGTTCTGAAATTAGATTCACTGGAGCTGCCATGGGTATTAGCTGCGTATGTTCCTATTGTCTTATTATTTTTACCTGACCTGGGGAGCTGAGAGGCATAATTTGGACTTACACAAGTGTAAGTAACTCCAATATCTAACAACATTGGTGTGCCTCTATTATTTATCTGAACCTGCAGCATTGGTTCTTTATCAGTTTGCATATTTAACGCTGTGAACTGACCCTCCCCCGTAGAATTCTCTGGGCCTCCTCAGTATCGTTTGTTAGGTCCTGCATATGGATTCACAGGACCTTGGTGTGGCGGACCCAGAGACTGCTGCCATACCCCTGGGGCCTGGTTGTCACCCTGCCAATTCTAATTGTTCCAATTGCCGGGGTTCATGTTAGTGTTCCATGGGTTTGTAGGACAAAATTGCTTCCTGGTGACAACCCCAAAGGACCCCTCTAGGACCCCTAGGTCAATTTTAGGCTTGGTTCCTTCCTTTATTTTGTCGTTGTTTTGGGGGCTGTGTGTACCCATTTACTACTGGCGTTTTGGGAGGTTGATTCAAGGTCTGTGGCTGCTGTGTTGGGTGTTGACCTCCCTGGAGGACTGGTGTCATGGTGCCTTCCCCAGGAGGGGTCACTGCTGTTACTGGGGCTTGAGTCTTTTTCTTTTTTGTCAGCTCATCCAGCAGCAGTTGGGTGAGCTTTCTTTGAATATCTTTTTCCTGCTCAGACAGTCTCTTTTCATTCTGCCTGTATCTGTCCACAGCATGGACGAAATAGTCTCTGAACCCTTTGTGTGACTTTAATGTTGTCAGTCCCACTTCATCCTCCAGCTTGGTTCTCACTGGAGCTGGCATTGCTTCCACCAGTGCTTTCCTGAACATATGAGACACCAGTCTGTCTGTCTGTGGGTCATATTCAGTCTCCATATCTTTCCACCTGCTTTTGTAGATATTCAGCAGGATTGTCTGTGTCCCCCAGTCGTGCTCCTTTCAGAACCTCAGTGTCCACCACGTCTGTGAATTCATCCCTTAGGGCCTTCCATAGTTGCTGCCAGTATGGATCAAAGGACCGCCCATCTCCAGTGGTACTTCCTGTCATCCATGTCATGCCGCCATTACTGAGCATCGTCTCTGCTTTGGTCATACCCAGCACTCTGACCAGCAGGGCTTTGATGTCTCCCGCCGCCAATATCTTAACCGTCATCAACTCTTCTAGCATTCTTATCCATTTACCAGCCCCATTATGTAGATTTGGCAGTCTCACAACCAAGCCCTCCAGATCCTGTGTTGTCCAAGGCACATAATGATGTTGATGACCTTTAACTAAAACAGGTGCCATATTTGTATAATGCTCTGGTGTCTTTAACACCTGTGTACTTCTCAGTCTTCCATTTGGTCCTCTGCCATATTGACCTGATGCAGCTGTGGCTCCCATACAGGTCTCCCCTGGCTCCCATACAGGTCTCCCCTGGCTCCCGTACAGGTCTCCCCTGACTCCCATACAGGTCTCCCCTGGCTGCTCCTCTTCTTCCTGACTGTCTGTGTCATCCTGCAAATCTGACTCTCCCCACTGCGACCCCCTCAGTTGGTCCACTTGTTCTTCAGGTTGTCGTTGATATATTTTGTGTTTATTTTTCTTCACTCTCTTCCCTTCTACTCCCACCTCGGTAAACTCCAACCAATCTAGACATTCTCTGTAACAATCCACTCAGATCTCAGGCTTCCCCTTAGGCTGTCTATTCCTCCCGGGGGTGGGGGCCACCAGGGGTTTTTCCTTTTCCATCTCAACTTCCCCTTTAATTGTCACTACCCCAGACACTGGGCATTGTGTCCCCTTGTAGGGTGGGGGCTCCTCAGCCCATTTTGACTTTTCGGCTTTCTTCTCCTAATCTTTTTGCAACATGCGTCGGGCTTGGGCCAAGCTGGCCAGATGACCCCTCCCTTCCTCCAGAAACATTTTAATTAGTTCTTGTTCTTTTCTCCGTGTCTGTTTGCGCAAGTTACGTTTATCATAAATGTTGTGGTATTTTATGAAGACTTCAAGTTCTTCACATACTGTGACATCAAAGGTTCTGTCTTTGGGCCATTTAATCATCACGTTTTTGGTCTGTTTTTCTAAAGTCTTAAATACAGCTTTGATTTGTTCCTCATATAGAGGAATCCTGTTGGCCAGCACCTGTACCGGTGTGCCTGCCATGTCGGTGTGACAACTGCGCCCTCTGCTGCTTCACCTCCCCCTGCAGTGGACGGGCTCCAGCGTTCGACGTCACCGGCCTTCTGACACCACCGTCCATCTCATTATGCATTTCACCTGTGTCTTGTTTAGCGCACCTGTTCCTCATCCTCATCATTCCCCCCAGTATATATGTTCCCTCTGCTCCCCCTGTCTTTGTGTGTAATTGTCTCTGTATATACGAAAGAGCTGTGTACGCTTCGTGTCGACTCACTATATTTGAACGTAGTAGCATTTCAAAAACATATAACGATCACGCCGTTCTCCTGCTCCTCCTTGTTCCACCCCCCGATGCCGTGACAGTCGGAGCCTAAGTAGCTGATTTAATGGCTGCCTAAAGTGACCGTCTCCCAGGAACTTTGTTCTATGTTTTATGGCTGGACGTGATTAATGAATAGCGTCCTCCCAGATGACAGCTACAGAGGTGCTTTTACTTTCTGTGATGGTTGCCAACTTTTATCTCTTCCTTCACATAAGTGCTGAGGTCAACAGCTGAAACAATATGTATTAACATTGAGCAATTTCCCAGTTTAAGTGATTTTTATTACTCATGAAATCTTTGCACAAAGAGTATTGACGCACATGAAAATCAGCATTCACTATGCATGCATGAAGAAAGAACAGACTTCCAAATTGAAATCTTGCAGGATACCTATTTCCAGTTTCCCTGATTTCCTATTGGTCACACTGCCTCTGCTAATTATGTTAGAACTCATCCCGGAAAGTGTCGGTTCCGTTTTGTGGGAGGACATGAAACTGTCAAAACTCCGGATCGTGATGCTGTATTTTAGAATTTTGAAACTAGCTTCGTAGTAGCAAATAATATTTGTTATCGTAACAGATCTAATTTCACGTGTATGTTTCCATTTGCGTATGACTATTTTTACGTTCATACCAATTTGCGGATGCATTTTCTTACAATCCCAACAATAGTATGCTTAACCATTTGGCAGATATCTACAGTGAGCGGATTTTTTTTTATCCCCTGCTAATTTTGTACGTTTGCCCACTGACATAGAAATGATCAGTCTATAATTTTAATTTTAGGTTTAATTGAACATTGAGAGACCAAATAACAAAAAAAAAGAATCCAGAAAAAACGCAAGATTATAGACTGATAATTTATTTGTCAGTGGGCAAATGTACAAAATCAGCAGGGGATTAAATCATTTGTTCCCTCACTATAACGCCATACTAACAATCTACAGTGGGGAGAAAAATTATTTGATACACTGCCGATGTTGAATCCATTAACAAAGCTCGCCAATAGCATATCGTTCATATTTACCTTATGCTTACTTGTTATGATAATGCTACAGCTAGCTACAGTGGGGAGAGCAAGTATTTGATACAGGTTTTCCCACTTACAAAGCATGTAGAAGTCTGTAATTTTTATTATAGGTACACTTCAACTGGGTGAGACGGAATCAGCCCCCCAACCTGCTAAAAAATACATCTAAATAGGCTCAGTTGTTTGTGCTGATGCAGCGTTTTATATATTAGACATTTTATTGTAGGTCACCAGCTCCGAAACCAGCTCTACACTGCCTCAAAATAGGCTCAATCGTATGTGCTCCATTTGTGCCGCAAAAACAATTGTGCTGCTATAGTTTTTGGTAAATACCCTACATTCCTACTGGATAGTTCTTGGATTTCTTGGATAGTTCTTGGACTCTTTCCACTATCTTTAGCTTTGCTATAGGTCTGTCATTATACATTATAAAGACAGTCGCAAAAACCAAAATGATACCGACCCAAATTGAGCACAAATTATTCTGCCTTTTTAGAGTGAATTTGACCTATAAAATATTATTTTATATCTAGAAAATGAAAGGAGCACAAAAATTGTAATGACACAAACCGGCAAAAACTATAAAGCCTATTTGCCCTAGTTTTGCGTGTGGGGACCATTTTTACGCAGGTAAAATACCTTGAATCGTTTGTGCTCCATTTGTGCTGCTGTCATTTTTTTGATATTAGTCCTAAAGAATATTTATAGATCATTCCGAAGTCACGATCAGCCCTCCAACATACTACAAATTCACTCAAAATATGCTCAATCGTTTGTGCCGGTTAAAATATAGTTTTTGCAACGTTCTTACAAAATCAGTTGAAGTAATTACAGAGCTATAGTGGAAAGAGTGGAAAGCCAATGTGCCATCCAGTAGAAAATTAGGCTATACCAGAAACTTTACCAGCACACACCACTGAGCCTATTTTGAGTCCACCTGGAGCAGGTTTGGCGGATGGCACAAACTAAACTTTTAATGCACAAACAAAAGAGACTATTTCGGGTGAATTTGAAGTATGTCGGGGAGCTGGGTCATCTCAGAAAGACTGAAATATTATTTAATGTCTAAAAAAATGATAGCAGCACTAAACAAAAATTTTAACAGGACAAACCAGGACAAACAGACCATAAATCATCTTAAAGCTAAGATGATCTCTAACTTATAATGGAACCCGGTTCATCTTAGCCATAAGATGCTTTGGGGAAACCAGGCCCTGCACAATTTTGAGGGGGAATTTTTGACCAATCTTTCTTACAGAACTATGTCAGTTCAGCTATATTCTTTGGATGTCTGAACGGCTCTCTTGATGTCATTCCACAGCATCTCTGTTGAGTTAAGGTCTGGCCTCTGAATGGGCCACTCCAAATTGAACTGGGGGACAGCCACCCTGACCTTATCTTTGAAGATACCTTGATAACCTTGGGAATACATTTTCCTCTCTGATGGCGAGCTGTCCAGCCCCAGAGGTAGCAAAGCAGCCCCAAATCATGATGCTCCCTCCACCCTACACTGTTGGGATGGTGATTTTAACATTAGAATGCAGTGCCCTTTTTAAACCATACATAGTGCTGCATGTTCATCCCAAACATTCAACCTTAATTTTATCAGTCCACAAAATGTTTTCCCAGTAGTGTTATGGAGTGTCAATGTGGTCTTTGGCAAATTTATGGCACGCTGTTATGATTTTTTTGGGGAGCAGCGGCATCCTCTATGGTGTCCTGCCATGAACTCCATACCTTATCAATGATTAGTGTATGGTAGGCTCATGAACAGAGGTGTTAAACAGCTCTGACGATTCCTATGAGCCTTTTACCTTATTGAGCATTCTGTATTGTGTTTTTGAAATCAGCTGTGTGCCCACTTCTAGGGACAGTAGCCACAGAAGTAAATGGTGTCCTTTTATGGACAGTTTGTCTAACAGTGGACTGATGAATATCAAAACTCTTTGAGATTACTTTTGAACCCTTTCGAGCTTCATGCAAATCAACAATTCTTGATCATTCTGAGATCTCTTTTTTTGTGAGGCATGGTTCACATCAGGAGATGGTTATTGTGAATAGGAAACTCAATTTTTTTGTGAGTCAATGTAGCAATAACCCACACCTCCAATCTTGTTTAATTGACTGAATTCCAGTTTTTCTAAGTCCTGACTCCAATTAGCTTTTGTTTGTCCTTAGCCAAGGGGTTCACTTACTGTTCAATTCCGAAACCAAATCCGAGTGACAGCTAGCTCAATTTGCGGCATCGGCAACTCACAGTGTCATTTCCGGTGGCAGGTTGAGTTAGCAGTGGCATTTTTAGTGGCATGTTGAGTTAGCAGTGGCATTTTTAGTGGCATGTTGAGATGCCGGCATCTTCCCCGTTAGCAGTGGCATTTATAGTGGCAGGTTGAGATGCTGGATGCCAACGATTTTTCCTGAGATGCCACGGCATCTTTCACCGTTCATATGGGATTTCTGGTGGCAGCCTGAGATGCCACAAATTTACTCGACCGATTATGGGATAGAACGGTGGCAAACAAGGGCTGTGTCCGAAATCACCCACTACTCAACATATACAACCAAACCAGTAGCCTGTCATACTGTAGAGGAAAGAGCATATCCTGGGGGACAACTCCTGGTCTTCAATAGTATGTGACTGGAAAATACATTGAAGTCACGGATCTTTAGAGATATATTCCATATCACAATGAAAATGTTTAGGATATTAACTATTTGTATTTGAAAGGCCAAATTTATAAGAACCTTATATAAGGACAACATGACGAAGAAAGCTATAGTAACCGAGCACATTAACTATTTTGATTTTGAAACTAATATCCTGTAATTTTTGGGAAGGAAACCTTTTTAGTCAGATGAATGCTGGTTATACAGGGAAGGATTGACGTTACTTTTCAGGCAGAGGAGGGGGAACGGGAGTAATGAATAATTAAAATGTTGCCTTGACTGTGCAAAATTGTTAATATAATATTATCCCCTGTCAAATTGTTTTCATGCTTTTTACTTACTTATTACCACAGACAGACGAGATTATCCAGAGACTGGAAAAACAACGGACAGTACCTGGAACTGTAGCTGAGAAGCAGCTATTCATAACAGAGGTAATTTTGCCAGAGGTAAAATAATGAGGATATGTAATGTTTACAAATACTACATTTACAGGAAAACTAATTACTGAGTAAGTAATGCCATACAACAAGTGTCACTCGATTTTGGATAATTTGGAGAACATAATTTCCAGAATACATACCACAACAAGAAAAATAGAATCATGACTTTCTGCTAATAGTTGTTAAAATCAGAACTGAAGTACTTGAGTATGACTATTAATTTTAGTGAGTACATAAATGTACAGTATACAAGACTAAATACTTTAATGGGTTTGAAGCTGATAATTTCTGACATGCTTATTATTACAAATAATTTAATTTCTTGTAGGTGTTGATTCAGTGGTTGCAAGGCAACAGCAACATGTGTCGTTACCAAGCAGAATCTGTGCTTCTAACCACCACACCTTCAAAGAAAAAGAAAGGGTAGGCTACAGGATGTTCTTTCCAATGTTGTTGTGCAATTCAATATGAAACATCACTTAATTCATTATGCTTGCTGAGGCATATTAGCAGGTGATATTTTAGATAAATCACATTTACAGATAATTTCCTTTTTCCCCAGAGCAGCAAGAAAGGCAGCTGATGAAACAGAGACCACCAAAGAGGTAAAACCATTTGTCAACTCCTACCCAAAACCATTTCCCACAAAACTCAGGACAGTTATCTTGTAAAAATTGGCAATCTGTAATATATTAATAAGTGTGTATGTGTTGCAGTCAGAGAGACAAGTGTTGTCGGTTGCTTGACCACCCACATGGAAATAACCTATATAAACATATATGTTTAAATATAGGTTTTGATATATGTTTTCCTATATTATATATGTTTTCCTATACGTTTTCCTATATTATATGTACATATATACACATATATGTACATATATGGGTACATATATGTACCTATATAGGTACATATATGCACGTATATATGTGTGCATATATGTACACATATATGCACATATGTGTACATATATACGGGCTTATATGTACCTATATAGGTACATATATGCACGTATATATGTACCCATATATGCACATATGTGTACATATATGGGTACATATATATGTGCATACATGTACCTATATAGGTACATATATGCAAGTATATATGGGTGCATATATGCATGTATATATGCACCTATATGTTTACCTATATATTAGTAAAATTATTAAAATCCATAGCTACTATGCAACATAAATAAAAGCCCAAAATGTAGAAATGTACATTTATTTATTTACTTAAGAACAATCAAATGGAACAAGAACAAAAACAAGACAAAAAACTGAATAGAAAAAAAAAACTATTTATCTTGTTGATCTTCTCAGCTCCGTGAGCTTTGAATTGATAGATGTGCCTATCTGCCCTCGGCTGGCTGCCGGCCACTTCTTCAATGTAGCATCTAGAGAAGACAAAAATAATTAGACAGTATAATAATAATATAGTGCTTCATCAGGAACCCAAAGTGCTTACAGTCCAGCTGCGACTGGAGACATATTTTGGATAAAGGGCTGACCATAATAAAAAATGTGTCATGTAAACACGTCAATTGGAAGATTCTGATTGGATTCTGCTAAATCTGAAAGAAATTCTGATTGGAAACATCACCCCCCCTTTTTTGGGGGGGGCATTGTTCTTTCATATGCACACGTCCGTCATGGGAACTGCATTGTTAACAGTCACACAGTCAATCATGTGCATCCAAAGCAGAGAAAATTCATGGATAGGAAAAATGTTGCCACTCCCGAGTTTTTTGTTTAGCTTAAAACACAGGTGAAGTACAACTTCTGCAGTTGTTTTAGGGAAATTAAGACCGCTCTGCGGATGTCAAAATGCTATTATTCTGAATAAGGCTTGGTGCATGTTTATGCACGTCATGATTAGATTATTTGTTTCCATGTAAACAGATTCAGATATTCTAATCCCTCAAATATTTTATCTGATGTAAGAAACTTTGCACATGTAAACATATCTAGTTGTCAATGGGCTGCACTTTTATAGCATTTTCCTGCACCCCCAAAATACATTACAATGTCCTCCCATTGACCCATTCACACACACATTCCACCCGCGAGCTGCCATGCTAGGTTTACTCGAAGAGCAATAAGATCAAGCAATAAAATCAAGCAAATCAATAACCGGTATAGACAAAATAAGGCACAAACACAGGACAGAGGGGATTAAGGTGAAGGAGGGGTGAATATGATTATTTAAGAACACTTCAGACGACAACAATATGCCATGAGGTTATTTGCAACACTATATGTTCTACAAAATAGAGGACTACACACCTTACAGCGCAATACCCCAGCAATGTGGCTTTAGAAGAGGAAAGGTAGGATCAAGAAGTCAGAAAGCGATGAATTAGTATTAAAGGTGCCAAGCAGATACAGTAACAATAATTGGTGCCCTACTTTATGCAGTCTCCATTGATGCCTAATAAATATTGATACAAGTAGGCTATGGTTAAAGTGGTGAACTTATAAAGTCTTAAAAGTTTGGTTTTCCCTTCTCAATGCATTATGCATTTACTCACCAATAATGGCTGCCTTTTTAATTTGGTCAAGTGCGACCAGCTGCTCCCCATCCCCTCTGGTTGGCTTCCCACCTTAAAGTAATATTTCAAAATTATTATGAAAGGGGTGTAAAATGAAGGTGGAGAAAGCAAGAGTTTTTTTTATATACACATCATGTTTTCTTGAGGTGCAAGGAAATACAAAAATGCCAAGTAAAAAAGCGATGGTATGCCCGCACACACATAATTTATTCCACAGAATATGACTGTTTTTTTTTTTCAAGGACAGAAGAGATTAGGAACATGTTGTTTTGTACCATTCAGGTTGCTTTTCAGCAAAGTCTCCAAATCAAAGGTGCCCAGCAGGAGATTCCGCACCATGGCAGTAGCAGAGGGGGCAAGGCGGGCTGCTTTCCACGCTTCTGCCTGGCAAAACACCCCAGAGCCCTTTATAACTTCCATCTGAAAAATAATTTCACATCACAATATACATTTATTGGCAATTTTTAGAAACTTTTTCATGTTTCATATTGATTCTTATGCTTAGCTTCCCAATAGTTAATAGGTTTTTATGTATAAATGCAGATTAATGATATGTATAAATGCAGATGAATGATAAAGAAATGAAACAAATTAATCACTGCCCAAAACGTTATTAAAGGAGAGAAGGAGGAGGACAGGGTGGGGGGAAAGGAGGAGGTTGGATGGAGAGTAGGGAAGGAGAAAAGACAGTGGGTGGAGAGGAGTGAAGGGGGGCAGGAGGAGAGGATGATTGTCACTTATAACACTAATTGGCTCCTACAAAGCACACAGTTTATACCCATCCTTACTACATAATATGTTATTCACCTGTGTTTTCGCTGAGGTCTCAGCTGTTGCTGCAGTCTTGTTAGAGAAGAAAAACATTGTTAAACTCTTCAACAATTTTATAAATATGGGGCAAGTAAATTACATATTACCACTAACTATCCCAACATAAAAATCCCTATAGCTCAGTTGGAGCCTTAAGTAAAATCTGAGGTATAAAAGGGTTACACACACCTGTGGTGTCTCTCGAAAGCGCTCAGTCACCATGGGACTCTCTTTAAAGGGCTCGGTGTCCTCTGGGCTCTGTCTCCTCTCTGGAGTCTTAGAGAAGAAAGAAACATAGTCAAACTCAACAATTTCTATTCATCCAAGCAAGCCACTATAGATTCTTATTTACAGGGGGGGCTTGAAAAACATTAAACATGCCAATAAATTAAAGTTACATGCAAAAGTAATCAGCCAAACATAATAAAAATCCATATAGCTCTGTTTGAGTAACAAGTAAAATAAATAAATAAATAAAAATGCAAGGGGGTTACTCACCGGTTGCATTTCTCCAAAAGTCGAGAAGGAGGAATCTAGATCCTCCACAGGAGTCCTTCCAGTCTTCTTCATAGAAGAAAAATATAGTTATTCTCTTAAATAAATTAAAGTGTAAACACTATCAATCAGCCCAACATCACAAGTCTCTCCAGTTCTGCTTGAGAAACAATTTTAAAAAGCAATGAAAATCAGAGGAACTTACCTTTTGAGCAATAATGGCGATGTCACTTTTCATTTGAGGGATTTCTAGAAAGAGGTTATATAAAGAAAAAACTATAATTACAATCACTAGATCAAAATAGCACCCAGCAACTCAGTGCCCTTACTCTTCGAAAGACATTTCCTGCAGGTGTGAACTCAAGCTAAAACCCTCCAAAGCCCATTGATAAGGCTCTGCATAGGAAACCTGGTTGTGAACGCAATTTTCTTTCTCCAATTTCTCCCAAATTCTAATTCCCCAGGGTTTTTTTCTGGAGCCGATTGCCTTCTTGAGCCGTTGAAGGCAGAAAAGCATCATTTATTCTCATGAACTGTATGTTCTCTAGGCCATGACTTTTGTTAACCCTCTACAAATTCCTCCAGAAAGAGACAAATAAATATAAATCTAATTTGAATCTTATCAACGGCTATATGAGCACACACACTACCTCACCAGCTAACAACATATTTTGCCAAACACGTGTTTCAGCCCATAACATTTCTAAGTTTACACTTCTCTGCCACCGCAATATCCATCTCCAGAAAAAACCTTGCTAATAAATATAAAAATTAGGAATACTTACGATTGATGATAATGTCTTTCAGACGTGCATTTTCATTTTTAAGAGAATGGACTTCATTTCTCAACTCCTGCAAATTTCTTTGCATTTGGTCAAGTTTCCTTCTCTCCCACATCTGTTCATCCAGGTGTTTTCTAAATTCAGCAGCTGTCTACGAGAAAGAGACAGAGAGAAGAACAACAGCTAATTGTTATATAACTTATTTTGTAAATGGTTGATTCTGATTGGCTGGGAGGATGTCACGAGAGGTGTAAGAGGAAGGTGGCAAGAAGTCTAGGGCAGAAGTCCCTCCACTTGGCTATATGTAACTGGTTGTCCGGCCTCCTGGTGGTTATTCCTTACTTAAAACATGAAACTTCCTCATCTTGTATGTCATGTAATGTATGTATGTAATACACCACACAATGGATGTCATCATTTAGGCTACCTTTTTCTTAGAGGGTGGTACTATGTCCTCTTCATCCCCAATACGCTCCTCCTCTTCGCTGGCCCGCTGGGAGGGAGAGAAAGAGAGAGGACAAAGTTGCCTACTGTGCCGGTGTCATACCTTGTTACAGCTACTGGTAATGCACTTTATTATAAAAGTCTTACTTATCTTTACTGTATTGCAATGTAACAACACACACTGGATGCAGACTGGTAGTGTACCTTGTTCTTTGAAGGCCTGTCATGACGCGCCTCATCCTCCTCCTCCTCCTTCTCCTCCTCCTCCTCGTGGTTGTATTTAGAAGGACATCTCTTTTTATTGTCAACCTTGACAGAGAGAAACAGACTGACTTTTAGCCCAACTCTTATTAACTTACGTTACACCACCTTGCACATACATCTTGTCAACAAAGCACATGAAATCATCATAGATGACACAATTACAAACCTACACACATGCCTACACATTAAGAAACAAGAGAGAGAGGGGGAGATCGTTTAAGTAAAGCACCAATTGGTGCAGTCAGTTACCCTTTTCTTTGAAGCCTTCTCAGTCAGCCCCTGATCACGGTACTTTGAGTTTGGGATGTGAGGACGTTTTGTTTGCTGTGTGACTTCTTTCTCCATCTCGATCCCACGCAGTTTAATTTGGAGAGTTTTTTCAAATTCTGGTGCAATAAAATTTAAATGTTATCATGAACTGCAAACGTTTGTCTAATCATGCTTAACGTTACCAAATCTAACATTAGTCCCAATTGGACTTCGCTTACATTAGCAAATTATGTAGCTAACATGAGCCAGAAAGCGAAGCTATTGCTAACCAGGGACCTAGCAAGATCCATTTTAGACTTCTTTAAGAGCGAGAAAAAACATTAAATGTGGTATGTAACTACATAACGTCAGATAAAGTTAGCATGTAACATACTTGCCACGTCAATAATTCTTGCTCGGTGCACCGGCCAGGGTTGGCGGCCTTTTCGCCATTCCACCAGCTTCTCGTTTTTTTCAGTCCTTTCAAGAAATTTTTTTACTGAAAAATTCCGGACACAGTCGAGAGCCAAAATACTATGGGCCCCTCTATCCTCACCCTCAGTCCATTCAAGTAGGACATAGCGGATCTCCAACGCTGATATCGCAATTTTTACGCCCAGCCGTTATCTTTCGGCGCGAAAGATAGTGTGCTGGGCCGCATGCGGATGACGTCATCAACTACGAGACGCTGTAGCGGCTGATCGGTGGCAGCAGAGTGGAGAAATGCAATTTAGATGCAATTAAAGAAAAGCAATAGATATGGATCCAGTACGTTACAAAAGGTACCTCGTTGACGACGAAGCACCCGTTCCAGAAAGAACAAAGAGAAGACGTAAACGAAAGTAAGTCTTGTAACAAAACGTACTAGAAGCTAGCTAGCTAAATTAGCCAGCTAACAAAGCTACCAGCTACAGATAATTTCCTATACCATGTAAACGCATGTGGCATAATTCCCCTTAATGTATGTTAAGTATGTTTGTATAAAGGTAAAATGTATCTTTCCATGTCCACTGTACCTTTCCATGTCCAAAGTAAATAAATAAAGAAAACTGTTCAAGTTGGAACTCTAGCCAGGAAAATATTTCACTTTGTGTGTTTTGAATCTACAGTCTTAAAGGTTTCACCTCATGAATGGAATTTACCTGCTTGGACTTAATCAATCAGTCATATCAATCCTATTATAATGAGTGATGCATGAAGTGTTTTAACATTACCACAACATTTTTGTTAGGGACATTTCTGAAGATATGGGTGATGATGAAGAAGCTGTGGCCTCTTCTTCTACAACTCAGTAAGTAGAAAACACGCACACCAAATTAAATACCAAATAAAAAAACCTACATATTTCTTGCTGAATGATTTTTATTTTTATTTTAGGTATCTCACCCAAGAGGACAATCAAGATACCCGGTGTCTACTGCTTCTGATGACACAGTAAGTGGCTAAAAATGGCAAAAATATTAAAGTTAGGTGTTTTTTGTTTTGTTCGTGCATGTGCATGCACACTAGTTAATGTAAATCATCATAGATAATTCCACAACCCAATTCTTCCTGATGTTGCTTAAAGTGTCAGAAAAATATACATGTGGACAAAGGGGGGCATAAAATTAATTTGGAGAAGACTGTTAAAAAAAATAAACAAAGACACTTGAGCCTTCAAATGCAAGTGGTTACCAACCACATGAAATGGTACATTTGTATGAGTCTGTGCAAATTTGGGATTGCTAATCCAATGTTTTAAATTCACAGATGAACCAACCCATACCTGGCCCTAGCTCTTCACCTGGGGAGCCAGTAGAGGAACATCTAGAAGACCCCACAAGTCCAACTTTTGACCAGAAACCAACAAAAGAACAGGTGGAACTCCTGCTGCTGGCATTAAAACTCAAACATGGATTAACAAATAGAGCCTTGGAGGACATCATGCATCTTATCAACTTTATTGCTGGTCCTGGTGGGGAATTGGTTAGTGGCTCAAAGTACCTTTTCTACAAAGCATTTGATTCAGTGAAAGACATATTAGAAGTACATTATGTGTGCAAGAGTTGCAAGGTAAGCATGCAGGAAGGTCCCTTTAATGTCAAGTGCCCAGTCTGTGACCAGGACACATCAAAAGCGCATGCACAAAAAGACCAGTGTTTTTTGTACTTGCCACTAAAATACCAAATTAAAAAACTGCTTGAGGACCACCAATTAGGGAAACACCTGAAACACCGCTTTGAGAAGAAGGATGCCTCCATCAAAGATATATATGATGGACATTTATACAAAAAACGATCACCCCTTGCATCACCAGACAGCATATCACTGACTTTCAACTGTGATGGAGTGCCAGTGCACAAATCAAACACAAAAAGTTTGTGGCCAATTTTGTGTACTATTAATGAACTGCCAATACAGCTACGTGCAAAACATGTTATGCTTTGTGGCCTGTGGTTTGGTCAAAACAAACCAAATATGAACACTTACATGAAACCATTTGTCGATGAATGCATAGAGTTGTACTCTAATGGTCTTATATGGGAAAGTGAAAGTGGGGAAATTGTCACAAGTAAAGTACTGCTTACTACCATGGTGGCAGATTCAGTTGCTCGGCCACTGATTCAGAACTTTAAACAGTTTAATGGTGAGTTTGGGTGTTCTTTTTGTATGCAGAAAGGAACAAGTGTGCTAAAACGCAGGGGGCGTGTAAGGGCTTATCCCTATGAAAAAGCAGAGTTGAGGAATCCCTCCCAGACTGATGATCTGGTGGAAGAGGCTCTTGCTGGAAACCCCACTAAGGGAGTGAAAGGGCCTAGTATTTTGTCTTGTCTACCTGATTTTAATATCATTGATGGCTGTGTTCCAGATTATATGCACAGTGTGCTGCTGGGTGTAGCAAGAAGCATCACCACGCTGTGGTTTCATTCTGAAAACAACCAATCGCCATGGTATATCGGACACTCAACAGAACAGATTGATGACATTTTAACTTCTATTAAACCCCCCTGTAATGTTTCCCGTGTCCCCCGCTCAGTGAAAGAGAAAAAGTTCTAGAAGGCACACGAGTGGAACATGTGGTTGTTTTATTACAGCATACCAACATTGAAAGGGGTCTTACCTGAAAAATATCTGAAGCACTGGTTTAAGTTGGTAAAGGGGGTTTCTCTTCTACTCGGTGAGAATATATCACCACTGCACATATCAGAATCTGAGGGGTTGCTAACAGAGTTTGTTCAGGAAATGGAGACCCTTTATGGGATCAATAATGTCACTTTCAATGTACATTTGTGCCTTCATCTGCCCAATACTGTGAGGAACTGGGGTCCCCTCTGGGCACAGTCTGCATTTGTGTTTGAGTCATACAATGGGATCATTTTAGATATGATAAAGAGCAGCCAGGGAGTTTCTCTGCAGATAATGAAAACAGTTTGGCTACAGGTTGCATTTCCATCATTTTCCCAAAAAACCATGGTGGCAGCTTCTGATGATTACTTAGCTCTCTTAGAGTCTTTTTCAGTTGAGAAAAAAATGGTGCAGGAAGTAAGTCGCTGTCATGGTGTTACATCTCTGGGTAGGCCTAAAATTTGTATGATCAGAAATGATGATTTTCTGGCCTTGAACAGCATCAGCAACCTTGAAAATAGAGTCACTGTGAAGTATTTTTGCAGAGTAGTGGTTAATCTTGAAATAGTTCATTCACAAAACTACTCGCGTACTTTTCGGAGAAACTCGTACACTGTCATTCTTTCTGATCGAGAGGAAAGTATTTTCTCTGTGAAGACATTCATTGTCTGTGATCTGGGGCAGGGGGAGACATGTTATGCAGTGGGGAAGTACTACCAAAAAGTGAAACAGGACATCTGCGGTCAATTTAAGAATCCTTGTTATTTCATCCCTGTAGGGAAATGTCTGGGGCCTTTAGTTGCTATACAAGCATCTCAGATAAAAGAAAAGTGTCTGTTTGTTAAAACTGTGAACAGAAATGTTGACATTGTCTTCAAATTCATTAACCACAGTGAAATGCTCAGATAGATGTGGGATGATGATGATTACCTGAATGTATGTTCTATGTACTTTTCTTTTGTTAGTTTTTTTGCTACATTCAGACTGTAATGACCTTTCAGCCATATTCTGGAAAATGCATTAAGACAATACAGAAAACATTGCATTTGGTGGATGTAACGGTGAATGTGTGGATGTGTATGAGCTGTAATGTGAATCTGGAAGTGACTTGAAAAAAGGCTTGATTGACAAAAATAAAAAAAACACAAACCATTTTGTTATACATTTCCTTCTTTTCCACTATTTTCATACAAGAAAGAATTGACCTTGTAAATGTTTCAGGAAAACGTGTAGACATCATAGCTTTCCATCTCCTCTCACTTAAGTGCCATAGTTAAATTCCATAACATGCCAATTAGATGTGATACCCATTTCACGTGTTCGCACATACATAAGTTCTTGCATAATTTTTTTTAGTTATTTCTTAGTTATTGCCTTGATAATAGAAAATATGAGCTAGGCATCATGTATGACAGTTTCCAAAGTGAGATATGAGCTACAAAATGACCAGATCTTGCCATGAGCTAGGAGACGTATCTTGTATGTACATATAGGGCTTATATGTGGATATAAAGAAGCAATACAGGAGACCTATATGGCCTGTATATGCACATATATGCACCTCAATTTTGCCTATATGTGGCATATACACGCATATATGCAGCATATATATTATCATATATGTGCATATATGCTGTATATATGCAGCATATATGTGCATATAGACTGCATATAGGTTACATATATGCGCATATATCCTCATATAGGTTCTTTCCATGTGGGCATACAATACAGCATTGCTTACTGTGACAGGAAGCTTTTTTGTTTTGTTTGATGTGTATAAAGGAGGTGCTCTGGATACAGATTAGTTGCATTACCATTTATTCTTTTTTATATTTACATGTACAATTAAGACAATTATGAATATACACTGACATTTAGTTTGGAGGGTTTTAGATGGAACCCACAGTGTTAATAAATACAGCATTTGTTGGTGCAATTTATTTTAATGTTTCATTCAGATGTACTGTAAATGCTCTATAAGTCTGAAGTCTTCACTTGGGAAAAAAATAAATTATCAATAACAGACTTTTTTTTACTGCATGTTGGATACTTCTTATCCAACATAGCCTGGCTGCAGCTGACTGGTGCGATAAGGCAACATTCCATTGAGGACTGAAACTCCCTGCTGGCCTTTCGATGGACAGAGAAGAAAGAAAAGAAGCCATCCAGGAGATGGACACCTGGGATGGGGAACTGGATGAGGATTCTCCAGCAGAACTTTTTACATTTGTTTTTGAAATAAAAAAAGGTCTACGACAACTTCTGGGAAGAATGTGTTGATAAAAACAATTACAGACTGTTTACAAGATTTGAGGAACAGTGATTGTTAAAATATTTTTATATTGTGTTATATTAAAGAGTTTTGTTCCTAAATACAGCCTATTAATTCATACCAAGACCTTTGCACATGGTTTTAAATTAGAGTCCTGTGATGCACAGATATGTATAAATATCACCTAGTATAGTAAGCTATAAATGTTGAGGGTTTTAAGTCAATAATTCTGGATAGGTCATCTGTTACAAAATCTGGTTTAATTTACAATCAGAAAGGGACAGCTGCCACAGGGGGCCAGGGGCAATTGCCACAAACATTGGCAGGTGCTTTGCCAAGTGTAAGCCTATAGCCAAAATATTGTTCCAGTAATGTAATCATGCTTTAAACTGCAGTCTTTTATTTGAGTGAGTAAAGTATTTTGTCATTGCATTTTAAATTAAAAAATAAACATAGGCTACCACCATTTTCTTTCCTTAGCCATGCAACATAACAGACTGTAATACAAATAAAATATTATAAATAATCAAAGAAACGTTGAATAAAATGAAGAAATAGGGTCATGGAAATGCTACCAAGTGTAATATTGGCAAATGTTAAAAATTATTAACTATAAGGTATCTCACTAGCAAATGCTACAAACACCAGCAGTTGCAGTCGGAGATGCTCTTTCCTCTACATTACGACAGGCTACTGGTTTGGTTGTATATGTTGAGCAGTGGGTGATTTCGGACACAGCCCTTGTTTGCCACCGTACTACCCCATCGGTCTAGTAAATTTGTGGCATCTCAGGCTGCCACCCGAAAATCCCATATGAACGGCGAAATATGCCGTGGCATCTCAGGAAAAATCGTTGGCATCCAGCATCTCAACATGCCACTAAAAATGCCACTGTTAACTCAACCTGCCACTATAAATGCCACTGCTAACGGGGAAGATGCTGTGGCATCTCAACATGCCACTCAAAATGCCACTGCTAACGGGGAAGATGCTGTGGCATCTCAACATACCACTAAAAATGCCACTGCTAACTCAACCTGCCACCGGAAATGCTACTGCTAACGGGGAAGATGCCGTGGCATCTCAACCTGCCACCGGAAATGCCACTGCGAGCTGCCGATGCTGCAAATTGAGCTAGCCCCTGCTGCCAAATCGTGTGACCGCGTGTTATTCGCTTAAGCACATTGTTTGTCTATATTTGTGACTTTGATGAAGATCAGGTCACATTTTAATCATTTTGATAAATTTGTGCAGAAAACCAGATAATTCCAAAGGGTTGGCAGATTTTTTTTTATTGCTACTGTAACAGGAACAGGGTAAGCATAACTGGAATCTGGTGTGACTTATTATAATGTTGCCTACGGATATGGACACCAGCCAGGGCTGCTCAGATGTTCTCACCATGCTTATGTACAGGCTATAAAAGAAGTTGTGTACAATGATTAAGAAATGCAGGTACTCTTTACATGCTGTGTCTACCACTTAATGCAGTGGACTGTTATTTATTGGCTTGCAATTTCCAGTGTTGCATCACGTGCTTGTGCTAGATTTACACTGTACACAAATCTATGTATAAACACTGGGGGAAAAATGTACAATAGCTATTGTTAAATTGACAGTAACCAAAGATGCAGATTCAACATTAATAGGTCTTCATTACTAGATGGTGCTCTGCAGGGCTTCAGACGACGGCCCTATAATCCCATGTACCAGATGTCCATCAAGTTTTCAGATGACTTGGGAATGTATGAAGAGGCTGTGGACCTTGGTGGGCCTAGGAGAGAATTTCCTAAGGCCACCAAGGTTTATTTTGTTTCTACGATATTCCCTTTTCCCAGTCCTAGTTTTGTCCTAAGTTTTGTGCCATTCATTTTACCCTGTGTTTTATTTTCCATGCCATGTTTGCTTCAGCTTTAAGGGAAGATTGATATTTTATCACTGGCCGGGGCATTGGCGTAAGTCTTGTCCATGGTGGTCCTCCACCAGTATTCATTGAACCAACACTGTATTCTTCTCTGGATGGTGACAGTTCCCCAGTAAAGCCTGTCTTGGAAGACATTGCTGATACAGACCTATGAGAAGATTAAAAAGGTAAATGCGTTGTAAATATTCAGTAAACTCAGTTGCCAGTTTATTAGGTCTACCTCGCTAAAACCAAGGTTGTCCAATCCAACAGTCCTGCAATAAATTCTATGTTCATTAAGGTTTTAATGTTCAGTTTTTGTTCAAACAGTTTGAGAGGTTTATTGGACAGCATGATCATTTGGGATCATGTAATTTGTGCTGTTAGTGAGCTGTATAATGTTATTCTGACTGTATTATTTTGTCCACCCTATTCATTTCAATGATGGAACACTAAATAACCAAAACATCGCTCAGTATAATGCAACCCAGTTCAACAGCATCAAAACATGCAGACTCCAAAATGATCATAGAGTTGAATCAACATCACTCTAGAACAGTTAAGTGTGTGGTGTTGTTTTCTAGCAGCAAAACACAGGAGGCTGCAGATGTATCACATACTGTTTGCGTTCTTGATTTCTATGGTTTTGTTTGTTTCTCTCTTTCTATTGTGTGGTGTTTTAGGTGTCTGTACATATTTGGATGACCTGATACATGACACTGAACCACTGCAAGATTATCTAACAAATGCTGGATATCTTAAGCCATTCAAGCGCATTGAAGACAGAGATCTGCTTGTTCAAGATATTCTCATGTTTCAGGTGGTCCACAGAGTCAGTGGGGCATTTGACAGGTAACACTGTTCAGAAGCCAAATTAGTGACATTTTGGTACAGGGCACAGAAGTGTTATTTTCTACCATCGTCTTCTGCCCAAATACAAGAACAACAACACATTTGAACATTAACTGTACTTTTCATTTAAAAGGCCATTATATATCCTTATAAACTAGGCCTAAACTAGGCCTACAAGTGTTGTGTAAGAATAACTCAAAGAAAAGCAGGTTCCAAACAACTCATGCAGTAAGCAACTCATTACGGTCTGTAAAGTACCTTGTAAAATAAGCTATTTGCACACATTACAACAACTATTTTCACCATTGAGACATATTACACAAAAATACAACATTGTAAACACCATGAATTGAATGTAGTGTTCCTGGTTCTTCTAAAAATTATTGCTAGCTTGTACATTTGGGACTGAACTGGATCTAACATCAACTGTAGTCCATGTTTTTCCATCTTAGATTTCATCCTAACTTCTGCTGGAATCTTGGAATTTCTAGTTTTTATTCTGCATTGGTGAAGCAAGTAATCTCTCTCCCCTGCTAGCCTAACTATATGGTTATTGTAGGGGTATTTTCAAACTGTTATTTAACATTAACCCAACGAAGAGTAGACAGAACGTTTCGTGATTAATTGGGTGTTATTTGACGAAACATTAAACCAGGGCTCATATTATGCCAAACAGTCTAATTGTCTTAGATTTTTCCACATTTAATTAAGAGAGTGCTGAACTGTACTCTTGCTCTTGCTCAACTACTGTTCCCATGGTCAGTGCAATGAGTGGTTGTTGTTCTCTCATATTGAGGACAGAAGGACCTGTGGATCGTCCTTCACTCTCTTGGGAAAATCTTGGGAGAATGAGAGAAATCACATCATCATGCCACCAATATTTCCAACAGTGGTTTGGGCGGTGGATCCCAGAGGGTTGGTGGAAGATTGGAGAAAGATCCATCCAGAAATTAGCATAATGGCATAATATCATTGTATAACCATACTGTATAAAAGTGTGTTTCTGAGGTTTGGAGGTTGGTTGTTCTGCAGATCAGCACGGCTTTATTACCTTAAAGTCTACTTTTGAATTCACAGACTCCTGAGTTGTTTGAGAATGTTGGCAGGTAAAAGGGGAAAAATTTTCCACAACATTATCAACCCAATTTGAAACAGAAATTTTTGTCTTCTCATGTGTCTCATTCTTATAGATTTAAAGAGGGGCTGAAAAGCCTTGATGTTCTGGATGCAATCAGTATGCATCCAGACAGTTTTAGAGCCTTAATGTGTCATGAACCATCCACACTCCCTGCTGACTTAATGGATCACCTTTTCCATATCCAGCTGTCTGCAGTGGGAAGCAACAAGCGAGAGGCAGAGGAACGAGTTGTTCCATTTTTGAGGGAATTCCTGCAGGATGTTGAAGGTTAATATTGCTGCTAGGTATGGCACTGTCATGTTTAAAAAGTGTACAAATACTGGGCTAGGAGAAAATAATTGGACTACTAATTGTAATGAACATTCATTATTCTCAGCGGATGAATCAAAAGGATTTGGGTTTTTGTCTAACCATTGCTTTAGTGACACTCTGGCCAATTTGTCAACCTCTGCCTCCATTTGTTTTCTATCTGCCTCCATTTGTTTTCTATTTCCTTCTTTATATTTTGTTTATTTGTTGTTTTCTTTTAATGTTATACTCCCCTCCCCTTCCTCTGTGTTTATTCTTTGCTTCCTTTCTTTTTACAGTCTGTCTCCTATAGAATTTACTTTCTTTCCATTGTATACCTTTTTAATTGTTTTTTATGCCATCTTGGTAGTTCTATTAACTTTTCCTCACATCCTTTTCTTCTGTCACTTGCCTTTCTATCATTCTTTGTCTTTCATTTCTTTCTTTTGGAGCTTCTATATAATAGTTATAACCTTCTGGTATTATTGCAATAAATTCTTATTGTTCTTTTTGGGGTTTGGTTGCTTGTTTTCGGTCTGTTGCTTGTTTTCAGTCTGTTAGAGCAAGTGGGACCCTCAAAGCTAGGTCCTAGCCTTTGCAACAGGTGCTAGTGTCATCCCTCCAGTTGGCTTCTACCCTCAACCATCAAGTGATTTCCTGCCTGATCACTCCGTCAGCCCCAGGCGCCATTTGCTTATGGCAAACACCTGCATCAACTGCCTTAAGTTTCCGCTGCTTGACATGTGAGGATTTCAGGGAGAATAGGGACTTTGCATTAAGTAACACACAGGGGTTTGGTAGAGAATAATCTGGGAAACCTGGTTGTTCCAAGTACCCTGTTGAGGATGTTTCAGTTAGACAGCTATAATATGGACTGTGAACATACAACTTAGTTTTTTCTTTGAAAGATTAGCCATTAGCAGAAACATTTTGCATTTGTTGCAAACTGTTTGGCAAAAAGAAGCAACCTTTTTCAGCGATAAGCACAAACCTTAGTATTTTATTTTTTTAATGGGCTATATAAAATACATATTTTTGTCTGTTTACTTTTTAATCAACTAAAACTTTGAATATATTTTAGTAGTCCTGTGTAGTAGGGGGGAATTTTGTTTGTTTTTTTAGGATATAAAGGGACAGTAGTAAAAACTATTGAAATTTTTGTTACATTGAGTCTGTCAGGCAAATTGTTTAGCACTTTGCATTAAAGCGATTTATATAAATGCAGCAATTTACAATTTCTGTTACCAAACAACCCAGTGTTGTAACACTCAAGGAGCTTTGTTAATGTTCACTAAGAAAATTCACCAGGCCTAAATATAATTGTAAGCCATGGTTATGATTATCACTGTGGGTCTACTGTCTCTTGAATTCTGTTCATAACCGTTTTATTTACATTAAAGCAATTTACTGCTACAACAATATTGTTTTCAGTCCCTAACTGTAGAGGTGTTTTCATTGATTTCCAAGGTGTTATTTCCTTCAAAAATGTCCTTATCTACACCACCTCCGGCACTGTTAAGAACCCCTCGCTGCCACAGTTGGAGGTGTTTGTCCTCCCTGTGTATATAGTCCAAGGTTGTTCCACTGATTTTGGAATTCTGCAGCTGCCCTTTGAACTCTTGGTAAGTATATGTAGTGTAGACAAAACAGATCTGTAGAATCCAGTATGCCCTCATTTTCCATGAAGTTGAAGAGGTTACTGAAGTGGAATGAGACAACTCTTTAGGTCTGCCCACCTTTCTATTCTCTGACTGTGGACACTGCGTCCAGTAATGACACTGCCTCTGTATAACCCCCTTCTCTCCAGGATATACCGGGCAACCCCTGTGCTCTCCATGTCATGGCCACAGCGTACTCTTAAGGGAAGGTCAAAGCTCTGTACACAGCACAAAACAGTTCCAGTACACTTGATGCTCTGTTGTTATTGAGGCACTGCAAGTAAATGATGGTCTGACTAAAGCCATCAACGCATCCATGAAAGACATTTCTCAAAACATTAACACAAATCACCAAACTTAAGCTACACTGTCAAAACATTTGACTTGTCTTGCTAAATCAAACAATTGCTTCAGAACTATGTCATCTTTACCCAAAACCAAACACTGTTTTCAGATTACACACACATCCAGCTAATGCATGAACACTACACAGCAGTCATTACACACCACAGAGATAAAAGCAAAACACTGCACTCAGGGCAGAGCAGGGGGAAAATTATATTCATTATGAAGCACAATCCTGCACACATATGAATGTAGTCACAAACAAAATATGCAGCAGATCGATAGCAAGCAATGTCTTGGAATCATTCTGCCTCAGCATCATGCCTCTGGGCGTGGTCAGACCACAGGACCTCATCAACGTCACAGGCAATCCTGTCCCTTGCTAAACAACGGGGAAATAATCCTTTAGCATGCTGAATCCAATCTTGAATCGCTTCCACTCCAATGTCGTCACATGCTGCATCCATTGACTGAATGAGATTTTCCTGTGCATAAGGATTTCTGTCATAGACCTTCCACCTCCATGCAGAAACAAATTATTCAATGTGATTAAGGAAGGGCGAGTATGGTGGGAGGCACACATTTATAAAACGTGGGTCATTTTCAAACCACTCACGAATTCCAGGACCACGGTGAAAGTTCACATTGTCCCAGATTACCACAATCATGGGATGCTCAGTCTGCTCATCACCTCTCTGTTCATGTCTCAGTAGTGCTTCCTGTAGAGCATACAGAAACGTCATAAGATGGGCAGTGTTGTAAGGCCCTACAGTCACATGGCGGTGAATAACCCCGTAGCTGCTGATGGCAGCACATATGGTTACGTTGCCACCACGCTGCCCTGGCAACTCTACAATGGCACGTTGACCAATAATGTTGCAGCCTCCCCTTCTCCTATTGGTGAGATTGAAGTCAGCTTCATCCAAGAATATGCACTCATGAGGCCTCTCCATGGAATCCAGTTGAAACATTCTCTATAGAAATGAACAAAAATACATTTTTGAAGTAACGTAAATGACACGTTGACCAATAATGTTACGGCCTCTCCTCCTCTTGGTGAGATTGAAGCCAGCTTCATCCAAGAAGATGCACTCATGAGGCCTCTCCAAGGAATCCAGTTGAAACATTCTCTATAGAAATTAACAAAAATACATTTTTTAAGTAATGTAAATGACACAGCATTCCAGGCTTCATGCCTCTGTATACATGTGCTGCATTACATTCAACACAGTAAAGATGTACAGTAACTCACTAGTGCTGTATAATCTCTGGACATGATTACTTACTTGTACATATTGATATCGTAGCTCTTTTACTCTTTCAGACTTTCTCTCTAATGGTACTCTATAGGCTTGTTTGAGACTTATCAGGTTGCGTTTCAGGACACGGTCAATTGTGGAGACTCACACTGTTGATTCCTTCAAAATTCACGTTGTCTTCCTCAACTCGCTGTTGTATTTCACGCAGATGAATGAGATTATTTTGAAGGACCATATTGACAATAATGTTTTCCTGCTGTTGTGAGAACATACCTCTCCTTCCACCGGCATGTGGCAGTCTTTTAATTCTAATAAAACCTCTTGTTAGAATTGTACAGACAGACCTAATGCATTGAAATGTCACCAAATATGTACAATACATAAAATACTATTATACAAGTACATCAGTGCAAGAAAAGGGCACATTTTTAGAGATATGTACCAGTAATTTACTGAGACGTTCCATGACTGTACATACTGTACTGTAAGTTTGAGGGACCACAAATGATAGTAAACTTACCTGTTCTCTTCTCTGAATGTCCTGACAATGGAGGCCACAGAGAACCTGCCTATATTTGGTTGAACACGTAGTCCTGCTTCCCTCATACTCATTCCATGAACCAGAACATGATGTATGATTGTTGCTCTAATTTCATTGGAAATGATGGCTCTTGTTCTTCCTCCTCCTCCTCTGTCTCCTCCTCCTCGTCCTTTTCCACCTTCTCCTTCTCTCCTGCCCTCCATTATGAAAATCACACATGCCATTTGGATTTGACATGGCTTTATATCCTGATTACTGATTAGGTGCAACACATTACTTACTTGAAACAGGTGTGTTACATTTTGAGTGCTTGTGTGTTACCGATGACAACAGTGTGTAGCTTGTGTTTCACTTTTGGGGTCTGTGTTGTGCCATTTTGAGTTGAAGTGGTCACCCCTCTGAGCCTGGATCCTCTCTAGGTTTCTTCCTAAAATTCTGCCTTCTTAAGGTGTTTTTCCTAGCCACTGAAATTCAACACTACTGTTGTTTGCTCCTTGGGGTTTAACGCCGGGTGTCTCTGTAAAGCACTTTGTGACAACTGCTGTTGTAAAGAGGGCTTTATAAATACATTTGATTGATTGATAGATATGGTTTCAGTCTATATGCCTGTGGGGAGAAAAATTGACAACAATTACTATTGTATTTACTCCTTTGATAGACTGGCAAACTGGCCAGGGGGTACCCTGCAACTCACCCAATGTCATCTGGGATTGGCTCCAGAATTTGCGTATCCATAGAATGAATACTAATACTTTTAGTGATTTCCCGAGTTGTCCATAAGCAAAGCAGAGGGGAAAAAACAAAAATGTTCCCTCTGCTTTGGTTCTCATGAAAGGTCGGTCATGGGGATGTTTGTTCAATCTATGGTTACATTCAATAGATATTATGTATATGAAATCATATTGGTGTTGTAAGCTATTCAGCCTGTTGGCTGAGCTTACAGCTGTATGTTTCATTGTGCAATCAAAACACATTGGTTTGGCAAAACTAAATAAGAAAAACAGACTAAATTCCCCGGCTTCCAACTATTTCCAAGTCATTTGTCAGGTCCTGTAAACTGGTCTCTTAGCATCTTTCTGCGCCTGGAGCCCACAGTCAGGGCCTGACCACAGAGGGGCCTCTTGGCATATCTGCACTCCATTTTTATTGTCCCCAATTGGAGGCAGCTGTCCTGCGTTGCCTCTTATTGGGGACCATATATAAGTTATCCTTTGAGTCCTTTAGTTGGTGGGTTATTTGTGTTTATGTGTGCTAGAACAGTTTCGGTTTGTGGTTCTCCTTTAGTTTGTTTTGTGGTTTGAAGGAAGATATCTATTGTAACCACCATTTGCCTCACGCAGTGTAACACATTTGATCAGGTTGTTGATTGTGGCCTGTGAAATGTTGGTCCACTCCTCTTCAATGGCTGTGCGAAGTTGATGGATATTGGCAGGTCCTGGAACACGCTGTCGTATACGCCGATCCAGAGCATCCCAAACATGCTCAATGGGTGACATGTCCGGTGAGTACGCTGGCCATGCAAGAACAGGGATGTTTTACTGCAACATGAGGTGATGGTCGTGGATGAATGGCACAACAATGGGCCTCAGGATCTCGTTACAGTATCTCTGTGCAATCAAAATGCCATCAATAAAATGCACCTGTGTTCGTTGTCCATAACAAGCCTGCCCATACCATAACCCCACCACCACCATGGGCCACTCGATCCACTATGTTGACATCAGCAAACCGCTCACCCACACGCTGCCATCTGCCCTGTACAGTGAAAACCAGGATTCATCCATGAAGAGAACACCTCTCCAAAGTGCCAGACGCCATCAAATGTGAACATTTCCACACTGAAGTCGGTTACGACGACATAGTCAGGTCGAGAGGACAACGAGCATGCAGATGAGCTTCCCTGAGATGGTTTCTGACAGTTGTGCAGAGATTCTTTGGTTGTGCAAACCGATTGTTGCAGCAGCTGTCTTGGTGGCTGGTCTCAGACGATCTTGGAGGTGAAGATGCTGGATGTGGAGGTCCTGGGCTGGTGTGGTTACTTGTGCTCTGCGGTTGTGAGGCTGGTTGGATGTACTGCCAAATTCTCTGAAACACCTTTGGAGACAGCTTATGATAGAGAAATGAACATTCAATTCACAGGCAACAGCTCTGGTGGACAAAACTTGTGACATCTGTGGCATTGTGCTGTGTAATGGAACTGCACATTTTAAAGTGGCCTTTTATTGTGGCCAGCCTAAGGCACACCTGTGCAATAATCATGCTGTCTAATCAGCATCTTGATATGCCACACCTGTGAGGTGGATGGATTCTCTCTGCAAAGTAGAAGTGACCACTAACACAGATTTAGAAACAATATTTGAGAGAAATAGGCCTTTTGTGTACATAAAGAAAGTCTTTGATCTTTGAGTTCAGCTCATAATAAATGGGGGCAAAAACAAAAGTGTTGCGTTTATAATTGTGTTCAGTGTATCTTGAAAAGATAATTTACAATGAACATTTAGTGTCCTGTGATGGGGTGGCGGTAACCTGGGCAATCAGACTGTTAGATTCAGTCCACTTTTGATCCATGAACAAAATGTATGCAACCGGTAGTCAGGGGAGAATCTTTATTTAAAAGATGATGTTGATCTTCCATAGTTCTTACATGTTCTCCAATAACCATAAAGTTAACACAGTCTTTTATGCCAGGACACATAGGAGGTGGTCAGTGATCATAGCCAACCATTATACTGTCCATTATTTTCCAGCACATCTCCCCCAATATCTGTCTATCTTCCACTCACATAAGTGTATTCTATATCCTAACCTTATATGGCCTGGTATGGTTTCCCTTCTTGAGTTCTTGGCTCCACACACGCTTATCAGGTTGTGTGGGGCCCTTCAATAGTGGATACCAACTGTTTCTGATACAGCACAAGATAACAAAGTACCACTCCTCAAACAAGAGAACAGAACTAAAATACATGTTATCATCAGGTAAAGACAGGCTTTCTCACAATGGTATGTCCCAACCTACGGTCCATGGGTCTATTCATCTAGTATATGACGGTCACATGTGGGACCCACATCCCATCTATTATACTTTGTTCAGAGTAAGTCAGTACTTTGTGTTATGTTATGTTTCTCATGCCCATATTCTATCAAGACATATCTTCAACTGTCTGTTGTGGAAATTACCACAAAAGAACTGCTTGATGTTGTAAAACACTTGCTTATCTACTCTGTCAAATGTCAAAATGAATATACAGTGTCAAATTTTCAGTATTATTGTCCAGTATGTATGCGCTGGTGAGCTTTTAGGTGACCTAATTGAGAGAAACTCCTCCCACAGTCAGAACAGGAGTAAGGCTTCACACCTGTGTGCAATCTCTGATGGCCAGTAAGACCAGATGAACTAGTGAAACACTTCCCACAGTCAGAACAGGAGTAAGGCTTCTCACCTGTGTGCAGTCTCTGATGGCCAATAAGGCCAGATGAACTAGTGAAATACTTCCCACAGTCAGAACAGGAGTACGGCTTCTCTCCACTATGTATGCGCTGGTGAGTTTTAAGACAACCTAATCGAGAGAAACTCCTCCCACAGTCAGAACAGGAGTAAGGCTTCTCTCCTGTATGTATGCGCTGGTGACCTTTAAGGTTATCTAATCGAGAGAAACTCCTACCACAGTCAGAACATGAGTAAGGCTTCTCACCTGTGTGCAGTCTCTGATGGCCAGTAAGACCAGATGAACTAGTGAAACACTTCCCACAGTCCGAACAGGAGTAAAGCATCTCACCAGTGTGCATTCTCTGATGCCTAATAAGTGCATAGGATTTAATGAAACACTTCCCACAGTCAGCACAGGAGTAAGGCTTCTCTCCAGTATGTATGCGCTGGTGAATTTTAAGGTTACCTAATTGAGAGAAACTCTTCCCACATTCAGAACAGGAGTAAGGCTTCTCACCTGTGTGCAGTCTAATATGAATAGTAAGATCAGATGATCTTATAAAACACTTCCCACAGTCAGAGCAGGAGTAAGGCTTCTCACCCGTGTGCAGTCTTATATGAATAGTAAGATCAGATGATCTTATAAAACACTTCCCACAGTCAGAACAGGAGTAAGGCTTCTCTCCAGTATGTATGCGCTGGTGACATTTAAGGGCATCTATTTGAAAGAAACTCTTCCCACAGTCAGAACAAGAGTAAGGCCTCTCACCTGTGTGCACTCTCTGATGTTTAGTAAAATCAGATGATCTATTGAAACACTTCCCACAGTCAGGACAGCAGAAAGGCTTCTCACCTGTATGTATGTTAATGTGTCTTTTTAACAGTGATAGAGATTGGATTTTCTTTGGACAGTGGTGAGACTTCTTATCATTGTATTCTTCCTGTTGTTTCCTTCCAAGCGTCACCACTTCAGGAATCCCATCTGTGATAGACATCAGAAATGATTTATGGACACATTTTGGGACACAAAATTATCAAGATTAAATCAACTAGCATTATTCCACAGCCAAGTGCTATAGACCTTAATACTGCAGTTAAGGCACTTGAAACGTTATGTGATTTTGTAAGTATTGCTGGAATTAGCTACGCATGCAGACATCATAACCATTGGAGAAACAAAAAACATTTCCTGATCAGAGTGGAGAGTAGGATGTTGTTTGATGGAAGAGAAAAGTTTCAAATAGATACATTTAATGATGCCATTGACATGTTTTCTCTCAAGTCCCAGACACAGTCTGGAGGCCAAGAGAAACCTGGACAATTTGTTTAATACACTCTGTAGAGAATCTAGGTCCAAGGGCTCAGTGATTGACGAGGCCCACATTTGGGTATCTGCATTCCCAGATGACAATTTAGGACAGGGCTGGGCAAATTAAGGCCTGCGAGGCAATTCCATCCGGTAGTAAAATTGTTTTGTCAAACATTACTTACAAGCCCAATCTTTGATTGGAAATGGTGTTGTTGCTATGCAGATATTTCAGATTTTGCCTGTGAATAACGGTGAGGGAAAACGGTCATTCTCATTGGTAATTATAAATATTTATTATTGTTCTTCTCAGGTCGACATTTCTGTATTACAAATTTTTTATTTTAATATTTTGATGTACTGGATGTTTAGGTGTCACTTTCTGATAACAATTACAGAAGAAAATGAACCTTTACACTTTATTCAAATTTTTGAGAAGATTTGAGAAGCATTTTGTCCATTGTGTTATCTTTTGAGTTGAATTGTACCTTCGAGCTTGTTATTTTCATTTATTTTAGTGCTGTTTGGGGATGAAACATGTGACGGCATGTTCACTTATCTGGCTACCTATGGCAGAATTTGAAATGGCAGAGCCACCACAAGGAGCCGCTAGAGCGCAATGAGACCTCCCTCTCTCTGTAATTTGCTGGACAATTTAAATTTCCCGTGGGTCTTCCCAGCAAATTGTCATCGATGCGCAGAGACAAGGCTCAAACGTACACCCTAGACAGGAGAACATCTTTAAAATATTCTGTATTTTTTGGTTTTTGAGACAACAAAAAATAAGTATAACAATATGGAGAATACTGACAGACATCTACCCTTTCATTGGTAAAAACAAAAAATTACTACATTGACAATGACAACATTAAACCAGTTCTTACCTTGATTAAGTAAGTCCTCTTCATTGTTAATGATAACCACATTCTTCTCCTCTTCATCTTTAATGGTAACATTCAGTCCCAGCATGTGTCTTTTGTCTTCCAGTTTCACGGATGTCATCTCTGAATCTCCTAATGCCCCATGAGCTTCAATTTCACATTCAGAATCCAGTAACAACTGTTTGGGCTCAGTGTAGAAGGAGAGCAGCAGGCTGGGTTTGTCCTCCCTCTGTTAAAATAAAGACCAAATCAGAGCCATACAAGACTGATGAACATGTTTGTTGGAAATAAAATATAATCACAATGGACGGGACACAAAAACAATCACGATCATAACAGACCTGTGGTCTACGCATTTTCCTTAACTTGACCCCAGAATGGAAGGAAAATACTTTTCACTTTCTGCTCTGGAAAGAATTACGAGACCACTGCAAAATTATCAGTTCCTCTGGTTTTACTATTGATATGTGTTTAAGAAAAATGAAAATGTCTGTTTTATTCTATAAACTAGTGACAACATTACGCCCAAATTTCCAAAAAAAATATTGTCATATTGAGTATTTATTTGTTGAAAATAATTGGTCACAATAACCAAAAACCTCAAATAATGCAAAAACTAATTCATATTCATTTTTCAACAACAAAACACTATTTTTTTAACTTAGGAAGAGTTCAGAAAGCAATATTTGGTGGAATAACCCTGATTTTTTAATCACAGCGTTCATGGGTCTTGGCATGCTCTCCACCAGTCTGTCACATTGCTGTTGGGTGATTTTATGCCACTCCTGGCACAAAAATCCAAGTAGCTCGGCTTTGTTTGATGGCTTTTGATGGTGACCATCCATCTTCCTCTTGATCAAATTCGGTTTTCAATGGGGTTCAAGTTTGGAGATTGGGCTGGCCATGACAGGGTCTTGATCTGGTGGTCCTCCATCCACCACTTGATTGACCTGGCTGTGTGGCATGGAGCATTGTCCTGCTGGAAAAAACAATTCTCAGAGTTGGGGAACATCGTCAGAGCAGAAGGAAGCAGGGGTTCTTCCAGGATAAACTTGTACTTTGCTTGATTCATGCGTCCTTCACAAAGACAAAGCCTTGCTGAAGCCTCCCCAGATCATCACCGATCCTCCACCAAAATTCACAGTGGGTGCGAGAAACTGTGGCTTGTAGGTCCCACCAGGTCTCCGTCTAACCATTAGACAACCAGGTGTTGGGCAAAGCTGCTTACTCCATTCCTCTACAGTCCAATCCTTATGGTCTTTTGTAAACTTCAGCCTTGCTTCGCATGACTTCAGCCCTGCCCCAGGGAGCCTGTTTCAAACCGTCCTTGCTGTGCACTTCACCCCAGCTGCTGTTTACCATTCTTTTTATAGGTCACTTGAGGTCATCCTACGGTTGTTGAGTGAAATTCAAATGAGTTGACGGTCAACTCTGTAAGTGGACAGCTGTTTTGGCCCTCTGCCAGTCTGTAGCTTTGTTTTCCCCAATGTCTGTTGCTTGACCTTGTTCTTATGAACTGCTGTCTAAGAAATGTTCAGGATGGAAGCAACCTGACGCTCACTGTATCCCTCTGTCATTTTTCCGGATGAAACTTATATTGTTGTGTTCCTCATTGAGGCCAGTTTCATCATGGAGGCTAAACTTAAGGGAAAAATAGATTGTTGTGCTGTTGGATGTCAGAATAGGAATGCAAAAAAAGATGGCCTTCATTTTTATAGAATATTGTTGTCAAAACCTCCCTTTGAAGCTAAATGCAGGCTTTCATGGTTGCAAGCCATTAAACAGACTGGACTGATAAAATTATTCCGGAATGCTCGTCTCTGCAGTGCTTATTTTATATCAGGATGTTTATCACACTCAGGCAAAATCAATGATTTAGTTATAATATCGATAAAATAGTAACAGCAGTAACCACAAAGCTGGCATTCTCAGTAGGCTTTTTCACAATGGTAAACACAATCGACCAACTTCAGCAATATTAGCTAGCGTGTAGGGAGAATTTGCATGCAAACATTCAAATTGCTCACAGGTTAGCTTACATCACTCAGTATTTATGGAAGCATTTAATAAATAAACGGGATATATGGTAATACTATATCTGTGATATGACATTTTCTTTCCAAAATAATTAGAGAAGGCACTCGGATGAACCATATTCCTTTCAAAGACTGTAAAGACAATTATGGACGTAGTAACCGTGACGTCATCCATAGGTGTCTGAGGACCTGTTTTGAAGCAAATTTTTGGTGGAGAAGGCCGTGGCCATCTTGGCAGCGCGTCACTCAGCCTAACTCCCGGATAACCAAAAATGGGCAAAGAGGTGGGGCGTGGGTGCACCTTAGGTGCCTGGTTGCTGAAACAAAGCCAGTCCAGTTACCAGGTTAGCAAAGGCTAAGAAGCTAGGCCAAATGCTACTGTACCAATATGCTACTCTGCGTTGCTAGCGGATGCTAGGCGGCGGTTGGTAGCCAGCCACCGTTACGTTACCAGCTTACACTTGAGACAAGTTAACCAGAAAATCTACAACAAAACTCAACTGCTTACAATTCTTCAGCGTTTTTTGTATATATAAATGTGGTTATTTTGCAACTATAGATTTTGTCGAGACTAATATAAACTGTAAAACATAAGTAGAGACTTGCAGATTATATATTAGATTTTTACATAAATTAGGTTATGATCATATGGTTACGTTGATTTGGATGTCACTTGATTATAACGTTACTTGTCAGTGACTGGAGTTAGCTGAAGCGATACCAGAAACAAACCGTTAGGAGTGACAGTGCCAGCACCACCCGTCACCAGCTCACGCCCCCTAAATATAAGACTTAAAGGTGCCTTATGCAGCATTTAACATTTAAAATATCCAAGGGTGTCAGGACTGACGCTATCCCAAGGCCGAGACGTTTGTAGGCGTGCACTTCCTTGAAGGTGTGTTAGGTGAAGGTCTATGACAAACTTTGTTTGGGATCATGTAGCCTACACCGAACCCTCCAGAAACGAAAATATACAGAAGCATAAGACAAAAGTGGGTAAAAGTTACTTTTCATGGCGAGAGCTGAAGTTTGTGTGAACAGTGATGCAGAGTTGGATACCTTTCTACTTGACAAGTAACATTGCCTCATTTAGCTAGTTGACTCATCAAGGAAATATGTTTAAGTTACTAGATTGATGATGACGGAGAAACAATAATACTACGTAGAAAATAATTTGATGTTCTTGTTTATTCTATTTGTATGAGCGTTTTAGGAATATTTCTCCGAAGTCGTTGGTTGAGACAATAAACTGACGAGCCAAGTTGTGTCAGAGCAGACACTCATTGATTCCATTTCTTGCTGGAAAATTGTTTTACAACATGGTGTTCTCTGCAAAATGTTAAAAAAAAGAATGCTTTGAAGGTTGTTTGACTAAACCTTATGCATAACCGAACGTTTCTCAGAAGAAGCAATTATATTGCGTTTTAGATAGATTTAGGCTTGTGCAAACTGGTCAAAGTGCAAATATTATTGTTCCAACTAGCACAATTATGGTTTCATGTTTGCTAGACAGCCATCAACGATTTTCTGATTCATGTCAATGCATCTAACGCGATTGATAGCCCAGATTCTATTTTGATTGGTTTAGCTGTTTATGTTGTTCATTTTGGGTTCCATAATTATGGAAAGGGACCATATAATGTAACCCCATGTGAAAAGTCTGTGTTCATTGTTCCAGCATCGACGGTTGGAAGTGGCACTACTTCAAACAGGTCAGTATGCTCATAGTTACTAATGACAGTGGCCTTTTATTTTGGCCAGCCTAAGGCACACCTGTGCAATAATCATGCTGACTAATCAGCATCTTGATATGCCACACCTGTGAGGTGGATGGATTCTCTCGGCAAAGGAGAAGTCCTCACTAACACAGATTTAGACAGATTTGTGAACAATATGAGAGAAATAGGCCTTTTGTGTACATAAAGTCTAAGATCTTTGAGTTCAGCTCAAAGATGTTTATAATTTTTTTCAGAGTAGTTAGGGTCTTCAGAGCAAAGAACCTATGCCACTAGCACAACAACTGAAAGCTCTTTAACCAGGCAAACTGTGTACCCACCCCCCTCCCCAAAACACAGACACCTAAGCATTAAAAGGGTGGTTTTGAACTAACACTCCAAGACCCCCCCGAAACTGCTGCCAATAAATGAGTTCTTACTCTTCCATCTGTCCACTGGCTGTAACCAGAGGGAGTTAGGTCATAGATTTAACTTCCACCGAGCAACAGTCAGCTGAATCATCGTGACCTGGGCCAACTTCCTCTACAGCTTACTGGGCTCGGTCTGTATATGGATGTCTCCCGCAGCTGTGAAGGCCCATCTTCCAAACTTTGATGGCAGCTACAGTGACACACAATTATTCCTCGACTGTACAGAGCTACGGTGTCAAACACCTTCATCCATGCTCCTTCAGAGCGAAGTTTTCTTCACATACAAGTCCCACTGCACCTTTATGGCCATGGTGGGCATGCCCCCCCACGGAGCCCTGAGTTTTGTAGTAGCACTCTGAGGGTTCCATGAGTAACAAGGTGTTTCATCAGTCAGGGATTACACCACTTAACACCTGACATGGCCATCATGGTTGACAAGGGATTCTTGTACCATGGACTGTTCATCGTCCTGCCTTTCTCTCCAAGAGGGCCCAAATGTCAGAGGTGGATGTTCTGAAGACGCAGACCATTGCCCGTTTGAGGGTGCATGTCGAGAGGATGATCAGAAGAGTTAAGGAAAAACTTTGATACCGCTCTCTCTCTCTCTCTCTCCATTGTAGGAAGCATAAACCAACTTCACTGTCGCTTTCCTCCTCTCAAATTACCAAAATTGACCTCCCATCAAGAAATGGAGATGTGAAGTCTGATATTGTAGCTATATCTTTTCTGAGGAATTTGATTTGATTACTATTGTTCTGTTAAACATACAGAATTCATAAAATAAAATAATTTTGTAAATTGCCTTTAATATCCTGTCTTTTGACTTTTTTACAGTTCTTTACAGTTGTTAAAGGGGCAGTTCACCCCAAAAAGAGTCCCTCTTATCTGTAGTGCTAGAGAAGTCTGCCTCTTGAGTACAATGGTAATAAATGGCTTTTTCTTGGGGTGCTCACAGCACCCAAACATTGTGTTTACTTGGTGAGAATCATGAAAAACATCTGCCATTGACATTTAGCATAAAATCTCAATAATAAAAACTTACCATTAAAGAACACAGAATATTTGATTTTCTCCATCCTTAAGCATTTGATATTTGTGCAAGTTGACAAAAATAAAACCTGTCTACTTTCTCTCGGAATACATCCCCCTCTGTTAATCCTTTGAATTAGTACGTCTTCCTCAGCTGAGACTACAAAATCACACCAACAAATTCCGGTTGTTAGCATCTGCCCCTGTACTTGCCAGTAGTAAGCATGCGTTTGTTTTAGTTTCAATTTGCCTGAATTCATTTGGAGATATCGGCAGGCCACATAGCTTTTAACATTCGGGCACTTCATCTCAATCAGCCCAAACTGTCATGGCTCTGAAGGGTCAAAGACTAACCCGTGTGGAGACGCCCCCAGCCAGGGAGCATCAGGGTGAATTACAAATCCACAGGGGTAGTGGTTACCCTTTTCATTTGGCAATATTCCCAGATATCATCTCCCTCTAATTCAAGCCCCTTCTTCACAGCTGCCATCTGACGGGTCCTTTGCAGTATCTGGTCAGACCATAAGAGTTCCCTCGAACCTGGCAGATCTCCTTGAAACGTGAGGCAGTCAATCTATGCCTCCTTAGCTGATGCCGTTCAGTACATGAACTTTGAGCTCCGGTAGCACATTCAAATTTGTGCACCATGTCTCAGGTGACATCTGGACTCCTGTGGTGTAGCTGTTGTGGTTCAGCACAGACAAACATGCAACTGGATAGCTGTAGGCGGTAATCCTGAAGAGGCACAGATGGACGTGCTGGGGCCGCATGGAAGGACAGGTCTCTCTTTGCTATTGTTGGTTGATGGTAGGACAATGGACATATGGCTTGAACCTTGCCACGGGCAGAGTCAACCAGGGGAATTTCACAGCTGATGCCCATGCTACAGATCATCGTCGCCTCTGCTGTAGAGAAATCTTTATACGCCTCTGTCACCTAGGGAGGTAACAATATACTGATTAGCAATATACCGCAATATTTAAACAACCACAATTATCATACCATACATTTTCCCTGCCTTTTCATGGCCACAATATGTTGCACATCATGAACAGCGCCACACCATTACAAATAAGTTCATAATAGAGGACCCTTGAGTAAACATTTGACTGATTTCGGTTCAATAGTTTTTTCTTCAAAAGCAGAATACTCGTTTGTATAATTGATGGGTCATAGTACATTTAATCAAAAGGGGGAAAAAAGAAAATCATGAAATACTAGTATACAGATTTTGTATACTGCCTGGATTTAAAAATTGATACGTTTGGGGCCGTCTAAGATCTTCTGGTAGTTTATTCCAGTTTTGTACATCACAAGTGCTAAACGCAGCTTCTCCATGGTTGGTTTGGACTCTGGGCACTAGAGAGCCCTGCTAAGAGCCCTGCTCGGTTTATATTCTTCATATTCGGGTCCTAAACCATTCAGTGATTTATAGACAAAAAGCACCACTTTTCTTTTTATTTTATTTTTCATCTATTCTGTAACTGACTGGAAGCCAATGCAAAGATTTAAGAACCAAAATGATGTGCTCTGTTTTCTTGGTCCTGGTTAACATTCTAGCAGCAGCATTCTGAATGAGCTAGTGGAAAGTGGCATATCCACACAGGTATTTTACTTCAAACATGCAACATATTGTAATAAATTGACAATATTCAGGTTTTACCTTACACTATCGGTTGTTGCTCTACACTTTGGCTTAGTAGAAAGCCATCTTACCCATGGGGCATGGCTATATACCCAATCAAGTTATGCAGAATACTGTTAGAAGATAAATATATTTAGAAAATATAGCCAACAGCTCTATAATTATAGTGCAAACATACCAAAGTTCTGGGCTTGTGCCACTGCTGTCCTTCTTCAGTACAGGAGGGACCATTAGCACCTTCGGCTGAAAGTAATGTGCTGACTGGAACAGCAATGCGACACAGTGGTTGCATAATGCTGCTCCAGCAACACATGTTCAGCTGTGATGAAACAGCTCTACAGAACTGGAATCTTTCAGTACCACCTGCATAAGTAAAATGTCATAGTAAATACTTAGCTTGGTCACTGTTTAACCATTCTTGTTTTTACAATATTTTCTATACGTAATATTCTATAATCACAGACCAAATGTCATGTATTTCTGTACGTTGGGTTAGAGTAAGTTGATTAATATGCCAACTGCATTAGATCAAGATCCATAATCGTTTTGCTTTGAAACATGGTAGCGTAATACCTTAAACACAAAACTGCATCTTAAATGAATGACTGAGTTGAGGAAAACTTGAATAAGAACGCCGGATGGGGATTGGCTAGGTAAACTTACCTGCCTACTGTCTAGAAGTTTTAGATTTTAGAGTTATTATACGTAAATGACTTAGCTAAATCCCCAGGAACTTTAGGAATGCCGGGTTATTAAAGTAACAAGCTTATAACTGTTGGCTGAACCTGGACTTTAATTTATCAATCCTAACTTCACCATACAGTCAAACTGAGGTTTCTCAGCTTTCCTCATGGAGCTGTAGCACAATGCCCTAACCACGACTTCCCCTGTGTCTTGATCTTTATTAGAAACTGAAAGGGGCAGAAATATAAATGATAACAGACAGCTGGCATTTAAAATTAAGAAAAACAAGTTTCTATACTACACGTCGCTAACTAGCTTAGTCGCTTGCCGGTGGGCACAACACAAACTTCTTACCCTTGTAGTTATGCAGATGACTCGATACGTAGAGTTTGAATCCCTTGTTCCGCTTGCTTGTTGGAGCAGGGGACCAGGCAACAACGATTCGATGGACATCACTGATGCTTATTTTAGGCAGGTCTTGGCGACATCTACTAAAAACTGACATTTTGGGCAACGCGGGTGATCGCCTCAAGCAAACCTGAAACTGATATGCAGACTTATGGCTACAGCGGAAGTTCGTCACTACGCTTGTGCACAGAGCCCATGGCCGTTTATCAATTCCAAGTACGCCAAGAACATACTTGTATCCTTCAGAAGAACGTTCTTGCATCCTTCAGAAGAACGTTCTTGCCAAGTGTCCTTGAGAGTATGGTCTTGCAAGAACACGAGGACAGAGAACGCACCTACCTAGATTGAGATGGCTATTGCGCAATACCGTATGCTTTTCCTTTCCTGTCATCTTGATAGGAAATCTGGGATATCAGATGTGTTCTCGCTGAACAAGTCACCAACCCATGCATCCTCGATAAAAGAGTCGGATCAAGTACACATCCGGGCATTTTATGGTTAGTAGTGCTAGCATTTGGTATTAACCAAAACAAGGTACTAGCAACCTGCATGCCATTTGTTTTTAAAACAAATGGCATGCACCCATTTTCATTTATGGGCCGTTTCTGCTGGGCTGTCATTGTTCTCTTGAATTGGTAGTAGGCTGTAGCAGAGACATCTGCTCAAAAATGCCTTGTTTTCTTTTAGTGAGTTTCATTTAAACAAACGGCGATTACTACTGTTTTGTTTATGTTGGGCCCGCTTTTTTCCTTGAATAGGCTACTCATCTCAGCTTAAAGTAACGGATTGGTCAAAACAGAAAAGGCGGGATAACGTCAGCTGCCTCCTAGCGGAACGGCAAGCGATTAAACCGCTTGTGTGAACGAAGGGTAATTCCAGCCAATTGTTCTATGTCAAAATACCATTCTAGCTAGTAGTCAATCTTTTAAAGCACCGTAGGTTTACCTCAACCATTTTATTTAAATAAGATATGATTGGAGCACCATTCAGTCATGAAACGCAAATCCCCAAAATGTTGAATCTTTGGAAAGGTTGTTGAGAGGACAGTTTAGCCTACATTATATTTGTGTGCTCGTATTGCAATTATAAAGTCAAATTAGGGTAGGACCATACTCTTGCCTGACAAACACCATTTTTTATAATTTCGGCAGGCAGGAAAATGCCCCTCCCCCCAAGCTTCAAATAGTTTGTGGCACTACTGAGTTTGGCAGGCAAGAATATGGACTTATTCTAATTTGACTTTATAGTTAAAATAAGAGCACATTGTAAATCATTTATAAAATAAAAATGTCAAAGCAATGATGGATGAATTATTATCCTTACACTTTAGAAAACATTCGTCAAATAATAAATGTGATATATGACCGATTTTGCTAACAAGTTATTTATACACTTAAAACAAATAACCAACCGAAGACTGCAGACAGTGCTTTCCCACGCGATCAACCGGTCTTAAAAAATCGAATGAACCGCAGCCAAACGGTTAAAATAAGGCTTTTCGCTACGAAGACGAGTGAAATATGTAAGTTAAACTGTCCCCTCAACAAGGAAACAAGTCGCATCAATGAGAATCGAGAGTGCGCGTTCAATTGAGCTTAAAGCTACATCAGCGAAGGTTCGTTTTGATTCATTTGCTATGGTCTCGCGCAAGATCAGCTGGCGTTCTTAGGCCGTTTTACAGGCGCGTGTGAATTTGAATGTGTTCTATTGTCCTTGACGGAAATTATGCCGTTTCATTCCCTGCTTAACATTAAGAAAAACACGTTCTCACAAAACTACCATGAACAGAAACACAAATGAAAGCTGTAAAGATAGTTGGACTAAAAACGATATTTTAGCAAGTTGGAGGCAGAAAGATAACAAAGCATTGAATATTTTTATCAAACTTAAACAAAGCCTCTTTAATCACTTACCATTTTAGCGAAATTGATTTATGTTTGTCTTTTACAAAAACGTCACGATGTCTTGAAAAATAAACCAACTGTTCCAGGATGTACTCGTGCATTGTTTCTTCTTCTTGTAATTTGTGGGCGGATCGCAACCATACAAAAAGGTGTATATACTGCCACCTACTGTGCCGGAGCGTGAGGCCGTCCACGGCCTAGCTACATCATACCCTTCTGTTCAGGCCGGGCTCCCTAAGAAATTGAGACACAGCCCTTGCCACCACCCCAATTCCCTTCACACCCCCTCAGCAATCCCACTAAATCCCAACTCCTCCCCTCCCCTCTCACCTTCCCATACAACCTTTCCTTTTCAACATCACACTGCTGACAATACAACACATGTTCAACTGTTCCTTCCACTAGACACCCATCACGCAGACCTGTCTCATGCTTACCTATCACCCTCAACGCTGAGTTCACCACACCTATCCTCTCCAACAACACCATCTCCACCAACAACTCACCCCTATCTGATCTCACAGTCTGTAAGCTGCTTAACAATGCTGCGGAGTCAGAACACTCAACAGTCTCACATCCTCCACCCAACTCAACCCAAGAATCATCTCTACTATCTCTGCCATATACACCATCACCTGTGTTTTCTAAGGTCCAAGGTCAACACAGCCGTCTACCAGGAAGTTTAAGAGCACTTCTTGCTTCCTGCTGCTGACCAACTTTATGGAGATGCAGATTTCATTTTCCAACAGGACTTGGCACCTGCACACAGTGCCAAAGCTACCAGTACCTGGTTTAAGGACCATGGTATCGCTGTTCTTAATTGGCCAGCAAACTCGTCTGACCATAACTCTATAGAAAATCTATGGGGTAATGTGAAGAGGAAGATGCGATACGCCAGACCCAACAATACAGAAGAGCTGAAGGCCACTATCAGAGCAACCTGGGCTCTCATAACACCTGAGCAGTGCCACAGACTGATCCACTCCATGCCACACTGCATTGCTGCAGTTATTCAGGCAAAAGGAGCCCCAACTAAGTATTGAGTGCTGTACATGCTCATACTTTTCATGTTCATACTTTTCAGTTGGCCAACATTTCTAAAAATATTTTTTTTGTATTGGTCTTAAGTAATATTCAAATTTTCAGAGATACTGAATTTGGGATTTTCATTAGTTGTCAGTTATAATCATCACAATTTAAAGAAATAAACATTTGAAATTATCAGTCTGTGTGTAATGAATGAATATAATATACAAGTTTCACTTTTTGAATGGAATTACTGAAATAAATCTACTTTTTGATGATATTCTAATTTTATGACCAGCACCTGTACACTCACCTAAAGGATTATTAGGAACACCTGTTCAATTTCTCATTAATGCAATTATCTAATCAACCAATCACATGGCAGTTGCTTCAATGCATTTAGGGGTGTGGTCCTGGTCAAGACAATCTCCTGAACTCCAAACTGAATGTCACAATGGGAAAGAAAGGTGATTTAAGCAATTTTGAGCATGGCATGGTTGTTGGTGCCAGACGGGCCAGTCTGAGTATTTCAGTTCGGTGGGCGAAAATGCCTTGTTGATGCTAGAGCTCAGAGGAGAATGGGCCGACTGATTCAAGCTGATAGAAGAGCAACTTTGACTGAAATAACCACTCGTTACAACCAAGGTATGCAGCAAAGCATTTGTGAAGCCACAACACGCACAACCTTGAGGCTGATGGGCTACAACAGCAGAAGACCCCACCGGGTACCACTCATCTCTAATACAAATAGGAAAAAGAGGCTACAATTTGCACAAGCTCACCAAAATTGGACAGTTGAAGATTGGAAGAATGTTGCCTGGTCTGATGAGTCTTGATTTCTGTTGAGACGTTCAGATGGTAGAGTCAGCATTTGGTGGTGGTGTAATGGTGTGGGAGATGTTTTCTTGGCACACTTTAGGTCCCTTAGTGCCATTTGGGCATTGTTTAAATGCCACGGCCTACCTGAGCATTGTTTCTGACCATGTCCATCCCTTTATGACCACCATGTACCCATCCTCTGATGGCTACTTCCAGCAGGATAATGCACCATGTCACAAAGCTCGAATCATTTCAAATTGGTTTCTTGAACATGACAATGAGTTCACTGTACTGAAATGGCCCCCACAGTCACCAGATCTCAACCCAATAGAGCATCTTTGGGATGTGGTGGAACGGGAGCTTCGTGCCCTGGATGTGCATCCCACAAATCTCCATCAATGCAGGATGCGGTCCTATCAATATGGGCCAACGTTTCTAAAGAATGCTTTCAGCACCTTGTTGAATCAAGGGGGTCAAACACAGTATTAGTATGGTGTTCCTAATAATCCTTTAGGTGAATGTATATGTATATTTGTAATACATGAGAATTAGTTATTTCAGTGTATGATTGTGCTTTTTTTTGTGTTATGTGTGGACCCCAGGAAGAGTAGCGGATGCATTTGTTGCATCAGCTAATGGGGATCCTAATAAATAGGTCAAGTCTAGTGCTTCTTGACACCTATAGAAGATGGGCAATCATAGTAATGAGTGAAGTTCAAGTAAGCAGACAGCTCAATGCCATTCAAAGCCATTTGGTCTTCATTGAAGCAAATACTCACGGTCGGTTTCCTTCTGTAGATTTGCAACCTACACCCTCCTGGTGACATACTGGGATTTGACTGAGGTCAGCAGACACCAAGTTAAGAGTCACCAGTGCAAACACTTCCAAGATAAGTGTTCCTTAACAAAATGCAGTAAGTGACAACTCCATTGAATACAGTACTTTATATGGAATATTTATCATACTGTTATTTTTCCTTGTGTTAAAATCTATTATTCTTCACTTTATTTGTGTTATGGACTTCACCCAATGCAAGGGGAATATATTGTACTAAAACAGTTTATTTTGTTGAGTCACTCCCACCAATCAATTTGTTTTTCTTGTTCGCTTGGTCGGATGTTTTTTTTAACATCCACCAGTCAAAAGAGAGCCAGATAATCATCTATTGGACCAACTTTCTCTACTTCCTGCTTGGGTCAGTATGGATATGGATCCCTAAGGAGAACATCAAAGCCATCATGCCACCTGAGTTCAATGATAATCCAGACACCAACATTTTGATCAACTGCACTGACCTTTGCTGCCAAACACCATCTTCCATACTCCGGCAGAATGAGGTGTTTTCTTCTTACAAGTTGCACTGTACCTTCAAGGGCATGTTGGGAATGTCACCACATGGAGCTGTCACTTTTGTATCCTCTTTGTAGGCTGGTTCTGTGAGTGACAAGAGATTGTTAGGCAGCCAGGAATCGCTTCCTTACTTATCCCTGATCATGGCCTTTATAATGGATGAGGGCTACCTAGTGGATGATCTTGTTCCATGTGAGTTCTGTCAGCCAGCTTTTCTGCTGAGGCGCCACAGATGCCAGCGGATGAGGTTAGGGTTACCCTATCCAATGCCAGGCTAAGGGGGCATGTTAAAAGAATGATTCAGAGAGTAAAGGAGCACAAGCTGTTTGACACAGTCATCCCTCTGACCGTCTCAGGCAGCATCAACCAACTATTTGCATTGTTACGCTTGCTGGTCAATCAAAATGGCCCTTTGGTCAGAGCAGGGGCCAAGCTGATATAAATGTACATTTGTTTTTGCTTTGGGTCACTCTGATTTGGAGCAATTGTTAGGGAGATGCTTTGGTGATCAATGCATTATTATTTTAAAGACAACCAACTGCATTAAGTAATAGCTACAGTGGGGAGAACAAGTATTTGATACACTAACGATTTTGCAGGTTTTCCTACTTACAAAGCATGTAGAGATCTGTACAAAAATCCAGAAAATCACATTGTATGATTTTTAAATAGTTAATTTGCATTTTATTGCATGAAATAAGTATTTGATCACCTACCAACCAGTAAAAATTCCGGCTCTCACAGACCTCCTGTCTGTCCTCCTGTCCTCTGTCCTCCTGTTCCACTCTCTCATCTCTCATCTTCATCCGCTTATCCAGTATCGGGTCGCAGGGGCAGCAGCTCCAGCAGGGGACCCCAAAATTCAGTTTCACAAGCCACATTTGCCAGCTCGGACTGGGGTATCCCGAGGCGTTCCCAGGCCAGTGTCAAAATATAATCTCTCCACCTAGTCCTGGGCCTACCCCGAGGTCTCCTCCCAGCTGGACGTGCCTGGAACGCCTCCCTAGGGAGACGTCCTGGGGGCATCCTTACCAGATGCCCGAACCACCTCAACTGGCTCCTTTCGATACAAAGGAGCAGTGGCTCTACTCCAAGTTCCTCACGGATGGCTGAGCTTCTCACCCTATCCCTAAGGGAGAAGAAAGCCACCCTTCTGAGAAAACCCATTTCAGCCGCTTGTTCATTACCTGTATTAACTAACTGCACCTGTTTGAACTCGTTACCTGTATAAAAGACACCTGTCCACAAACTCAATCAAACAGAATCCAACCTCTCCACAATGGCCAAGACCAGAGAGCTGTGTAAGGACATCAGGGATAAAATTGTAGACCTGCACAAGGCTGGGATGGGCTACAGGACAATAGGCAAGCAGCTTGGTGAGAAGGCAACAACTGTTGGCGCAATTATTAGAAAATGGAAGAAGTTCAAGATGATGGTCAATCTCCCTCGGTCTGGGGCTCCATGCAAGATCTCACCTTAACTCTACTTGCCGTGTTTAGAGAAGAAGGATGAGTACAACCCCAAGAACACCATCCCAACCGTGAAGCATGGAGGTGGAAACATCATTCTTTGGGGATGCTTTTCTGCAAAGGGGACAGGACGACTGTACCGTATTGAGGGAAGGATGGATGGGGCCATGTATCGTGAGATCTTGGCCAACAACCTCCTTCCCTCAGTAAGAGTTTTGAAGATGGGTCCTGGCTGGGTCTTCCAGCATGACAACGACCCAAAACACACAGCCAGGGCAACTAAGGAGTGGCTCCGTAAGAAGCATCTCAAGGTCCTGGAGTGGCCTAGCCAGTCTCCAGACCTGAACCCAATAGAAAGTCTTTGGAAGAAGCTGAAAGTCTATATTGCCCTGCGACAGCCCCGAAACCTGAATGATCAGGAGAAGGTCTATATGGAGTGGGCCAAAATCCCTGCTGCAGTGTGTGCAAACCTGGTCAAGAACTACAGGAAACATATGATCTCTGTAATTGCAAACAAAGGTTTCTGTACCAAGTATTAAGTTCTGCTTTTCTGATGTATCAAATACTTATGTCATGCAATAAAATGCTAATTAATTACTTTAAAATCATAATGTGATTTTCTGGATTTTTGTTTCATATTCTGCCACTCACAGTTGAAGAGTACCTATGATTAAAAATTAGACTTCTACATGCTTTGTAAGTGGAAAAACTGCAAAATCGCAGTGTATCAAATTTGTTCTCCCCACTGTATAAAACTAGGTCCAATACCATTTTATTGTATTTTGTTTCAATGTGCTGCCCTTACAATGCGATCTCTTGTGCAAAGCTAGACAGCCAGTGAACATTCAAAAGTCCTCCAATAAATACACAAGGCTTGACTTTTCTTGTATTTTACTGAAGTTGTTTCCTCTTGTTTGGTTTTGTAAAACTGAAACATTACAGAATAAGAATATAAATCAGTACACAAAACATGAACATATGCATACATATAACTGTTACTACATAATTCCTCTCAAAGTGTAAAACAAGCAATATGGCCTACTGTATGAAAACACAGTTCACCTACAAGTCACAAACAATTAAAGCAGAGCTAGCTACAGCTGTACTGCTAGCTAACAGAGCACATGTTTTACCAAACATAAAAACGTTTCTAACATGACATTCCTTACCAATGCAAGTGATTGGAAATGATTTACACATTACTTACAGGCACATAGTCTCCAAGGCAGAAGCGTACCAGAAATACATTCTGCAACATTAATCCAGCAATGACTTTCTTGCCTGTCAGAGTTCTACTGAAGAGAGTGCTTCCCTGAATTATTAACTCTGACCAGTAGAGGGCAGCACACAGCATGAACTTCTGAAATGTAAGAATGTATTTGATGAATAACTAAATAAGAATAACTTATTTAACCCATTCACTTAACTTTAAAAACAGCACATTCAGGATTAAAATTGTTTGATAACATACAACTGAAATATATTATTATATAAAATGATATTAAATACTTTTAAATGTTTGGTTACAGTTACAATGAGACACTTTGGTTACCATGAGACACTTCTGGTTTAGAAAGCTGCTGAGTGCAGTTATATTACAGACACATGTATACATGCACATGCAATGTCATACTCACTATGCCTGCCATGCTCAGTTTAACTTTGAGTAGCCATTGCTTGGTTATATATGATACAGTAGAGAGCCATCATTAGTTTAGAATGCTGCTTACTACAGTTACAATATAGTTGTAGCTGAGCTCAACATGTTACAAGGGGAAACAGGCCTCCCTTTTGCACAAGTTTATACATTATTACCATCTATGCATTTTCCATAGATTCAACATATTTCACAAATGTGAACATGCTGTGTAAGGTACATTGTGCGGTGGACCTGTGAGCAACAACTTGAGTTTCAGCTAAACTGTTCTGTAGGTCCTTTGCTGAGACCTGTGGGTTCTACTGAGTAGATCAGACCAGTTTTCATGCAAATCTTGTGATGTTTTCTCCTTCCTTTGACTTGCGCTGTTCAATTTAACAACAATGTTTCAGAAAGTTGAAACTGGAAGTGTTGAATTTTCTATAGCCTGTTGCAGAAAAGTGGCAAGTTTCAATTTGAATCATGTAGAGGTCAAGTCAACATCTGTTTATAGAATTTTTATTTTTTTCCAGGGGTGCCTGGAACAAGCATATTTTTAATAATAGAGTGATGACGTGGTTATGGACTTAACATTATTGGGAGGAATATAAGTGTTACATGTGTTGGAATTGATTATCTGAGGTCTAATTTAACCCTTGTACTAAAAATTAACAGACAGAATGTCAATTAATGTAGTCCAAAAGCATGAAGTTAATGATATAACCTAAAAATACAAACTTAAATTATCTGCCAGTTAGACAATTTAAACATTTACTCACCCAATCAAATATTCAAAACATTACATTCTAACACTGACAAAACTGTTTCTTTATGTATGGTGTATTCAGCTTTGCCCAGATTCTGTAGGCTTTGGTTTCATCCTATCATGTTGTATGGCCAGGTGAACACTTCTAAAACACTGTCCAGTTTACACTTGCTAAACAACTGATGTTTCTTGTCTCTTTGTCTCGTCAAACTATATTGGGTTTTCTGGATCTTGTAATTTTTGTTGTGTGGAAACCAGCAATAGATGATGGTTTAAAGACTAATAGGTCAAATAATTAACAGAGAAGCTCAAAAGTCCTCTTTTGTCTATTTCATCCATTAATGTTTCAGTGTCTTCAAAATTATTAAACAAAAACATGAATGAGTAGAGAGCTTCTTGTTCTTCCTCTGGAGTTGAGTCCTCTCTGAGCATCTGCACAACACCCTGTATTTCCTCATCATTCATGGGTGAGGACTTGTACCCAGTCTCAGAATAGGCCTATGTTGGCATTTACCTAGGCAACAGCATCCCCTAGGTCAACAACTGAAAATGAAAGATCACAACAATCATAGAAGTAGAGGTGTACAAAGTAAAGTTATAAACTCTGTTTAGGTAATTTAGCTCATCCTTAGCAACTTCCCAAAACTGGTGAACACAGCCAAATACTTCAACTTTTTACTTTGTACACCAGAGCATAGAAGATCGCCATGAGAAATTATTTGGTTTACATTTCTAAATAAAGACAACATAGTGTATATGAAGCTAAAAAATAAATGGATCTTGCCTGCTTGCATATTGTGATAGGTGCATCTTTAGTTAGTTATAAAGTTCCCTAATTGACTAGAGCTGGCAAACAACTACCCTACCTCATCGCATAGCTAGCTATCTTTAAACATAGCTATAAGGATTGTCTGTGTTCTGTCACTGGCAAGCTATTCGAATCTCAAATTCAAAGAATTTAGTAGATAAGCGATCTTAGTGAACACTTTATCTATCCCTAAATATATAGCTAGAGGTCGTCACATGGAAGTACTTACTGAAATCTTCGTCATAGACCCTGTAATTTTCCTTCATAAACGCATACACTAAGTCAAAAACATCACACACCAATGGAAACCGTCAATGGGCGTATCTTAATATTAAGGAACACCCATATTAAGTTACGCCCCCAACCTGCGGTCTGCAGATATACCCTCCTTGAGGACCGTAACCTGCCTCACACTCCAGTACAGTAGGTGGTGGTATGTGCACCTTCAGTTGGATGTTATGTGCCCACCAAAATCGAATGAAGAAGAATTTGCTTGAGTTCATCTTGGAGCGGTTGGTTTAGTTTTTAAGACATTAAGAACTTTTCGTGAAATACAAACATAGATCCATTTCGCTAAAATGGTAAGTGGTTAAAGAACAGTATTTTTCTTTGTTACTCTGTGTTGTAACCGTTCCCTGCTGTGCACCTCCGTCTTGCTAAAATATATATTTTTTTTTACAACAAACTTTAC